>NC_087518.1:52896004-53536616 GCF_963921805.1 Phalacrocorax carbo
CGTTCTGTAGACTGGATGCCCATTAGCACCTGGAGAACCTGACTCATGCATTTCAAAACAGCTTCACCATGTGAATCAGTGCTGTTCCAAAGCGTGTTCCGGATCTGAACTAAAACACTGTCATAGCTGTACTCAAAGCTGCTCACAAAAAAGAATATTTAAAAGTATTGGATAAGCCAGCTCAAAAAGGTGGTAGGGAACTGTTGTCCTCTATATTTAGTACCTTGGAAACGAATCGGTATGTCCAGCTGGAGCGAGCATACGTGGTCGCTAGTCCATTGCATTGGTAAATTAATCCCTAGATCTGTTTGGCGAATGAATCCTGTGCCGTCTTCAGGGAGAGTGAGCGATCAGTTGGCAATAGTTAATTGTGCTCTCTCCCCAGGTTTTCTCGTGTGTGCTGTCTCGTGTCCTTGCTAAGCAGCTCGTACTTTCCAGACTCAGACGAGCATACTGCTTATTAAGAAATAGCTGCAGTTTAAGTCTAAATCGATGTTTTATTCTGTTTCTGAATTTAGGTTCTTCAAATCAGTTTCCTTGTCATCTGGGATAGTTGGCTTTTGAAATTTTACCACCAGGCCTAATTCTCTGGTTCTCTGGACTGTTTAAATAGTTACAGCACAGGTGCCAGGTGATGGAGAATCACATTTTTAGTCTATAAAGCTTTATTCATATTAAAGAGAGATATTGCTTCCATAACAGACAATAGTGTGTAGCATAGTAAAAGAGAATAGAAACGTCTTCTCTGTGTTATAGAGCGGGATCTCTAAGAACAGCATGTCCTCTAGGCTCTGCATCCAGCAGGTCTTGGAAATGTGATATTGGGATATACTGAAAGCAGAAACCCAGGCATTTTTCTAGATATCTGAGGTATGCCAAAAGAAATGCTTAGACACTGGAATTTTCTTAATCTTGTGTTTTGGAATTACCAATCTCAACATGCAGATCTCTCCGTGCACTCTTCAGTGGTAAAGCTTGCATTAGATGGAGAAATAACACGTCTTTCTTTCATCTTAATTAATTAGCTAGCCTTCCTTTTCATAAAGGAGAAAAACTGGCTCCTTTTCAGTGACCGTGGAAGGCCCTTAATGCATTGAAATCCGTGTAGCCCTATTGTGGTAAAGTGATGAATGAAGGTTTGATCTAGGTGAAATAAAGAGAGATTGGCTTTCACCTCTGCAACTGAGTGCAGGGGTATTCGAAGCGAAATCCCTGAGTGCCAGTACATCGTGAACAGACCATGGATTTTACAGAGCTTTTCTTTTCCCCCATTTATATTGGGAACATTGTAAACATTCCACAAAGGCTATTTCAGGTTTATTTTCCAACTGAGCTCCTCTGAATCTGTCTATTACAGCATGATCTGATAGAAACACAATACTATATGTAGCTTAGCAGCTATTGTCCAATTTTGTACAGTATCAAGAAAATTTCTCCCAAATTCAACTTTCTATTGAGAAAGCACATAAAAACACACACTGGAAAGAATAAAAGAATAACTAATACACTGAATGAAAGAGGGAATATTTAAAAAAGGGTGCTATTAATGTCAAGAGGCAAATATTGTACACAAAAGATGTGTTGCATATTTTTCAGTTTGCATAAAAAACCAGGGAAAACTTCAGTTGAGCAAGCTATTTATGTCTAACTAGTGCTAACTAACCATACCGCTGAGCTGAGGTAGCACTGGTCCCATTCCTTGGTGGGGACTGAAATGAATAGAAGTTAAAGACCAGTTTTCTGCTTCACGTATTAGGTGAACTTTTCTTTAATAATGCATTAGCCCAATGCTTTTTAGTGCTTCCATAAAGGTTTTTACAACTTCATTGCTTTTTGAAATCTATCATCCTTATAATGAACCAGGTATCTCTAAGGCAAAAAAGGACTCGCCTATAAAGGTGGGGGCTTTGTTCTTTTTCTGTGTTTGCGGAAAAGTCTTCTGGTGCAATGTAAAGCTACAAAGCTGCGAAGTGAGTATGTGACTGGATTTTAGAAAAATCAGACGGAACCAGCCAGGATGGCACACATCTGAATCACTGGAAAATTAAGTTTCTAAGGCATTATAACACTAGGAAACTAGATTGTGTTTCAAAATGTGCTTCCTAACATATTTTGACAAACACATTTTTACTATTGATACAGCCTGAATACAAAGATCTTAAAAATGCATTACCTGGTGTCATTAGCCCCACAGTTCAGTATGTTTTTAAACTGCGCTTAATTAAAAATACAAGTTAATATTAAAAGAATACATTTTCCTTTTATAATCACAGTTTAAAGGACAGTTCAAAGATAGTGCTGTCAGCAGTCGGCTGGCCCACTGATTTATTAAATCCAGTCCACAGGTAGATTTTAAAATCATAAGTCTTTTCAGGAATCTTATTACATGAATTTATTTTGAATTTACAACAATATAAGCAAAATTGAAATGTTGAACTTCCGTTGACAAAACTAGATTAAAACAACTGCTTTAGTAGAACTTTTTGGGCATACAAATCTTCACCTGAAACCAGTTAGCAAACATCATTTTAGATGCAAAAAATGTTCCCTAGTCTAGACATCTTCTAAGAAATATGTAAAATAATCACTCTTTCCTAGAGTAATGTATAATCTCAGAATATATGAAAAGAATAAAAAACAAAAGTGATTTGATTTTCCTTTCTTGCAAACAGTGTGTCAGTATGATTTATCAGAGAGTCAGGAATGGATACATAGTTCAATAGATTATAATGATTTTCTGTGGGAAGTAATTTTGTCCTATCACTTTTCTTTTATTTTATTACCTGAATGTTTCTGCTTAGATTGTAAATGGATAATCCCAGCTTGCTATAAAGGGTTATTTTTGGATTGAGAAAATGAAATATATGAGAAGTTTATGAACGTTAAAGCAAATACTTTATTAGGTTTTTTCTGCTTGCAAATCTAAATTGAAAGAACAGAACTGCCGAACTACACATTTTTTTCCTGCTTCTCTTTAATGGCAAAGCAAAGTTCTCTTTAACAGGAGTGTAAAGTCTGTCTACTTGGTTTCAAAAAGGCTTTTTCAGCTATTTTATGGTTTTACAGAGGCTGATGTTTTTTCAAGTAACAGTTCTGTTTTTCTGGCATCTTTCGTACCTCTGCTGGAATAGGGATACTTTCTTCCTTGTTGTCAAATTTTCTAATTTTCTACGTTACCTATATATGTTTTGTATCTTTGTTGTTTCTGGGGTGCAACATAGTCTGTTTCAAACTTGTCTTGAGCCTCCAGGGAAATAAACTGTATTTCCTTTCTTGGAAGTTTTATATCTGCAAGAATTAAGCACAGCATTGGCTCCAGTATGTATTAAACCCTTTGCTCCGAAGCACAGTCACAACCTATTGCCCCTTTTTTCCAGTAGTTAGGATTACTGCCAGTAAATAAAGCCACATAAATTCATAGTAATAAATGTAACACATGTATAAACGCATATATAAGATACATTATTATATGCTATGCGCATTAGCTTGCAGTATGTGGTTTTATACGGAGGGAGGGAGTTGCTTATGGAACTGCACAGAGTGAGTAGACATTGCAGTAACGAGTAATAACCCTATTTATTCACCTGGCAAAATCTGCTCCATACAAACTGGCAGCAATCACTGAACAATTAGCTGCTCTTCTTTGTGCTGCTGTTTTCATCTATATAAGAAAAAAGACAACAGGAATCAGTTGCTCCAAACGTACTGTCGTTCCAGATTGCCAAGAGCCTGTAATAATCTGCAAACTACATAGAATTATTTTGTTTGAACGTTTGTGTCAGGTGCGTTTCTGACACAGGAGTGAAACACAATGTAAGGTTTGGTGAAATGCATTTTTCATGGGCAAGGCTGAGCATGCCATCAAAGGGAGCGGGGAGAGCTGAAGCAGAATTGTTTTGTAGCCGCTTTGGTGGAAGGGATGATTCCTAGTATTTCAGATGCTTGCGTATCTACAAAAGGGAAACATCCTTTAGTCTAACAAAGAGGATAGCTAAACTGTCCATGAAAGGAGTTCAAGCTGAAAAAACTAAGCCCATCTAGATCACCTAGAAGAACTGAAATGGAAGGATAGCTGTAAAAGCCAAAAAAGCCGAAAGAGGAAAGCAAGCATGAGCCTTTTTAGGAGAGAAACAGCAAAACAGCAAGTAAACTGAATGAGGGAAAAATATTTTTCAGTTGTAACCTTACTGCGGAGAGATAAGATAGTTTTTCTTTAATTTCTTTGGTTGTGTGTTCTATGAACACATCTATAGCTGTATTGACTAGTTGGATGTTACAGATAAATTATTATATTTGCACTTAACCTGGCTTGATTTAAGCATTATTTAAACTAATTGGGTAATGATAAAGCCTTTTTTTCCAAAGGGTATAACTGGCTGTGGGCAGGGTATGGGAACACCTTAACAATACACAAGTTTCCCTGTGCATTCTCTTCCCATGGGTCCCGATCTCCATTGCAAAGGCCGGGTGGAGAGTTGCCATCACAGCATTAGGGGTACAGAAGAGTTCCTGGTGACTGCTGGTGACGCTGAAAGCTCTCTGACATGTAAAGTTGGGGCACAGGTTCGAACCTGGTTACACAGAGATGTCATAACCATATACGAAGCAGCACTGTAAACCTTATTCTTCAGTCAAAGCTGTATTACTTATATAAATGCCTAAAAGCTATTTATGGGAATAATGCAGGTGATGTAAGAAAGAGTTAAATGATTTTTTAATAAATCTTAATTCTTTGTTGAAATAAAATTCAATGTTGTCACACACAATTCCCCAAAATATAGCTACTTAGTGTTAGGAATTAATATCAAAACATTTGGTTTGGTTTTGCTTTGTTATGCTATTCAGTAACGTACACTTTTCTATATATAAACATTTGTTAGTATCAAAACAATTCCCTATTTTTACATACTGGATTCCAGTTTCTCTGTTCTTCACATCATAACATGTCCTTTTAATTCAGACATAGTGTGATTTTTTTTTTTACATGCATTCTTGCTTCTGCTGTCCAGCTGACCTTCACTTTGCTATATAATGTAGCTGTTTTCTGGGATTTTGCTACCTATTCTGCCTCTGCTATACTAAAGGGTCTCTATTCAAGTTGTCCAGCAAGCTGAACCTAACAAATTGTTTCTCTATCAGATGCTTCAAGCATCAGTACCAGAAGTATGCGTGGTTCAATAAAAGTCCTTGTACTGAATCACTATGGAAACATCACAGCTGATTATTTAATATTTTTCTGTATTTTAAAATTAGAAAACCTCAGAAACTCATGCGAGCATATTTAGGAGCAGATTTTATTAGTTCCATTTCATGACTAGTCCATTGATTTCATTGGCTTATTTAGTCAAGTATGATTCTTTCGGACATGAATACGCTTCAGACTACCTGGATCTATATTCAGATTCACAGAGTTCAAAAAGGGACCAGTTCATCTGTCTCATCCTTTACTACAAATCAAGAAAAATTCCTTTCCAGGAACAGCTTTCGAATCAGGTCAAGCTTAAGAGAACATGTTTATTTTTAATTTGCAAGTAGATTTGTATTCTTTTTTAATCCATTTTACAAACTGTTACCTTTATGATCGGGTAGATGAGATCCATTTCTAAGTGGCTGGTAACAAGTCATGCAACTGTAAGATTTGCTGTAATCATGGTTGGAAATAGGTGCTGATAGCAAAGATTTCACATGTGTTTGGGTACTTCAGATGAAAGGTTAATTTAATGTTTTGCTTATAATTACCAATAGGTGGCCCAGGAAGTGGTAAAGGAACACAGAGTTTGAAAATAGCAGAACGTTATGGATTTAACTACATATCAGTTGGTGAACTGTTAAGGAAGAAGATCCACAGCACAAGCAGCAATAGAAAATGGAGTCTAATTGCCAAAATAATTACTACTGGAGAACTGGCCCCTCAGGTACAATGTATCCTGTGTTAATGTTTACTTTTGAAGATTTGTACGTGCTGTATTAACATGCACCATCAAGAAAACCTCCTTTACAATATTAAATAAGTAACTTATTTTCTCTGTGAAAGGAAACAACAATAACTGAGATAAAGCAGAGATTAATGCAGATCCCTGATGAAGAGGGCATAGTGATTGATGGATTTCCCAGAGATGTTGCCCAGGCAATCTCCTTTGAGGACCAAGTAAGAGATTGTTTTTGTTCTTAAAATAACTTACTTATCTTTACAATAGTTAAGCTTCTTGAAATCATCAGTAAGATTCCAAGAAAGACTAGATGTAATTTCTAGCGGAGAATTGCTCTTTAAATCTTTGCAAGTATACAATGACGGGGTGACAAAAAGTTATTCTTTTGTTTTATGTTATATTGCTTTCTGTCTGAAGACAGAGTATTTTGTAAAAAGGCAATGTGATAATATAACCAATAATCCCAGCCTCTTGTCTCAGTAATGAAAATCCCCTCAAGATGAAGAAAATAACATTAAGTCTAAAAATTAGTATTTTTTGTATCTTAGCGATTTAGAAAGGGAGAAGGCATTCTATTTCTATATCTATTTGTTGAATTTAATCTACATTAAATCAATGCATATCTTGAGAACACTTTTAATCTGATGTTTATTACAGTACATTGAAAAGACTGGAATAAAAGAAGGGTTAAAACTGCTCATGTTTTGCAAGTTTTTGTAAACCAGAAATGATGCTCTTTTTTTAGAAACTCAGATCATTTTGGTTATTCTAAACTACAATTCTACGGTTTAGTCAGCTAAAACAGTATCCTCGAGTTCTATCCACATGTTGCTTTCACGTGTGTATTTTAAACTAATCTAAAAATACTTAAATTCAGTGGAAAAACAAACAGCTTATGTCATTTTCTGATCAAGCGCTGTTAACATAACAGTTATAGCCACAAGTAAAGGTTGCATATTCAGTGCTGAATTTTTAGAGCACCCTTCATGCAGAGCGTTTCAAAGTCCTTCACAATTGCTGGTGTACTACTGTTTCTGTACTTTGAATTCTAAGTGGCATTGCCAAGACAGAAGTAACATAAGAAAGCAGCTAATGAGGCATTTCATTAGTGGGCTTTTATAAGATATTATTCTGGGTAAAAGTCAGAAGACTGAATTGAGGAAATTAAAGGACACAGACAAAATAGTTATTACAGAAAATAGCCAATGACTGCCAGCGATATCGTCTTATAATTAACGAAAGAGAAGACTGACTATTTTATCAATGAAACATCAGAAATTTAGGCTTAATGGTCATTTCCTTGCCTCAATTTTTTGTCCAGAATATTGTGTGATAGTGTGACCTAAGTGCATTTCTTGGTGCTATAATTCTGTTCTGATGTGTTTGATGAAAGAATGGGGGATGTGAAACTGGAAGAACTGGCAGGAGTTGAATTAAGTGCTTTGAGTTATCCTAGGGTCAGATTCTCCTCCTACAAAGGAAAAGCAGTTAAACAACACTTGAGCACCCATCCTAGGGTCCATTAGTAATGCTACTAAGAAGTGGTGTCCAGGAGGTAATAGAAAAAGCTCGGGCAATACCATGCTTTAGAAGGGGGGAAAGATGGACACAATGTTCTTGTTGACTGTAGAAAACTACATGGAAAAAAGACTGACAGAATGACAGTTGATAGAAATCCTAACTTTGGCTCCTTTTCAGTAAGTGCGGTTTCTCCAAGGATGCTGTAGATTGGTCTCTCTCTCTCTCTCTCTCTCTTTTTTTTTCCTTTTAAGATAAAAGAGAGGATGGATTTAGTCATTTTAGATCTGACTATATTCTCAGAGAGTTCCTTCATTTTCAGTCAAATAGGATTTGCTAAATCGTACTTCCCAAGGCCTGATTCTGCCTGAAAGATAGATGCCTAGCTGAGTCTCTCAAAAAATCCCAGAGCACTTCATATAGGACCACCTTTCATTCTCATCTGTTCTAAAGTAAATATGGGAAAGGAAAGAAGGAATCATAGAGCTTTTATAGGAGCATAGGGAAATGTAGCCACATATAGGAAAGAAAATTCGGTCTGTTCAGGCTCCCCCTTTTTCACCTGTCTTTGCAGCTGACCTCTTATATGAGCATATCTAAGGCCATGGAAATAAATGTACAAAGGATGTATATATTTTGCCATACAACATCTGTTTAATCCAGTGGGGTATGTTCAGTGTTTTAGCTTGGCTTTATATTTTGAAGACCTAACATATGCGTGTTGTTTCTTTAAAATTCTCTGTTTAGTAAGCCGTAATGCTACACACATAAGTAGGAAGGTCTTGTGGGAAGGAACTATCAGCAGACATGGGACCCATCTTCCTTCACAGGATGAAGCTGACAGTAATCCATGGCATGTCAGGTTATTTACATTAACTGTGCAAACATTTTTAAGGCACTCAGAGATCCCTCAATGGGAAGTGCAACTGAGTTGCAGGGAATTCAGTAATTAACTATGGTGATAATCTGTGTAGGTCTGCAATTAAAGATGCTGTGGGTGTTTTCCACAGCTTAGAAATGTTATAGCTTTCGTGCTAGCAGTGTGTAGAGCAGGACAGAATTGTTCTCATGAGCCGAAAGTGACAAGGTGGGAAATAATTAGTTGGAATTTCAGCAAAGAAAGTTTTGATTAAAATAGTAAGACATTTCATAATTAGATCTGTTAAGCAAGGGAACATCCTTTTGAAGAAAATGGTGAAATCCCACAAAATGGAAACAGCCAAATCACATTATTCTATAATACATATGCCTTATTCTTACAAAGACATTCCCTGCAGAACCCTGAGAACTCTTGGTAAAAAGTTCTGAGTAAGAACTAATTCTTATTGTAATCATCAGTTTTGTCATGAGTGAATACTTATTCTTACAGACAGTCAGATGGTCCCTTGAAGATCATTACATGCTTATGTACCTGAAAACAGCAGCAAAGGTCGTGTGACACAAGCCATTTTAAAGGTTACATTTAGGGGAACTGCCAGAAGATGCATGAAGTAGAAGTTACTCTTTATTTAACTGTTTTTCCTCATTCATGATCCCTTCACAGCTGTTAATTGTTTTGATTACAAGGGTTCTAAAATGCAATTGTGTGCTTTCAAACAGTGACTTTACATTATTATTTGTTCCATAAAGCAGCTAGAACACTTTAGTGTTTTATGATGTAAATGAAAATAATGATGGTAAGTTTGTATAAGGGTAAATAGAGTAGGCTGGCTTTCTCCATTCTTTCAGCCATACAGGATATAGAGTAGATGCCAGTGGGAGGAATGAGCAGCAGGGACAAGGGTGACTGTTCATTTGTACTTTGTCATTTGAGTGTGTTGGGATGGGTATTCATCTGTAATCCCATGGAAGCTTGAAATAAACAAAGCAGCATTCATTTTAAAAGTAGCATTTTTCACTGTATAGCCTTTCTCCTTTGCCATTGTTTACACAGACAAACAAACTCCAAGAATATATGTAATAATACCAAAAATAAATTGTGCGGGGAGAATGTGAAGGACGAGTTATTAAACTGCATGGAAATAGAGATGAGTAATACAGGATATTGAGGGAGTAGGTAAGGCTGGTACAGAGACTGAACAAATGTGAGGAAAATAGGAGGTCTATAAACAAAACAGGCTACAAAAACCTAACACCATTATGGGTCAAGACAGCATGCCTGGTCCAAAGAAGTGTATATTGTTTTGTTGCCCATATGTTGTTCCTCTTTGTAAGGCATGATGCAGTGGGGTCAAGAAAGTGTCTGGAGCCAGTGTCACATAAAGGCCAGGCAGTCACAGCTCGGACTAGGTGTGAGCTGGCCACAGTGGTCAGTGAAAGGTGGACCAGGAGAGAGCCTGTACAGTTTGTGGTCTGACACGTCATCTCCCCTTTCTCCACTAGTGCGTGTTGTGGACAGCAGGTGACGAACAACTGAAAGGCAAGGCACGAAGGGCATAAAATCCGTCTTGCTCCCAAACGCTGACACTATAGTTCCCTGAATGCTCTTTACTGAACATTTGTGTGTATATTATTACATGGCTTTCACTAGTAACAACTGCGCTGAGTTATTGTAAAGATAAACTGATTCATATTGGAAATGGTTCACCATATTAGTAGAGGAAAAGGAAAAGGTCAGCTAAGGTACCTCATTTCTCTTCCACCTGTAAAATCTAACTGTGCTGTGATTGCAGACATCTTTAATGCAACATATTATTTATGCTAAAATGATTTCTGCAGATTTATGGCTCACATAGCTGTTACTGAGACTTGACACTATTTGAGGTTCTATAATCTCTTCATTTTGTGAAAAAAATCAAATGGTTACTTATGTGTTGGAACTCTAGTTACAATACCTGTCCTGCATAATGTCCTAGTATAGAAATACACAATGATAATGAATTCTTGTTGAACTTCCCTTGTGATTTTTTTTTGTACTACCAGCACATTTTTATCCCTTTGACTAATCCAGAAGCTGAGCTTTTCTCTGGGAAAAAATGTTATTTTTAGTAAACGAGTCAAAGCAAACCAGCTTACGCTAACATTCCCAGACATAGGTATACTTAAAAGATGACGATTTCTTCCTTATTATGTTGCCAGACTCTCATGTGGACAGTAAGTTCTCAATGTGTTGCTAGGCAGAATTGTATTAAAACACATTGCATCTCAGTGACTAAACTACCTGAGATAAAGCAATATATCATTTGCAACACTCACAGTATTGCTCTTTCTGCCCAGATCTAGAAACCAGAAGAAACAAACACTGCTCCCAGGCAACAATGTCAATCTGGAATATGTGGATTAAAAAGCACTTTACACATCTGAAGAATTTTACATTTGCATTAAAGCTTTTTTCCCCTCTCGTTTATTGAGTTTTGTTAATGTCACTGATCCTGTCAGCCAGCGAGAAGTGAAGAAGTCTTTAAGACGGCATCAGTGACGTTTTCAGATTTTCAGCAGTGCTTGCCCACCAGCAGCAACTCGGCCATTCTGGTCACTTATTTAGACCAGCTTTATTTCTTAACTGTCAGCTACTCCTTGCAGACTCATTGCAGCCTGTGAGAACTCATAGCCATGAGCACTGCAGTTTTCTCTGAACTTCTTATCTGAGTTGAAATAAAGCCTGTATTTTTCTCTTTGAAGACTTAATACATGACATATAACATCTCTTATTAGAAGTCTTGGATTGTTGCCAAATCCTGACTGCCATTTCTTAATTCCAGAAAGCAGAGTCAATTCTGCCAACAGTTTTGATAGGGGTTCTTCTAATAAAGCCCTGAGTTCATGTGACTATAAGAGTCTCAGGTCTTACTTTAAAACAAAGTTTCAAGCAGTCACGGTTGTGGAGAAAAAAGGAAAACATTAAATTAAATGTCTTAAAAGAAAATAGAACTTCCAGTTTATGTATTTTTTTTAAATACATGATATTTTCTGGATTTTGATAATTTTGAAATCATTCTGCGTTGTAGTGCAGATTTAATTCTGATTTATTTAGCCCTTCAGTTTGAACCTAGGCATAAAGCTATCCTAAAGAACAAATTTCTAAGGTATCCATGATCTCTGCTAAGTGCAAATAGTAGAAAGGCGTTTAGATTCCAAGCACATGTTTGTAAATGCCAAGGAGAAAATGGTTTATTTACCATCAACCTGTCAGCTTGAAATTTAGCAAGTCACCTACAGTACCAGCATGCTCAAGCATGCTAAATATCTTCCTCTCCAGTAACACCGTAATGAAATGCCTCTGACTGGTGTATTGAACTCAAATGACTTGTGAAGAAGAAACTGCAGTTTGACTTTCTGTGTACTCTCTCACATGGCAGTAAGTTTTTACCCTTCCCAGGAGAAACAATTTCTCACTTCAGTATTTTCCAGTTAATTTCAATTACTGCTTTGGTTTCGGGTTGTTTTTTCCCCACTTTCAGTCATTCATGCATAACTTTCCTTCTGATTTCAGTAATTCCTTCACCAACATTAACCCTGTTAGTTTCAACAGAATGAGTACAGATCAAGTTTGCTTAAAATATATTTAAGTTTTGTTAATAGTGAAATGAAATGTGGAACAGGTATTAGAATTAATTAATATTCATTAATGAATATAATTTAATTCCTTGACAAAAGGGAAGGACTACTTTTGTAGAAATTATCTTTAAAATATTTTTGTGTTATATGGCCTAGGTGACAAGACTGTAACTGAAGAAATAAAATCTTAATTTAAATAATAAACAACGGCAGTAAATTTTATCTGATTCTTTGTTTAAAATGTCCTTAAGAATATTCATAAATGCACTACACTTATAAAGAATAACTAGTTCATCTTGGCTGTGATTCAAGTTAACCTTTTAACTCCCAAATATATTCCTTATGAAAATTATTATAAGAAATAACTGTGCCAAAGTAAAACAGACTATGTAGATGGCACAATACAGGATGCTGGGAAAAACTGGCTTGTCCTCTCACAGCATCCCAGGCTAAGGACAGCAGTCCTGTTCCTCCAAGGCTGATACTTAAACCTCCAAGCAGAAATGATGCCTGCAGTCCCCTCAGAGTTTGCCATTGGTATTTGTGGCCAACTGACCTATGGCAGTCCGCCTGCCAAGCTCGTGCCCTGCAAAGAGCTTCTCATAGAAAACCTGCTCTGTCACTGTCTTAAGAGTGTGGGCTCCAGAACAAGGAGTAAAATAAATGCAACCTTTCTATGAATCTTCTTAAGGGAAAAGGATCTGTTCTTTGCAACAGGTTTTTGTTCTGGTAAAGGTGTTTTATCATGATCTATGCATCTTCATTTCATTGTCTCCTCAACTTCCCTCTCCCCGCTCCCACATTTCCACTTCATTGTTCCAGGCTGATAAGCCTTGGGTACAGTCCCCTACTGCATATATGTACCCAGTCATATGCATGAGGCGTGGGAGGGCTAGCACATCAGCAGTCTACATTGCTGTGGTTCCTCTCACCCATTCTCTTTGGCCCTCTAAGTTTTATGTTGCTTTCTTAAAGCCAAGCCTGAGCAGGAAATGTGTGGAATGGTCTTACATTGTCTGTCTTCTTCCCTGGAAGCCAGAGCACTCTCCTGGGGAAGGCAAGCAGTGGTTCAATTTTCCTGCTGGGTAAGAGACCCTAGACCTCAGGTTTTCTATTTTTATGGACAAGGGCTCTTCTCTGCTAGCCAAACTAGCCAAAGGAGAGCTCATCCATTGCTGGTCCTTAACCTTCGGGAGAGGACCTGATGTTCTGAATACAGAGTGGATACGGGTGCCTGCTGAGCAGTTCTGAACCAGAGGTCTGCTTAGACCTTTCTTTGTAGCATTAGCCGTAGTGCTTACAGCTAGGGATTCCTATCAACTAGCTGCCCTACACAGGTGAAAATCTGAACCAGTTCTCCCTAAAAACACCGTCCTCTCTCAGTCAATTATTAGGGGGCCTGATTGTGTAGTCTGGGCAATTTGCTGGAAGCTTATTTCTTGGGCAGTGTGAATACAGTTCAAAAGCAGTTACCAGAAGAAATTCTGTCAGCAGGATTCATTCTTTGACAACATGATTCATGATTTTGCTTTTCTAAAACAACAAAAAAACTATGCAAACAGTCTAGTAACCCAGCAGAGCTGGAACTATAAAAAGCAAATGAGTAATTACAAGGGAGAGCACCCATACAATGGACATAAACTAGCTTGCTAGTAACCTTTACTAATTAGAATGAAATGCACTGTTAAATTAATGTCAATTGTTCATGAGCTGTAAGTTTAGTTTCCTCAGGAGTATCTAGTAGAACATACCAGGAATTAAGAAACAGTTTTTTCGTCTTTTGCCTAATGAGGAATAATGAGAGAGTGTGTAATCATCTAATTTCTAGCAAACAACCACACTACTCTCACTAACAAGAGGAGATGTAGAAAATATCCCCAGAGAGAAGCGAGCATCTTTCCACTCATACTGCTTTACGTCAATAACACCGCTGACTTACATGGAATTACTCTCAATTTATTCCTTGTTCCAGTTTAGGAAGGAGATTCAGACCCAAAGAGAGTAGGATTTACTTACTAATAAGTACTGTTCTAAAAAATGGGAGGATGTGCCCGCCAGTTTTATTCTGAGTTGATGCCATACACTCTTTGTCTCATGTAAAATTCAGAAGGTTATGAATAACCAGAAACCTGTCGGTTCCCATAGGCACAGATTCTCCCTTCTGCTGAGTTCCAGCTAGTAAGTAGTCAAATTCACTTCCCTGAGCCCCACAGTCCTTCCTCACAAGCATTTCTGGGCATGAATAAGACCCTCTGCCTTCAGCACAAGATGAGTGTGTTATAGGAAATCAGCATGAAGGAATCCAGTTCCTCTGTCTGTGGTGGTTCTGTACACCTTTCCTAGAAGCTGAATCTCAGAAGAAAACTTATTTCCTAGTCATAAAGTTCAGCAACAGTTAGTTCTGAGTTAAAAAAACAGGTTTGTTTTCAAATGAGTCGTAAAAAAGCCTCTTCCTTTATTAGAAAAAAGCAATTTGTACTCTTTTTTACGTAGGAGAACTAGGTAAGTTTCCAGAGAAGTAATCCCAGATGTCCATATGTTCACACTAGCCTGTTACGTTCTCACTTAAAGCATTTATAAGCACATCTTGCAGGCAGGTGCAGTTGAGGTAAGTGGAATTAGAGTGGTTCATAAACACAGGAGTGAAATATCAATAGCATTTTAAAGGTTTACCCTGAAGGTTGTAAATGCATGTAGGAGAAATACATTAAGCGGTATTAGGTCTGTATACCTACGGATATAGAAGAGATGTTACCCTTTTATGCATCTAAAACCAAGCAGAGGCTTGTTCATTAAATGGTTTTCAGCTACTTTCTGATGATGAAGATGCATATTCTGCAGGTAAAAGATGACTTCATGGAGGCTTCACATAATCAGAATCTCACTTGTATTCCTACCTCAAACATGCTTGAATTGCTTTTTTTTTTCACTTCAAAAAAAACCTTTTAGACAATAATTCATTTGAAACTAGGTTTCATGAACTGAGAATTTAAACCATTGTTTTCACTGACATATTTTTTCTGTGAGTGAAATGTATTTCAAATTACAAACACCAGGGTGTCAGAAAAAGTAGTTTTAGTTCCTGGGATTCTCATACTGTCTTTTGTATTGTTGCTGTAACTAGTCAAAAAATTAAGAAAAATAACACTAGTCAGCTCCTGTAGAGAACTTCCTATTTTAAAAAGCAATAGGAAATAGTTAAAACCCAATTAATTAATTTTCCACAGTAATTACTGTGTAGCACCTCATTATTATCCTCATTTTACAACTAGAAAAAAGAAATTAGGCCCAGGGCATGCTTTCCCATTTTCTTAAAAAGGAAGTGACCTCTGAAGCCAGTGCAGTTTGTGGGAACTAAGCAGATGAGAACCTGCACATCTGATGGCATCGTGGTGGCTTTTCAGATCCTCCCCTTGGTGTGGCACTGCATTTACTCAGGCACAGTTTCTTTAAAGACCTGAGATTGACCATGGAAAGCTGCACTCTCATGTTTGTGTGAAACAGAGGAACACCTTCCCTTTGTCTCATTCCTCTTTTTCCTTTAGGGCTAATAATTTCCCAAGAGATCTATTTATTTTAAGTACTCTCTGTAAGGTTTGATGCTGTATGCAAAGTTAAATGGTATGCAAAAGCGTAGGTCCTACACTTGAGGAGGTCTGGTATGACTTCATGATCTGAGCACGGGGTAGGTGCTAGTCCTGAAGATATTTGGGAGCGAGTGCTGAAAGTGAGGAGAAGGCCAGCTGCAGCTTCTTACCAGCTTTCTTCACTATTATTAGGATCCACAGAAACGGAAATACTAAATAAAGCTACTCACTTGTATAAACTCCTTTTGTCCTTCACTTGACTAGATCCCTGATTCGCAGTTATAATTTCTGAGGCCTGTATAATGTATGCTAGGAAATGCCAATCAGCCAATGTCCACACTGGGACTTGAGATGTCTCTGTGCTCCGTTACCTAAAAGGCTTTGAAATCTGTAGCACTTTTTTTTATCTGTGTCATTATTTGGATTTCTTTACTACTATATGCTCTTTAAATTCCCAGCTTCTGATTCCTCATAATGCTTCTACTAATGAAGCAACCTTCATTTAACAGAGCTACTTTTGATGATGTCCATATTGTATGGAAGTCTAACACAGAAACTTATTTTCATAGTCTTTCATATGAATAATTATGTGCCTTAAAGCTATTACGTGGTAGTAAAATTAGCTGTCATAATTAATTCATCCCATGAAAGGAAAGAATAACTCTGTCCATTATGTATTTAAAACAGTCTGAAAAGAGGAGGAAAGTGACTCAGTTTCTGTTGATGTTGAGGTACGTATGTTAGAGGTAGGAGAGAGCTTCTCTCCCACAGGCAGTTTTTTTTTAAAAAAAAGATTACAAGGTTAATTGTTTCAAAATCTAATAGATACTCATTAAAAATTACCAGAATTCATATATCTGGGGTTTGGTTTGTAGTTTGTGTCCTCATGTCTCCAGTCATCTACAATGTGCATAAAAATAATTCTATTTTCTTTGAAACCCTATTTAATTTTCTGTAATGATAAAGAGGCCACCATCCTGCTTGCTAGTGCTGTGTATCAGGCCGTCCTTTATTGTTTGAAAATGGCTCTGCTTTTTAGCCACTTTCTGCTTCCTCATCTCCATATCCTACTCTGTCAGTGACCACCTTTGTAAAGGCTCATGACCATCACTCTGGTTTTGAAAAGCTGTGTTTGTTTCTTCTGACTGCAGAAGAACCTTTTTGTGCTCAGACTGCCAGAAGCAAAGGCCAGACTGTACTTCAGGTTGTATTTTCTCAAATGACAGAAACCCAGGTAGATTTTGTTGTTGTTGTTGTTGTTTTTGTTTTTTTAAACTTGATTATTAATCCTCCAGATTGTCCACCTGTGAAGTCTTGACTATTCAATCTACCATATGGTTGTCTTCAGGCAATTTAACATGCTTGGGTAGAGGGACCTAGACACAGAGAGTATTCAGAAGCACAAATGGTTTGTTCTGGCCCTCATTAGCAGTGTATTAATAACAACTGTGTAATGAACATAAAGTATAAGTCAGTTCCTTGACACAGTAGTAGGTAGACTACATGTAGATGTTTCGGTGATACTTTTGTATAGTTCAAATTTGACTATCGAATTTACATAGGATCAATCTGAACAAAGAGAAAACTTATTCTGTAGGTAGGAAACATGAGAAAAACGTCTATTTAGCATTCTTGAGCATCCACCATCATTTGTAATATAACTAGATGATGTCATTTCTAGAACAGTAAGCTAATTTATTTACTAATATTAGTTAAAATTAAAGTGTGAACTTTTTTCTTCAGGTAAGTGAAGACAGCAGAAATAACTTAGTGCTTGTATGTAAGAACATATAAACTCTAATCTGTAACTGGATAAAAATGTGCACAGTGCAATAGGGTTTGTTTTTACAGAGAAATAGAGAAAGTGTTATTAGAAACTGTGGATCTTGGAACAGGTGTGTTTTCATCTGGTCCTAGGCATCTGTTAGCTTCATAGTGGCTGCTGGATTTTAGATACCATCTTACTTAAAGGCTTTTAGATGGAAACCATGCAACTATTTTCCTGCAGAATATAAGACATATATTTTGCTCTTTTTAAAGATTTTAATTTTAGCTAGGGGAACCTTCTGGTAATGCAAATGATGAACATAGTCTAGAGAAGGTTTCTGGGGTGAAGTAAAAATTTTTCCTTATACTTTTCCCTTAACGTTTCAGGTGAAACAAATTGACTAACCTTCACATAAAACAAACAAGCCCCTCCTTACGCCTATGAATTTCTCTTTTAAAAAAAACCCAACAGAAAATTAATGACTTCATGAAGTTCCAACTTATGCAAATGTGGCATATCTGAGCATCACATAATAATGGAATTGCTGAGTCCTGTAGTGCTGGATAGTCAACTTAATCACAGACTTATTGAATTGCTCTTTCCACAGATCTGTACCCCAGATTTGGTGGTGTTTCTGGCATGTTCCAGTCAAAGGCTGAAAGAAAGGTTACTGAAGCGTGCTGAACAGCAAGGGAGACCTGATGATAACCTGAAAGCCACTCAGAGACGACTAATGAATTTCAAGCAGAATGCTGTCCCGTTGGTTAAATATTTCCAGGAAAAAGGGCTAATCATCACAGTAAGTCCTTTACTATATACCTCTGAAAACTTAATTGTTGTTGTGGTTATACTTGACTTTTTAGACCTTTTGCTTTGAGATAGGCTAGATGAGTCAAATTATGTTTTAAGTGTACACCATGGTTACTGAAAGCAAACTTTCAGTTTGCTGAGAGTATTCTCTGCAAAATGCAGTAACACAGAGCAAAACTTACATGCGTATAGATGACATGGTAAGCATCATGTCAGTTCTTTGCTGCAGGCATAAATTACTTTGCCATCTAGTTGCAAACCCTTTGCTCAGAAATTATTTGCATGAAAGAAGAGCTTGCTTTGAAACACTGGATGCTATTCCAGTGCCAGCAGTTGCATCCCGTGCAAATAGTCGTGTACTTTTTGGATGGTTGTCTTGAGAGGAGAGGAAAGCAGAAAAAAATTACGTTCTAACAGAACACATACTTGAGTTGGATTAAATTGAATCAGGTTCTTCAAGGAATAAATATACCTGGTTGTTGTCTGACTCCAGTAAATAAAATGTCCTTAGATTATCTTATTTTGGGTGAAATATGCCTTGTTACATGGTCTCCTACAAGCTTTAATATTTCAGATAGAAATTCTGATGACAAGAAAATTGCAATGTAACTCGACCGCTTGGATATCAGTAAGAATATTGATTTCTGCAATATTTGGGGCGAGAGAAAATATCTCTAAACACAGAACATACCAAAAGCTGCATTCATAAATAAAGCCAGAAGTAGGAAGCATTTACGGAAGTATGGCTAGCAAGTACTGCTGAAGTTCTTAAAGTGCATAACGATGACAAGTTCAATGAGCAGTTGACAACAGTTGAATTATTGATATGTTCTAAGTTATGGGCTGTCTGGTTGTAATTGTGCACAGATCTTGGTATCGCATATGGTACCATAAGAGCACAGGTGGCCTATTTTGTTTCTTTTGATAGCCGAAATAGCCTAGGTAGTTCACGTTGGTGTGTTCTCCTCACAGCAAATATGACTAGTTCTATGTGCCAGTCAGATTCATGAAGGGCCGAAGCATCCTTAATTGCAAAGTCATCTGATGATGTTGGTAGACTTAATAATGCATTTCAACATCTTCCTGAATTTCAAAATGACAATCCCAGGAAATCATTACATTGTTTTCTCCAGAGTGTATCTTTTCTGTTTGAGGATTTTGATAAACTCTGATTGGAAAGATGAGGAAATGTGTATTTTGCGACATTTCTATAGCCTTTACAAGTGCTCCCTCTATAGAAAGCCTTAGCTCTTCAGGGAGAATGTGCCTTTGTAGATAAAGCATGTGGGGCATCTGGATAGAGTTCTTTTTCTGTGATGAGACCTGTAAAACAGAGGATGTTTTTCCTATTGAGGTTTTGTCTTCTACTTTTTTGCTGTTTCCTGAGAGTTCTAAAGATAATTTAAATTGCAATGTACACCTTAAATACCTCTTTTCTTTTTGAAGAAAGCAGATGTTTGTGATGGGTATAGAAATGGTAGCATGGCACGTGAACATTATATCACTACCCACTACAGGACAAGGAAACAGCATATGGAGAAAATACTGACTTGGCAACGTGTCAAAAAAGTCTTTAATATGAAAAAGATCTGTAAGAGTTGAATTTACTCCTTAACTGTATGGTATCTACTCAACGTGTGTTAATATAATTTTATGGAGATCTAGAAATTACTCTAGATTTACATTGGCATGGAAGGGAAGAGAATTACACTTTGGAAGGGAGACTGTTGTTCACCTGTTATTAGAGCTGCTACAGTGCAGTTGCATTTTCCTTGTTGCAAAACCAGGATGCATTAGTAAAGTCAGGCCCTGAAAGTTAGATGCGTGAGTGATTTCATTGCTAGTGGATAAAAGGTTCCCTTTCTGTAATGGTAAAGAATATATATGGCAGACCTCATTTCCACAGAATTTCATTACATAAGGAAGACACATTTTGTAGTTGCCTAAGGCAACTAAATTATTGGGGGATAAATGAGAAGAAGGAATATCAGGGAGAGGTGTAATAAAAAGTGATTAAGCATGCATACTCCAGAGCAAGCAAGCAACTGAAAATTTCTACAGAAGGGCATTTTTTAAAACCACATGACCTTGAAAAAGAGGAAACATGTGCTAACTCCACATTAAAAACTACATATGACTCGAGCAAGTTGTACATTTTAAAATAGCGTTTCTAAAAAATGGTTATTTTGTCACAATTTGTTCCTTTTCTTAGTGCTCAATTTCTAGATCAGCATTATCTATAGAATTTTGACCACCTTCTGACAGCGTAATTTCTTTTCCTATGTTCATTTTGTTGGAAATTCATTTGTACAATGGGAAATCTAAGTATGTTTCTGCAACTTCCGGCCCTATTCCTTTAAGCAAACGTCAGCGGAGGTGACAGATGTTTTCTTACTCCAAATGACTTTGATCCCATTGTCTTTACTGGTGAACTTGAGCTGTCATTTGATTTTGGAAAAAAAAAACCCAAATCATATAATTTTTCATAGCCTTTTATCAGTGGAAAAGACAGAGTTTTCTTAGAAAGCCATAGTATCCAAGAACCACTGCAGTCCTTATCACCACCTTCTGCTGGTGGAAGCCTTGTATATTCAACTTGCCTTTACTAGTATGTATCGGTATAATACACATGTAATAGTAACGCTTCTACGTACATTTGATGCACTTGCGCATGCCATTTCCCTACAGAAGGAGGAAGGAAGAAATGAAAATGGCATTTGTCCTCCTGACTGTAACATTGAACCTGGAAGGCACTGAAACATTATGCAGATGAGACCAGTGTAAGAACTAGACCAGCATGAAATAGAATCACAGTAGCCTAATTCCTAGAGAAGTGAATCCCTGAGGCAAGGTCAGGCAAGGTCAGTGTTGACCAGGAGGAAAGAAAAGTTTTACATTTTTCTTAAATCCCTACCTTCCCCTTGTTACTGCTATTCAGAGCTCTAAATCTCAGACATTTATTTTACCCAGCATCACGATTCTGCTCAGGGAAAAGAAACAGAACCATTTGTAATATGGAGAGTTATAATTTTAGAACCACAAACCAAATTTTAACTATCTACTTAAATACATTGTTCTTCATCAATAAACAGACCAAAAGAGAAAAGAAAATTCACTGAAGTCTAACTAACTATGATTAATGAGAAGACATTTGATATAATTATAGTCTACTGTTAGACACTGTGTGAACAAGAAAATAAAAATCTAAATCCCAAAGAATATTAATTTTCCTGCTCCGACAGTTATTCCATACTGGTTTTAATATATTTCGATTAATAGAATTAAAAACCACATTCTTCATTTCAGGTCTTATTGGTTAGGTTCCTTTGGTGTAATTCTTTCCCTTCATCTTTTTTTTCCCTTGATCTTTGATAATTTTATACAGTACATAGCTTACACATGTTTGCTGCTCTGTATGCCTTCTGTTTTCAGACTGTGCATGGTATCCTTGCTCTCAGAGTTTGATCCTGGTTTCTGTTTTCAACAAAAGAAGTTAAGGCCCATCTACAGTACTTCTAAGAAACGGGAAGATTTAACTCTGTCCTTTCTGATAAACTCCTTCTTTGGAATAACCAAAATTTTGGATTGTTGTTCAAATTGAACAGATCTGTAAACTTCATTATAATTATGAAAGAGAAGTAAATATCTCATATTTTCATGAACACACAGTCTGTGTTTAAAATTCTTCTAGCAATCTGTCAGTAGGTCTAACAAACCAGAACCTGACTTAAGTCAAATCTGATTTCAGAAAGTGTCAAGACAATAGCAATAGATACCACAGTATTGGACATGGGGTATAGAAACGGATGCATATACTGGCAAAATTGTGGCATTGGCCACAAATTACTGGCGATGGGAGCGGGAAGATGTTAGATTAAATTATAAAAGGGAGAAAATGTAAATGCCTAGATGATCCACAAGTACTCTAATGTTTAGCAGACGTCTTCAGTTCTGAACATGGTTTAATCCGTTCCCGTATCCTTCCTACCATCTAGCTAATATTAGGATATTATTACATTTGGTCTCAGGTGCTGACATGATAATTGGTACGTGTACACAGTCATGCCCATAAGCCAAGGCTACTATTGATGTGTTGTCATGAGTAGAGAACTTCAAAGTAAAATGGTCTGTGCATGCAAACTTCTAGACAATGCTTGCTCTTCAGTTCAAAATACTGCGGTGGTTCATATCGCTCACCTGTGAGAATCACCCTTAACTACGTTGGTATTTTGGCTACAGTACTAGAGATATGGTATGGTATCATTGCAGTTTCTACCACTGGTTTATAAGGGTTTCCCTCTCTTTTTTAAGTAGATAATAATGAAAAAGTAAGACAGAGAAGACCCTAATCCCTATGTAGCTAATGTTCCTTAATGCTTTTAATGGGGTTGCTGTCCTGAGAAAGACAGCTAGATTTCTCTGAAAAAATGTGCTGTGAGTTACAAATAATAAAGAGTTAATCCTTCTCCCTACCCCCACCCCTGGCACCCCAGCATAGATAAACTGGAGAAAACTGGTTTGTGTTAGCTGAAGTTCTAGTCCGGCATATCTTTGTTGTTTGGTGAGAACTTACTGTTAGAAATTACTATTAAAAGAGTTCCTTAAGAATCAGCTGGAAAATTCAACTGAAAACTGTTTTATTGTTTCATTAATTTAAAAATACATTTATCTTCTGTACATTATATTGCTGTTTCATCATTATTAGGTTTGCTGTTATGAACTACCTAGCCCATAAGAACTGGTGGATAAAGCTCAAGAAAATTACATTCACTGACCTTTGAATAAATTACTACAATGTAAAATTATTCTAACTGGGAAACTTTTTCATTTACATCCCATCAGATGTAATTCATCCTACTGCAGGAAAGTTTAAAGAACACACCAATACAGCATGGTAGACTGTAGCGAACAAACCGTTGTAGCACTTGTTTCATGTCTCTAACTATAAGGCATAAACAAAATCTCCCACAGAAAGCAGCCTCTTTGCATACAAGAAAAGGGTTTTTTTCTGCTCAGCTGACTTGGTTAAATTGCTCTCAGTCATAGGGATGAGCTATATTCTGGAGAGAAAGGAATGAGAATTCAGAAGATAGTAGGTGGTGCCAACACAGTGAAAAATACCAGAGTTGTACTTTTTTTACTGCTAATCCACTGAGGAAAATTCAAGAAAAAATTGTGGCTACTGATGTTATAAAATGAAGCCATTGGTAGAAATCAGCCATATTCAGTAAAAAGTAAAAATTTTCACCGTGCTTATGGTTATTGCTATTATGTCTTTATCAGAGGAAAAAATTATCAGAGGTGAGGAGGGCAAGATAATATGAAGGATTTATTTCTCCAGATAATCTGTATTTCAGAAACTAGTTATTTGTATCAAACCAAAACTAACTGTGGGAAGATGGTAGGATAGAGGAGAAGTTGGGTAGAAAAGGCAATTAAACTTCAAGACTCTACTCTGCCTTGTTCAGATGGATTTTAAATCTGCTATTTGCACCCCAGTGATACCCAGCACCCAGCTATTGGTTATTTTGAAAAGGGTCCGCTTTATCTGGACTCTAATCTGGTATAAATATTGGTATAGTCATTGGAGGGGAGATCATTGGGTTACAAAAATCTTTCAGTCACAGTTATTAAAGCTGTTCTCAGAGAGCTTAGCTGTTCTTTGTAGAACATAATCCATTGGTCTAGACAGAAAAAAAAATTACAGAGCTCGTTGTCGTAGCAGTGGAAATTTCTCTTGTAGGAGACAGGATTAGGCCCAGTCTGCCTTATTTATAATAATTCTTTGCAAGCATAGTGCTTCAGTGTCAATGCTGTTATGTTAATAAGTCTGTGTGTATTTAAAAAAAACGAACAAACTGGCTTTAGTGAGACAAAAAATGCTAAATGTTAAAAGAAGGCTCTGGACCTTATTTAAACAGCCAGGACAAGACATCATCCTGTGGCATAAAATACTGATTTCACTGATACCTGCGTTGTCTCACTTGTCCTGGGGAATTTACCATGCCTATGCAAAACATAAAAATGACACTCAGATTAGTCAGAGAAGTAAAGAGAACCCAGAAAAAGCAGCTGAAGCCGGAAGTGGATTTTAAGCACAAATTTAGAAGTTAAATGGTTGTGGGTGAGGGAAATAGCTTATCTATCTATCTGCCCTCATTAGCATCGAACAAGCCTAATAGCTGTCAACTGTCACAGAAAAATTCCCCACGGAACTCCGTTATATAAATTTTTCTCTTGATTTGCTTAAAAAAAGGATTTTGCTGTAGCACACTGCACACTGACATGAATCTTAGCTACAGGCTGTGGCTTACCAATATGCTGAGAAAAATATCGGTTGTAATCCATTTCTAAAGTTTCTGTGCTATCATATAGCTACCCACCTTGAGGTTTTGGGTTAGGCTTTTTATCTATTTATTTATTTATTTAGCTGTGAATTCTGATTCCAAAGGACTTTCAATTATTCATTCCTCCTTTAATTCCAGGCCCCTCCCCAGAGAAATGTGGGTCCTGCAGTCCTTCCAGCAACTCTCAAGGTCACTCCAGATATTATCGATAGCTGTTATGCAGAGGCATGATCTGATCTGCTCCCAGGTGATGATGGCAGCCACTGCCAGGCACCTCTCCCAAACCAGAATCCAGCTCCAAGAATCCTCTCCTCAGCAGAGGAACATGCCTCTGGTTAGGCACTGCTCTTGTTTTTATGGTGGTTGTACTTGCTCTCATCCATGCAGTTTTGCATTAAACAACCCTTAAAAAGAAAAATAAAAAAAAATCCCACACCCCCTTCCCTGAAGTAATACTAGGAATAGAGACTGTTAGCCACCACCTCCCCCGCCTGCTCTTGCTTCCCTGCTGCAGGCTCAGGATCTCATCTACATACCATCTGATGCCTTGGATCTTGCGTTTTTGGCTGCAAAGCAATACGGATTTGGCAGGAATGGTTTCACTCAAACCTAGCCTTGTCTGTATCTGAGCACAGCCTTTCTCCCCACAAGTCATAGATGTGGGTTTGAACTTGTTTTGCTTTGTAGAGGGCACTGAACTGAGATTTCCCATTGATTGGCCCAGTGCCACCAATATATTTTCAAATGCCTCTCAGTTGTTTTAAAAATACAGCAGTCATGAGAACAGTCTTGTAGGAACATGTTAGATGTGCTTTTAACATGACTACTACAATGGCTCTTCAGCGTACTTCTGGTTTCTTGGGCATGACCAAGTAGGGGTGCGAAGAGGAGCCCAGATAGCTTTGAACGTCAGCTGGAGCAAAACTTCAATGTTTTAGGAACTTTTGAAATCAAATAAGGAATGTAGGCAGCTATTTGTGGGAACCTTGAGACCAGAGGTTTTGTTCGAGATTCAGGAGTCTTCCTGTGTTTCCCTACACGGTTCCTAAATCTTTATTTGGCTCCGTGAATGTGCATCCTTATACAGTCACGAGAAAAATTTCTATACAGGGAAAATGAGATGTGAGATGGCAAATAATTACTATCACTTTTTAATTTTTTTGTGATTCAAAGCAATGAAAGGTAAGTTGAAGACAAGAACAAGTAACCAGATCTCTGCAGACACAGAAAGTCAGCTAGCTGTCATTGCAAATTAAGGGTCTTTGTGTCTCTCCTATGTTTGGTAGCTCTTTTGCAGAAAAAAATGGGATATGAGAAAGAATCTGGAACTGTTTCCTGTGAAACTGCTGAACTAGAGAAAGTTTGTGCATGCTCTCATCACTGCGAGGTTTTACACTGTGTTTCAAAACTATTTATGTGTTACTGCTTCATGCAGTATTTTGAATAACATACAAAAGAAGGTATACAAATAAATTTATGTAGAAATGTGTCTAAACAAACGGTTTGTAACTATGTGCACGTTTTAAATGGCCAAGATTGATGAGTAATTTGTGTATATGTGGAAGCATATGCACTATATACACTTTCCAAGCTTCAGAATATTTTCACCTTCTGGTTATATGATTTATGTCAGCAAGTTAAGTATATTAGAAATACTAATGTCTGCCCGAGAATGACCAAGCTTGGAAACTCGCCATCTCTGTATACAAGCAAGCATGCTGAGAAACCTTGAGGGTGGAAATTCTTTGCTGAGGTGAATAGCACTGGTGCAACTCTGTTCTTTTTTAACTTTGGAACCATGATGATTTAAATAAATACCAGCTTTTTAAAATCTGCCCTACCCCCTGTACCCCCAATAGTTTGCTTGAAGAAGCAGACTTTGAAAAAAGAAATAAAATTTGACAAGTCTGGCTACAGAATTAGCCATTGATGAGTGCATGGACCAAGCTGATTTAGGAACTCCGGAGAGAGAGGGAATGCTGTTTCTGACAGCCATACTATCCCAGATTTATCTATTTCTGGCATTGTGAAAGCTGACACATGTTTAAAATTAACAGAGTTTTTTTTAAAGATCTGAAGCTAAAGCTGAGATAAGTAATTAAGCCAAGTTATCGTGCAGAGAAATGAACTGTAAGAGATATTTAAAATAACATGCCCTACATATTCTTCAAGTTATTTTAAACAGTTCATCCTAAGGTAATTAAGCTGTGTCCTTTGGGTGAATATTAGCTTCTAATTTCCTTTTTGTAGTTAAAGTGAAGCTTAAAGAAGATTAATTTTTTTTTTATTTAGAGAAAACTTATATTAAGAAACCAGCTTGGAAAAAATACCTCATCTCTGGGAAGCCCTTTGTATTGAACTTGGCATCCGTAAGCAAACTTTCCTATCCTAAACCAAACCTGGTTTTGTGAACATCCAGCAGAAGAACCCAAACTGTATTTCAATCATGCTTTGCTATGAACATTAAAATACCATTTTCTTACCAAAAGTTCCACTAGGATTTCCAGCTCTGATTACCACTGGTGGACCTTCCCAGTGAAAAGTTTATAGTCATTGACTTCCTGATTTTATGGCAAATGGCATTTTTCTGCCATTTGATGCAAAATTTTTTTATATCAACTCATGCAGGTTGCTACATCAGTAGAATCAGGATTGTCTTTCAGCTTGCACTCTCACAGTCCTACTAAAATGATACTACATCTGGTGGCTCATGCCCTACAATTCCACTATTTAACATCCTTATTTCCTGAATCCTGAGTTGGTGTCATTAGCTATTGTTAAATATTTCTATTTCCTTATGCACATGGCAACTGAATGTTCTGATATCAACCATACTCAACTTTGATTCAAACGGGTGAAATGAGACTGAGTAGACTGACCTCTAGTCCTGCAATCTAGTGTCATCCTGTAATTATTTGAGCATTTGCTCCTGTTCCTCCTTTCCTCTAGATGTACTGCATGAAAGAAAGGGGATACATAAAAAATTACACTTTCTTATTCTTTAATGCGTCATAAGGATCAATGTATTCACATTTGTGAAAGCTCAGGTATTGCAATGACAGAAGCCATTTAAGTGTCAAAATGGAGAAGAGATGCTCAGACTGTCAGCAGAAAGTCTGATGCAGTTATTCTGGACCTGTTCTTGCATTTTTCTCTAGTGTTCTGGAGTCTTATTTAAGTATTTAGGCTCAAAAGACAGGTTAGATGCAGCTAGTGTTGGCGGAGAACTGAGAAAGCTGAAGAGCTACTCATCCGTTGTGTGACTCAGGGAACACACCACACCAGACAGTACTAAAGTAAGAACTATAGCCTTCCCCTAGTACATCATCTCCTTTGCAGAATATTGTTTTGAATGTTTCTGATAGCTCTTTGGAGGATTTTTTTTTTCCTAATACAACTAAAGAATATTACCAAACAGTGCTTTGAAGAACTGTATGAAATACTTCAGAATTAGGAAACGCAGCTGTTGTGTTAACTCAGCACTTCATTGAAGTAATATATCCTTGCTTCTTAATTTCACTGATACACATCAGGTAGCCACTAATATGGCTGGTTTGTTCCTGGTAACGTCATTTAGTGTTAGCATAAATATCTCTGCACAGCGTTGCCTTGCATCACGTAGCCGTAACCTAAAATTCTTTGCAAAGGCTCTCTTGTGAACCCTGTGCAGTTTGCCTTTATTATAACTAAGCATGTTTCCTTTATCCCCTTGCACAATTATAATCCCAGGGTTAACATTTGTACCTTTCCATCTGATACAGACTTTGTTTCATTAATGGCCAGTGAATATAACTATCTGTTCAGTTGGTTGTCACCGTATCACGTTCTGCAATTCAGCAGTCTACTTAAATAATAAAATGGGAAAAGAAGCCTCACAAGACATAACACTGCAATCGCAGTTATCATTGTAATTTTCTGTGAAGGAAGAACTGTTCTCCATTCTCAATTCTCTTAATCTCTTTTTATGCCAACAAAATGGTCATTCATGCCAGTCATGGTATAGGAAATAGAGAATGTGTAAAATGTGACATCTTTTCACTGCAACTTGCTATGATCAGTTATTTATATATATCTAGGATTGTTCATACAGATGTTACCCCTTGATCCATTTTGTTATAAATATAATTGCTAAAATTACGTTGTTTCTTGGCAAATCTTAATGGTTTTTTATTATGTCCTCCACTGGATTTCTCCTCTGGACTTTAACCAGAATGTCAAATTCAAGCTTCACATTCACGTTTTCAATACCACTACTTCAAAATTCTCTGCTTTGTCTAGCACGTCAGGTCTTCTCTTTTCTTGCACTCTACCATCTATTGTGTTTTGGTAATAGTATCGTTTTTGTAACGCCGAGGTCATCTCCCTCTCCTACCACTGCAAGATGCCAATTAGGCAACTTAAAAATATACTTTTCACTAGTTTCCTACTGTGTCCTGCCTTCGGTGCTTTTGTGGTTGGCTCTATGGAAAAGAACGGACTTCTGTATAAACGCAGAGTCCTTACTAAAATGGAACCTAGAATGTGGGCAATACATTTTTTAGTCAAGTTGCTTATTAAATTTATCAGTCCTTAATACACTGAAAAAAATCCAGCAATCCTCTTTGTATCTGCACCTTATTGCAAGAATTTCACTATATAGATCTTAGGTAATGTAGATTCACATAAATGTAATGCAGCTTATTTCTGTTTCTTTTACAAGAATATTACCTCCGCTGTCCTTCAGGCTGTGTGTGTCACCTCAGTCTGCTGTAATAGCCATTAAAGGTGTCGTGGGTACTTAGCTTTCCTCTCTGACCCTGTTCATGGGGTGCAAGATACAAATGAGCTCAATTCCAGTACTGTGAACAGAGGCTTTTCTTCATTTATGCAATTCATGTTCTCTCATATCTCTTGAACTTTAGAAAGAGGGTCAGGAGCCATCTGAATTCTGAAATGAGTTTGGTTTTAAGAACTATTCATTATATCCTTGAACTGCGGGCAGGAGATGACTCCTCAGAAAAATCACTGGATTTAGTGGGGTGAGTGTAACACAGAGTAGGTTAAACATATCTGGATATTCTCTCATAGGTAACATGGTAATAGAAACCATATCAGTGTTTCTTGTAAAGACGTCTATACTAAAACACTCAGCTTAACAGCCAGTTATGTTAGAGAGAACTGCCAATAGAAGTTATTTGATAGCTTCTTGTTACGGCTGCACAACAATTTGTTATAATCCCATTCTGATAATATACCTTCTAAATATTAATTATTCTTTAAGTTAAAGGTTACAGGTGCTCTTTATACATTGAGCAAAGTTCAAACAAAATTGCAAATTTCCTTTTTTCCCCATGATTTGCGCTAGCATGGTGAACTTTGCTGATTTTTTTTTTAAAAAGTGCCCTAGAAAATTACTGATATTTGAGGCATGAAACAAGACCTAAATCTAACCTTTCTTGAGTGCGCAGTTTGGCTTGAGGATGAAAAAGGACAAATAAAAAAGTCTTAAGCAGGGAAGGAAGCTTGTGATAATTTATTCACTGGAGTAAGGATAGGACATAAGTATGTAGAGAGTCTCTGTCTCAGTGACTATTCATGCATTTGCAAAAGTTGTACAGCTCTAAAGGAAGGATATGTAGGAAGCCTTTTGGAAATTAAATCACAGGTGTGTACCCAGGATCTTCATTACATGAGGTAAGAGTGTTGAGTTTACATCAGGGAGTCAGTGAAAAATTAGCTGGTGTGCAAAATCAACTGCTTGCAGAACCAGCATATATAAATGGGTTCTCTATAGACTCTCACTTTCCACACTGGAGGAAGGAGGAAGTCAGCAGCGTCCTAAGACCCAGTGGAGGGCTTTTAGTAGAAATAGGATCAAGTTTGTTCAGGGTAGACTTGTCCACGTGAACTTCTGTTTGATGAGGTATTTGTATTTAGTCAGTTCCCCAACTCTCTTCACATAATTTTAATAGAGTAAGCTTTACAAATAATTAGGATCTGCCTCTAAATGATTTTTCTTCTTTTCAGTATAGACTATGCTCAAAACAAATAGAATCAAGAAAGAGATTACAGTTCTCTGGAAGTTTGTACAGTGACTTCCAGAAGTTTCTGGGAGCTAGAACACTATAGTCCAAGCTAAAGGAAATTTTCCTTTCCTCCTTTGCATTCCATACAGTCATTACTGCAGTCATTGTTTCAACTTATGATTTTGAAAACTAGTTTTAAGAACTAGCATATCTGAACTGTCTTGAAAACTCTGCAGATCTTGTCTCTGTTCTATAAATTATCACAAGTCCACTTTTAAAGTGAGTCTGAGTATTGATATTTCCTGCTTAACATTTATCATGCCCACTGGAGAAGACCACGTCCCTTAGAATGAAAAAAAAACCTTTGACACAATACTCCGTAAGGGTTAGAAGATCTAATAAGATTTATGATATGCAAAAGGAAGGAGTTAGAATTGTATTAATGATTATTAATTAGGATATGCTTGGTGAGACCCACCAACTGAATTTGACTATCTGCACTGTGCAGTGCCGTATATTGCATTACTTCAAAATGGGGCAGGTAGCCAAAGAATGCCAGAAAACTGAGTTAATATAACAGGTTCAGGCATTTTTGTTTAAAGAGATTTTTACTGTCAGATTATCCAAGTCATCTTATTCAACATTAAAACAAAAAAGTTATAGAAAGAGAAAGGAATATTTAAAATAGTTGTTTTCTACCTGACTACAGCTTAAACCATGTGAAAGGAGAGTGGGAACCTAAAATCCTCCCCAATCCATTTTGTAAGCAAAAAAATTTGGGATTTATTCACACTGTCTTTTTTTCCACCCTAAGTAATTTCAGTGCAAAGGCAAAGAAATCTTAATTTTCTTGAATGTCTTTTGTTGAATTAGAATCTTAAACAGAAAAAAATGCGGTAAAAGGTATCTTTAAGCCTAGTATCAAATTAATTGAAACTAAACATGACAAAACTTGGTAGTAAACTTGTTCTACCCCTATAAACTGCATGTTAACACTTCATTTACTGAATATATTAAAAATAAAGACTAAATTGCTTATACCCATTCACATTGCAACTTTTCAGAGTATCTTGGCCAGTAGGAACCATAGATAATTTTAGAATTTGTCATTTATATCTCATTTCTTATATTTTTAGTCTTAGAAGTACACAAGAATACCCATTTACACTTTAAGTTGCTTTTAACAGTGCGTCCATAAGCTTATAGTGAGGTAATTTTCAACTGCTAACATAAACATGCATTAATTCTTAGTCAGAATTGTGTAGCTGTTCCTTAACTGTTTAGAAGCAGAAAGTACAATCAAATGAATGTTTTCTCCTAAAGCCTGTCCTGAATCCAAACCAAACCTGCTTTGCAAGTTCCATAAGTGTCAGAGCCTATGCCACTCGCTCTCTCTGGATAACATGAATGGTTTTACTAATAATTTTATCAATGGTAAAATTTTAATGTAAAAGAAAGGCAAACATAAATCAAACATTCATTATATTAAGGTAAATAAAAAACAATGGATAATTGTCGAATGTTCTGAATAACTTCTTTCTAGTCACTGTTTGAGTTCTGGTCAGTACTACAACACCAGTGGTGGTTGAAAGAAAGAGGTGCACCTTCCGCATACTTTGAGCTGACTCACATTACAAAAGCAAACACTTTGAAAACACTTAATTTTGTAATTCGCAGCCCATGTTTTGCCAGAATCCAAGTAGAAATTAATATCACCGTACAGCTGTAAGATTGCGATTATTCTGCTAAAATAATCAAGGGTTGAAACAGTTGGAAAAAAAAAAACCTACTAGCACTAGGCAGCAAATGGAAAGGTAGAAGCTTCTCAGATATTTGTCTGCCGTTCTGCAAGATGACATTGAAAACAACCATAGTGTGAGAAATGCCATGACGTAGTCTCATCCAACAGAAAAATACAGCAATGGTGAAGGAGCTGCAGTGATGGAGAATACTAGCCAGAAGCAACTTTAATACAGAGAAAACTCCCAGTTTATAAAATAATTAGTTTAGTAAGTGTAAAGTAATGGATTCTCCTGTAGGATATCAAAAGCTCTATTTTTCTGTGTAAATTGAAGCAATGGTCAGTTATAGCAATTTTTATAGATAATGTTGTATAAACACTCAATATAGGTTGTTTGGCTTGCTTTTGCAATAAATTACTGATATCTCAACAATGTGTTGATACTGTGGTACTGGACCTCAAGTGTTAGTTTCAGGTATTCTGTAGTTCACTTAGCTCAGATGAACAGGTACTGGACAGTCAAAGGTAAAGTTATGAAATCGTATTAAAAGAAAGACTGTGGAGGCTTCATTTTGGTCTTTCCTGGGTTTTTTTTTTTCATCTTTCTCCTGCAACACACACTACTGTTGCACTACATGCATATCTTGGCAATATCCCTGTCCCTTCTCAGACTTCATTTCCTTAGTCAGGGTAAGTGAGCTGCTCTAATTTTCTGATTTGTACTTTCTATTTCCTTGATCAATATAGTGGCCATTTTCTGTACTACTTGTTGACAGCACATCCTTTGGGCATTTCTTGGGCATTTCTCATACTTCTTGTTTTTTTTAATAAGCCCATTATATTATTTAGTGCTTCCCTAAAATTATGTTTCATTTAATAGCCTCTGGGTAGAAATATTGTCAAAAGCTTTTGAAAAGTTAAATAAATTATGTCAATCAGTTCCACTTCATCCACTTCCTTGTTATGATATTTAAAAAATGCTTTCAGTCTTCATAATCAAGTGGGATTTTGTCCTGCATTTGTTTCCAGAAAATACATGCTAGATGCAAGACTGTCATATTCCATGATGACTAAAGCAATAGTTTCTGTCAGTATCTCCTTAGCTTGCCAGCTTTCATTTTTAAATCAAATCGTCTCCTTTGTGCTCTGTAACAACATGCTCCAATAATTTAGACAGCTAAACAGAACTTTCTGGTGCAGAAATTAAAATAGCAGTGCACTCACTTCTTGCTGGAGGAAACTAATTCATATCCTTCCTGAGGCAGCGCAACTGGAAGTTGGTTTTATGAGCCCATCCTGAACTCAAGCTGACATTTGCTGAATATTATCCTAAGTTTGGTATGAGTCACACTTCTAGAGATAATTTATTTCATCGAAATGTAGCACTCTTCAGCACAAGATGACCAAGGGAGGGCTTATTCCAATGCCATTTACGAAGTTTATTAATATAGAGACCACTGGAAACACTGCTTATCCTGGGTCAGAATTTATTTAAATACATAGGAACTGTTTAGCTAGGAGGTGAAGTTTGGTTTTGTTTTCCAAAGAAAATAGAAAAGCTAATGATTTTCAAATGTTCTAGATCTTATAGCCTGAAATTCCACTTCTAATAACTACAGCTATTGCAGATGAAACAGTCTATATTGCTAATGTCTTAGACACCTACAATTGTCAAATTATTTCCTGAATTAAATGCAGATTTTGCATATAAACCCCCCACAGCAGCTAATGTTTAAGCCTATGGTATACCCTATGCTTGTTCTTGCATCTGAGTCACTAGTTCTCATGCTTTATTAACTAGTTAAATTTGCAGTTGAAATTAACGCAGGACTCTGCTTGTTAGTTCTCAGTTGGTAGCATTCTTCCTTAGAAAACTATGATGATACATAGGCAAAATCCGTATTTTTGGTAATAGTTGTTATGGCATCATCTAATGGTAAAAGACCAGCCTACAGTGTTTTAGCATTTTTCATTCAGAATCTCTGCGACAAAAGCCAGGAGAAATGCTATTGATGTTAAAAGGGAAATATTTGGCAGCAGTACCAGTGCTTTTCATTGAAGCAAAGTGCAAGCTATCGGTGGAAGAAAATAATATTTTTAGGAAGAAATGTTTTTTATTTCTGAGGTTTTCTAAAATTTGTTTTAGTTGCCTTATTTGAATTACAGTTGTTGCTTATATGGACCTTTTCTGGGAAACCAGTGTTGCTATATATTTATTTGGGGTGCTTGTCTGCCATCTGTACGTGCTGTGGGAGCTGCTGCTAGAGAATGATTTGATTTTGTTTTAAACAAAAGGGACAGTGGCATGGGGGCTCCAGGAGCATCACAGGCAGGGGAAAACAAACATTTTTTTTTAAACTTCATTCAGGAAAACTCTCTCTATAGACAAACATATTGGTTAATGTCTTGTAGCTTTAGGGCTTACTCCCTCTGAGAAGTACTGTTGCACTCCATATTAAAAATTAAAGGTATCGAGGAATGTGTTTATTTGAAGATGTTAGTAATCAGAGCTGTTTCATTGAACTGGGTGCTCTGGGATGGGAACATTCCAGTACTTGTCTCATGTGGTACTGGAGGAAATAGGGGACTTACGCTGTAGCAACTGGTCCTTAAGTGATTTCTTCCCAAAGAGTGTCTTGGTTTATTTGAGATAGGGTGAGCTTCCAGGAATTTCTGAAGAACAAGGACACATCCAAGCCCCATTAGTAGTCTTCCTAGATAAAGGTGGAAGAAAAACTACTGGAGGACAAGCATTATTGCTGTGAAACGAGAACATAAAGGCATTTGGGGAAGAGTCAGGTGATTCTAGATCTTCCTGTAATGTCACTGAGCTGTATATAGCAAAATGGCAACTACAGCTGTTATTGGCTGACCTTCATGCAGCCTGTTTGTACTGCTCTGCCCTTTGTCTAGGTTTCAAAATACTGAATTTTACATTAATGTTTCATAATTGGCAGCATCACGTAAGTTCCAGTATCATAAGAGGAAATAAAGGATGTTGCAAGCTAAGACACAGAGGGCTGTTAAAGCTGTATGAAGATTTGGACAGCATCCAGTCATATCTGACTCTCTGTAATCAATAATGTCTTTCCCTTTCCTTTAGGGTTAGGTACATTACAGTAAGAATCGAACAATTTATTCTAGACCCAGTGGAGGTGAGAGTAAGATGATCTCTCCCTCAGGCTGAATGTTTTCCTGGCTTGTACAGGAACAGAGTAACAAATAAATCATGGAGCATCTCCTAACTCAGACTGTAATTCAGTTTTCCATTCAAGGTCTTCAGTAGTGATCTGTCTTGGTGCTTGACACTACTGTTCTGTTTTTTGCAATACCATTTGTGTCTTTAAAGGCAATTTCCTTTAAAAATAAATGCATACTGAAAATTACTCCAACAGTGGAATGCATGTTTTTCAAAATAAGAAAAAGTGTTTGTGCTTTCAAGGTAGGAAAGGTCTCTATATGTGCAGGTGCTGAAGCATCTCTCAGTTTTTAATTACTCTTCAAAAATAATGAATGTAGGTGACTTTGCTATAGAAGCTGCTGGGCAGATGTAATACATGTTCAAGGTGCAAGCTTTTAGTCATTTGCAAAGTGAATATGTATAGAGAGTTTATATGTAGAGATGTTGGCTGTCTTTATAGTGATAGAGCTGTTGTGACTAAACTTATTGTTTTGGGGGAGTCAGAAAGGCATCAAGACAAGAAGCGCCTAAACAAAATTTACGACGACAGCATTTGACCTTAGAAAAGCAGATGTACAGAACCATAAAGATAAGGGACTGCAGAGCAAACACTAAACCAGAACAGACTATCCCTCAAGGACAGTATATATGTGATCTCAGAACTGAGTTTGCACGAAAGCAATAGTTAACTAGCAGACATGGTGCGGAAGAGTATATCCTTCATCCAGAGACCCCGATGACCACCCGGAGACACCAACAGGCATGCGCAAATGACATTTGCATATGATAATGAGTGCTTGGAAAATAATGAATACGTGTATCTTTTCATGGAAAACTAGTGAATATGTATGTAGGGTTTGTATAAATTATGCAACTAACCCTGTGCCGGCACGCGCACTAGGAGGAGTGATCCCCTGTGCATCCGGCACTGCAATAAAGAATACCTCCTTAATAGTTGTTCAGACTTTGGGTACTGATTTCGGCTTTTCATGGTACCAATAGCTTGAAAAGTTACTTTTAGAAGTCAACAAGTTACTCAGAACAAACACACACAAATCATGTCCCGTATATACTAGGCGTATATTGCCTAACCCAGTCTGATTCCTGATGACAACTTCAGAGACAAATAGAATATTTATTGTAGGGGTCATCGTAGTGCAGAAAAACGGTTGAAACATTTTGAATTGTTTATTACTGACTATGTTAAACTGAATTCAGCTTTAAAAAGTTAGAGAGTTACAAATATAGTGGAGGATAGTGCCTACTGGAAGCTCAGAGCCCCTCTGAGGAAATGGAAAACATGATGCAAAGATGGTTTCAGAAATAAAACAGCAATATATTTGCCTTCCACATAACAGTCACCAGCTGTCCAGATGACTGTCCTTATTGGGAAAAAAATTAACCAGCCAGTTCTCTTAAATATCTGCTCAGACAGAGAGGCTTTGCATCTTAGTGTTATGAAAAATATGTGTGCTCCAAAACCACTCTGTGGCACCGCGCTCTGTCTCCATCAGCTTCCCTACCAAACAAGTAATTGCGTTCCCCCCCAGTTCATTAATTTTCTACCTACCATACCACCAAATTATTGATTTCTCCCCTCACCTCCAATTAAATCTGGCTCTCCTTCAGTTTGCCCATTTTCTGCTCTTCAAGGGCCCATAATTGCATGGTGTCTTTCCCATCAGCTCTTGCCACCACGTTGCCCGAGGCACTCATTTTTAACAGCTGAAAACTGATAGAAGTCAGGGTGATCCTCAACATGATCACAGCATAAAGATACGACTTCTCCCTCTTTCTGCCTATCAAAACCTATTACTCAGCATAAATCTACAAAGACACGCTATTACTTCTGCTTACTGTTAATTGTTTCTTCAGATAAGACGTACCGTTTACTTGGTGTCATACTGTTCCATATTGCAAGTATGGATGCTTGCTTAACAGAGTTTTACCATGAAGGGAATTAAGCTGTCAGAACATCTCCACACCTGTGTGCCATGGCACTACGTTCTTGAGTTTACCATGAAATAACGGAAAACCCCTGTAAGAACAACAAACCCCCAAGCCTCTTTTTTGTAGTGACTGCATTGTTCATGTACTGCCAAATTAATAGAAGAGGCAGATGATTAGCCTTCGAACTACAAGTGTCCCAAGTTATCCTCTTTTGTACTAATGGGGGAGTGGGCCAGATTCTGACATAATTTTTGCATTTCATATCAACTATAACAAAATCCCTAAATCTGTTCAGGGTCCATCTCTTTGTTTCTAGAGGAGCAGAGCAGATTTGATCTGTCTGTGTGCATGTTTGCATTTTCACATTTTGTGGTATGCGGCAGTTAAATTAGCTGGTCATTTCTGTTATAATGGTGTATTTACTTGTTTTGAGGGTCATTTCAGTTCTCACTAATGTCACTGAAAGATGTTACTTGAATTCAATGGTTTGATTTTTTCTTACCATATTAGATTTTGTCTACGCACCTAATGTGTGCAAAAATTACATACTTAGTGCCTTCAAATTGCACCTATTTTGAGTAAATTAGTTTGGGATATACAGAAGCTAGCAGCAGCCCCCACAGAACTGTCAGCTCCACTCACGGCTGGTGAAGGTTCACCCGCATGCTTGTTTACAAGTAGCACTCACAGCAACAGACACTCGGATGACAAGTGGAACTTGAGAAACTCTAATGATAGGAGTATGGGGACTCTGCAAAGATTTATGAATCCTCTGTGGAACTCCTGTGGTAAAAAATAAGGTGTTAAGTGGTTTATTTTTGATAACCCAGAGTATTCCTTAGGATTTTAATAATGGTAATAAAATCTTCAGTTCAGTTTCTTTTCTAAATTTCTGTCTGATACCAATTTATGACCTCTGCTAATTGCATAATTTTTTATAAATCACTTGCGAGCTCTAGTGTAATTTCAGTTGTAGTTTTTCTTCTGTACGTGATTCAATATAATATAAAAAATTAATCTGAGATTTCAGAATATTTATATAAAAGATAGAAAATATTAGAACTCGAGAGTGGATTACAGAGAAATACCTCTCCCCTATGTGCCCTCCCCTCCCATTTTGTGGTGATTTGGAGGTTGGTTTGTTGTTTTTTTTAAAGCATATCATTAAAAGTACTTTATAATAGGGAAATGTTCCTTGAGCTCCCAGTCTGCACATTCCAGCTTCATTCCTCAGCTCCTCTGCTTATTATTTTTCCTACACAAGGCTTCAGTTCGTTTTTTTCCTGTCCTCCCTTACCAATGGTTATTATCCTACCTTATATATTTTTCCTCACATATTTACTGTTTTCCTCTGTTGCTTTTTCCACAGTTCTCTGGAAGTAACTGCACAACTCAATTAGCTTGTAATTATTATGAGAAGCAAACCAGGGACGGAACAACAATAATAAAGGGATTTCTGTGTGGGTGTCCAAAAATCATAAAGCAGAACCTATATGCTTGAGTGTGTGTGTCACTTCACCTTTTAGTATTATCAAGCATAAAATAAGACTAGTTCTTATTTAGTTTCACTCCTTCAGGAGCAAAGCCCTGCCTAATCCAGTCTGAATAAAAATAGTGAGTTGTTTTTGTCACAGTTGTAGCCACTGCTACCTGAAAATCATTATAACTTGCTCAATCTCATGAATCTCTGTGTGTTACTACCTAAAGGATTGTCAACTTTTCAACCAAAAAATACCGACACTTCAAGGACAGTGGTACAGTCTGATTTCCAAGCTAGGTATCTCTTTGAAAAGCGTGGGAAAACTGTGATAGAAGAAGCCATGTTCTCTTGAAGACCCAGTCAGAAGTGACAACTATGGCTATGTAGAGCAGTTTTTGGCTGCAGACTTTCCTGAATTAATTCCTATTTGAATTTGAAGGTATTACAATTTTTCTTTTTAGGAACAATCTTTGAAATTTTCAAATCCTGGGGAATCCATTGCCAATTATGATTAATTAAGCAGTAAAGAAACCAGCATCAGAGTAAGTTTTGCTGCTTGCTTCAGTCCTGAATTTCTTTCACTTGCTCTTCATCCTCGCATCTTACAGTTTTGTCTGCTGGGATATAATAACTTCTAAAGCTTCTCTTTCCCATGGAAAGGTACGGGTAATAGATTCATTTTTCAGCCTTCTCCAATCTCAGCCCTAATTCTTCCCTTATTAGACATGGTAGTCAAGTAATCATTCTCATAGTCCATCTGGAAGTCCCTCCAGCTGCAGATACAAGCACTGCACTGAGCATCCAGGAGCTATCACCCCTGTGCCAAACAGCACATTATGTTATCACTTGGCTTACGTTCAGCAGTCCTGTTTATACATCTAATTAGACCCTCTGACTAAGCAGCACAACACAACTCCTGTTCACTTAATTGTTTGCTCTGAAACCCCCTTCAGAAGTTGCTTTGTCTGAGAAAAAAAAATCCCCAATCCTGCTTGTATCACTGGAGGTCTGATAGCCTATTTTCCACAGCCAAAGATCAAACAGCACAGAAAGCTCCGTACCTGAGGATGTGACTTAAAAGAACTCAAAGCAACTCTGTTGGGTTTTTTTTCCTGACCAGCATTGACTGCAGTGGTCAGAGGCTTAGCACTCTGTACTCACTCCTGCTCTTGAAGACCAAAGACAGATAACTTCCTACTGAGGCAAGACCAAGAGGTCAGAAGAGCACATATGAATATCGTCTTGCTTGCAGCAAGTGGGTCTGGTGATCAGATCACCTGTACCTTTAAACGTACAATATTTGGACGTTTCTTCAAGTGACATAATGTTTTAATGACTGAGAAAATACTCAGACATCTATGAATTGCAGTTACTGTTGGAGTCTTTTCCTGCAAAGAGAGCAAACAGAACATTCATCATCCAATTCCTGTAATTCTATTTGATTTTTAGGTGGATGGGAATATTGCCATAGAGCAGTTAGCCCAATGTTGTGTTATTTTAATTTCGACATTTCTTTTCATTGACATCCATTATGTTCTAAAACAGAGGACATTTTTCATCTACTGTTGCAAATGCTATTTAACTACATCTATTTGCTTGGGGTTTTTTATGCTTTCTCCATTTCTAACTTTATTTCAAAGCACACAAACAAGAATTCCCTGCAAGTCTGCTGCAACCAGATTTCTTTCCGGTTTTCCTGTACTTAAATTTGATCTCCCCCTATTTTGGGGCTGTCATTTTGGATAAACCATCTGCAAAGACCAGCAGTGTCACTGGGGGTAAATCAGTCTGTAGGGAGCGGTGCGAGGCTGAATGATGTCACCCACACCCAAAATTCTAGTTAACTACGGTTTCCTTGATGCTTGCCCCCAGATATATGTGAGGAAAGAGCTGTGTACTTTTTTCTTTAACTCAATATGTGGTATTATGAAACCTCCATTTATCATCATTAACCAGTGAGATTTGGAATGTTCAACAACTCGGACAATTTTTCTGTGAAGCTCCTTCTGTTGGCTAAGATTTGTTGGGTACTTATTTAGAAACACTAATTATTTTTCCTCTGAGAGCAGCAAGTACAACCTGCTTTCCCTAGAACAATTATTTACAATGCAAGATCTAGAAAATATTTTCCACCATTTTTATATATAACACTGCCAGCATCAAATCCTCCAATTCAACAACGTTCACATGAAGCTGGGATAAACTTTCCAGAAAATTAATCATTATGCCAGTCATCATTTATTAAAAAAAAAAATAAAATCAATATATACCGAGGTACATTCTTTACTAAATCATTATTTCAGAGCAAAGCAAAACTTTCTGAAACTCAACTGAAAGGAAACCTTGGAGACTTCAGAGATCTGTTCTTGTTCCTGCTTTAATCTTTGGGATGTGTTCCCCTGAACCAGGTGGGAGCAGAACAGTGTGTGGATGTGGTAAATTCACATTCTCGCAAATGATGCTGTATTACTTCTTCCTCCTACAGAAACACCATTATTGAACTGACTGAGGAGAGAGGAGGTAGAAAAAGCCTCTCATACTTTCCTTCGTCACAGGGAGATCAATCTTGGAAGCAAGACCACTCACAGAAGTATGTGGAGATTGCTGCCCTGCAGCTTCCACATGTACGTGTTGCACAGGGGAAGGGCTTCACTAGATTCTTAACAAGCATAGCCCCCAAATGTACTTCAGAAAGGTTTGTGAAACCTTTCTTGGCTTAGAAATTTAGGCTGATTTCTTAAAGAAATGTGATTCTCATGTCCTCTGAGGTCCTCCCCATCTTTTCCTGCCCCAAAAAACCAGAGATAGCAAAATACAAAAACCCCGTTAGTGCCTCACTGGGGGAAGCACTGTAGAGTGAGTTCAGACCTCAAACCCCGCTGACCTCACGGGGAAGAGATACTTTGCTTTTTCCCACATCACTGTTAAAGATAGCATCAGTTCAGATAATGATACAGTTAACGTGTCTTGTGTATTGCAGATGCTTTCAGTGGCATGTTTAATAGAATTATATTTCTATAAAACGTAGGCTTTGACTATAATTAAACTGAGACATCCATAAAGATACCAGTAGATAATTTAGTTGCAAAGAGCTACGTTCTGAAGCAAGTAGGGATTTGTTTTCAGTAGGGAAAGCAACCTACTGATTTAGATGTGTTCTGCTAAAAATACAAGTTTTACTGCTGTTTGCTCTTTGTGAATAGGGTTGTTTGAGTACCTTTTATGTTTTATTCAAGCCTCCAATAATTATCAAAGGATTTAATTTTAAAATGTTTCACAATTCAGTGAAGTACAGAACTCACACGGTTACTTAGTTTCTTTCAAAAATATTTTCTCTGTGAAAGCTACCTTGCCTTCCTGTGGCTAAGGGTATTACAATTCTCATTTTGTGACGGGAAAACTGAGTCTATGTGCAAGCTTCAAATAATTGGTTTTCTTTGGGTGACAATATAGGCTTTTATTACAAAGCCCAGATTTTTCAGAGTACTGAAGCACAGCTGGTGTTCTTTGAATGGGGGAAGTTGATGTTTCAAATTCTTGGAACTTCAGAACGTTTTGAGATTGATCGTGTGTTTTTTCATGGTAAACTGGATTATTCAGAGGAATGCTACTAATGAGAAAGCAAGCCTGCCATCTCTCCAAGTGTGATGTGACCTATGCAGTAACGATCAGACACAACCTGATTACAATTCACTGGGTTTTATGCAGACACATACCCACTAACATTGTAAATGATATGTCTTTCCTAGCATATCTAATGAAACGCTTACATTTTTTGGCTAAGAAGTGACAGAAGAAAAGCATATCCCCACACTTCCTCAGAGACAGACCAGTGCAGAATAATTCACAGAGGTCAATACTCTTATGTTATGAACAAGGAAATTCCAAAGCTGCTCTTTGTGCATGGATAATAAATTGCTCAACAGTGGCCCAACAGCTTCGTTTAAAATCTGTTCTTCCACAAGCCTCAGTTTTGACACAAATTAAGATGTAATCCTTCTAATAGGTAAACAGAAACAAATTTCTGCTTTATAAATAAAAAATAACACTGAGTTTTGATTGATACTGAATGGCAAAAGAATACTCCTCAAGAATAGATGAATGTCTGCCCAGACAGATGAACAACTGTGCTGCGTCACAGAGTGAACTCTTGAGTAGTCTTCAGGGTCAGAGCCAGAAACTCCATTTCAAGAACCAGTCAGAAACACCATGTACTGACAATTAGAGTAGGCTTATCTATGATGGAAATGAACTCTAAGGTGAGCTAAGCATAAAGCTAAATATTAAGACCTTAAAGATTTAATGTGGGACTAATACTAATTAAGATTTGAGTGCTTAGACAGGTCTTGAGTTAAGCTTCTTGGCAGCAAACTTTCTACAACGGTTGCTCCTCTCTAGTATACTCTGGTGTCCCACAGGCTTCCATGTTCATTCACACAGACCTAGCTTGTACAATCATTCTTTGTCTCTTTGATGTTCTTTCCCTATTTTGAACTATTTCTGACATCTGCCACTCTAAATAATTGTTCTTGGGCTGATATTTGCCTTTGAGTTTACCTTCAGGTGCTAATGGAAAATTCCAACAGAAAGCAAATTTCATTACCAGTGACAGAACGGCTTAAGTAATATAAGTAATACATGAGTTGTCATAAGGCATAATTTAAAAAGAGTGATACTGATTTTGCAACGGTGGGTGTTAGACAAGCAAGTCAGCATCTCCCTAGAATTAACTCATTAAGTACCATGCTATATTTCTGAGACAGATATTTGGAAGACAACTTTGCCTCTGTATGTCTTAGCTTCTGCAGCAAAGTTCCTAGCTGGGTTTGAACTTCTCTCTCCAAGGCTTTTCCCTGCCTATTATTTTTACCATGAGGCAGGCAGGTATTGGCAAGACATCTGAAAAGGTGCTCAACAGTCTTGGACTTGGAAGAGCGAGCCCACTGAAGTTCATGAGCTTGCAATCTCTAGTGAAATGCTTTTCGCCCTGGGGTTCATTCTGCATCCTAAAACATATTACACTGAAGATACAAAATGATTGAAAATAGTGACTCTTATACAGGGGGGCATGCACTGAATGACAGCCATCTGATGTGACCATTATTTGCTTACTACTCTAACCTGAGGTTGCAGTATTCCCTTTTTCCATAGTAATGTACCTGGCCATAGTTCAAGAAATAAGGAAAAATTCCAGAGCAACAGTAATAAAATGTCCAATTTTTCTCCAAAGAAAGCTCAATAAGTGATGATCTAAATGAATAAAGCTTGATAAATATGATGAGAAAAAAAACAAACCCACTGTCAAGCATGTCATCTGGCCATAAAAAGAACCTGTCAGAGATAGCTGAGAAAAAACTTGGGAGAATCAGTATCAGAATTCAGGCAAAAGAATAAATTTAAAAAGTTGAAAATGGTAAGAAATTAATTATTTGCCATTTTTAAGGAGTTTGCTTTCCTGATTTTATTAATTTATCACTGAGCCAAGACACTTTCTGCTAGTGCGAGAGCAAGGAAAGCTTTCTTTTCTATATGATAGGGGACTTTCAAAAATACTTCACTTTTTCCTAAGAATTTTGCTCAACTACTTGAAGAAATTGTACACACATACATGTCACAAAAATTGGTTTCAGACAATTCAGAAGTTGCTGAAAATTTTTCACATGCAAATCAAATAGTTAATTATGCTAATCTCTGAAAAGAAGTGACAATACAGTAATCAGATTTCTGGTTTCTATGCTGTCATTTTTTTCAGCCATCCAATGGTTGAAAAAGTAATATGCATTACTAGTTTTACTTTCTCCTTTGAAACTTCATTCTCTGAGAGCATGTAAATTTTACTGTAGCTTCTATTCCTGACAAGCTATTAAAAATAGGCAGAAAGGGTTACAAAATTAGTTTAGCTTTCAGTCAAAGTTAAAATGATTCATATCTAAAGCAATGGACAACACACAAAAAAGTAGGAAGGTTTCTATCAAGAAGGCTTGGAGTGAGAAGTCATGCTGGACGTTGATGTTCAGCCAAGTAGTAAGCAGTGTCTGACTGCCACTTTTTTTTTTCTTTTTTAATAGTTTGATGCAGACAGAGATGAAGAAGAAGTGTTCTTTGACATAAGTTCGGCAGTTGACAATAAACTATTTGCAAACAAGGAGGCTGCAGCAGGTGAGTTAATATAAGATTTAAAGAGCCACATTTTTTTATACTGCATTTGACATTGGTGGGATGCATGTTTTCATATTCCTCAAGCATGGATGTATGTCCTCTAGCAAGGTCTTGACTGACCTCAAACATTTGCAAAATCAAGGGCAAAAACATCTCTTTACACTTGGAAAATTCATACAACCCACCTAACATCTTGTTTATCTACAAGCTCAGCTTACACTACGATGTATAGTGCACTAAACAACTACATCATTAATACAAAAACTTTATAAGCTGATCGATTCCAGTTGTCAGCTATCTGTTTCAATTCCAGATGATACCTCAGTGTTCATCAGAAAACCAGTCCTATGAGATTAATAATCATATGGTCTCCCTAATAATTGGTAATAATTCTGAAACTGTGTGTGAATGTAAGTCAGGTGTTGGGGGGGTTATTTATTTATATATTTTTTATTTGTGCTTACTGAGGCTTGAATGTCTTCAAAGAAAAAGCCTTTGAGGGACAAAGGACTGCAAAAGAATTGAAGCTAAAAATCAAAGCACTGAAAAGCCATAACATCTGTCAGAAATATTTTGCTTGAGGGGAACAGGAAAATATTCCTTGATAACTCACAACTTTCTCTTTTTACAGAGGACATCCCTGGCTGCCTTCCAAGTAGACCATGAGGGTTATGTAGGTAGATGAGGTCATAAATGTCTTGTGAAACAGCACACAAAAAAGAAAATTTTAAGTGAAGTATTTTCCTGTAAAATTGACTAGCTTTATTAAAACAAAGATTAGATATGTAGAGTAGCGAAAATCGTGTATCTGATCTCTCCTCTGTTTACGGGAAAACTCATCTGCCATAAATTGCCAGACAAGGTAGCTACTGTTATTTGTAATTGTGAACAATCATCTCGGGGCTGCCAAGGAAGGAGGAATGGATGCAGCGCAACGAAGTCCAGTAGTAGCAATACATCTATTATCTCTTTCTGACAAAGTGCTTAGATACTTTTTTCTGCTAGCAAAACATTTGCAAAGAGCAGTGCTTCAGACAGAAGGATTAGATTCGTATCTTGAAGATCTGAAAGGGGGTTCCAAGCTAGCTAGCCTACAAAACCCACCCATAAGGCTATTTTTGATAATGTTCAAAATGAGATAGAGATGAATTATCAAGGCGAGGGGGTGGCCAGTTTGAGAATGATATAAAGTGCATTAGCTAAAAACAGAGGTTTCTAGTGGTCAGCTTCGAGATAAGATGCACACAAGAATGAAGACTACTAGCTTTCACTGTTAAGTGGCATGCTTACCTCTTTTGTGCGTAGCCTTATTCCTAGGGGCAAGAGATTGATTCCAAACCTAAAACGGCATTCCCACTGTATAGCACTGTGTTGGTAATTACCTGTGGATTCCATAATAAAATGAACTAAGTACAGAAAAGCAAGAAGACGAAAGAAGTGCCATAAAGGTGCTAGCTCTGACAGAGTGACAAAAGCTAAACAATTTGCACAAATTCATTGTGATTCTGGATGAGTTCCAGTCAGTTCCATGAAATTCTGGTCTACTTAAATTCCTCAACAAAATAATTGGAGAGCTATGAGCTTTATCAGAAGCCATGCCACAGTCATCTAATTGGTGCCTAACCTGGGCACCAATAATAGTAAGGAGATTCGAAGTAGGATTTCTAGAGATTCTATGAGACCAGATATTTAATTTCTAGAGGTCGCAATTCCAGCATTGCCTTGATCTCACTTTTTGTCTTTTAATTTTATTAGTGATATTGAAATATATTTTTGTTCCTGGTTGCTGATGTAAACATAGTATTTCTAGTATTTTCATGCCTCCACATCAATCTAATTCATATGTTACACCTGTAAAATCCAGCTGTAATCAACTGTGTAACAATATATGGTGAAAGAAAACAGCTGAATATTTTTATAGATTAAAATACAATTTTCTTATTGTTGCCTTCTATGACATATTAATACTGTTGCTAAGAGCAACAACCTGTCATGAAACTCAACCGTGTAAGGTTGCAATAAAATTTGTATTAGAAGCATCTTACTGAGAGCAAAATTAAAATGTAATCATTCTAATGCTAATCAGTCCTTCAGTAAATTATTTCTATTGTATTCCACTTGAAATTTATCTTAGAAGCATTTGTCTTGCCCAAGTGCTTATGTGCAACGTGTATTAATTGAGTTATTAGTGCTTCAGAGCATATTTCATAACAAAAAAAGGACATTTTTATTTTATTGAGCTTAAACATGCTATTAAGAGAAGCAACATGTTTCACAAGATAGTCTTAGATTACTTTTATAACAGTGTTGAACAGTGCAAATACTATAGTTGTTAAATACGAGTATGGGCATATTTGAGCCAATGAACCATATTGAATAGAATTGCTACCAGGATTTGAAATAAGCAATGGATTTAAGCAAGGATTGGAAATTCATTAGGTGATTTGCCAAAACACAAATGGTCCAAGGAGCAGACTTAATTAACTCACATGATGGGGTATAGCTACTTTGTAGTGGGAAGTTAAATCAACTGCAGATAAATTTAGACAGATCAGTACAATTTAGTTTCATTCTACAAATGAATTTTGTGAACTGTGAAAAAGCAATGCTTAACATTTGCATTAACTAAAACGTAAGGATGAACACACTTTCAGAGAAAGCGACACACACCCAGGCTCAGAACACTGCAATGTTTTATCGGACCAGACACGTTTACAGTCATGATGGCCCTGGGTTCTGGGGGGCGTTTCTGTGGTAGGAATCCCACACCTGCCTGTAACAGCCATACCCACTCACCTTTCCATGACCAATCCTGTGCAATTCAGCTCAGGCACAACAAACAATACATGAAATACAGCACAGAATTTAAAAGTACAGCCTCGTGGTGAAGGAAGCGACTGAGCACAGCCCCGCACCCCTCCAGGGGCAGGGGAGTCATTCTCCCCGACTGTCAGACCTGGCGGGGGTAGCTCCTGTCAGCAGACCCTCGTACAGCTGCAGCCACTCATTAATTCAGCTTGTCCTTCAGTGCTGTGTCATTGGATCCTCTTGGGTTCCTAGCAAGACAAATCTTTATGAATGATGCCTTCAGTGTCAAGATACAAAGCCTAGCAAAAAAAAGGGAATGCATTCTAGCTGATCTGCTTTTTCTTTTTTCAGCAGTCTGTTCCTCCCTGAAGAGCCAATTATTCAGTTAATAATTTAATAAAAACTTCAAGATTTTTATTTTTTTTACTTGTGCACTACTGTGCCTAACAAAATCCTCTCTGTTTTTCCCCTAATAAAAACACAAGGCACATGAAAATGACTAGGTTTCCCTTACCTGAACTTTATGTGTGCACTGAAATTGAGGAAACACGTTGTAAGTCACAAGAGTACCTTTTGAGGTCAGGTGCTTCATTTCTCCGTGGCAGCAGAGCTTTCATGTGTTTTCTTACTTTTTTTTTTAACTGTTGAGCTTCCCCTTTTGAAATTGGTACAGTTACTCAGATTGTTTGCAATAGGTTCATACAAGTGCACAAAGGCCCTAAGTTAACCAAGAGCTGAGATTATCTGGTAGAATGGGGCATCCCTTCGAAAGGAGTTAAGACAATTCAGACTCTAAGACTTTCCTCCTAATGGTAAACAAGTATTAACTATTTTTATAGCCTAGTTCTCTGTGTACCAACTTAGCAAAGGAAAAACAACACAACTCGGAAAAGGCAATGAAACTTACTTATGATCAGCTGTTTCGTTGTCAGAGCACAAGTTGTGCATCCTGCAGACTTGTTGAAAGCAGCAGGGCATGTTTGCTTCCAAATGCAAATTAACCAATCCCCCTCTTTTCCTTAAGCCAACATTTTGTGTTTCTCCTTTGATAGCTGAACATTGGAACAAATTTTACACAAAATGCTGTCGACTGAAACTTGGGTTTAGAAAACCTGAGCTGAATTTTGACTTACCCACTCTTTAACACTCTCCCCTCCACTTTAGCCTTGTCAGTAGCTTTGCCTACTACCAGGATTACTGGCTACCAGTACCTTGCAAAGTGGCTATCTGGTACACTTCTGCTGCCATGCATACTAGTAATTATTTAGTAAGCTTGTTCTCCTCCCCTAGAAGACCTGTTGTAGCCAGATTTAGTCCAAACTCAGCAAAATATCCTCCCTCGAACAACAAACAGAGCTGGAGGATAACCAGCTACTGACGTTTATCCATACTGCACCAGGGATATCACAAGTACTCTTATAGGTCCCCTCATTACTTTATCTTGTCCTGGGAGTAGCCGTTTGCTTCAATTCATTTCTGGTAGGTTTGTCGTTAGGCAATTTGAGAAGGGTAGAGAAGTCTGTATACTGTTCAATGATAGATGATTATGGGTTTTGTTATTTTTTTATTGAAACAAGAAAGAAAAGACACATATTTTCAATTCTCCTGACCTTCCTGAATATACTGTAGAAAGGAGCTATGCTTCCCCAGGGAAACCGGTGCCCTAGATCAAGAAAAAAGGCCTTAAGATGCTTGACCGTATTAAAATTGTATAAGCGTTATGGCTTTTATCACTTAAGATACATTATGCATGAGTACTCATTTTCAGCCTGACCTTTACATTTAAGTTTGCAGCACCATATTTCATATTAACATTTCTAGCGAAGGATACATACTGCTCTTGGTAGTTAAGTGACAGTTAATCAAATACTTGTGCACAAGTGCCCTTAAAATTGATTGATGTGTCAAGGTGGGCCAGTGCTGGTGATAACTGAGGCTTAGTTAAATTATATTATCAACAATGATACAATGTTAAGAGTGAGGTGTCACCTGTGTAAAATAAATCAAAAAAATTAAGATTCTCTCAGCAGTTGTAAATCTATATGGTTGCATATATCTTTTACAGACAGGTATTTTCAAAAGACCATAAAGCGTATATGGCAGAGAACATGCTGCATGTATATGTAGGACATTCTACGGTAGCAAGAGTATAATCCCTTTCTGGTTTTTTGTTTTGGTTTGGTTTTTTTGTTGTTGGTTGGTTGCCTTTTTTTATAGCAATCTGATAAAGTATTCGTGAACATTGGGCAGGGATGGAAAAACAAACCAAAACCACCAGCAGACGGTAGACCCAAGTCTTTCCCTAGTATCCTCTACATGGTCGAAAGAGTGGCATCAAAGGTGGGTTTGGCAGCAACTGTAATATGGATTGCAAATTAAGATGCCCTGGAATCATCATCTCTACCAAGCAGTTATGGGTTTAGTCATCATGACATCCAGTTCCTCTCCTCTGTTCTCTTAGTGATGTTTAGTTCCCCACCTACACAGATTATTAATAAGTAAACTTTAAAAGCAAACAAAAGCAGATAATAGATAAATGCATCTGGCACAAACTGAACCACAAAATCTGTTATTGATTGTGCTTGTTACAGAGAGCTGGCCGTACAAACATCTTTAATGGTGAGAAAACAACTCCAGGTCAGCAATAGTCTTAGAACTATGTATCCTCAATGCCAGTGCTTGTGGGAACATCATACCAGGTAGAGACACCTGCAACCCAAGAGGGAGGGAGTTGTTTTCCTCATCAGTGATGTGGGGATAGATCTGACTGGGGACATGAGGGCACAAAAGAAAGCACATCTTATACTTCCCCGGTGTTACCTGTTGCTCCCCACATGAAGACGGTTATTGGAGTCACCTGTGGCTACTGGCTGGTTACAAGTTTTAGATCTCTGTGTGTCATTACAGTATTTTTGTTATTCTCATTTTAATAATGTTGTAAAAATACTCCTATAGTCACAGGCCTATTGACGTTTTAATGTGTGTTGAATACGTGCAGGATTTGGTTTTAGGGCTGCTCCATCTGGAGGGCACAGGAGACTCTTCCCCAAGAATGAGATAGTCTGATGGGGTTATAATGCCAGAATATGAATATGATGTCCGTGCCACACCCTTCCTGTGTGTATACTGAAAGATGATTAGTAGTTTATCCTCTCATTCTGGTTTAGCAATGACTACTCCACTACATGACTTCGTGAAATACCAAGCCCAATTTCTGTTATCCTGCACCTTCAGCAGTTCAGCTGAAGCTAAACTGTAGAGCTCAGCCAGGTCAAGGCTTCTCAGCAACAGAATTTTGCTGTCATCCAAGTGCAAGACGCTGCGTGACTTGCTGATCTTGCCACAGGAAGATGACAAGGAGAAGAGGCAGAGCCACGCTGTTGCCGTGGAAAGGGATAGGATAGGAATGAGAACTGTTGCTGCTGGAAGCATGCAGCTTTGGTCCCCCATCATTATCACTCCAGGATCCTTATCTGCTAATCACCAATTAGTCAGTATTTCCTTTTCTTTCCTAAACATGGTTTGTATTCTCTCCTGAGCCAAGATCCCTGTGGAAATTTTACAATTGCAAGTCATGGCATGTGGAACACCCTGCCCAATAAATTTGCAATCTAGCTGAAACAATTCACCCTTTAGTATAACCATTCCTTATTAAGATTTGTGGTAGCTTATATAGATGCTTTGAATGCTTTGTTAATGGAATACCATTCACCTGGGTAGTCTACCACATCTGAATGGTTCCTTGGATCACAGTTTTTGCATACATACAGACAACTGGAAATATTTTAGTGTTCCATCACATAAAGTGAAAATTTCCAATCCATTTCTGAAGTCTAATTTTCCTTCCTATTTTAGGGTCAGATGAACTTCCTTGCAGTCTGATTATGGATTCTGGTGATACTGTTTATACAGAATTTGACTTTGAAGACCAGGTAATTTTATGTATATATGGCCTCTCGAAAGAGTTTTCTAGTTTATGTACATACTGTGCTATACAATTTGTCAGAACAAAGTGGTGGAACTTTAAGGGTACCTAAGCCAAAGGGCTTTTCAAGTGCAATATAAGTAAATCAGTGATACACAGAGGTTGCTTTCTGGTTATGAGAAAATAGTGAATATTATTGTGGTATTAAGTGCCTATATCTTCCAGTATTGCTGACAACAACAAATGCTTACAACGTGTTGAAACCAGACTTTCTACTGCTCCTATTCTATCCACATCGAAAGACTAAATTTTGATAGCATTTTCCCTGTACATAGGAAGAAAGAATGCTGGGGGGTGGGGGGAAAGGTTGTATACATCTTTTCCCTCTAATCTTCAGCTCAGCACTGGTAAGGCCACATCTGGAGTACTGTGTCCAGTTCTGGGTCACCTGTACAACATATGGGCTGCTTAAGAGGGTCCAACCAAGGGCCACTAAGATGATTAAGGGACTGGGCCATCTCTCCTGTGAGGAAGGGCTGAGAGAGCTGGGAGTGTTCAGCCTGGAAAACAGAAGGCTCAGGGAGGGATCTCACCCATGTGTACAGAGATCTGAAGGGAGGGTGCAAAGAAGATGGAGCCAGGCTCTTCTCAGTGGTGCCCAGTGACAGGACAAGAGGCAAAACTGGAACACAGGAGGTTCCTGTGGCTTGGGTACTGTGCTAAGGATAAGTGTTATTATTAATGTTACTCTGCTGTGTATAAACATTAAAAGAATGACTTATAATTTTAAAAAAGATATCTTTTTTAAGCCATCTGCCTATCACACCGCCACTTAAGGATGGTGGTTTTGTATGTTTTGCTTTCTGCCTTTCACGTTGCATGACTCTGCTTGCATTTTCTTCATGAATACCAGAAACACTTCTCTAGATTTGTGAACAGCTTGGCAAAGAGTGTTATTTTGTGTTTCTGTTATCATTCAACTAAATGCAGTCGTGAATGTTCACCTCTTTCCTCATTATTTGCAAAAGATACCTTTTCTTGTGAAATTTTAAAGCTACTGACAAAATCAGGACCAACAAAACTGAATTTCAGTATCATCCGTTCATTCATTGGTTTTCTTTCACAGTATTCAATGCAACACTTTGTCCTCACCTGCAACATGTTATATGTTCTAGCTCTATTAATTTCTGTTAATTTATGATGCTTTTACTGTTCTTTTGGGCTTAGTTGTTTCAGTTTGGCTTTTTTTCAAGCAGACAGCTCGCCTTTGTCTCCAAATCCCATTTGAAATCCCATTCTTTCATAAAACCTTCTTACAACATTCTCTACCCCAGGAAACTCTCTTAAGTTTCTCATCATCTTTGTCTTGACTGTACTACTACTTTATTGCAGGGTTTAGGCCTTTATGCCCTATAAAGCAGAATGTGTATTTAAATCATGTTTGGATTATGTTGATGTTAAATTTTCCATTTTAACAAAGTTCTAAATGCATTCTTTTGGCAGAATATGAACACTAAAGAAATTATACTCTTGATTCATAATGTTTGAAATGCTGTTCAAATAATAAGCACAAGTTTTATAGTTACAAAATAAAATTAACAAAAAGAAATGTATGAAAATCATACTAATTCAAAATTTCAAACTATATGGTTCACTGATGATACAGCACAGTCCATAAAAGCACTGACTGTAGTTTTGAATGAGCTGCATGCATGAGGTTCTTACAAGACACTAAACAAGACGACTATGATGGGACCTTATTGTCCTTGTCAATAGCAAATATTCTTTCAGCCAGATGTGACAGTTAGCTTTTCTCATTATTTTCCCAGACCAACACATTGACATTCTGGCAAGAATGCAATACTTTTATCAGAGAAGGAGAAAATAAGTAAAAACAGTGCTTAAAAACTCCTCAAAGAGAGATACATAAATATGAAGTAGCTGACAATGACTGTCTTCACCTGCAAGTTGATATCTTTGATACTTATTAGTGACATTTTAAAAACTAGAAATATTTTATTACTAATCAATATTTCTGTACCCAGTTCATATGAGATGCCTTGTACAAATATAAAGAAAATATAAAGGAAAAACAATTGTGACCAAAAGCCCATCTAAATTTTGAAAGGATGCAAGCAAGTATTATATGCAGAAGCAAAGAAGGGAGCAGAGATTACCATACAGTCATAATACTGTCTAGCTACCCGGTCTGAAAAACAACATCAAAAATTACTCTCAGGAAGTAAAGATCAATAACTAAATTCAGGAGTGAGGAACTGCTCATGTTCAAAACTTGAGCTCATTTTGACTGTGGCAGTGATTTAATACTCCAGTGATTTACCACATGCTGTTTACGAATTGTGCGAAGCACCAACAACCTTTACTCAGAGAATCTCAAGTGGGAAAGGAACGCGTGTATGGATACAAATGTGTCATGCAGTGATGTTATTGCATAGGAAATCTGTCATGAGAATGTGGGGGATAAGAAGGCTGGTTTCTAAGCAACCTTACACAGCTGAGCTGCTAAAAATGGCTGAATTTTAGCAGAACATCTTGGTAGTCACTGAACAAGAGGAGTTGGGGGTTAGAGCAATACACAACATGTACTGAAGACAAAGCCACAGCTGGGGATGAGTATCACTTGGCACAGCTGAATTGGACATACACAGATACCTTTGCATTTTCCTCATTCTTGGAATGAGCCAGGAAAATCGCCAGTGTAAACTAAGCCAACAAAGAAGAGTCTTAGTTCTTCAGATGTATGCTACTTCTTCCAGAATAACCTCTCTTACTGGTAGGAACAAGGAGAGTGAGTGGTGTGGTTCCAGCTACTGATGTAGTCATCAGCTCATCTAGGAGTGCTCCAAAATACAGCAGAGTGCTTCAAGAAACACTTGGTACATGTTGTTGAAAAAGCAACGGTCACGCAGGCTAAGATTTGGCTTTTCTGGAGGAGTACACAGTGTAAATTGAATTAAAAATAACTCAGAAAAAGCTTAAGCTTTGTGTTGTACATTTTATAAATGAACATTCCATTAAATTCATTTAACTAAACTAAAAGCAAGCTGATTGTTTTCTACTGGATATATGTGAATGCTTCAAGAACTAGAACACTTTTAATCAGTAAGTTCCTACAGCACTGAAAAGCAGGAGGGAAATACACACTTTTTTGTTTGTTTAAAAAAAACCCACACCAAAACCAATTTTTTTATCCAAATCACTAATAACTATTTTTCTGTTTCTCAGATCCGAGCTGTCAGATACGGTATTGCAGAAGGAATAATATAGGTTTTTAGAATGACTGCCCAAAATATATTCTTCTGAAAAATAAAAATGGACAGTACCTCTCATTGAGAATGCCTTGTGGAAGAACAAGCCAAAGTTCCACATGGTAGCACTCTCTATAGCCTTTTCTGGGATAACGATTACACTACTCATGATTTGATCAAAAAATGTAAAAGCACAGTAAACTGATAAGTTTCAGATATTTTCACCCACATTAAGACATCAGGAATACCTTTTGGACCAATCATTTTTGGGTCCAACAGCACAGCTTCTAATGAGCTTTATAGAATATTCTCAATTTGCAGAACTTGATGTCGTGACTAGCATCTGGTTTAATAAGGATTGTCTCTTGCTGCTGGAATGCTCTCAAGTGTGATGCAGGTTTTCACTGCTCACTGTGTTCATTTATACTTGCCATTCAATTTCTCAACTTTGCCAGAGAGGCTGTCAATATAATGCTACTTGTTGCCAGAGATCAGACAAGTTTTATCTTTAAGAATCGGATTTTTAATTAGAAACCTACCATTTGGCTTATTTCAAGTGCATTCAGGCCAAAAGGGAGTATTGAAAAACTGGCATGAGTGAGTCCTATCAAAGAGTTCCAGAAGAAAAGAGCATCCAATTATTTTCTTGTGAAAACAAGGCTTTCATGACAACCTTAGCTAGTGTGAGGAATATTTAGACTAATTAGAGAAAAAGTTAAAACATACAGTCAGACAGTAGACATACAGTAGAATGAATACACTCCTGAACAAGTGCTTACAGAATTGATAACTTTAAAATTTAGGAAACATTAAAATCAGGTAGACTTCAAGTAAAAACCTTACAAATATACTGAGCCTCTTCTAATATTGGCAGGGAGAGAATATATTTCACATCTACAAAACATGGAAACATATTTTTGTGCCTCAAAGAAAGTTACCAGTTCAAAACTGAGGCATTTTCATGTCCTTCCAGTGTAAGACTACATTTACTTATGCAGTTAGATAAAAGCAATGACACATGCAAAGGAGAGGGTGCCTTTTTTTTCCCCCCCCACGTGTGTCAAAGATCTAGGAAAAGTAGATGTAAAAAAGACTGAAAGATAATAAAAGGCTTTCTGTTCAGCAGTGACAAGCAATCTATTGAATTAAGAAAATTGCGTAACCCAATCTTTGCTGCGAGTGCAGAATGTTTTATAATTAGAAAATGTGACAGCTCACTTGAAAAGCAAGAAGCAAAACCAAAATGAAGTGGGGGGGAAAAGCCCTCAAAGAAACTTCCTCCCATTCTAACGAGAGGAAATAAGCTCTTGATTAAAAGTTGTTGCCATGTAGTGACAATTCTTCTTGCGTCTCGCTGTCATTTCCCACCCAGAGCACATATGAATCTAGGCTTTAGGGGAGCAGGAGGAAAGCTTTAAGTGAACTTAGAAAAAACTGGCTCCATTGCTACCAAGACTGTAACAATATTTCCAGCCTCCCTGATTATCATAGCTTGAAATGTCAATATTAAAGAGAAAAAATGAAAAGCCCTGAAAGTCTTTTCAGTGCAGAAGCAGAACACAGATATTTCTGAAACTGATGGGAAATAGCAAAATGAAATCCTCGTTTAACTACAGCTCTGTGGATTAAACTAAAGACCATTTTCGTCCATTTACTGTGTTTCACATCAGTTGTCACTGTGTTTTGACTCAATTTTTTCTACATCAAAGATTCAATCCAAGTAACTTATTTAACCCTTCAGACATAGTGCTCCAGAGATCGACATTACAACAAAGAGCAAACTACACATGTCCATTAGCAGAAGAAATTTTCAGTGGGACTTCTAAATCTATCTTTTAAAATTACATAAATATTGATTAAATTCTGTAAGGGGTCAGATCTAGAATGTGCTGTATTGATCATGTGCATTGTCTTTACCTGAGGATGTAAGAAACTTCTGGTATAACAGCAGTGTTATTCATATATGCTGTGCAGCGTTAGTTGTTACAGGTCTTAGAAAAATGACTAAGAGTATCCAGAAGCCATTTGGGCTTTTAATGCTGAACATTTCTGTGGTGTCCATTTCTCTTTCATTGATAGGCAGCAGTATCAGTTTGAATTATACATTCTGGTTCTATAGGGAAACTGATGAAAACAGGAGTACACAATAAAAAAGAAAATGGACTCTAGGAAACTCAGAGAATGATTGTGTACCTCTGTTCCCATAACATTTGTTTTTATTAAAGAGCACAGAAAGGTGGAATCCAATCTAGTTTAAGGATATCTGCAAAAAGAGATAATGCATAAGCATCCAAAGAAGTGAAAGAACTGGAGAGGCAGGCCTAACTACAGAGAAAAGATGTTTAATAGAAATGTACTGAAGTCAATGAACAATCTGTTCAGTTCAAGTTGCCATGGAAACTATCCTATTAAATGCTTAAAAAAAAGAATCAGTTCTAGAAACAAAGTACTACAGTTTGCCTGTTACAGAGTGCTCCCTTAATAAGCTCAAACGAAGTGTATTTCGGTTCTTCTATATAATTTTGTGAGCTTGAAGAATTATTTTTCTCTTTTAGAATCACCATTGTACACTGTAGTAAAGGCATGTGAAAGAAAGCCTATTGCTCTGCTTTCTCCCATGCAAACCACGATGAAATGGGCAAGAAAAATTGCTGTAGACTTAATCTGCATTTCTTCTTTGGAATGCCAGCAACAGTTGTTTGCTCCTCCTTTCACAGATGTTATTTGGATTTACTTTCTGATGATACATATATTAGGGGGGACTGAACTGCCAAGGTTAGTCGAAGTCTTTGCATCCCCATTTCTTTTCTGATTTTGAACAAAAAGTTGCTGCCTGCAGCACTGGTGAGCTGTACAGGGCACGAGGACTTGGTTACAAGGATGGTGAGCTCATGTGAGTTACTGGAGATTTAAACAACAGTGACAGCATCATTTTTCAAGATGTGCTGCATTTATGCTCCACTGAATACTTTTGCTGTAACTTCTCTGTGGCTTGTGGAAGGTGTCTGTAGTAAAAAGCATTACAATTCACGGTATGTCACCCTCATTCTTCTAGGCAGTAGCACTAGGATAGCGTACCCCGTTTCCTCACACCAGCTTGCCCCTCCGCTGGCAAGCTGAGGCCTTATCTTTTCATGCACAAAATAGAACTTTACAGCTCATTTTATCAGTTCTGTGTTTTACGTGTCTACCTTTACAGCCCAGAGAACCTGCATAATTCTTGGGGAATATCAAGTATCCCACACAGTTGATGCAAATAGGATACACATCAGAATATTTCATATTGCACCTAAAGCTGATGATGAAATGCAAAGGTGTATTTTAACCTTTCCCCTCCCCCCCACCTCCTAGATTTAGGTACCTTACTCAGGGCTGCAAACAGGTTCTGTTCCCATAGCCCAGCATCCCTAGAGACAGCTACCAAAGCCGTTCCTTAAAAATATTTGTAGCAACAATTCCTATATTTTAAAGCATTGAAAAAGAAACAGCTTTCTGTAGAGCATATTCATATTTTTAATCACTGTCAATGTACATACTAGATTTTTACCTTGACATATTTAACTGCAGTGATTGCAAGGATGCGAGTTTACTATATGGGATAAAAAATTGCTCTTTAAATAACTTATTTGTATTGTATTGAAGCAGAAGAGTGGCCTCTCTGGGTACATTGGAAACACTTTAAAAAACCCCAACCTCCATGTATTTTCCAGAAGCCATATGTTTCCTATTTGGTGCCTTTTTAGTCCTTACGTATCCCATGATTGTGCAGCCAAATTTAGTCAATTTGGGATTAAATACCAGTCATAAGGAGCGAGAAGTAGCCTAGTTTTGGAATTCCTTCACAGTAGTACATCTCAGATCAATGGACTGTTTCTTCCCATCGTTAAATTCCTTCTTAACAGAGAAGTTCTGTATAAATACTGTAAAAGTTCCTTATTGAAAGTTATAAAACTACTTAATAAAACATAAATAGGTGTTTTAGTAAACCTAGAATATGTTTGGTCAAACATTAAGCAGAGGAGGTCTTTAAGAGGTAAAATTTGAGCACAGCTGTCAACTTTTATCGTAATAGCTGCAAATCATAGGATCTGAGGCCCCACGCTGGTCTTATTTTTACAACACCCTATTCTTGTCCTCCTCTGTGCCAAGATCTTTCAGGCTATGCTCAACTTCCGTATTTTAAAAGGTCTGTTCTCATTAGCTACATTTCCTGGGTCTGCATTTCTTCCCTCTTTCTCTCTGCTGCAATTCTGTGTGTTATGTGTCTGCGAATTATTTATCTGTACATGTGTCTTTTTTGTAAACGGCTAATGTGATCAAGTCATAGAAATGCCAGCAGCCCTTACTCACTGTCTCAAGACCTAATCATCTGCCATACAAGGAAGAGTCATTTACTCATTTTTGTGGTGCCGTACTGAAACTAAACAACCTCTTTCTCTTTTTTCACCGGCAGTGCTAAATTATGACTGGTAAGGTAAAGAACAGAGCTTTATATCAAACACATTACTGTACAGAATCTTGGGTGGGTGCTACAATGTGTGACACTGGATTCAGGCTAGAAAGAGCTTGGAAGGGGAGCAAGCGATAGAAAAGACATTTTTGAGCATACAGTCCATTGTAGACATATATAACAGAGGACAGTTTAATCTTAAAGAATGAAATAATACATATATCTCAAAGAAAATTAAATGTCTTTAGAAAATTCAGATTACAAGTGAAAGTAACATTCTGCCCTTGACTCGTTTGCTGTTTATATTCCTAAAGATGCTTTGTATTCCTGTAACAAATCTTTAAAATTAATGACAGGTTACTACTTACAGGTTACTGTGCCTGTCATTGAGCTTGATTTTCATAAAATAATGGAGCTCATGTTAACAAAATAAATGGGTGATGCCATGGCGATGCAAGGAAGTAGAAGCATAACATTTTGTAGGTTATCTGTGGAAAGTAACACCCTGAACTTTGAGTTCTTCCAAGAGAAACAATTACAGAGTTCCACCACAACTGAATCTTATCAAAGTATTTGTATCTTTTTCTTTTTGGAAATTTAATTGAGACTGGCCTGCAGAAAAGCCTTTTACATCTGAAGTTTAAAACAAACAAACGAAAAACCAAACCAAAACGACTAAAACAAAACCACAAAAAACAAACCAAAAACCCAAATCCAAAACCCCCCAAATCACTGAATTCCACCCCTCAGAAGGCAATGTAACAGCTCAGGGCAGAGAAACTCTGTGCATAGTGCCAGTGGTGTATGATTTGAAGGATCCATTCATGAGCATTGTCGTTAGCAGTCTGAGAAAAGGAGCTAAGCAGGGCGGCATTTGCAGTTCAAATGCACTTGAAGGTCCCCTGCTGCACTTCTCTGCTGCAGTGGCTTGATGTGACAAAAAGCCCCTGAGAGAATTTATAGCAAGCAGCATAAATACTCCACATAGAGAAGAATGATTTAAGGAGTGAGGGCTATTTAGAGAAAAGAAGAATGCCAAAGGAAAAATAGTGATAACTTCTGCGAAGAATTTCTATAGATGTAGGCCTACTGAAAACTAACTGAATACTGTACGTGACAAAAGTATTTTAAAATGAGTAGTAGATAATAACTATGCACAGATAATATGGGTGTCAAATGTCTCAAGTGTTTTCAAAACACAAAGATATTTAAAAATCAAGCCCCAGTTCTTCCTGAAGTTAGATATAATGCTCTCCCCTCTAGTTCAGCCTTTTAAACCCAACATAAAAATTGCAAATGAAGTGTTTGGTTTACCAGAACAGTCTTAAGGCTGCTTTGATCATGCAAAATGCTGCTATCATGCTGGAAGGGGTGCCCTTAATGCATGCCTTGGTTGGTAAGTTTGCCCTTAAAAGTTAATTTATTTGAAATTTTTTTCAGTTTTCTACTGTCTGGAAATAAATATGAAACTAAAAAAATTTTGCTTTAATTTTTGTGCATAATAATCACGTATGTGTCATTTTAAAAACCTACAGAAGTGAAAAACCCAACCCCACACACTATAGCAAACAGATTTAGATTTTTCTCCTCTGAACTACTGATAGATACTCTTCTCCGTCCTATCGAACAGCAAGAATGAAAAATACTAAGAAATCTTGCATTTCTTTAAAAGCCAAATAACTTGAACTTGGTTTACAAGTGTTAAAAATTAGTTAATCTCTACTTCTGTATAGGTATAAATTTGTTTTATTAGGTTTATTTTAAAAGAATAATAGCATAGAGATTCTTGTCTTTGGTAGAAACCCAAAAGTAAAAGGGAATCATAGCGATGTAATAATCTGTCACTATTTCATAGCTACTATTACAGTGATTATTTTTTTTTTGCACTTTCTAGTTGTGTGCACTCCAAACAAACAAGAAACACCTCAAACAACACTAGCACTGTTCTCTCATCTTAATTACTATTAGTCCCTTTTGACACAAATAACTCCACTCTGCTGAGCAGTATGAACTGTATAAGAAGATATGCCTTTTGGGGAAAGAAAAGCTGTGAAGCCTGAATGTGTTCATACTGTTTCTTATCTTATTTACACATATTCATTAGTTCTGGACCAGAGGAGGTCAGAGCACAGCCACACCTGCTTTCTAGAGGCAAACTGTAACACTCAGCTGTCAGCAAACTGCTTAGCCTCAAAAAGTGATTTGAATCATAAATCAAATATAATGGCAAGCAACTGTATGGCTCATAAAATCTGTTCCCAGGGACCACTGCCCATACATAAAACCTGCAGCTAACCCAGCGTGTCTCATCAAAAACAAACATTTGCTCTTACAGGAAGAAAAAGGGAATTTAAAAGACAAGTTCCACAACTGAGCTCTAGCTAGCCCCAATTTCTTCTGAGGTTTAACTTTACCTAGCTAAAGCTTGCTCAGGGTCTTTACGTTTTGCAGTGTACTTAAGGACACCACTCAGTGATAACTACATTTTTATAAACAGAGGCTGCACACATCTAATCTGAAAGACCATCCCCTGTGATTTAGGTATATGCCTGTTAAATCCAGTTGCAAACACATGTGAAACTCTAAAACCACACAGATTGTGACAGACTGGACTGTGCTGAAGCAGAGAAATTTTATACTCAGACAGTGCTCAGAGATCTCATACCGTGTTCTGATTCCCTAAACTATTCTTAATCAGTGAGAGAGTTTATTTAATTGACCGCTAACATTGTTTTTAAGGATACTAGATGTAGAAGCATCATCTGCAAACATCTGAGATTTCATTTAATATTACTTTATTAAGGACTAAGCATTCAAAGTAAACATACTACAAGCTAAAGAGGTGAAAGTGGAAATCTAGGTCCTAAACCTAGTTCTGCTTCCATATATAACTGTGTTTATACTGACAAGTCACCTAATATCTCTGCTAAAATGGAAATAACGCCCTTGCCTCTATTCCCAAAGGAAGTACTGGGAAGATTTATGTGGAACTGTAATGTTCCTTGAAGAAATACAATGTTACTGGAGTACAAGTGTTTTGCATACCTAACAGCAGCAAATTGTATGACTACAGTGTGCTGACAAATTGATGGTTATATACCTACATTCCCATCAAAGGGATGCTGATGAGCTCGCCGCAGTAAATCTGCATAGTCAGTTTTTGCCTGTACTTGCCTGTCATTTTGTATTAAAGTTATGTTTGTCTATGCTGCCTCTTTTTTTTTTGCTTACACATTAACATCAATTCTCAACACATATTTTTAGGCAGATAAAGATGTCGTTTTTATTTGTTTTACATTCTCAAATTCAATCTTGAAAATTGAGCATAATTTTAGGCAACAATCATGCAGTATTTTAAATTTAGTCTCACTCTGCTACTTCTTTTCTTCTTAATCCGTGATTATTTATCCTTTTTGGGATAAATAATTTCTAAGGAGGAACTCCTGTTATATCTGTTAGAAGTCTATAAAATGTGGCAGGCACTTTTCACCACTATTCTCATGAAGCATTCAAGCAACAAGAAGGTGATAAGACAGAATTTTTTAGTTTTCCATGTTAAAAAAAAAACAAACAACCAAACACCGAACTGGAACAGAGATTATTCATAGGTGACAGAAAAGCTTTCTTGTTTCATCAGGTAACAAACATTCACATCAGTTGTGATTAAATCCTAATGAAGAAAATGTCCCATCATTAGATAAAAACAAGTGTTTTATTGCTTTCTTTAAAGTGATATGACTTAAGAGTCCTAATTCATTAGTAGTGAAACTCAAAGATCTGAAGAATTCTGTATCATTGCCTTATTACATGCTGTGACTTACAGTCAGTTTGTTTTATTATGGAAGTTACTTCACAACCTAACAATGACAGGCAGTAACATAAACTCATTAACCTATGAAGTACCTGCTACTAGTCAGATATTTATTAATCATGAGCTAAATGACAAGAAGCCTGAATACAGTCAGAAGCCTGCATTTTCCAACTCTAAAGGCAAATGTCAGATGAGAGATTCTTTAGAGGTAGCAAACTTCTGTATTTGGCAGTCATTTTAATGTACTGTTGATATTGTTTAAGCAGTTACATGGTCAGCTATGCCCCACTGATTGATATGTTTTCAAATAATATTTGTAGATATAACCTGGCTCTAAAGGCATCTGAAATTACAGACTACCTACCTTTCTTCATTACGTATAAGATTATGATCTTCCTCAGTTTGCTGTCAACTAAATGGAAACAGCTATATAGCAAATACAGAGGCTGTTCTGCTGCTAAAGCACTGTTTACTTGACAGCAGTGTGGTGAAAATACTATTAGCAATCTAGTAGTTGGTGGGACTTTTCCTCATGTGATCACTTGCTAAATCCAACAGTTATTTTCCAAAGCACTCTGGTAACTGGGCAGAGCACTGCTTTCAGGCCAATATCGGTTAGGGCATTCACAGTGTAGAGACCTACTTACTAGAAAGGCACAATTAGAAATAGGTATTGTCAAATATAAATAGGAGGGGACTGGCATTAACCAGGACGCCACTCTCTGTCTCTTTCTACAAGGGACTGCAAGCCAAACCGCAAATTTAGCTCCTCACCCAGACCAGCAAAAAAAACGGGTTCTACTTCTGAGGAGACGGGGAGGAAAGGGGTGAAGGGAAATGGTTCTAAGTCAAGTTTAAGTACGGAATAATGAAAACCATGTAGGAATACCTTGTCATCAAAACCAAATTAATTGCAGCCAACTGTTCTAATTTCTTCCTCCTAACTTTTCTTACAGCTCCCCTAGAGGCCAGGCTTTCAGGACCTCTTTCAACCCCAGCTAGGTCAATTCTGTCTGAAAAAGTGTTTTTATGGAATTACTTATTCTCTGAAATATGGGGAAGCTTATTTTGTCATGGAAGTTCAGCTGGGGTGGCGGTCCCACTCACATCAAGCTGTGTGCCAAGTTATAGAATTATGAAGCAGATGCCCTTTAAAAAAAAAGTGTGTAGAAAAAAAAGCTATTATTTTGAAAACAGTACTTCTGCACCTGAAAAGTGAGCAGTTACAGATGGAATGAGAATTCATTATTTTGATGTTCTGGGTTCTGATCAATGTCACACTTCCTGTTTACCTGCTTTTCTAATTGTACAAAATCGTTACAGTGCTTGTAATTAGAATTCACTTTAGTGGCTTTTCATAGCATTTGTTCCTTATGTGAGCACGGCTTGTTGGTTAGTCAACCTGTTGTTCTGATACAGCAGATATGGTTGGTCAAATAAAAGCAGCTGATAGCTTATTCAGATTCAGTTCTATCTCTAGCTTTCACATATTTCAGCTCTAAAAAATTAGAGCTGTTCCTGACTTAAACTGACCTTTATTATCACCTGCTGCTCTGAGCAGCCCACCAGTGTTACAGAGGCAGTTTCATTCTGCAACTGTAGGGGAGAACAAAGCAGTACTTGAAATGAACAGTGCCTCTTTCATTTGATCATAAACTCGCAACTGTGATTTTTATTTTAAAGAAACTTTACTCTAAACTTTATGCGTAAAATTCTTTTGATCCATAAACCTTCAAAGGCATGGGAAGAAGCTGAATCTAAAACCAGGCCTTTTATATATAATATATTATTTGCAGGGTCAAATATTGCATTGTATTATTACATCAAAGAAAAAGCATGTAAGGTTAATACTGAACTTGAATTGTAGGAAAGAGATTAATCTCTTATTTGAATTTATTTTTTTTTCCCTGAAATACTCTCCTGTAAACTTAGGGGATCCAGTTGCTTTTTTAATTTTGTGTCTCTCCCCGCACCCCCCCCCTTTTTTTTTTGGTAAGATGGCAGTTCTCTTGCTGCAGCGTAATAGGCTAAGAATTACTGTGAATCAAAAAATGAAAATGTTTTATGTAGCCAACACAATGGTACTGCAGCCTAATGAAGACCACTTCTGTTTCAGTGATAGTGGGAGCACAAGGAGAAACCCACAAGGGCAGTGCAAGAGCCTTGCAAATTACAATGGCCAGTAGTTTATCTGCTTTATTCACCATGCTGTTCATTTCACTTCAACTATTCATGCAGCTCTACAAATTTCTAACAGTGGCTATTTCTGACAGCATACTGAAGCAGAACTGCAAGAAACTGCAGCTTGATAACCCTATGCTATTTTGAGAGGACTAGCATAAGGTATTCAATATTGATATTACACACTGATGATGTAATACGAGCACGTTAGTGTCAATGCTGTTACTGATATTTTATAGACTAGATTAAAGCACTGATGGTTCGAGTATATTGACACTACATAACCTAGACTATGTCCAGCACATGTATAATTCTGATTTATAAGAACAGCACTCTTGATGGCCAGTATTTGTAATTCCTTGTTGGATGTGCTATACAGCACGTGACAAAATAATTGCAAGTGGCCAAGTATCAGGAAAAAAAAACATGCCAGGTTCCCCATTTCCCTGGTGTAGTCCCTCTTTGTAGTTCAGCAGCCTCTGTAACAACTTGTAGTTTGTGTTGCATTCTGAAGGTAAACACATGCAAGTTGTTTTAGACCAAAGACTAATTTCATCTTTATATTGTAGCTCACTTCTACTTCTTACTCCAGTATTGCCTTTCTGCTAGTAACAGCTTATCATTCCATATTTACTTCAGAAGCAATCCAGCACACACAGTGGCTGCTTATCTATATATTCTGGATGCTGAAAAAGCTGTTCATCACAAAAACAATATCGGCCAGTTAATCATCTCAAGTTGTCTTGATGCTCGTGTTCATACCAACGTCATAGAACATGCTCATCTTCTACCAACTGAAAAAGTACTAACAGAATTTCTGGGACATTGTTAATTGTATGTCAACATAGATTAAAACTGAGAGGTTAGATTATGGAGAAGATATATCTGCTTATATGTATATTTTAATAAGAAGTGCAAACTATGCAGAATATCAATTTCAATTTATCAATTGCTTAATTAACAGGAGGAGGATCAGTCAAGTTTTTCTGGTTATGAGAGCACAGGAGGTGAGTTTCTTTTTCAGTATCATTTGCAATTTAATTTTGAAAGCTTTGATTTCCCCTTGTATTTAAACAGTTACTTGGAAGGTAGAGTGAATTCAGGTTATTTATATTGTGAAAGTTATGGCTCAAAGGACTATCATTTGAATTGCCTCTGAATGAAAATTAAACATTGTGAAAGACATTTCTACAACTCTTTAGACCAGTGGATCAAAAATTATTAGAAATATTCCTGTTAATCAGCATCAGATCTCATATGTGTTTTCAAAAATTGGCCGTTATAAAAAGCTTATTGGAAAGTATGAGCTGCTAAGAGTCTAAGAGGAATGAAGGGATTAATCAAAACCTTTTACAGCTGATGATATTATGTCATAAGAGATGTACACACCACGTAATAAAAAACAAAACACTGTGGTAAATGCATGTGTCTTGTAAGTGATTAAATCAAGATATAATAAAATTCCAGCAGGCTCAGATGGTGCAAGATTGCCTTCTGAGTCCCTGTCTGACTGGGACTCAGACTAGGAAGAACTGCTTTTTTAAAAAAAAATACAATTTCAGGAAAAAGGCAAAGCTGTAGTACATTAGTTTTGGTGCTAAAATGAGAGTAATACCTGGATTTCATTTAAGACTATTATTATTTGTCTGAATTTGAGGCTCAGGGGAATTAAAGTCTATATCTCAGATACAGTGCACTGTATAAAATCTGAATGGGATGTGGACAAAATTCTATAGCAATTATAATGTATTAACATACTCGGAGAAAAATGCAGTTGCTCAGGAGGCACATTATTACATCAGGATGCATCTGCTTCCTTTCCCCCCCCCCCCCCCCCCTTTTCGTCTTTTTTAAAGAACTGATGGGTATGTGCAAGGTCTAATTTTCAGGTAAAATATTTTTATCATATCTGCAGTGAGAGCTGCAAAACTGGGAGAGAAGCAGGCTTGTGGATAATAGCTCCTTTTGGAATGCAGAGCATTATGGCAGAAAGTAAATCTAGTAAAATCAGGTCACCTTGCATGACTGTTACACAATTCAGTGTGGAAAGTAGCTAAGATTAAAATTAGTAGCTTTTGCCAACTAAAGAATTTTTATTTTCATTTTAGACTTTTCAGAAGATCTGAGGAAATCAAACATAATTTTTGTAATCGGTAAGTAGGATTCCTAATCTAACTGCTACATTTGAAAATCAGCTTGTTACTTAGTTTTTATTATAAGTATATGATTTCTTTTAACATTTAGCAGAACAGTTTGGTTAAGAGTATTTACGCTACAATGGTGGTTTAGTCTTTTGAAAGGGAGTTAAGATTTATATCATGTTATTAACCTGGGTGTGACCATGCTAACAACAGTTGTGTAAAGCTCAGAGCAGGAGGTATGTTTAAGTGTGAACATGTTCAAAATTACCTAAGTTCTTGTGCAGTTACAGCAGTGCTTTGTGATCTCCCACAGCAAAGCTGCCTCACCAGTATTATTTAAAATGTTACTAGATAGGATTTGTAACTCAGATTTTTAAGGTTTAAGTTAAAAAAAATCAGGTCTCTTAATTTGTGAAGCAACTTTTGTAAATTCAGAGTTGCGTTCTGCATGTGCTCAACACATTTTTAAAAAGTCAACAAGCTAGTCACCATGCGTGATACTTAGCACGCAGTGAGGCTTTGCATGTCTAGGATCTACTTTATATTTGCTTTCTGGAAGTCCACAGAGGAAAAGTACCTTGTTAATACCCATTATTATAGAAATCTGACTAATATAATGAGCAAAAACTTTGAACAGTCTTTTAAAACAAATTATGACCAGAAGATTTCAAGTTTCAGCATAAAGCTTGGTACTAGATACTTGGAAAGAATAATTGCTTTTCTATCAAGGAGAATTTTTCACAACTGCTTTACAGTACAGAGCAGGAACAAAACATTTCCAAGGACCTAAAGATAGATACCCAAACATGGGTGATTTTACATAAAAGCAAGTCACTTTAGACATTCTTCTTCCTAAGTTAAAAACCAACTGACTTCTGAAATTAATCATAAATGAATGGAAGTTTTATTTGGAATTCAGGAGGCATCAAAAAAAACATTCCAATACCAGCAGGTTGAGGGAGGTGATCCTTCCTCCCTGTTCAGCACTGGCAAGGCTGCACCTGGAGTACTGTGTCCAGTTCTGGGCTCCCCAGTACAAGAAAGATAACCTTCTGGAGCAAGTCGAGCACAGGACTACAAAGGTGTTTGAGGGACAGGAGCATCTTTCGCGTGAGCAGAGGCTGAAAGAGCTGGGACTCTTCAGCCTGGAGAAGGAAGGCTCCAGGGGATCCTATCAATATGTATAAATACCTGATGGGAGGGAATGAAGATGAGGGAGCCAGAATCTTCTCAGTATTGCTCAGTGACAGGACAAGAGACAATGGGGACAACTTAAAAATACATGAAATTTGAACACAAGAAAACACTTTTTTATTGTGAGGGGGTCAGACCTTGCAACAGGTTGCCCAGAAAGACTATAGAGTCCTGAACAGCCACCTCTAGCTGACCCTGCTGTAATGAGGTGTTGGACTAGATCCCAAAAGTTTCCTTCCGCCCTACAGGATTTGGTGAAAAGATAGCATCTTCATGTGTTGTACTTCCGTCTCACCCTGCCTTATACCAAATACAAGCTGACTTAATTTATTGCAAACCTATGGTGGACATTATGTGTTTGAAAAAGTAAAATTAGGTTATTGAAGAATTGATTTGAGACTTTTTCTTAAGGGAAGGATACAGAACGCTTGATTTTCAGCCTTTAAGCAAACCTGAATTCCATGGTTACTGAAGTACATCTTCCTGCTGTTTGCTACAGTGACAAATTTTCGTTCTCTCTGCCTCACATATCTTATTGGAAAGTTATGTTTGGATTTGTACAAACAGATTTTTTTAAAAAAAAGGAATTTTGCCTCTGAAATTGTCCGTGTTAAGGCATATTTTTCATTTACCTTTGGACTGCTTTTGCTTTTCCAAAGAGTTGTTTCCAATTTTCATTTATAATTTTTTTATAGGCCACCTACTAGCCATCCTCTAGTTTAAAACCGAAGACACACATTTTCCCTATTTATTCCTGCTCTTAAATCCATCTCAGACTTTCTAGTAAATGCTTTCTAGGAACAGAGGAAAATTCTCCTTTATCAAAAGTGTGAGGTTTCTCAGTTTAAAATGTTATGATGAAAAGTTTGACTAAGTCCAAACATGTGTTACTTGTCAACAAGTTACATAAAATAATTTATGCTTTTTCCCAAAATCTCCCTTTCTTGACCCCTTGTCCTCCCTGATGTGAAGAGTGAGGGTATTTTTTAATTTTATTTTTGTTTATATGTGACCAACATGGGATCTCCACAGCTGCTCATTTGGCTGCAAAATCTTGATTTTACTCCACCTAGGTAGTGAAGGTAAATGGTATTTCCCAGAGACAGGTTTCTTGATGGTACTAGGTTGGAGTGGCCACAAGATTTTTTTTCTTACAGCCTTTTCAGAGAAGTAAATCTGCCCAAATCACCTGTTGACCCACATGCGCTCCAGGTTTAACATTATACCCACTAGCCAAATGCATACCATATTCCTAGGCAGTAAAGTTGTCTTACACATCAGTCAAGGGGTGAAGTCCAATCACTGAGTTGTACAATGACAAAAGAAAACTTTGAAGAAGTCTCACAGGAGCAGAGCAAAACTGTGAGGGCTTGGAGGGGGGAGGATGATGACACAGGGCGGAGAAAGAATTAAAAAGAAAAACACACCACAAATTCTCAGTGGTCAAGTACTCCACTGCAGTGGGCAGTGCCAGAGATGTTCAGCCCATGATACCTTGACTAGAAACAAAGCAGACAAGATGGGTTGGAGCATGCTGCTGCACGTACTTGAGTGGGAAAAGCTGTCTCAGTCTCAGGTGTCATTAGGAATGTTTACTCATTACACAGATGTATTAATGAGGAAATAATAAGATGCTTATAAAGATGTTTTAAAACCAGAGTTCTAAAGATGTGCATTTGAAGTAGTTTACAAACTAATTAAAATAAATACACCATCTGCCATAGCTGACAAATTGAGATACTGTTTATAAGACAAAGGGAAAAAAACCAGACAATTCCCTCCCCTACTAATTTCTCTTGAAAATTGTCCAAAAAGGGAAAGAAAAAAAATCTAATTAGAAAAGATTTACATTAGAGCTAATGCAGGAATTAATTGGAATAACAGTCAACTTGGATTAATTAAGCAACAATGTCAATGTTTTAATCTAGACAGCAAAGCAGAGACATAGAATGAGCAAGTCAAAAATATGGGAGATAACAGGGTAATAAAAGAGGCAAAATGAAGTTCAGTTTAGCCTGTACAATAAAATTCAAGAGAAAATTAAAAATAAACAGATGCAAAGATAAATTTGGGGGATGCTCTAATATTTGAAACTGTAATTATTGCCAGTCAGTTAAAAAAAAAAACAATAAAACCCAAAATCAACCAAAAACCACCCCTTTTTCATCAGAGCAACATGAAAAGTAAAATCTTAAGCACAATGAACAATGTATGATTTTATAATTCTTAATGTGGTATTCTGTATCACATCCAGAAAAGTGTCCTACACGAAGTTACTGGGAGCATTATTCCTCCCTGCCCTCCACAGGGGTTTCATAAAACATGGCCACGTTTGGGTTTGGTTGATGCTGAAATCAAAGCAGAAAGTGTTCAGGAATCTTTCTGTACTTTGGATCAGAGACAAACTCCCCGCTTACTCTTAGATGTAGTGTTTAAAACTTAGTCAATATAACCAATTTCCTCTGCAGACTCTTTGTCATATTCTTGCTGATGAACAAAAGCTGATACTGGATTAAGCTCAATGTAGATAAGACCAGCTTTTCAGCTGACACCCTGAAAATATTATCGCCAACTACATTTACAGGTAAAACATTATCAGCAGCAGATGCTAAATTCTTGTGCATATAAAAAAACTCCAACCACAAAACCCCACGGTCTTTATTTGTCCAAGGTATGTCAGACCTTGAATGACTTGATGTAACTTTGAATTTAGCCCTGCTTTGAGTAGAGGGTTTTACCAGATGAGCTCCCTTCCAACATAAATTATTCTACAGTACCTGTATTACAGCTCCTTCTACAACCAGATAGGCTCAGGATGAGCAGTACTGATAACTAAAACCCCAGTCAGTCCAAGTGCTAGCTGTAGAAGCTGATGAAAGCTGCTTTCTCTGACTTTCCATGAAATGAACTCCATGTTTTCTTTAAGACAGATGAAAACTCAGTGATGTCCGAGGACATCACATCACTCTGCCAATGTGTACCAATGGTTGGGTTTTGATTAAAATAATCTTTCAGAAAAACTTGAGGTATTTTTGTTGTTGTTGTTAAATAACAGCATAATTCCTATATGATTTCTCTCAGACTGAAATCATACATGAACAACAGATGAAGTGCTGTTGAGAAACCTTCAAATGCCACATTCTGAAGCTAAGGCTTATTTTGTTTGTATAAATAATCCAGTAGCATTGATAGAGTTGCCAAACTGATCCAAGTCCTCCAAAATCACAGCTTGAACATAAGAATAGCTTGACTGGGGCTATTTTGATTTCAGTTCTGACTTCTGAGGCTCCGTTGTGCAGCTAGGTTTCCCCTGCAAGCACTTTTCCATTATACTCATTATGAAAATAAGGTCTAAAATTGAAATATTTTTAAATGAATGGTGGGACTCTTGTAAATTCTGCTGCTGGCATTTTATGTAAGTGTTCATAGTATATTGGTATACGATAAATCATCAGATTTGCAAGTTTAAAATAGAGACATCCCAGTCTGTGTGACACTTCTGCTTTATTAATATTTCTGGCAGCAAAGCTGGTTCATGAACTGCTCACATTGCTCGTTCCTGTCCCTGCTCACTCCCAGCAGCAGTCCCAGCTCCCTCTAGCATCATTAATTCATCTGCTTGTGATGTTGTGCTCTAGGCCAGGCTGGTACATCTGAATCACATGCCTAGGCTTGTGGTCTTTCATAGTCTGGGGCATGAGGCAGAGCAGGTGTAAGACACTTGATTTCTTAAACTGAGATCTTTCACTGATCTGAGGGAGACTGCAGTTAAACATTCAGAAGTGCTGCTTGGGCAGTTGTCATTTCTCCCTACCCACTGAGACTACTCTTTTTCTTCCCTTGAAGTGCTCACTGTGAAGCATTTCTACATTCAATAATTAAATGGGGAAAGGTGACCACCTAAGTCAGCAGTGCCACCAGAAGATTATTTACCAGAAGATCCCCTTACACAGTTTCACAGGCAGCTGAATCAACATAATGGAAGGGAAAACTGCGCTAAGGGAGTGCATAGACTTTTTAATCCAGCGTTGTCTACAGAAGAGCGACATGCAGAACTGCATTTAATTTTTATGCTCTGTCTAGTAGCCAGATACATGCTTACTGTTTGTATCTGAAAGCACAAAAGGGACACACAAAGGATTCAGTTTCCAAGAATAACCTCACTGACTGATAAAATGTGCTTAATATCTGAATCTGCAACTTTTTATGAAGTTAATGAGTGAGCTTTAAAGCAAGAGGTACTACACTTAGCAAAACTAGTGTAATACAAAAGAATGATAACTTTGAAGAACTGCTGGTAGTGCTTCTACATTCTCCTACAGCTCACAGCATACTTGTAATTCCTCTGGCCATTTTCTAGGCTTTAACTCTTTATCTTCATGTTATACATGAAAATCAGAAGACAACAGGATTAATCTGAATAGAAAATTACTGTGAATCAGTCTGTCACTGGTTAACACTCTTTTTTCCAAAATACACATAGGCAGAGTAAAAGATGACAATACAGAAAAAAATGACATTGTTCACAAAGAATCTTACAGCTTCGCAACAAAAGTGGGGACATATTTTTCTCTTCCTAACAACTGAGCCATTGGGAAAACATCACTACCTTTTTCAATGTCTCAAGTTTTTTCTGTTTGAAAAACAGCATACCAAGTTGCAGCGAAGGCTTCTTAACCGAAAATGCCTTTGTGCTAGCTTTTGTTACATTTAATATGCAGCTGTTGGTCCTTAGAAACTTTCTTCAATTAAACTATTAAATTTAACTCTATGCATCTTTCTAAAAAAAGAGACAATAAAGAGACCTTCTAAAAAGAATGAAATACAAATTCTGCAACACTACAGATTGATAATAAGCCTCATGACAGCAGGGTTAATTTGCTGTTAAAGCTGCTTATGTAGCAGTCCTATGAGTATACACCCTGAGCTGGAAGGAAGTATCTAATGAGTAAGGAAATGCACTTTCACATTCTTTCCCACCTAAATAGCTCTTTTTCAGTCACATTAAATGCTTGCCTTAAGAGAGAGAGACAAGACATTAACTAGTACTTGAACTTTAGGCATGCAAATGAATACTGGCTAATGTGTTCGGCCCTCAGTGCTGAATTTCCTGGGGGCATTCAGCCTCTTCTCAGATAAGGCCAGGCAGGAACTGCAGTCTCATTCGTTTATAAGACAGCACAAGACTTTGTAAAGTGGGTCATATACATTCGTCAAGCAGTAGGATGCCTTGCTACTCATCAAATGATACTAAATTAATAGCAGTGGCCATAAAAATTACCATTTTCAGCAAATAAGTATTATTTAATTATGTCTTTTCCTCTTTAAAAAGCTCAATATTTTAATCACAGCTTTGTTGGAAATCATCTATCAAAAAAAAATAAAGATGGTCGATTTTAATTAATGTTTTAGAGGCAGAGTAATGCTCATTATGGTGTATGCCCTGCAAAATGGGTCATTCTGACAGTGTTCTCTTAAAATACTAACAGATTAAGGTATCGTAGAAACACATCGACTCTTCTGAATATTTACCTGCTAAACAACCCAGAATTGTCCTTGTATTGTTATTTCTAAAAAGAGTTAGTGTTTATTTAGTATATGAAGGGACATTATGAAATTTCTGATTCAGCTTTACATTCAGAGAAACAGTTATATAAGAAACAGAATAAAGTAATCTTCATGGCTTTTTTTCCCTAATACTGTGTATATACACCAAATAAATAGGATTAAATTACTGCACTGCTAGTATATTCAAAGCCAGGAGACAGAATGTGTAAACAAGCACATGCACACACAAGTTTACTAATCTAAAAAACCAAACCAGACTGGAAATAAAATTAATTACCACTACAGATATTTAATGGTCTCATTATAGATAATTTGCCTATAACTCTTCTGTAGCCACTCTTATTTATTCTTTGTTTTCTTTCAGTCGGTGCTTTTATGAAAGAATAATTTTCTTCTTATTAAAGCAATAGAAAAGCAACATGCACCACACACTGAAAGGCAAATAAGTCTGTAACAAAGGTATTTCTAGCTAAAATTGTATCACAAGTGTGATTCTCTCACCACGGCTGATAATTGTCTTTGTGAAGCTGAAGTAAAAGACTCCAGGTTAAGTAGACAAAACTGTTCATTTGATGCTACTGCCTTACGACCCAATTTTTATTCTCAGCTACAGTAAATTCCCTGAAAATTATATGCTTGGAGCAATTATTTCTTAAATTGAAAGCAAAAGTTAGAAGAAAGTTTAAGTCAGGAAGAGATGGTGCCAAATTCACTCTATTGTGAACATGTTATTCCTGTATTTGTTCATGGATATATAAACAAAAAGGAAAATCAGGTATTTTCTAGTACCTTAAATCCACATAATAAAGCTGTATAGTCATATTCGCAAGTCCCAACAGTTGATAAATACACAAGTCACATGCTTAAAAACACTTTATTGAAAAGGAGGGGTGTTTTGTTTTGTTTTTTATTTTGGCCTTACCTCTTCTTTTGACTTTTTGAGCACTTTCTCCCTACAAGGATATAATTACCTCCTACTGCAGTACATCTTCTGAATAGATCCATCAAAGACTCTAAAAATGCTTCTACACAAATCCCAGTCTTGTCACGAGGGAAATTTGCTTTCCTGGCCTTCCCCAGCCCTGGCACAAACATGGCCCCTCAGCCCCCCACCCACCCAGTTTAGCCCTCGTGGGGTGCTCACCTCGGCCCCACCAGCAACCCTGGAGGCCACAGCCACAGGCACAGGATCCCCAAGATGTAGCTTTCAGCAGTTTCCATAGAGTGCCCATCCAGCCAGCCAGGTTGGGGTGGCTGCTACCGCTCAGTGAGCGGCTGAAGAGGTGTTCGGCATTCGACAGGGTCAGCCTTCAGGGTGAGGAAGGAAAAGCAGCCACCTCCATTGAGGAGGTGGGACAGGGCAATGCCAACACCCGCAGAGCAAGGAGATATCCAGAGCTTCTGAGGCAGACCCAGAAAAAGGGCACTTACCAGAGAGCAGCGTTTGGGACTCTCGCAGTGGTGGCAGCTCTCCCGCCGAAGGAAGCAGGGAGGCTTGCAGGGCCGTTTCTGACAGGAGAACACCTGCAGCGTCCATCGGAGTCACTGCCCTTCCCCTCCCACCCTGTGTCTCCCCACAGGCCCCAGGAGATGGGAGCACCCGGCCTGCAGCTGTGGTGAGCTGGGGAGCAGCCGCAGGTGCCTGCCCTTCAGCGAGTGGAAAAATCACTTGAGCAGCTTCACCTGAGCACCCTGTTAGCTGAGACTGCCCTTCATTCCTCTGGTTCTTTGCCTTTGGGCCTGGTTCAAATACGGTTTTCCAGCTTCTGACAGAGTACAGTTGTGGTGGTAGAGGAGCGGGTGTTGGCAAAGTCTCCACGTGTCCTCATTGCTGAGCACTTCACTCTTACACTTCCCTGCAGCATGCATGAAGAGCATGCCGGTACCACAGCTGCAGGGAGCAGCGTGAGAGAGCCTTCGTCAGCATTTAGCAGCTTCAGTACACGGCTCTCAGTTATCGGCAGACATACCAGCATGTGAGAGCTTTCAGCTCAAAGGGAAAGGGTGCAAGCACGGTGAAATTTTGCTCTTACTTTTACCACAGTGCAAAAAGGTTTAGTTACTGTACACCTACATGCGTCCTGCGTAACAGAGGCAGGTTTCACCACCTCTTTGCCTGTACCTGTCCATTCCATAAATGGGAGCAAAATATTTCCCTTGCAAGGACACAGCGAACATTAGTTTGCTAATATTTGTTGCAGCTGTCAAACTGAACATATACTGAGTCAAATACCTGTCCCCAGTGGCTGTTTCATGTTTTTCGTTTACATGGTAATGGTGTTTTAGGAACAGGTTCTCTTCTGCAAGAGATTTCACGCTGTTGTGACTCCTTCAACTTTGGTACACATTTCTGAGTCAGTAGTGTAGCGTGTGAGAAGGGAAGTATATGACTTGCTCTATTGTATAGACTGTCTTTGCAAAAAAAAAAAAAAAATTGCAAAATAGGCAGTCTCATCAATTTCCTCCCATTTTCTTTGTTGCTATAGTTTGAGAAAAGGCAGATATTTATTATTTTCTAATTCTAGATGTTTTTTCCTCACAAAGGTGGCCCTGGCTCTGGCAAAGGTAGCCAATGCGAACAGTTAGCCAAGAAATACGGATTTACTCACCTGTCTCCTGGTGACCTTCTCCAAAATGAGTTATCATCATTATCAGAGAGAAGTAAATTGATCAAAGACATCATGGAATGTGGTGAACCTGTGCCTGGCGTAAGCAACAGTTTTATTTGGTGTCCTAATGGTTAAACAAAGGCAGTGGTAGGTAGGTTGTCTAAAAGGGTGGAAATAGGAGGCTTGAGCTGATGATTCCCATTTAAGTAACTTGAGGGAGAAGTTTCTTCATCGCCAGATCTGTGGCACTTCTTTCCCCTCCCTGTACCAGTATTTCTTTACATTTCAGCCTCACATAGGCAACAAATTAGTAATGAAATAGAGTGAGACAGATGCTGTACTATGCATTGCAAAATGTAAGAATAAGTACAGGAAACAGAAACTTAATGTCCATTTTATAGCTTCACATTTCAGATTCAGAGCTGGTTCTCCTGGCAGCTATTCTAATTTACAGTACCTGCAGTGGTTCCATGCAGAGCTGGCTGGCATCCCAGAGTAGCTGGGCTGCAGATTAATGGAGACTATGAAGACAGAATGTGTTGTTCTTAGCTGGGCCTGACTTTTGCACGGCAAGTCCGCAGCCCCAACTCTTGATGGGTCGTCAGCAAGTGCAGCTAGATCGTAGGATGCGTTCGTTAATGAAAGATACTGGGAAGTGCTGCTCAGGGGAAACTACAAGCTGTGCTTAGGCGTGATTTTGATTGCTTTGCTCTTCGGTGTGTTTGGGTCTCTTATCACTTTCCGTGTGATATAATCATATCAATGACATAGCAAAATGCAATCCGTTTGGAAAATGCTGCAGCAGTACTCCAAAGTGTCACAGGTTTTAACATTAATTTTGAGACTACAAAATATTCCCATCTGTCTAGAGGACACTTTGAGAACTCTTGGATGGGTTATAATATTATATTTGTGTAGCATAGCTGGTCCTGAGAGAAGAAAAAGTAGGGTGTCCTGTCTTGCAGGACAACAAAAACTCCTGCATTCACAGGACCTGCTTTTAGCAAAATAAGGCAGTTCTCAAGGGCGTAGGACTAAAGTCAGTGTAACAAAGAAAGATGTCAATATTTCTTACTAATTAATCAAGTAACTCTCTTTCCAATGCAGGGTATTACCCTAGAGCTACTGAAGGAAGCCATGGTTTCCAAGTTAGGGGACACAAAAGGATTCCTGATTGATGGGTATCCCCGGGAGCTGAAAGAAGCGGAAGAGTTTGAGAGCAAGGTGACCATATAATAGTACTGCTGTTATAACTGCTACTAAGATACAACTGTACTGCTGATGCTGCTTGGATCCCCATCTTTAACTGGTTGCAACAGGGATGTGTAAAGAACCAATCCAAGAGTGTTGTGCTGCTGAACACTGAAACTTTGGCACCCCATCAATATAGCAACTCCAGCTTTTGCCCTCGCCTACACAAACTCTGTCATACCAGGAGAAGTAAAGGCTGATTTTACCCAAATTTAATATAACTGAGCAACAATTCACATTTAGTGGAAAGCATCATTTTTAGAATCAGTTTTCTAATTCTAGTGGATGGCTGCTATACTTCTCATGATAATCTCATCAAGCACTATTTGGTGTAGGTTCATGAAAGCATGTATCTTCACAGTTAATATCTCTTACCATTGAGCTGGCTCTGCTCAGGCTCGCTGCCACTTTGAAATAGCAAAACACATTAAATTTTTGTGATGAGTAACAGGTGGCATAGCCATAAAAAGAGCATTTTGAAGTAACTGCGTGGCAGCTCAGAGCATTATCGATTTCCTTGGTATGTGCTAAGACCTACTGAGAAGTCTCAGCTGTACATTTCTCAATCTGCAGAAAATACTCTATATAAGCCCTATGAATGAATTTGCTGGGGTTTAGGATAAAAAAAGTGTTGAACTAGGGGAAATAGTTAAGTATATATTCTATCATATTGCACTCCACAAATGCCCTATACAAGTTTGAAAGGTAATAAAACTTTAATGAATCATCTGTTTTCTCCCAGAACCGCTAGCTGCTTTATTTAGTTGATTACCACAAAAGCCGAGCAAGATTTAGGCATCAGAAGCTGGACAAAGTAATGGGCAATAGGATTTGCTATAGAAGCCATTAACAGAAGTGTTGATCTATTAGTTCCTTTACTAAAATGCCACAGACCTTTAAAAAGACATCGGAGATTTCTTTCATTTTGTGTAGAACGAGGAACTATTTCAGCAGTGCTCCTTTTCTGGCAGGCATGTGTGTCGTGTCCTGTGAACACTGGTGTATGCAATAAAGTAGGACTTAAGAGATTTGAGTGCCTGGACTGAGGTACTGCCAGGCAAACCAGTCCTGATGCATCCAGTGCCAATGCAGAGCCCCTTTCAGTTCCTGTGGACACTGTAGCAGCAAAAGATCCTGTAGACCTGAGCTGCCTTTGACATGTGGATTAAAATACTAGGACCCCAAGCGATAATTTTGAATGTGCTAAGTCATCCCTGTAGTGTCCATGTGTCCACTTTAGGTTTCACAGGGTGAACTTGGCTGGCTGTAAGCCACTCAGTGAGCCTGTGAAGTTTTTTTAAATGAGTCATTATTGAGATAATGCTTTTAGTTCTTTCTAAAGGGCAATGAGAAGTTCTTCCTACATTATAATTGAATGAAGAGAGGTGGACATCAGGCTTTGTTAATTAATGTTGGCAAAGTGCAAATGAATAATGCTACATATCTGCATGATGTGTAAAAAGCATTATAATTGATAACAAAGAGCTGTTCTATTTAGAAGACATTGGGAACAATACTTATACCCAAATGCTTGACAGCCCTAAACAGAATTAGCTATGTAGAAACAGCTGATTCTCCAGCCAGTTTTGCCCAAGTCCTTTCTATGATATAATTGTCCTTTTACCTACCCATAATTCCGGAGAAGCTCATGTCTCTGTTCCCTATTCAGTCTTTCTGCTAGGTGAGAAGTAGAAAACAATATTAAATTGTAAGTTCCACATTACCAGGTGGAAGTTACCCAGTAAGACAGAGTAAAGACCCAATACATTAGACTTGTTTGGCTTCCTGCAGATGTCTCCACAGCATGCATTATTTAAGCTAAATAACGTCAGGAAAAACGTAATTTAAAAAAAAAAAACAAAACCAAAACAGTAGTAAAAGTTGCTGTAATATCTGGTAGGGGCATTACTTTTACTTTTTGCAATTTTTAACTCAGAAGAATGATATTTCTGTGACGTTTTAATTCCAGAAGATAGCAACATTTAAACTTTCAAGACAGCCACATAGATTTTTCAAGAGCAAATCAGACCTGGTCTGTCGAACAAGATACTATTATCTGATCCTACCAATCAGTAGGGCTCTTCATATCATCATTGTAAGGTGATGATACAACTGATGAAAGGAATCATTCCTCATTTATTGTATTATAATTTAGAACAGACCGCAGAATTCCTCATGTGGAGCTAGGAGGAAATAACTTCTCACCATCCTAGTCCAATTATACAAAAAGGACATTTGTTTTAATCATTGATTAAGCCCACATCTTTTTTAGCTTCTTGACCTAAGTCTCTTGCACTGTTAAAACTGCCTTGTTGGCTTTTTTAATCCCAAAACGCAATACTGCTCTCCTAATAGCATTAATGTTTTCTGAACTGTGTGGAAAAAAATGGATGGATAAAAGCCTGTCAGTGAACTGGCTGACATAATCCCTTGGCTTCAGCTGTCTCTCAGAAAGTCGTTAAGGTAGTAGAAAGGTCAGTATAACCCAGCCATCCTTAGCCAAATGCAGAAGGCCTACCATGAAATATTTGCCTTTAGAATATTTCTTCCTTTAAGGGCTGTCAACGAAGGTAGCAATGGCAATTTCCATATATCAGTCATTTAGACTTTCTTTGCTGTAGCCATGGTAAAAGCATGAATTTCTAATGGTCACTAGTGTGAAGAACAGTTGTCTTTTCTCAAGGCTTCTCACTCCTTCCTAAAAGGTGTTCTCCAAATCCCTGCTAGAAAGAAAAAGGAATGAGAAAAAGCCTGAGAGCATCATTGGAGGATATAATGCATAACTGCATGGAAAAATTATCACATTACTTTTCTCTGATCCTGTAACACCTTTATTTTACTTGATAGAGTGGAGTTTATCCCTTTAGACTCAGCCCAAAGGTTGTTGCTCAGGCAAAATCTTGTGTCAGAGCGAGCTGTGTTTGAGCAGGGTGCGGGACAGTGTGTTGCAAGATTTATGCTAAATGACATGCATATTTTTCAGCGTCTCAGGGAGAGAATGATGGGAATTTGTGTTTAGAACTTTTGGCTCTCTCCTAATATATTATAAGGAACATTTTGCTCTTTCTTGCCAGTTCTTTTTCACCCGTAAAATACTGCAATATCTCATCAAATGTGGATAGAGACAGTTATTTACTATCTTTGCCAAGGCCTGGGCATAAAAATAAATAAATTCTTATTTGTCTTGTTTATAGACAAGGGCAGACTCTCCCTTACAACTAGTTTGGCTCTACCCAAAAAGCACTAAGTGGTGGGCTTCTCATAGAATTTGGAAATTACTCAGCAATTTGAAAATGCAGAGGAATATATCACATCCTTCCTTTATGCCGTGTAGTAATGATGTGGAGTTACACTACAAATATTGACATAAAACAGTGTGTGACATAAAGTAATTCACAGGATGAATTCCTGTGAATACGTCCAATAACAAGCATTCAATGGTGTCCCTGAGCCTGTCTGTTCCTACTCATTTCCGTTTCAAGTGGGCACACTTTAATTTGGACATTTCCTTTTATTGCTTCTGGAAATTCTAAGCTATAGTTTACCGCTCCCTGAATGCAAATGTACTCCTCACAGCTTGAACAAAGCAAAAGCTAAAAAAATAACTGTAAAGCATTCCGTGAGTCCAGTGCTGTTTGCATCAAGCTTTTATCAAACACTTGCAAATAATGAACAAACAGGACACATCTTCAGTCCAAGTAGCCAGAATTTTTCAGATCATGTCTCTTTTTCTCTGTATGTGTAGAGCCCGGTCAAGCACAGCCTAGATCCTGAGTACTGGCATCTCTAAGTGCTGCTGAAATAAGAGGTGTTTTTTAATAAGCATAATTTCTGCACAGACAAACGCACAAGTAATTTGCTAACAAATTCCTCGATGACTCTTTTGATAGCATTTGTTTTTAAAGTTATCCAAACAAAGTCAGTTTTACGAGGCCAGCGGTTTGGACACTTACTGTTTTTCTTTGTCTCTAGATTGGGGAACCAAAACTTGTGTTCTGCCTGGACTGCTCTGCAGAAACCATGAGCAGTCGCCTTCTGATGAGAAATCAGAGCGGTCAGCACTTTGATAACGCTGAAACCATCAAGGAAGGGATCGAAAACTATTACCAAGCATCAAAACCTGTGATTGCATACTATGAAAGGAAGACACAGTTATGCAAGGTAAATTGCTTGACCTTTTGAATTAAAATATTGCTTTTTACTTCCATTATATGAGCAATATTTGGAAAATACTGACACAGCACAGTTTATGAACTGTATTCATTTCTGCGCTTTCCAGTTTGTTCTCGTCTTACACTTCCCTGGTTTGATTCCAACTTCTACAAACTTCTGAGTTCCACAATACAATTTGAAAGAATAAAAACACAGATTTATCCCAAGTCTGAAAACAAGTCCTGAATCACTACGTCGTCTGTATAGAATCTCTTATTAAACATTAATGCTGGAAAGCTTTTCTTTAAGTATTAGGATTTATTTCTCTATAAGGGCTTTCAGAGTTAGGATGAAAGATTATGTTAATCCAAAGCCCTTTAGTTAAATTTACAAAACTGACAGTGTATGTCCTGAAATAAAACAGACCTGCACACCAGAAAGACATTTCTGCTGGAACAAACGGTACAGTTATGTTAATTTCAATTAATTACCTCAGTTTATGCCTGCTGAGGATGTGATATCTGAAGCATTCTTTTTATGCTCTAATCAATACTTTACAGAGAAGCAAGAAAAATTCCATCGGTGCGATTAACCGATGTCTATGCTGGCACATCTGTAAACTCTTTTACGTGGGATGTTTATATTTCTTTTTATATTTCTTTTTATATATTTCTCTGCTCCATCGTGGCAAACTATCCCTTATGTTCAGCTCCAGAAAGATCTAGTCCTACTGATCCTCCTTGTCCTAAAATGGAAGGAATCCAATAATAGTTTCTGGAAGTATTTCGGGAGCTTTCTGTGGCAGAAACCACGACACATGCAAATCACGTATCCCAAACCCTTCTCCTCTGCTAAGTTCCCAAAAGAGAAACATGCAGGTAATTTATGCAGCCATAGCCTGACCTGAGAACAGAGTAAATGGCACAGTCCTGAGAAAAATGATACTCAAAGGGCAAGTCCTGATTTATGTCCTTTACTAACCCCACAGTAGGTGCACAGAAGGCAGACTCCAGAGTGGCAGGAAAAAAATCCCCAATTGCTTTTCTTTTTTAAGCTTAAGAGCGATTATCTGCTTTTCTTTGTATCTTCTTTGATGAGCTACCTTGCCAACATTGCAAGGATGTGTCTAATTAAGAATTCAGTACAATACACAATACACCAACACAGTGTGATGCAAAGGAAACCAGAACTCTCTGTATCTCTGAGATCTTATTCCAGTGAGCTGTGCCTACTGCAGTGTTTTCCCTTTTTGAAGCATCAGGGAAGTGACAGCCCTGAAGAGTATGAAAATATACTAAATACTTCCACACAGATTTTTGTATTCAAGGTCTGCCTTATTTCACTTGATGTGGACTCTCCTTGCCCTTCCTTAATAGTTCTGCTGCAAGTTTCTGCTCCGTCTCCTACGCAATCTGTGCAATAGCAAAACAGGCACTCTTTTCTTAAAAGCTTACAGCTCATTAGCTCCTTGAGGGACTTGCCTAGTCTGTGGGTCAGAACTGGATATGCACTTTGCACTCTCTAATCATTAGTTTTTGGGGAAACTGTCATTGTGTATTTGCATGTTAGAAAATATTCGTGCATTGCTTGAGCAGTAGTTACACTGTTTTTCTTAAAATGTCTGTACAGTGTCTGTACTTGCTTGTGATGTATGTAGGTGTTCAACGTACTTCCATCTTCTGGATGGAGCTGTTGGGTATGAAAGCTCTGTAAAATCAGCTTTATAAACATTATTGTGTAAAATCCCCTTTTAAGGTTGAAAAACGTGTTCTGTTTTTCTTGAACACAGGTATTCTGTTGAAATGTCTACCTCATCTGCTCTTTACTAAACTGATAAAATACTCATCTGCTATCAAAGATGGGATTCTGTTATGGTTTTAAGTAAAGTAAGGAGATGCCCCCTCTGAACATGAACAAGTACATGTTCAGTTATTTATCAGCATTTAGAGAACACTGCCAAAGCACTCAGCAGAGGTAGGCCTTTAAAATGCATCCTCCCAGGCTATCCTTGTCACCCTCAGCCAGCCTCAGGCACAAGCCCACAGCCCTGGTGCTTGTACAGCAAGGAGCAGAAGCAAATGGAGTTTTCATACAAGCAGCCTGTTAACATTTTATTGGTTTTGGGTGAGAGAAGGGATTTTTTTTTAACCAAATGTTGTTGAACGGTTGAGGGAATCTATTTTAAAGGTAACTTTGCACCTACAGTCGAAGTGGAAAAGTAGGTCTGAGGACATTTTTGCTCGGGGCAATTGACTTCAATAGCTATTCTGATCCAAATGTTCCCTATCAGTTCTGCAGTGGACAGTGCTGGAATTAAAAAACAAAACAAAACCAACCAAAACCAACCAACCAAAGAAAACCCCCCCAAAAAACCCCAACACATTCAGTTTTGGAAATATACCAAATACTGTGAAACAAAGTAATTTATTTTCTAGAATGAATGCTTGTTTAGGAAATTTTTTTAGGCCATTTTCCTGGGTAAGTGAACTCAAAGAGTTTAATCGTACAGCCTGACTTTGTCAGTGACACAACTCCAGCACAGTGCCTGGCATAGTGGCATCCTTCCAGTGGCCAGCCCTGCCTAGAGCGGGAGGTCAGACTATCTAGTCTGACCCACTGAGGTTCTTTCCAACCTGTATTATCCTGTAAATGCACATCTTACAAACCTATACGTTATTTGGCTCAACAATTTGAAGAATAAAGACAAAAAACAGTTAAGACTTGGTCAACAGCTGTTTTGAAGCAAAGGGAACTAGATAACACATAATGTGTCACTGTTAGCTATGTGGGAAATCAAGAGAAAATAGGCATTTAGGTTTGGAGTTTTAAAACTATTTTAGTGGCTAATACCTCTAGGCTGCATGTATTGAAGAAAGCAGAGAGTAAAGGGGAAGTTTGCAATTCCCAGGACGTGGGGTTAGTTTCTTATTTATAGCAACATATTTTACAGACTGCTAAGTACCGATATTAGCAGCCGCTCTGATGTTCTCTGAATGAAGAAAGGAAATTCAGGTGGAAAGCAGAAAGACTATCAGCAATACTGCCGACTGCAGGTTTTTTTGTGGGGGCTAGGCTAAAAAAGTCCTTGTTTTTTGTTGTTTGTAATACCCTACGCATACACAGAAGACTGAAACTTTACCTAGAGGCAGTCTAACATGTTTAATATTTTTCTTCCTGATTTTAATTATAACACCACATGTTTTCAGCTTTGGGAATCTGTTTGTTCCTAAGCGGGTTTTATTACTCTCCAGCATTGACCAGCACTGGTTGAAGATGTTCATGCTCCCATTAAGATGGTGGTGCCTCTGTAATTCTGCTCACTGAAAAACTGTGCATATGTTTCCTAATCCCGTTCAGGCAAAGCCACCAAAGTAAATCTACAAGTATTGATTTGAAGAGGCCTGAAAATAAATTATCTACATTCATGGATTTTTTTAAAAATAGTCTATGGACCTTCAAGTAAATACAGACCAGAGGCTCAGGCACTCTTTTTCTCAGGCAAAGCTGGTGGGATCCAATAGTTTCAGGGAAGTGATGTCTTACCTGAAAGGTGCTGTTTGCAGATCCAGATCAGTCTGTGATCCCAGGATAAGTGATGGGGTCTAAAAGAATCTTTAGTTGCCTTCTTCTGGAAAGTTATTCCTGCCCGGGCTTGTTTTTTCAACGGAAGCAGCTCTTCAGTGTAAGGCCCATGTGAGCTTTATGTCCCTTGAGAGTCCAGCCATGCACTTCCTTTAGAATTCAGAGGAGTGGATGCCGAGATTTTAAGAGGAAAATTAGAGTCTAAATCCCACTTAACTGCCATGAAGATTCAGTATTAACCTTTTCTAGCCAGCTTACTGCAAAGCATGACTAAGCACCACTAATACTTGTAGGTGAAATAGTGTTTAATTGTATAAGTGATCACGCCTTGTGGGGCTTAACTGTAGCACCCAGTCCCTGCTTTGCCACAGAAGAGAAAATTGGAATTGTTAAATAGGCTTGTTTAACTAGAAAATTAGGTTGGCATATTGGTATTATTTTATGCCTCCATTTTAAGTGGATTTAGGGCTGGGCAAAGTTTTCCACAGACTGGGAACAGCACACAGCAACGGTGCTACATGTTTAACTTGTCCAGCCTAGAAGTTTTCTGTCCTGAAACAAGGAGATTAGGTACACAAATGTAACATCCAGTCCTGGGCATAAGGCCAGCAGAAGGTCTGGCATGGGCATTAGGTGTTGGATGAGCACTCAGCGGAGGAGGCACTGATCTGTCGTGCCATGTCAAGGTGTGCTTGAGAGTACATTGTCAAATTAGCTTTCTCATTCTCTGCATTGGAACGGGTGTTACAGCACAGATGGAGGGAGGCTAATAAACACAGTAGACACAGAAATACTCAAGTCTGACCTAGCTTCCCCTGCAGTCATTAGGAATTCCCTCTTTGCTTTACTTGCACAGAAGAGACAAAGGTTTAAGGTCCCTTCCAACCTAAACCATTCTACGATTCTATGGTTGTTAACAGCATTCCCATTTTAATCAATGAGAATTTTATGACCTTCTCTAAACCTAGAGTTGTTGTGCGTGGATGCATTCATAAATAACTAACATGATACTTGGAAATGGAACATTTTTCCATTCTGCTGACCTCTGAACAAGAACAGTGACCTGACAAAGCTGCCGAAAGATCAGGACTCTGAAATCTCCCTTTGCCCAAGATTACCTGTCAGTGTTCCTGCTCAGCAATGGAAGCATGAGGCATGCACAAAGGGGGGAGAATTTGGGTGCAGATGAAATATCTGTGAACCTGACAGGAATAAATAATGGCAATCCTTCCATCCACCCAGCTGAGGTGAAGAACTGTAATGTCACTCACAGGATGTATTTACAAGGGAAGATTAACTGGCTGAAGAACGAAGGGCAAAGAATGACAGTGTCCTCCGCTCACTTTTCTGCTAAGGAATTAATTTTCTAAATTGTGCTGCTGAAGGTAAAGTAGTTGTAACAATAATTCAGATTTTTTCCAACTAATTTTAAAAAAATTATGTTTTGGGGATATAGTTTAATATTTCACAATTTATTTCATAGTTACAGAACACCCACCTGCCGCTAAGGACAGCAAGCAGGTGCTTTTTAACAAAAGCCTTGTACTGGAAATGCAGGGACTGAAAGCACTACTCACAAAACAGTTGCAAGCTGCTTGACTCTGCGGGAATCAGATGTTTCAGATGAATGAAAAGAAACTAAATGCACTATGGTAGCTATAGTAAGCAGGTAGATACTGTTGGTTTTAAATTTATTTCTCAGTGATTTCCAAAGCAGCTGGACAGAAAAGTGTGTCTGAAAATTTAGTAGGCACCTACTTGTGTTTTAACATGGCTAGAGGTAAATACCTTTGAATATATGTCCCGTTGTCAATTGAGAAGAAAGGGAGAAAAAAAAACCTGATTGTTTTTAATATCTGACTCATCCTTTAAAGCTTTTTTCAAGTGACAGTGTGTAGGAGGGTAATAGGGAATGGAGAAGAGCAATGCATTGGTAGTGAAGCAAGACAAAACTGATCCTACCTAGCTAAGGTAAGGCAGCTAGTAGGTGTCTGAAATACTTGTTCCCTAGTCAAAGTCATTTGAGGAAAAGGGGCATGGGTATAACAAATCAGGCAGGCAGTTCAGAGCAGAGGGTTTGCAAGGATGTCCAAAAATCTTCGCTATTTCAGATCACAGGCTATGGAATCTTAGCCTACAAAGTTCAGTCAAAATGCATTTCTTTTTCTTTCTCTTTTTTTTCTTTATCCTTTCCCTTTTTCTTTTTTTCCTTCTTTTTTCACAGTGTTGTTCTACTGTTTCTTTCTAAAAACATTTGACGTCACATGTTGGGTAAGCAGTAGTTACTAGATTCTTACCACAAACATTTTCCACAACCATTATGAAAGAACGAGTGACCATCCACCCTCTCACAGTTTTCCACTTCTGAGCCTTTTCGTGCTGATCCCGTGAGAAGTTTCTCTGGGGAGGAGAAAATGTGTACTTTCCCCTTTAGATAATCAATGGTTATAGGGATTGCAGTATGTAATTTATTTCCATCCTTCAAAAGGTTGTCAGAGAACCATTAACCCGGGTGGGTAAGTAGGTGGGGACCAAGGGAACAAGTCTTTCTATGTCATCCCCCTTGGTGGTTTGCGGCCCATTAGATGAGACACCAGTCTAGAAGGATACATCAGGAACATTAGCAAGGGATTATAGATAAAACACAACGGGAAATTCATGCCAAATGCGAATAGGTATTGGGGCAGCAAGTTTCCACTGGATTTCCAGGCAGCTTGTTCCATTGCCCTGAGAACCAAGTACTGCACTGTCTCTGAGAGGTTTATAACTCTTTTTAATGACAAAGATATAAATGTTAGTGACAACACAGCTGAACTTGACTGACCCTCAATGAGAAGCTTCTAACTAGTGAGTTTATTCCAGAGGCTCTGGGTTTCTGAAACCGGTGGTCCTCAGCCATCCTCTCTACAGACAGTCGTTTTTTTCCTCAGTGGCAGCATAGGTTTGGGGTTCTAAATCCCCAAACCTACAACAAACGGAGGTTTGATGACAGAAAATTTAATTGGCTGATTTTAATGCCAAAAGGAGCAACATTGTACTGTGAAGATGGTCACTACAGTCATTTTTCATATAAGCTCATTAAATTTCTCTGTATTGAAGTTACCTACAGCCATAGTGGCATTTCTAAACTGGAAGTGCTATAGAAAATTGTATCTGGATCTTACTTTGATGAGAGGACAGTAGCCTTGAATAACCTTGAAAACAGTCCTAAACTGTGAGGTTTGTTATAATCTGAGAAAGAGAAATACAGTTTTCTCTCCTGGAGCTGCAGAGAGTGTCATTGAATTACTGTGGTACTAGCTGTGAATTATTGTGACATTAAGTTAGCTTTGTGCCACAACTTAGTTAGTTTTACAACTTCGGCTGCTGTTATTTAGGAGGCCAACATGGGAAGCACTGGGGCTGTCATTAGTCACGCTCATCCATGTTTTACTGTGACTGTTAGGAAGGCAGCGTCCAGCCAGTCATAAGGGGTGGCAATTTCCACGCTCACAAACCTAATTCTTCATCGCAACTGCCTAGGTCTAGACTTGAGTATCAGCCCCAGTTCTAGAAGAGGTTGCCGAAAAGCCAATGGCATTCAGCTGTGCTGATTAGGTTATATCCATTACCCAATGCAGATGTATTTATGGGATACAGAGATAATAAAAATACTTACTAAGACAAGAGAGCTTTGAAGTGGCTGTGGCCTTCACCCTGTGTGAAGTACATTTCCTGCGGGATAGCCATATGAAAATAGGTGTCTTGGCAGTTGAGACAGACAAAACAAGCTGCTTTATTACAGCTGAGATGGGAGTTGCTAGTTTAACTGAAGGCAGGCATGTGGTCCAGAATGGTTCACCATTCCCCTTTTCTCTTTGCTACTAGTAAGTAGCCCCCTCATAAACCCTTTGTTTCTGTGGCACAGAAAGCTTCTGAAAGACACGCAGCCCTTGTTTGAGAACTGACCTTTCCAAGACACCACCTGCTGCTTCACCAACTATTCCCGCATATGCATCCTTCAGCATTACATAAAGCAGCAACGTCAGCAAACACCAACGTGCCAGAGAACAAGGGAAGCAAGAGAACCGTGCTTCTGAAAGCTTGCCAGGAGGGGAGAGGGGAGTCCAGCTCACACTGTAACATGTCCCTGCAGTGATTCCAAGGGGACGGTACCCAGTCAGGCAAAGGTTGGCCAGGCTGCTCGTTTCCAGTGCTGGAGCTGCTGTGTGGAGGCAGCCTGGCTGGGTGTGCCAGCACTTCTGACAGGATGCAACAAGGGACCAAACTTTGCAGCATCTGTGGATGCCACCAAGAGTGAAACCAAGCTACGGGGCGTGAATTCAAACCCTTGCTGGATCTCTGCAAGGAGCAGCTGCTGACTCCCACACAAGACTTAGCACCAAGGGACTTGAACGTACATTGAGTGCAGTCAGGCTGTAGAGGAGCTGGCTGCAAGCCGACACCGCATCTGAGAAGCATTTCATGGCCTATTTCAAAAATACATTTTTTGGAGTTTGAAATTCCTTTTATTCATTCTCCTGCAGAACAAAGAGGTGGCAGAAAGTATGATGGTCGGGAATGTCCCCTTCAAACATTACGATTGCCTGACATCCTGGCCAGCAACTGGAGATGAAAGCACAGCTCATACTTCATAAAAACAGGCTTTAGCAAGGTTGTCATGGGCCCCACTTAAACATGTGCAAACTCCATGGCGCACAGGCATGAAAGACTAAGCATGGAGAAGCAGAGAGGAACCTTGCTTTTTAGTAGAGAATCAAGGTTCTCACCAGGCATTTGAGAGGAACTGAATAATCATCGATGCGTGGCGTACACAGCCAGCGTGGAAGCTTCTTCCGTCGCTAGCGTGACAGCAAGACAGCTCTCCTTCCTCAAGTAATGACCTGCACGGCACTCACTGCATGGGATGGACGTGAAACTCATCACTCAGAAAAGCTCAGTGCTACGTTAACGTTTTCTAGGGAACACGCAGAGTTATTACTGGCTACAAACAACGTTCCTCTTTGCTAAAATGCAGCACTCCCTTCCTCAGCATAGGAGAATAAATTGGTCTTAGTTTTTGTTGAGGTCCAGTCATGAAAAATAAACTTGCACAGCCTGGACAACCTTTGGCCAAAACGGATCTTTGGGGTGAAGAAAAAAATTTCTTCAGTGAAAGTGGGTTCTTGTACAACAAAAGCAGAACCAACGTAAAACATGCGTTGCCCAAAGGTCGTCATAAAGCCAGAACCAGTTCACCAAGCTTGCAAATGCAAACGCGCAGAAATGCGCAACCTCGCGAAGTTACTGCCATTTGGAAGCTTTTAGGTCGGTCACAGCGTTACATGCTCTGACGCTTCAGGTGGCAAGAAACAAATTAACAAGTCAGTGCTATTCATGGCATTAATGGTATGACATCAAAGTCATTCTATTAGGTTTCTTTTGGAGGACATTAAATGTTGTAATAGTTTCTAAAAATCATTGGAAACGGTTCGGTATATCAAAGGTGTAATTTCACTTTACAACAATGGTTCTTAGGAGAAAGAGCTTAAGCTCCCTCATTTGATTAATGTACTTTGCTCCAGACGATGGACCCTACAGGATCTTTGCACATAAATCTGTTGGAACACGGTGAATAATGTGGTTTATGGAAGCTGCTCCTCTACATTAGCATGCTTAAAACATGAAACAGAACAACTTGTATTTTATATTGGACCAGTTTTTTGTGCCAGTGCTTAGATTCTGAGATAATCCCTTGTAACTTCAATCAAAAGTAATGGTTTTTGCCTGCTTCACAGGTCGATGCCGAAGGAACGCAGGAGGATGTTTTTCTGGAAGTCTGCAAGACAATTGACTCTTTTCTGAAAGAGGAAGAAGCAGCATTTCCTTTTCCCACAGAAACGCAGTAACGGCGCGTACGCGGCCTCACCTCACCCGCACGTGACGGTCACGGTTAAAACGCTGTTCAAAGCAATACCGCTTTCTTGAGAGGTATCTGGAATCTGTGCATGTGGTATGTTATTTTAGACGAAGTCTTTTTTCTCCGCTCTGACAATACACTCGATAGAAAGTGGTCTGTACGCTAACTGTACACTAAGAACTATGTATTGTTTTATTGGTTGTTTGCTCTTCACGGGTTAAAAGCAGCATGGTGAACAGCAGCTCTGGTTTGTATGTCATGATCTCATGCATTTGATTGGAAGTCTGACAGTGCCTGGCCAGCAGCGAGCTCTTCAGCCACATCATCCACCATTTCGCACACCGACTTTAAGATTACTGCGTACAAGTTTCTCATTGGTTATTATTTTAATTGATGGTATTAATTTCTGTGGTATCACTTAGCTTGTTCTTGGGTTTTAGTGACTAAAATCTGTTCCCCGTTACATGCAGCGGTAAGACAGCTGGAATTAGTCAAGCTAGAAGTGAAACTTTCCACACATCCCCAGGACACTATTACACGAAGAAGCAGAAAAATTAATTGCAGGTGAAGATACGGCCGAGTGTTGTGGAAGTCTGTCAATCCATTATCATGGAGCAGACACCATTTTTGAGACAGCCTCGTCTTCTGCTGGGAATCGTAGGATATTATAAATGACGACTTCCCAGTTTTGTGAGCCGAGGTGAAAATGATGATTGTGTTGTATAGTTAAATGTGCGCTCCAGTAATTATCCATATTAACAACAGTTCTACTGTATTAACTAAAGTCTACATGTAAAGTTGACTATGAGCCAGAATGTATGAAGATGTCTTTAAATCATACTTTGTAAGCATTTCAAATGCAAAATTCAGGCCATCATCTGTTGTCTTGTACTGGCATTGCCAAAACTTTTTGGGAAAAGAGAAAGGGGAAAAAAAAAAAGAGAGGATGTCAGGGATTATTTGATTCATAGTGCTTGCATCTTTAGGAAGCCATTTATCTGTAATACCCGCAAAAAAAAGTCTGTAAAAATCATATTGTATTTCTATTTCGTTAACCAAAGTATTGTGGCGTTTCTTTGGTATTCTGGTAGCTAAATAAAAGCTTGTTTGACGTTCCTGTAAAGTAACTGCATCCTCTTACTGGAACTACTGGATGAATTCACAGCTGAAGTGGGTTGCATGATTGCTCTTACTGTCAAAGTTGTACTTTATGCGGCAGATTTGTATTTTTAAAGTTACCTTTCTTGTAACAAAGACATAATACAAATAAAACGTACAAAAATGAGGAGTAATGATTTCTGTTACAGTATAGGTGGGTTTAATCCTTTTTAAAGCACAGTACATTACTCAAAAATATAGCTCAAACCAGCATGCTTACAGAGTACATCCCTTCTGCAGTCAGGGCAGATTCTCCTGTCCTCTTTTTCTTCCTTGGCATTTGCCCTGTAAACACTAATGCAATTATTTTTTACGGGACTGTTAGGTATGTTCTTATCCTTCATATCCTGGATGTTCCTTCTTTCCTGGGTCCTTTCATAGCCTACATTTTACCTCTGATGCTCTGGGAAGTGCTTCTCCAGCTCCAGACCCGTGCCATTAAGCAACCAGTAACGTCTGCAGTACAACAGCTTTAAGCGAGAGACTTCCGTAACGCATCAGCTTGGGAAGGCAGGTTTTTCTAAACTGAGCCTTGAAGCAGTAGCAGCTGTCTGGTGGAGTATTAAAAAAAAAAAAGCAGTAAAATATTCTAGAGTTCCCATGAAGTTGCAAATTCATCGGGGTAGGTTTTCTGCAGTGTTTTTTATTACTTCTAATTACAACATAAGTTAAAAAGTGTGGAGCGTCATACTTGTGCGGGATGGGAACAAAGGCAACCATCAGCTGGTCTGTGTGTTGTTTTTTTTTTTTTAAATCAAATTACAAAAACTATTTAACATACAGTTTCAGTTTAACTTTTCTTTCTGCTTCTTCTGGTCTTTTCTGTTTAACAAAAAATCCCCATGCTTGAATGGGTGTATGTGCATTAGAGATCTATTTGCATATGTTCATAATGTATGCAAGAGAAATAGCTGTATATGCATGCATATGGAAATATAAATATTTATACATATTCAGTAAAAAGAGGACTTATCCAAGACACTTCTTTCTTGGGTGATTCAGCCTTGAAATTCACCTTCTGCTTCCGATCATTCACGTTATACCGTGGCTTTTTGCTCTTCCCAAGCTATCGTACACTGATGACTGAATATTTGCACTTTATCATAATTTCACTAATGTACTTTTGTTATATTCTTCCAGTAATTTTTTCAGGGTATCAACAGAAAACAAAAGATTACCACAGATTCTCTCCGCGATAACACACCTTCACCAACTGTAGCTTCCTATGAACAGCAGGAATGATGCGGAAAGCACATGTTCTGTTGTATCAGGGAGCTTCTCCGAGCATTATCTTTTCCAATTAAAAACTAAAATACATCGTGTGAATTTTTGTGCTGATGTACGCTACTTGCTGTGTTTTAGTACCTGTACTGTATCACCTTCTGAATAGATTAATGCTTAAAATTATTTTTTTCTGAAGCAAAAATAACTACACCTAAATTTATTGCAAACCTCAACGCTGATCAGTTCATAGTTATTAGGTGCAGCCAGCCAATTACCCTTCTTATTGCCATCTTTTTACATCAAATGTTTCTTTTCCAGCTCATTACTCTGAGCATTCAAGTTTCAAAGCAACTGGAAGTCTCTTACAGTTATAAAATAATCAAGTGTTTCTGAATCACAAGCTATACATTTCAATAGAAAATATATTAACTAAAATATGTCACAATAATTACAAAGCTTCTCAGACAATGGTATACAGTGTGCCGAGGCTACGAAAATCTGAAAAGGACCAGTTTGCGAGTAAGATCTGAGAAAACTAAAATGCTCATCCCGCAAAAGGCGAAGCACGTTTTAGAGGGCGCAGAGCACCATCAGGTCCCAGTGACATGAACAGCAGAGGAAGGCGCTGGGCATCTTGCAGGTCTGCATAGTGAATGTTTGTACGACGTATTAAAATGTCCTTTTAATGTTTTCCATCTCGATTAAGAAGTCAGAAGTACACAGAAAGGAAGTCACAGCAAGCATTCTATATATAAACAGACTGTATCCACATAGTTTATTTCTCACAGTTCTCCTGACAATTGAACATTATTTAAGAACATACTGTATACACAGATAAGAAGAAACATACAAAATGTTTTAAATGATGCACAACAAAATCCAGCAGTATAAAAGAATGCATGTGAACCCTTGCTCACTGCTCAGGCTAAATTTAATCACTGTTTAAATAGTAATAAAAATACAATCTTTCATGGATCTTGTGCAGACTACAAAAGAGGAAAAATTATTACCATATATATGATTTATATTAGGCAGTTTTCTTTGATGAGTTGCACTAACAACTCCAAATACAGAGGCAGAAGGCTGTGTATTTTATTTTAAAGGAGTTAATGTTGAGTATTAGAGACTTTACACAGTTACTACCACTGGCACTTTTCACCATATTTTGTACACATCACATGATCATCTTATATAACATTACATTTAAAAAATATATCTGAGTGACAATTTTATAACATTCACACACCATGAGCTGGTTAAGGAAGCAATGCCACAGTTGCCCCCTGTAGTGCTTCACTGTTGGTAAATAGAGTTCATTGTGGTTTTAAAAAAAAAAAAAACTAAAAAACTTGAAAGTCAATGTGATTAAGCAGCTCCAATTTAATAAAGGCCTGTAACCGACCATCGCTGAGACAGTGAGTATTTTTTAGAGTACATCCTAGAAGCAAACACTGTCATTGGTTAAAACCTTGCCTAAAGAAGTCAGTTACTGTGCTGAAAACTATTTTCACAACAAAACTGCAAGCTACTAAACTGTTTTTATATAAATACTTCATCTCCTCTGAATCTCATTATAACCAAGTTCTTCAAAGCCTTTGGAATTTACTCTATCTTTAATGTGTGCTCCCATTTCTGGCTCACCCTTTTGTATGTTTTTCTTTTGTGTTTAGATTCACCACCTAAAAATGACTAATGTGGTGAAAGAAAAGTCTCCCAGTGAAACCTTCTGCACACTAGGAATGTTCAGCTGCTGTTCAGTGATCTAGAACCATGACAGCTCAAAGCTGTAGTTTGACAAGTACACCCAGGAAGCTGTCATGCTGTGAGCGACATTTCAGGGAAAGCAGAGTCTTTCCAAAATGTGCACAGAATTAACAATGGTGCCATTGTTATTTTTCAAAGAGGATAGTAAGCCCAAGATGGTAGATCTGCTTCCCATGTCATCTATTTGCTGGAAAGTAGTTTGGGTCAAGATAATTGTAACTGGTGCCCTGGGACATGCAGTAGTCTCTGTCTAAAAATGTCTCTGCTCTGTAAATAGGTTCTAACTGATGATCTTCCTTATGAATCTCTGTTTCATGCAGACTGCAAGGGAAAGAAAAAGATAACAGTTTAAAGGTCAAATATTTTCCTTATCTTTAACTTTCAGAAACAGTGATCGTATTAACAGATTCATACCAAATTTGATACAATTAATTCACAAAGTATAGTTTTCCCCCACTATTTAACACTACCAAACCTCTGTCTACTGTATTATGAGAAAAAAAAATTTGACATCCAGAATATGCTTATAAAAGATATCTCCCACAAATACATCCTGAAGTATCTGACACTAACACAGGAGATGTGTTCTATGCTGGAGCAAAGATTTCCAACATACACAGCAGTTAAGGCCCATAGACATATTCAAGCTAATTACAAATAACAAGTAAAAGCGTATGCTGCTCACCAGTCCGAACAAGAATCACAGAAATCCAACGACATTTCTTGAGGGCAGTCTTGGCAGTGCCACCGAACACCCTGGATAGGTTCAATTCCACAGTTATCGCACTGTGAAGCAGATGGAAGAGCATTGAAAAAACAGGTACTGTAATCACTTACGTTAGTAACAGTATACACCAACACTCCAAACAGAAAGGCATGTATGTGGGTCGTCATTATTAGCCCACCAGGTGAATTCATGGGCTGAATGTATTAATGGATAAAGAAGTCCTCATACTCCAGGAGTGGCCCTCCAGAGCCTTGAGGACTGATCAATCTTTCCCTCGCTTTGCTTCCCACTCCCCCAATGCTCCATGTTGACATTATCCTCCTGCTCAACAAAAGCAGACCTCGTCCCACCCTCAGTAACTGCGTATCCTCACATGGCTGTAAGAACTGCTGCAACACGATACATGAACACAATGTTTCTATAGCTTAAGTCCATCCACATGAGATCTCCAAGTACAGGTTCACTTCCCATGGCAGAAGAAAGCAGTGAGACTAGACCAGTAGAGCCTGTCGGGGGGCTGTTGATGGGCTGCAGATCAGGGCACGACAGGGCAAACTGATGCGCTCTCAAACTCAGGAAATAAAATAATGCATTATAGGTGAGATGGGACTAAAAGCCAAGAAGGACGTGGGACAATATATTCAGGGAAGGGAACAGAAGTCTAAAACTAAAGGTGAGCAAGAAGACAAGAACTAATCCCTTGAGAAGAACCAGCGACAACAGCAGCTACGTGAAAGAAGAGGGTGGCATGAAGAGGAGGAAACTAAGTACAAACCAAACATCAAGACTGGATGAAATATTCACAATGATAGAGGAGAGAGGCAGAAATGCAAAGATATTTGATTAAAAAAAAGGAAACCTGGAAAAGTGGGACTTGGATGCTAGGAGTACTTTTAAAAAATCTAAACTTTGAAGAGTGCTGCAGAGACAGGATTGCAAAAGGAAAAAGAAATGTGGGAAACAAGCCTGTGCTCCCATAGCTCACCCTCCTTCAGAACCTGAAGTTCTCTCACAGCATCTGTGAAATCCACTCACAGAGCAGCTCGTTCCCAGCCACAACTAATCCACTCAGGGTTACAAACACCTTACAGATGTGTTACAGCTGGGTCCTCTCCTTTCACAGATGGCTTTCAGAGTTTCAGGGCTGATAATGAGGAGGGACTAAATGTACTCAGAGCTGTTCACTGACAATATCAAGTTCAGTATAATGCTAAACACTATTAAAAAAATATATATGGTTCCAGTTATCTCAAATTGAGAACCAAGACAGTAGAAACCCTTGACCTTAATTTCTGTGCTCCAGCTTCCCTCTCTTTCCCCTGTGAAACAGAAATAATACCATGCCTTTCATTTCCTAAGGAAAAAAAAAAGTATTTGCAAAGTGCTCTGATATTATAGCAATGAAAGCCATAAAAAGCCCACAAGGGATTCAATAATTCAATATTCAAAGTAGAGTTTGAATAATGTGTAGTAAATGAGGCTGAAGGCCATGCAGAACCAAAAGTGTTCTGAATAATTGCTTATTAGGTAAGCTCCGTCCAGCCTGTGCACTGAGCAAGGCAGCACTCCTGGGGGAAAAATAGTATATAATAATGTAATTTCATAGCTTACTATAATGCATAATAAAATCAAATTCAGACTGCAAAGAAACTTTCAGACTTTGAATGCCTGACACTGCATAATGCCAATTTACTTTTCAGAGAATTTTATGTAGAAAAAGCAGCTAGTTTGTTACCCAGAAGTCTGATCAAAGTTCTGAATTTTGGAGAAGAAAATGCCAATGTAAAAACAAACCAACCAACCCACCCCAAACAAACAAAAAACCACCAACTAAAAAAAGCTCACCCCAAACCAAACATACCATGCTAACTTTAAAAAAACAAACACCAAAATGAAAAAGCACCTTGGTAGTCTAACACCATGCCTGAGTCTGCCAATGCCAAATAACAAGGCTGGCTTAATTTTCCAGTCATTTTTAACTAAACTTCAAACTGAATATCTCTGAATCCTCATATAAATGGGTATTAGAGAATAAATCTAGCTGCATAACACTAAATAAGGTGAAGAAACTGTTCCAACATAGCTACAGAGAAAATCCCTTGCAAACCAGAATATATAATTTAGAGAATGCCCTTTCTTTCATGTCGTCTATTAATGGTTGATACTGGGCCAACATATTAGTTTAACTTAATGTTTATTTTCTTAATTTCACATAACTATTGTTTTGTGTCCTTGCTTCAACTTCTGTGATTTATTACTTGATAGTAACAGCACAACACAAAGAAATTATTAATCCATTACTGTTCTCATTAAAAATCTTTGTCCCTTCTTTGGCCTCAGGTGGAGGCAAAATGATTCTGAATTCGTAATTAGAGAACTATCATCGATGAATCATTATCAAAACAGAGTGTACTGTCAAATGGAATTCTATGGTGATTTAACCTGGCTCTAGAGCTGTATTTTCATAATACAAATGAGGAAAAGACAGTATGTTTCTTAATTTTCATACAATATCAGTATTCAGTGAAACCTGAGCTATCGGAAAGAGTGAATTACTTCGGCTGTCTTTATTGAAGATGAGAGAAAGCAGACACAGTGAACAAGAATTAAGGAACCAAACTCGATATATTAAATAAAGCCTTTTTAGGAAATCCAATCCATGATATCTCTGAAAACTTCTACAATACTCTGAATAAGAGAAGAACAACATCTCTTAAACTCACCTTGAACCCCACATGCTGCACAAATCCACTTTCTGCATGCATTTGCTGGAGTTTCTGTTTCTTCAATTTTTTAAACTCTAACAGTTCTTTGTATTCAGGTAACTCTCGATACGATATTGGAATACTTTCTTCATCCTGTTAATAGTTAAAAATAAATGAGAAACAGTCTTTATTTTAGGAATACAATAAATAGTAAGACATATATTCCATAAATCACTAGGTATGATTAATTACCTTTGAGAAAATGCTGGCAATATATTCTAACTTAGGAACATACTGGAAAATTATTTTAAAAAACATAGCACAACACAATGCATACAGCTAACTTACATCTTGTTTTGTATTATCTATGCTTCTCTATTTGCATTAAAACAAAAAAACCCCACTGTTCTACAAACAAGTTTCTTCTGGTGAAGAGCTTAACCGTAGTACAAAGGAGAGAGCAGTGCCTAATGTTAATTACTAGGTTTTTTCCCCTCATGTTAGAAGCTTAACTGCAATTTGCATATAATCCATTTGTCCATACATTGTGGGCAAAACGGCAGCTGCAGAAGACAACTTAGCTTTTGTTTAAGACAAAGCTCCTTTATTTTAGTTTTAAATACGTGGCAACAGATATTATACTTGAGAACTGAAATTTGAGGTCACTTTTGTCAAGTTAAGTAATCTTTACTATTCTGTGGGATGGTGTGGAATACTACTATCCTAGGGATAGTTACAATCACTCTTCTGAAGTACTTTCAGAGCTGTGAAAATATTAAAAACCAAAGGACACCCAAAACCTTATTGCAGTTTTAAGAATTTTTGCACAAACTCAAATTTTTAAAAGACCCATAAATCAAGACAGTACCAAGCCTTCAGTATTTGTATTTTTTATTTGAAGTTAGTCCATCTTAACAGTATTAACTTCTCACCTCTACCTGTAAGAATAAGAAGTGATGAAAAGCATCATTCCATGACTGGAAGAGCAGAAGTTTCAGAGTTATCCAATTTGTTCATCCCTTTACTTCATGCTGTCTCCTAATAGCTTAAGAAAATAGATTGCTATTTTTCCTAATTATGAGAAAATTTGTCTCCCTACAGGCTGGTGCATACAGCTTTGCCAGAGATTTATAACAAATGGTTCTTCTCTCTTGTTAAAGAAACACACCATTTCTGTGGTTTTTTCAGCCAATTTTCTTTCACAAAGGTTGAGGACCTCCATGCTATGAGAAGACAGAAGATCTCATTCTAATTCAGATGCCCATTTCAAGGAGGCTATTTAATTGTAGCAGCTGTACTTGGTAGATGTCAGTTGTTTTCAAAGATGCCAAGTCTTTATTGATGTAGAGCAGTTTTCAGCTCCTATACTGACAGGAACGTTCAGCTATGGAAAACAGCTATAAGATAGTAATAAAAACTCTTCTAATGTAGTCTACAGACATAATTTCAATTTCTTTATCTGAATCCATGAAGATTAAAGAATCTGTATTATTCAGTAAGTTTATTCAAGTGAGGGAAAACGGCTTGCTCTTTAGCGTTAAACTTCTAAAGGCCTTATCGATTATTTAATTGTAATTATGAACCTATATGAAGGACCAGACTGCAAATGTTCAGAAAAATCAAAGTTAAATGACATGATTAAATTGAGTGGTGAAAAGCTATGTTCTCTTAATACAAAACAGGGATTCACCCTCCAAGCAAATCTCAAAAATTTTTCTGAGAAAAACTGCCTAGCGCAAAATAACTGTATATTGAATAAACTAGGCTATAATAGGTCCCTGGGTGGACACTTCATTCCAAAATAGTAAGTAGCTGTATTCTAGAATAATTAGACTACTCACAAAACGAAGTAATCGTAAAAAAGTAAATTCACTCTGTTGGGAATTCACTTGGGAATAACTCATTTATACTAAAACAACTTTTCAGGAATGGTTATGCCAGTCAAGCTGACTGGTAATATCCAGGCAAAACATTTTGTCTTTACAGGGGAACGGCACCTGGTACTTCCATCGTAAAGAAATCAGAAAAAAACCTTTCCTATAATTTTCTTGCAACACTGAATCTCTTCACCATGCTGATGCAAAGTATTTTTCTCCAAGACAGTCACTGTCACTAAGAGACCTGACTTTTAATATTAAAACAGAATCCTGCACATTCATTATTAATATAGTTAATGATCTCTTTTTTTCTTCCAAATTGCTTCTATTTTGCACTGATAATGGGGATCTTTTTGGTAACTGAGCTCACCTGTGTCTTTCTACATTACTGCAAGCCACAAATATATCCATCTGGAAATGCTGCACTAGTGAAGAAAGAAAAGATTAAGCCAAATGTATTAAAAAAAAAAAAAAAAGGAAAAAGAAGAGGCACAAGTCCACCATTATCACTGCAAAAAAGTAAACCAGAAACTTCTACCCAAATTAAAATAAATCCCAGTTAATTTGTGGTGGCTATATTTTTTAGAATTAGGACACCATAGAAAAACAAAAAAGTTTTAGGAAAATATTCAGAACAGTTAGAAAAAATATATTTAAAACCAATACAGAATGAAAAAATGTTTGCTCAATAATGGTTCCATTGAGATAAGTAATAGCAATCTGCATCTCTTCTAATATGCATTTTTCTTTCCAGGCCTTTTAAGGTTCTTATTGGAATATGCAAAGTCATCAGGAATATCTGTAGATGAACCAAAAGACCATCAGAGAGAGAATACAGAACGTGAGCAAAGGTGGGATTTAAGACTGAGTAACAGATGAGCAAATTTAATAATTTAAGGAAGATTATGCAGTGTGTGTAAAAACGTCACTGAAGAAAATGAATGGACTTATACTGGGTGGCCTTAATACTTCTGTTATGCACCTAGGCTTTCACACCAAAGATGTCACCAGGCTCACAAAAAAAAAAAAATAAAATTAACAAGTCAGGTTCTTCAGTCTAAGCACAGTAAAGCCACAGTGATTCACACCAGCTGTAAATCTTGCTCAGCATCCTAGCGCTAGGATGTAGTCCCTCTATATGGAAGTGGGAAAGACATACGTCTAAATTCTTGTAATATCACCGCATGTGATACATTAGAAAAGTGGAACACTACATGATGCAATCATACTTTGGGTTAGCATGTCTACTAGAATTTGCCTCTAAGAACACATACCTTTACTGGTTGACAACTCAGTCTGTTAGTTCGTGCTTTGAAGTGGATTTTTAAAAAATCCATAATTAATTCAGCCAGCGAAGGAAGACAAAAAGCAATGACACCAACAGCATTCAAATTTTACCAGGGCTCTATGTAACTTTTCTAATACAACACATCTTTAACCAGAATCATAACTAGATAGTTTATGTGGTTTTCAAACCGATCTCATGTCAGATCACTTTTTGAAAATATGCAACCAAAACTTTTTAGAGCTGTTTCAGGACAAAACTGTTTATTAGTTGTTTTACATACTTCCCTTCTGATTTGGTATTAATCTTCTGTAATTGGGGGCCTTTATATTAATGATGTGTTTGTAATTCAAAATGACTCATGAATCTTACCACGATTTAATACTTACTTGATGTTATTTATTTTATGGTAAAAATGCTTAACCCTCATATTATTCATTAAACAAGGTTAAAGTGACAGAAAGCATTCTCTGAGTGATTTAAACGACATACCGATACTTCCTCTTCTGCTGCAGTATCCATATGGCTGTGAAAACTGGATCTGTCATCATCTTCATCCATATAAACTGGAGGTTCATGAGATGTCATGAAAGTTGAAGGTTTGAAAAGATGTTTATTTAAAGGATGCTGCCGTCTACTTGATGACTATAGTGAAAAAATGATATATTTTTAAAAACATTCCTCAGTTATTATTTAAGTAACCCTCATCAATAAAACCTTGCCAGAAATTTGCTCTTTTGCACTGAACAGTCTATCATATTTCCAACTATTTTTGGTTAAACCTCTCTATCAGAGCCTCATACAGCTGGAGTTTTTCCTCCCCCATAACAAGTGACATCACCTGAACAGTGCAACACTTCTTTGGTAAGAACCCAATAAGAAAGAGCCCTTGTCATAAAAACCCTACCATCTAAATAAAGGAGAAGGACAACAACAGAAAAACAGAAAGTAAAGCTGTTACAATTTTGAAGACTTTGCACCAAAGTGCAAAGACATTAAGACTTCCGAGAGTCATGAATGGTGTGAGTGCAAGACTAAACAAAGAAGTAGTTTTGCACAGGTCCAAGATCCAGGAGACCAGTGCTTGACACTTCTCATCAACTTCTTATATTAATTTGTGCCTTAGAAAATCTATGTCTAGGCTAATTGTCCAGATTTCTTTCCTAGTCCAAGGAGAGAAAAGGTAATGCATTCCACCATACAAGATGTTTCTAAACATTAGAAAGACTTGCTCTCCGAAGGTTCTTTTTCATTGCCACTGACTGGAAAAGGAACCTAAAAAATGTTAGATAAATTACTCCATTAGTGTATATCTAAAACCTTCCAACTTTAATGCTGTCTGAAGGTGCAGAATGTACGGCAGTTTTAAAATAGATTACTTAAAGGCACTCAGTCCCTATTACTTATTCCCCATGGAAGAATCTTAAATATCAAAAAAAGAAGAATTTAGGGTGAATGAAACTGACTCAACTTTTTACTTAGCTACTCTCCAGACCAGCATTTCAACATCTTAAATGTCAAATCTTACATTCCTCAATTTAAAGAAAACAGTGAATCAAAATTCAGAAGTATGAAAAGTTCTTTTTTTTAATAATTGTAAAAGAGAGATTGTCTCACACTGTGTCTAGCTTCTGTCATACAGATAAAGCATAAGGAGTATTTACAATAGTTAATAGTTCCTCTCTTTACACAAGATTTTTTTATCCCAAAGGTTTCTAAATCAGTTACAAACCAGTAATACTATAATACAATCATTTATCTCTAAAGATGCTTTAAACCTCTAAAGAGGTATCTAGCAATGTTTTACAGTTGTGCACAGTTTAAAGAGTAAAGGCAAAGATCACAAAAATTTTCTTCAGAAAAGGAATTAAGACCAGCCCCATTCACTCTTAGGGGAAGAGATGAAGTCTGTAATAACAATTGGAAGCTGGTAACTCAGATCTGCAGAACTACAGTGCACAGAATAAAAATAAACATTTTGTTCTAAGAGTAATTACTATCCATTGTGCTGAATGCTTCCACCTTCTACTTTATGATCATGGACTTCGTGTGTTTTGCTGCTTTTCTGGTTTCCTTCAAGATTTCAACCCCTGCAAAATACTTCCATTTATAAGGTAGGCGGCATTTCAGCTTGAACTGACACAGAGATTTAAATTTTCTGTTGATAGAAAACACATCTGCATTCAGTACTAGATCTGGAAATCAAGAAAGAAAAATTCTGTCTACACTTAAACAGTACCACTGTTATGCATACAGTTGTGACCTAGGAAATTAACTAAGGATTTCAATTCTTTTTAACATGATTCTACCAGAAGAATGAACTAAAATACTGTATTAAAGCAGGCAGTTAAAAAAAAAATCATTTTTCCTGTGGGAAATGTATCTTCTGGATTAAACTTAAAAGCAGGTGCACTAATGATATTATACAAGCATTAAATTGAAAATGATAAGCCATAATTGAAGAACTGAATACTAGAATCCTAAATCTCCGATTCAGTTTTATTTTCAGCAGTAGCAGATGATGGTTGTACAGGAAAATAAACTGATGCATCCTGTTTAATTTCCTGTATCACTTATCAGAAGAGACGTTATGTCATATGAGGAGATATACACAGTAACTTCAACAAGATGTTCAAGAACTGAATAAGGCTTCTCACCTCCCCAGCAACCATTTTAAAAAAGCATCCTGGGCAATCCCCGTGGAGAAATGCAAGTACCTCCTTGCGAAGCATCCCTTTTGACACAACTATTTACATTAAATATATCTATGTTTTTTATTCTTCCATAGATATGTGCTTTAAGTATCAGCATCCAGTTTTAATACTTCTGTTGTTGGCAAAAAAGCAGGTACCACAGTTTACAGCATATGTGCATACCCAATATCAAAAATAAGGACAAGCAGAGGTTAAGCATGACCCAGGCTTCCAATACCCCATGCGTTTCCTTTCTGCCACATCACGTTATCTCCATCGGAGACCTGGGAAAAACTACAGCCTGGTACAATGCTGTCAATCTGTGCTCTAATTAGACACCTATATTAGCAGACTGAGAGCTCAATTCCCCCACATATGATATTTGTTTGATCTTTTCATCTGCTCTATTTCTTACATGGGACACAAATATAAAATGGAGATGTGACCTTAATAAAATCCAGGGCACAATGACCTTACTCTTACGGCTTGGTAATAAGAACATGAATCATACTGTTAAAACAGATGTAAGTATTAGATTTATTCTACATATAAGCCTAAGAAAAACCTGTAGGATGGTAGCATTACCATCCTAGTATGAGAATGTTGAGAATTTTATTTAAAAAATATGTTTCACTCTTGGTTATGCTGTGTTTGTAAGCACGTCGGTGGGGTTAAAGAACTTCACAGATCACTGTTCAAATTAGTGATAAATATGGTTAAAATTTCACATTACTGATTAAATATTCCCACTAGTTATCAAATACAGTGATCTGCTGCCTGGCAGCATTGCTCTCATTCTGTAATAACAGTCTTTCCATATAAAACTAAGAGGACTTAGTTGTTCAGGTAAATTATTTTAAAATGGTAAGGTGACATACAGAACTCAAAGGATCATAATTTTAGAAACTAAATTTTCAATTCTGACATTGGCCCCACAGTATGATAAACCATACAAGTAAATCAGAGTTCTAACAGATGAATCTCACCACATTATTTAAGGTATCAATGTTTACAGCTGTTTTTTTGGTTCTTCTGCCAGAAAGAGCTTTTCCAATAGACAAGGCGCCAGACAGAGACATGCCTGCACTTTCCCTGTGCTGTTTATAGAGCAGAGTAGTAGATTAAAATCCTGGTGAAAGTAAAATGGCATTACCATGATGGATGGCATACTGGAAAGCCTCTGATATGAGCACTCATTGTTTGCAGCAACTTCAGAGAATACTAGGAAACAACTGAGGGTGTGTAAGATTTTAAATCATTACAGATGAGCTGTGGTAGATCTTTCTGTCAGGCCCCTCTGGCAGTAACTTTTGTTCCCAACCTTTCAAGGGACTAAAATGGCAAATTTAGTCTTTTTGCAAGACCAATTTAAAGCTTACTCTATTCTTAACCAGAAAACATAAGGGACACCTGGATGCAAAAAAGTAATATTACTCTACAAAATGCCATTTTAACAGGTTTTAAAGGACTTTTGTAAACAGAATGGTAACAAAAAAAAACATCCAGCAAACAAAAGCCACAGAAAACCCGAGACTGCCCTCTTCAAATGCCTAGGGTCCTCATTCATACCCAAGAATACCACATTATTAAAATCAAAATAGATGACTAGTCTGCAGAGAAATCTTGAGTCTTTTCTTTTGCAAATTAAGAATACTTCTCGGGACCATATTCTCTTCTGAGCCATTCCAAGATCAGGAAAAACACCATATTTTAATGGCCATGTATATGGTCATGTATGGCTATTTTAATGGTCATGTATGTTGCAAATCAAAGAAAGGCATGACGTTTCAGTCTTAAGCCTACATTTGTGCTAGTTCAGTATGCTCAGTTATACATAATCTTGTTTTCGTTAATTAGCAGACGACTATATAATATGAATTATAGGGCTCCTTTCCCTCTTCCAACAGGGTTCTCATTATGCTCTTCTAGATCAATTAAAATAAACTTACAAATGAGGAAAAAATACCCCAAGACCAATCATTCAACCCTGTTAGTTCAGCCTGCGATCTGACTGCTATGTTCCCTTTTCTGACACTTCATGTCCCCAGTATTATCTGATAGAGAGGTAATGAACAGACGTTGGTGTGAAACTAGAGTAACACCCAATTCACTCTACAGCGCTAACGGCAAAAGAAAAAGATTACTTTATTAAGTAAGAAATACATGCAAGGTGGAACTAGTTATTAAGAAAGCACCAAACAAGGGTTAAATCTATTGAAAATTAATGATTTAGACTAAATTTGCACGTAAATGCAAACAGAAATACAGAATTTCTGCTGTAAAATTGTCTCACCTTTTTGGAGTATAAATATAAGTTTGGAGTTCTTCCTGGAACCGGAATACCAGCTTTAGTTAGTTTAATAAAATATTTTTGCACTCTACTGGCAACCTAGAAAAAACAACGTGACAATTAAATGTCAAATGAAATGTAACAGGCCTTCACTTCAAAGTTTTGCCAGCATTGCTACATTGAAACAGGCACTCGAAATCCCCATTTTCTACTTTGTAATAACTATGCCAATCATTACCTATCTTGCAATGCTGCATTTGTAATAGTTCCAGGCTCTTCCGTGCCTTTCAGGGAAAAAAAAAACACTACCCTTGTTTATAAGTACACAGGAAGTCTCGCAAAACTTGCAATAGAAAGGAAAAAATTTTAGTAGCTTGGTACCTACTGAAGCTAAATTTATTCTTTCCTAACAATGACAGATAAATTATGCAGATAGCATACATAAAGTACTTCTAAATTTTATTTATTAATACGTAAGCATGTAGTTTAATTTTTTCAGGTATGGAGAAATATACCTGTAAGTACAGGTATGATCAGAGATAAGGTAATCTTGTACATTGAAATACTTAAGTATACTTTTACGGAACATCAGCATTTTTTACTTCTGGTCAAAATGGAGAAAAGTCATGGTTTTAGCTGGGATAGAGTTAATTTTCTTCACTGCAGCTGGCACAGTGCTGTTTTGGGCTTAGTATGAAAATAATGTTGATAACACACCGATGTTTTGGTTGTTGCTGGGCAGTGCTTGTACTAGTCAAGGACTTTTCCAGCTTCCCGTGCTCTGCCGGGTGCACAAGAAGCCGGGAGGGGAGGGGGCACAGCTAAGAGAGCAGATTCAAACTGGCCAAAGGGATATTCCATATCATGTAACATCATGCCCAGTACATTAACTGGAAGGGGCTGGCCGGGGGAGGCAGGCAGCAATTGTGGCTCAGGGACCGGCAGCGTCAGTCAGCGGGTGGTGAGTACTTGTATCATTTGTGTTTTGGGTTTCTCTTTTTCCCTTTTCCTTTTTATATTATTATTACTATTATTATTTTAATTATTAAACTGTTCTTATCTCAACCCACAAGTTTTGGTTTTTTTTTGCTTTTGCTTTTCCAATTCTCTCCCCCGTCCCACAGGGGTGGGGGGAGTGAGCGAGAGGCTGCGTGGTGCTTAGTTGCTGACTGGGGCTGAACCACGACAGTCATTTTTAGCACGCAACATGGGGCACAAAGGGTTGAGATAATAACAGTTGCCGGTCACAGTATAGACTCTGTTCTCAATATTAGTTTATCTGATCTGCACCATGCTCTTGTATTTGCTGTGCCTGTTAAAGATTGGTGTTGGGTTTTTGTGGTCTGCTGTGCTCTGCAGTGACTAGTGATGTTTTGCCTGGGAGAGTTGTTTTTAAAACACTGGCCTTGAATTTTATTTGGTATTTGAAGTTTATATTGAAGCCGTTACTGCGTGTCGGGTACCACCTCAAGGATACAATTCACAGTTATACCTCCTCCTCTGAGAGGTTTTTTATGGAGGAAATACAGAATGGCACCTTAGCTACCATCTTCTATAACACTTCCTCTTTCATTAAAAGAACTTTTCAGTATCTTGAACATCCTTGGGTAGTTAAGATGTATCTGCTGATATTGCTTTGGCAGACTGTTTGGGCTCTGTCTATGGTTAATAAGCAATTTAAGAATATCATCCAGAGATCTGTCCCAAGGCTCGATAGCTATGTGTGGCAGGGTATGGGGTATAGTATGGGCAAGTGCCTAAGATGACGGGCACCCCCAGTGTAGTGGGACTTCACTCCTGAACAGGTGCAGAATCCTGAAAAATTAGTGGAATATTTGGAGGAAGTACATTGTCACCCTGGCAATCCCAGAGAGATACAAATCACTGCAAAGTGCAGTTAATCACTGAAATGTCATTTTAGGGGAAAAAATCCCAGTAAGTTAGATGCAGAAACACTTGGTGTCTCCACATCTGTGTCCTTTTGTTGATCTCGGCCCCAGTACAGAACTAATTCTTCTGTCCACATGCATTAAAATGTCTGCCCATTCTACAGTATTGAGGTGCAGGAAATTCAGCACTCCAGTGTAACTCAATCGGAGACCAGCTGGTGTCACTGTACTTGCTATAGAGAATTAAATGCATGCTGTCAAAATCTAACCAACATCTAGGTCTGGGAGCTTTGTCATAGGCTTTGGGGCACTTCTAAAATTCTATATTTGAGATTGAGAATAAGAGTCGCACTGCTATTAGTGAAATGCAGGGCCTGCTATTACATTTTTAAGAAAAAGTGATTACTAAAAAGATACTGGATTTTATTTATTGCTATTTCAAAAAAAGCAGCCATCTACAAATAAATCTGTGAATCTCTATCAACTGCTAGGATGCAGTGACTGGCATAACTACTACCACACCACAAACAATCCCAAGCAGTCAAATCATTTTTCTAGCAAAATAAGCTTTATGGCTTTAATTATGAACATTATAAAAAATAAATCCTCTTTTTTAATTCCCTGGTTGTTTTGGTTGGGTTTTGGGATTTTTTAGACAGAAAAAACCTCAAATCAGAATTAAATGTCTTAAGAGATCGTATCCAGGTTTCTCTTCAACACATATCAGTCCTTCCTAAAAGTCTTTTAAAAAAAAAACCAAAACAAAACAAAAACAGTCAAGGAAAGGGATTACTTCTGCAAGTGTTTTACTTGTTACCTGCTTTGCTGTTCTATTTCCCAGTTCATCAGCTATCTTCTGCCACCGTCGGGACTCTACTTCCTCTGGTGGATACTTCAAAAGCAATTGCTCAAGTTTTTTCTAAATCAAAAAGAAAAAATTAAATACATCTTTCCTAGCAGAGGTATGAGTTGTCAAAAGATGAGTATCTACATACATGTGACTCTGACCTTTTAAGTGCTTTAAACATTATTACACAATTTACTTTCATTCTCATGTATGTTACCACAGCTACAAAATGGAAGTTTCCCATTACCTGTTCCTCTACAGTCCACAGCTGGTTAAAAGTTTCAGGTTTGGTCTCATCGCAAAGTCGTCCTCTTATCATCTGCTCAAATACAGCATATAAAATGGAATCATGTTTAAAAACAGTACAGTTAGGATAACTTGATTTTAGCCCTTTTCTTACCTAAGTAAAACCAAAATCAACCCAAATAAACTCAAGAAAATTTGAAATAAAATCTGCCTAAACCTAAAATAAGTTCTCTGATTTGAGTACATCAATGAAATGTCATCACCAACATTAACATTTGAAGCAATTGTTAAGATTACCCACATACTCGTATGAAAAAAAGAAAAAAAAAATCCTAAAGTAAATTTTGTAAAATTTTACCCTTCCTTTTGGAACAGCTACCTGCGGACGACTGTTTGTAGAACCTTCTGGACCATCACTTAAAGGCAAGACAGAGTATGAAATAGACTCTCCATCCTTCTTGGGATCCAAAGGACTTTTTGGTCTTGCAGGTATACCTACTGCAAGCAATACAAAAAAGGAATTATTATACCTCCACACTGGTCATTTATTTCTTGTAACATATGCCCAAGTCCCTTTTACCTTTGTCAAAAATCAGCTTCACTCTCCTACTGTTACGTTTTCGGTTTTTGAATTCTCTCTCAAAGTTTCCAAGACTAGTGGTGTATTGGTCCCAGGCAATCTCAGGGAGCTGAACAACTCTCTGAGGGTATGGAAGACCCATATCGACCTGAAAAAAAATAGTGAAAAGTGAAAAGCAATATTTAATGCAATCACTGTATATCCAAACAAAAACTATGAATCCTGAAAAGTTATGAAAACCTGACACTGCTTTTTAGCTAACAGCAGAATTCAGAATCAGAATTTTCGAAGTGCAAAGCAGCACACACTTTTTAAGGAGAAGATACCTTTCAAGAATAATACACAACAGTGCATATAAAATATGCAGCGGCACGGTCAATGGTGGCTTATTGAGCATAACACTTTAAAGTGTGTATTTCACAGCTGAAATCATGTGTTTCTGACTTCAGTACCTGCCTTTTATTTTGTTTGAACATACTGTCTGCCCAGGATCTGTACCTTTCTTAACATAGAATACTACATGACTTGGAGTTCTACTACCTGATAAACCTAAATTCCTCACATCAAAGAAATCAATGTATATTTCACACTGATTTTGCTATCTTCTGCCCAGAACACAACTGTTGCAAAGCTCAGCACTTTAAGGTCAACCTTATCATTCCTTTGGTTTGGAGACAAAAATACACCAGATACTTTTGACTAGCATTAGTGTTTCCCAATACGATTATCAAATGCAACACTGTTACATCATGCATGCTATTAACTCATCTGAAAATTTAATGGAAAGACACGTACTGAAACCAATGGGCTTAAATTACACCTTTCCTTAAACCTAGGTGTCTACAAACCTAGGAAAAGAGCACCATAAAATACCTACTTCATTTTTTGCTGAAATATAACATGTTGCTACCTGACTAGAAAGTCGGGCATGTTTGTCACTGGTAGATGTGGCAGCAAAAAAGTATTCAAGCTGTAAACATTTTTTCAGTATCCCTGTTACTGTAATTTTTTAAAGCCTGAAAAGAAAATGTTTCCTTATCAAAATGAATTCTCCTCCATCAGACAATATTCCATTATGCTGTCCAGAACTCAGGTATGTCTTCTAGAGTTCATTTTCAGGCTATGAACTACATTTCCTGCTCTTTTAAAAAGTACCTTACCAAATTAACTCACAGCACAACTCTTAATTTCTCTGATGAGAAAATTTATGAATTCTTGATCTGATGCCTTACTGTGAAGTACTTCTGGCCACCTGTAGATTTCAGGTTGTCTTAAGATGCCTACATTAGAATTAGAAATGTAAAGGTAATATTTCTACATACCAAAAAAAAAAAAAGAAAGCATATCTAGTAAAACCATTGAAGACTAGGTCTTAGGGATTTAATAAGCAAAGGGCCATTTTTGCTCAGCAGAGAAAGGATTTTAAACTCCATGTTTACTCAAATATATATAGAATTCTCTGATTTCTACAGATGATGAATTACTAGTTATTAAAAAAATTCCGAGTAAGTCTTAAGAAAAGCCCATTGAAATACCTTCTTCTGGAGTCTTTCCACAAATCCAATAGGATCTTTCAGTGCTTCTCTCTGGTGTCTGCCTAAACTTTCAAGGTCTTGAACTGCTTGAGTACGTTGAGCCTCGAGTACAGCAATCGTCTGTAACAGTCTCTGATAACTACAGAGACAAAGGAAAACATCTCACTAAATTTGTCTTTAAAAGTGACAACCCCCCAATCTAAATACTAGCCGTGATTATCTACTAGTATCTATCTACAAGATTTCATAGCTTATCCGAAACAGTTCATAGACATTTTACTTAATTACATTAAAAATTTATCAGATCTATTTTAAGTAGTAGATGAGCTTCTATAAACACGTTTTAAAAATATGTATTTAAAATCCCCAGTGATTTCCTTTAAATGTAAATTCTATACTAGCTAAAAAAATATGGTATCGGGGACAAGTTACTCACATTCTCAGTAGCTATGACCAACACGCTTTGCTTACAAACTTAAACACAAAGAAAATGACCTAATTTCTCTTCCACTTCAAAATTAGCTTTCTTCTACCCCAGTACAAATGACTACCACAGAATTTTAACATTTCGCTCAGCCACCCACAGGTTGGACAGGAATGAGTTAGAAACTGTATCTAAACATTTCATAGAAATCTCACCTTTGAGCAGAATACAAGAATCATTTATGAAATGTAATGATAAACCAAGGAGTAAGTATTTTTCAAAATAAATACATACAAAAGTTATTCCTCAAAGAATAGAGAAGCTGAATGAAAATGTCAGCATTCCCTCAAACCTGCCATCCCAGATGCACACACAATTTTGGTTTTCTATTTAACAGATATATTTGAGAGTCACTGAGGTGGCTACATACCTGTAGCCAATGACATATGCTTCCCAAAACGTTTTCTATAAAGCTAACTCAGAGTCAGGAAATCATACAATATTCTAACACGGCCTTTAAAAAAGAGGTAATGACATTTAACACCTTTTATTAGCTTTACAGTTACGGTTGGCCACTTTCTGAATCATGTAGTTACTCACGGCCCGTTGTTGCAAATTATTTTGTATCAACTTAACTTTTTTCTTGAAAATGTTTTCTGACATTTAATACTACAACTGTATTTTAGTTCAGTGCAAAATGCAACCTTAATGTATACTAAAATCAGGTAAGACCTGTTCACTACTATGCTACTTCAGTAAATTTTCTTTCTATTCTCTCATTGCTAAAACAAAGACAAGCCTAACACGATGAATTCCATATGTATTACTGAAAAGATCCAGAGGTTACTGAACTAATGCAAGTTTTTCAACTGACTGCACTGGTAAGTGGGTAAGGCTTTAAGCAGGGGGAAGTAAACAGCCTCAAGGCAAAATACAGGCTTTGGACCATCAAATATTTAAGTTTCCACCTAGACATTAAATTGCTGCCTCCTCATGAAAAAGGGTAATTTTCTTTCCACTCCAATGTAATATTTGAAAACAAAATATAGCCACATGTACTGAAATCTGAAACTAAAATATCGAGAGCTTATTTAAAAACAGTAGGATGTAATTCTGTTATGAATTTATTATTATTTAAATTGCCTGCACATCTTCAAGGTTTATAGGCAACTAAGACCTAAAATGCTTGTTATATAGGCTATTACTATTGGAACTGTAGTGGAATATTTTCACTATTGGGAAAGCGCTCCAATTTCTTCCAAACGAAGTAACTTCGCATAAAGCAAGATAATTAATGGGGCTATTCTTGAATAGGCAAAAAAACAACTTCAGAAGTAACTTTAAAAAGTAGTGAAGGCATATGAAAACTGGCCTGAGACAATAGCACAATTCAGGTTGTTACAGGCTTACAGGAACAGTCATATGTAGAATTACGATCTTTACTTAGATTTTACAAATAGCACCTGATTACTGCCTAGGTTTGCGCTGGGCAGCCTCTGTCTGTGCTCAAGTGGACTGACAACACTGCTGATGCAGTAGCCTGCCTTGCACGCTCCAGAGAAACAAAACGTAGACAGGCTGCTAAGGTGTGTGATGCAGATACAGATGTAAGAACACACAAGAGCTTAATTATATATGGGGAGATGATTTAACCTGGACAACAGGAAGCCTTTTTCTATCAGCAGGCGCCAAAACTTCTATACAAGACTCTGTACTTAACTCTAGTCACGGTAACAGAGGCTCAGCAGCACACACAAAAATTTGCATCTAAGATGTTAAATAAATACCTGCCTTTCTTTTCTTGAGCCATTTTACCTCATTTAATCAAATTGTATTTAAGTACATTCTTTTCCAAATTAAGCTGAACGAAAATAATAATTTCATTTAAAACATTTGCATACATAGAAGAAAAAAGCAACCAGACCAGATGTTGGTGATTTAGATTAAGCGCTAATTTAACAGTTTTACGATACACATAAAACACAAAGTGTGGGAAGACATCATCTTAATGAGGTGGGCTTAAATAATTAAGTCTGAACGGAAAGAGAAGAAATTACATTTGGGGAGAAATAACAAACAAAAAGAGAATATTGAACTCCAGTTACTTCCCTCGTTAAAACATACATGTGACCTCAGTGAGATAATACAGACTTGAAGAAAAATGGTTCAGAAGCAATACCTCTGGTCTTCATGGAAATATGTAAAACATTACAAGAATGTCAGGAACATTCAAAACCATGTCATGGGATGTTGATCTGTGGCTATATGGCACTATTATAATGAAATAATTCAAGAGAAAAAAGGGGCATTTTGAGCAAACTGTTCAGACAGAAAGATTTCCTGGCACTTTTTTGTACCTCCACTACAGAAATGTATTAAGTTGGAGCTATTTAACTTCCGTATTCAGTTTTATGAATGAATATATTCTGAAGCCCAGGAGTAAGAGTGCAATTTTATCAAGGAAATATCAGAAGTATTGAAATACATGAAAATGTGCACTTTAGGGTCTTACACTGCCAAGAAAAAACTGAAAATACTAATCCTGAAAGACACAGTTTGCATATTCTCTATTCAGGTACTTCAGATTTGCCGCAGTACTGCATTCTCTCCAAACCACTGCACATCCTTTTAAATTCCAACGTGACACTTTAACCAATATTTTTGACCAAGACTTAAAAAAGAAAAGCCACTTCTTAAAGACTGATACTGATCAGCAGGGATTCCTGCTGATTCAGTTGTTCTGCTGCAGTGATAACTACTTCACTCTTTTGGGTTGCTTCATAAAATAATTATCATATAGCAGAGCCATATTTCTGGAATTCCTGCCATAAGCAATTATTTATTACACTATTCATTTCCATGAACCTTGTTCTAATAATGATTAGGGACATAGAGCAGCCTCCTCTCTTGTCTGCAGTAAGGGTTGAAAATAGCATAGCTAGTACCTTAATGAGACCCATTTCCATTTTGATCCAGTTTTCTGACATCTACTTTCAAGATGCTTCCCCCCCCCCCATTCTTTCCATCCTGTGATACCACTGTTTACATTTCCAGATCTAAGTACCAAGAGTTACATCACTGATTTTGTTTTCTTTGCATCAGGAACTAACCACAAGCTTTAGAAAGCATTAAATGTATTTGGACTCTATCTGCCTTAAGAATAGCAAGTTTCTTAAGTTTACTCTTAACTTTTATACTAAATGACTTAACGCTAACCTGTATAAGAGGCAACACCACTCAGCATTTCAAAATAAATTTATTTAAATATTACAATAAGAGTCATTCAGTCAGGGAGGCTAGTCCCCCTGTGGCTTCTGAAGATTTCTTTTCCCTTCAAGAGAAGAAGGCACTGTACTTTAAGCCTTACGTGAATGAGTGATGTGAGAAACTGCTATTTCAGAAATGAAGATTTTAACTTTTAGGTAGCTAACTCAGATCAGCGGATGAAATAAAATAAATAAAAGAGCTTTTCAGTTAACTTGTATTAAATAAATGTCAAGCATCAGTTTTTTCCTGTTGGACAATGTCAGGGGCAGATATAAAAGTGGCTGTTGGTAATGTTCACCAAACACCACAAAAATGCCAAGCCTCCTCTAAAAACAAGCCTCCTACAAAGTTTTAATGCCCAAACATTTAAGAACATATGAGGAAATTTTCTGCCACTGGTCTTATCCATAAAAAAGAAATTCCATCTTAAGTATCTTTATGCAAAGTAGATGTACACACAAACTTGAAATTAGCAAGAGGTATCACAAAATACTGCTGTGCACTATTTCTTGGACCCTCCTTATGTAATAATCCCCCATAATTATAACACGTTTTCTCACCTTTTAAACTAGAGACTCAGAAACAGCAGTATTATTTCTACTCTCCCCTCAAATGAAAAGAAATGGAAGGAAGTCCTTGCCAGTCCCAAGTTTAGTCCTTATTTCGTCTTTTTCAACCTTAGATAATGACCTCTGAAGTAATGACATAATGAACCTTCTCACATTTACTTATATATATAAACTCATGCAACTTTGATCACCTCAAAGTTTCCCACAGTATTCAGACACTCTTACAGACACATAGCTAAATGTTCATTACTTGCTTTTAGCATGAACCATATACGGATTTAAGACACTTGCATTGTTACCTCAATAATTTTTCCCTTGTTTAAATATTTATCATAGTTAGATCACTAATGCAACTCTATTCAGTATTTTTTAAAAAGTTGACAATACATAGAATAGTTTTATAAAGCTCGCAGGTAACAAAGGTGACACTAACAGTGGAAAACTGTATCACAAACTTATTTGTAATGTATATAATAAAATCAGAGTTCCCTGTAATTTACTGTCTGGATGCTCACAGAAATAACTTGAAATAAAAAAAAAAAAGTGATGTTGTCAACTATACTTGCCTCACAATCACCACTTAGTACCTTGCAAAGACATGTACTTTGATCCCTAATAAAAAAAGAAGTGACTTATCCGCTCTTGACTGATAAAATGCCGTGCAGCTGGTGGTCATCACTTTCCACTCCCGAAACGAACTATACTTCTACAGTTGTGCGAATGTAGTTCACAATATAATAAAAAGTATAGCAACATTAATTTGGGCGGTTATACGGTAAAAATGTATGTGCCACAATTTAAATTTTATATGAGAAATATCGATTATTTCTTGTGGGTATGATACACTTCTCGTAACAAAACATGTCTAAAATATATGTAGAAAAAATATCTACCTTAAAACAAACTTGGTTTTTGTACTTCCAAGAGCGATAGGTATCAGTAATTAGGATTCGAGCAAGTCTTTGTTTTAATGCCATCTACTGGCATTCTAGCAAAGTACAGATTAAAACCTGCTTTCCTATACCTAATCATTTATTGCTCTGGATTTTGGTCTACCAACAGCAATTCAGGAAAAAATCCCTTATTAGATCCTAAGCTAAGAAAGTATTGGATATTAAATATGTTTATTGTAAGACTGCAAATTACTGTAGGAAAAGGGAAACCCCAGGCAGTAAGAGATTGACTTACTGGAGAAATCTTTAAGCCAGATCAAACAGAATCTTCTCATTTCAAATAAATGTTTTATTCTGTTTGGAGTTTATTTCAGTTCAGAAATATCAGATAATGCTCCCAAGCTTTTAAGCTTGGCCCGAAATCTTTGCCAGTGTCACAATACAGTAATTTTGACACTGTAGAGTTTTTCACAAATTATTCTGATGCACATCTGAGATTTTAAAAAATCTGTTACTGCACTAGGGAAGAGCGCTGGGATTCAATACTAGACCTGTAGAACACGCACAACAGCAACGAGGAAGCAGAAGAGACTGATTAAGAGTGGCCCTTCTCTGATTTCCCTTCAGAAACTTAGAAAAGAGTTTAAGGGCATCATCAATTAAGGGCAGAACTTATAAAAGCCCTTTTTGCCTGAAGAAAGCAGCACATGGTAGGTTTTTCCTTACCTAATGCTTAGATACTATGACCAAGGTAATCTACTTATAGCCAATTCTGCAACTCATTATGAAATTGTTTTCCACTCTAGCTTAACCTCTTTACATGTAATTTACTGTATTTTCTCTATCCATATTTAATATTCGTACTTCAGACCTTGTAAAAAACTTCTGAGATAAGTAAATAATTAAACTGCATCTCCATTTTATACATGAAAACTAAAGTATACATAAAGTGGTTTCTCCAAGTCTACTGGGCCAGTAACAGAACAAAAACTACAATTTCTGAATAGCCAGCCTCAGGCTATAATACACACCTATTTAAAACAAAATAGAACTAAGCCAAAAAGGCACATGCTTTTAAAGGAAATTTGGAAAAAAAAAAAAAAAAAAAGACAAACCCTAAACCTACACAGAAAACCCTACCGCAGTCTTTGTCTGGATGCAAGAGACTCTAATCTCACCTTTCTTCTAAGTTTCACGGCTACAGACTTTTTATTTCAAGCATTAGCAACTATTATTTTATTATAATCATATTTATCTATAAAGAGTATTTTATTGGTTATGAAACTGTGATGCCACTTTCTTTCTTAACTCTGCCCAGGAACAGAATGCCCACTCATATATTTCTATAGGCTTTATTCTTGTCCAGAGCTGTCCACCACACTCAGCAGGAGCTAATATTAGCTGCACAAAAGCACCTTTGTCAAATATCCACATTCCCAGCAAGTGATCAAAAATTTTAGTAGCAATTGGGTCTCTTTGCCTCTGAACAAACTTGTAACTTGTTTCAGTCTTGTCAACTCGAGAAGTTAACACACCATCCATCAGTCCTCCCCCAGTTAACACATTTTAATACGGCCTTTTGTTGACCTTCCTTTAACAGCATTTTCAAAAGCATTTGCCTGCAGGACAGTGACATTTAGTAGGGAAGAAGATGCAGGTCCCTGTCGTTCCTCTATTTTCAAGGCTTGGAATGACATGGGGAAATAGCAGTGAAATTGTTTTTCTCACAACGGGCACAAGAAAGGAAGACTGACAGCACACCCCCAACCCTTTCTCCTCCCTTTTCATCATCTCAAATGAGAACGGTCCCAGTTCCTTTACTGAGAGAAGATACCACACAGATTCGTCCAGTAGCTTCACGTAGATGTTCTCTCTAAAAAGATGGTGGGGAAAGCAACCATTCAGAAGGGTTTTCTTCCAGAGGCAAAATAGGAGCAACCCATGTTACCGTGAAACTGACCCAACTGTACAGAAATCCTCTGAACAAAGCAATCTGACCAAGTTGGCCACAGATTACTGAACTCCTTCAACTCACTCCACCTTGGTTTATGCAGGTTTCACTATAACCCAAGAAACACACACCCCAATTATTAAGGTGCATACTCCTCCCACAGAAAAAAATTAACATATTCCCTCAAGTATTCTGTTACAGCAATGCCTGAAGACTACAACTGAATGACAAGAACATGATATGCAATCATGAGAAGCTGAATGTTCTAACAGCAACACAAAGAATTATTCACTCAATCTTTTTTTGCGTAAAGAATGGGAAAAGAAGTTAGAAATAAGGAAGAAAATGAGGTAAAGGTATATTTTTATTAGTATGCACTATGATAACGAACCACGGTCACACACGGTTGGTCCTTGGCTTATGAAGCATAAAACTTGCAAAGGCTGTTGTACAAAACACAGCACATCTTCACCTTCAACTACGCAAAGCAAAATAATGATGTGCAGTAACAAAAAAATTAAAAATTAACCAGTTATTTCTACCAAGAACAAAATTTAAAGGAAGCCAAAAAGTAGGATCTTTCCTCCTCTCAAAATAGCATAAAAGTGCTTTCTAGTAGCAAAGAAACACCCATCTTGAAGTGAACTTCGTGCCGAGACTAAAACAAGCATTAATATGTACTGCTTGCACAATTCCTTTCTGAAAAGATACTGACAGCCAGTTTTGTAGTTCATGATGGAGATGCTGTCAAAAATTCACATAAGACCAGAACAAATAATTAAGAGTGGTAATGGAGTTACCAATTCAAGCTAGGTTAGTTAAAATTGAAAATATACTCGCAGTCTCACAGCACATGCCAGTCACTATGTTCTTGTTTTCTTGGTGCCATCATTATGCTTTCTAATATTTTAGTGAAATACTTGTACATCCCTGCCAAGTGGGCAATTATGTTAATATAATTTATTCCTTATACCAATGTAATGTATGTCTGGTGAGACAACTGGTATAACTACACTTTGCCACTTCTGCTTTTGTTAAGTGCCCCTTGTGTGCATAGGCAAAACCACAGCCAGAGCCTCACTCTCCACACAGCTGTGCCAGGTGAATACGTGACTACCCCATCTTTCCTTGGTTTTGTCTCTCTTTTTTTAAATCAGGACCATGAACTGCCTATGGCAACTGATTTTTTTCAGCTGATATTTCCTACACCTCAAAACCATTTTTATTATTTGCTAATACTTAACTTCCCAGTTCAGATGATTTTACTAGTGAGGATCCTTAGAAATGGTTCATTTCGAAATGAACAGGGGGGAAAATAGGTTTCTGCCTTTTCCTGTATTAAAATAGTAAGTTTGTGTTTATTTCTTTTTTAATTTGTGCATTTTCCCCCCAAGAATTTTGATCCACGTTGATCAAAGAAGTTTGAAAGACAAGTTCCTGTACATTCTCTCAGAACTGGCAGTTTGGGAAGGTGGAGAGACCATAACTACTGTTGCCACAGGAGAAAGGCAAGCAGAATTCCACTGTTATCTTCATGTTCTCTGGTCAATCCATCAGCACACCCTCCCACACATAGCACCAAGCCAGCCAGCAGGGAAGCAGCTCTGCACTAGAAAGCTCACACTCCCTCTTGCAGGACAGGGTGCTGCAAGAGGACTCTTGGCAGTGAGAGCACAGGCAGAAAAAGAAAAACAGGTATCCGGCAAATCAGGAGAGAAGATGATTCAAGGAAACGATCCAAAAGAAATCAAGCTTTGTTTTCCACAGGATGCATTATTTAAATGAGGACTGCACTGTGATAGTGCTGTTCACTAGGATGATGCTGTGGTTGACTGCACGGTAACTATGTTCAGAGAAAGAATAACAAATTTGACAAATGTACTTGACATTCAATGGCTCCTAGAGTAAGCCTATTACTAGAGAGATGCAGCACATGCCCAAGGCACTCTGTCTTGCAAACTGCAAATTAAGAACTCTATTATTTAGTGTTTATTGGATAGTTTATAGAACTATAAAACATGATTCTATCATTACAGAAATACTCTTAACTAATCTTTAGTCCCGCAATAATTTTGCGTCACTTATAAGTCTTCCATTGGTAAGTACTTATAAATAGAAATAATCTTACAAAACCTTATCAAGCAATAATGCTGGCAGTAAAAAAAGTCTCAAAACATTTAATATTTTAATCTGGTGTAAAATATGATGAGGATTTCATTAATAAATGTGGTTGTATGCTCACTGCACTATCACAATATGTTTTAATAACACAATTATGCGCAATACCAAACTGCAGTTGATCAGAAATGCCTATTAGAACTTTGTAATTGATTTTTGTTATATTTCTATTTTGCAGATGAACTAGCTGCAGCATTCAACTTTTGGCATGAAATAAGATTTTTACTTAAAGCCGAATTCATTCTTGGTTACTTACTAAGAATACAGACCAATCTACTGGACAGTAGAAACGACTCTCTGAAAAAAGTACCAATTCTCCCTATGTTTAAGTATTACATTAATAGGTAGCGTAAGAAAAATATCACAGTATACCACACCACTCTAGAGCTAGAACATGTAAGCAAAATTCTCAAATATGCATCAAAACATATTTTTCTGAGAGGCACCATAATACTCAAAAATTCAAATTATTTGTGTAGTAACAGAAAAATTAACATTAACAATACTTCACAATTATACAACCCCCTAGATCAGTCTGCTATTATCTACAGGACTGTCTATGTTGCGATAAAATTTCTGTTCAGAGACCTCCGACCTGTCTTTGTATGAGGGACCTATTTTATTAAAGAGACTGCAGAAAGTCTATCATTTCAGCCTTCTCTCTGAATAATAATATTCCACAATTTGCTTTCTGTGATGATTGTTTTTCCTATTGTATCATCCAGTTTTCCCAGAAATATTAATATATGAATGTTGTTTAAACATGACAACATTCAAAACGCAACAAAAGTCACACAAAAATACCAGAATATACATTTCGTTGATTTTGTAATAGCAAGTCTTATCAAAAGCTGCTGAAGGTTTCAGTATGTTCATATTTTATCAGTGTTACAATCATTTCTTGGAGAGTGAAAATCAGCTGTATGAATGTATATGTCATCAAGCTACGTAATATAACAAGAAATAATGTAAGTTTATAGACATATCAAACTGCTTCTACAACACAGGAATACATCTTTTTTTTCCCCCGCTGTGGAACATCCAGAGAATGATATTAATGCCTCCTTGGAGGAGTCTGCCTCCTCAACCTAGTCAAGATACTAATGCCTCTCTGAATTTGCTTTTAAAAGAGAATAGAAATATAAACCAGAGAAAAAATCGTCCATAAAGACAGGTTTAACCACAAACTGATGGCAGACAGAAAACCAAAGCTGTGTACTATTTGGAGAATTGAAACACAGAAGACCAGCGTACTTCGCATAGCCAGAAATATATCAGGCAAAGTGAACAGCCTTTATCTGACAGCATGGGAACCCTGGAATTCTTTGCATCTGACTAATCAGGGAAAACATTTCTGCTAAAGCTTTTTTTTTTTTTTTTTTTTTTTTTTTTTTGAGTTTTACATTTTAGAAAAGAAGCACCGAATGAGATTAAACGAAAGTATAATTAAGGCACTATCAAGAACTGTAAAATTTGAAAAAGGATGTGCACTGCATTTAATTAACTCTTGAACTATTAAGTTCTGGATAAAGGAAACTACACTCAAACATCAAAATACAGACTTAGGTTCTTTAGAAGGATCTTATCATGAGGAACCATCAGAATACCAGATTTATTTTCTTGCAAATATAAAGAACAACAACAACAAAAAAAAAAAGACTGCCCATAACTTTCCAATTATATCAACATTTTTTAAAAGGGAAAAAAAACCCAGCTAACACTGCCTTCAGTAGCATGGTTCCCTTCTGAAAAGTAGGAATTATTCTTTCTTGACCGAGAATTCTAGCTTTAACCTTTTTTGCCACCAAAAATCAGTAAAATATAAGATAGGATAAGAATAACAGCAGTTTCTTTTGGAATTCTGCATTCAGGCAGCAAGTTAGTCCTAGCTGCAATTTCAAAAGCTCCCCAATAAGGTCCCACTAACAAGCTGCCAATCCGAACAACTACTAGTCGTATCTTCAGAGCAACTGTGTATATTCAAAAGCTAACACTAGGGCATGTTCCTGAAATTTTTCAAGAACAATTTACATCTGTGTTTAATTATAAGTATAGAAAAAAAATACTTTTATTTTTACAATATTTAGATTCAATTGCATGTTTTGATTTTTAAAAACTGCATTTCGGACATGTTTAATTTGAAAGAAGTAAAAATTGAGGCTACCTCTACAAATCTAATCTGATCTTTATAACTTTCCCTAATAAATATAAAAAATAAAAAAGAGACGTGACTAACGTATCTTTGCACTAACATAATTAGTACAGGCATCCTACAGATACAAAAACATCCAAAAAACCAACTGTCCATTTTTTCCATTTATGACTTAGGAAACAGCAATCTTCTCTCTATCTACCAGAAAAAGTGACCATACACTTTGGGCTGATGGCTGAATTACTGATGTTTTGAAATCATAGTTTGTCTGAAACATGCTCTAATTCACCATTTTCTCTGATTAATGTATTCATAACTAACATTGAACAAAATTTCATTATAAAAATGCAGCTCCAATACCAAAAAACCCAAACTTCTGCTAAAAACCCAGTCAAACATCTACTGAACAGCAAAACATAGAAATTAAAACAGCATTACAAAGGCTGTGCAACAAAAACTGTGGCCCAATCTGTCATGTGAAGACAAACTTTCTCCATGTAAACTTCCTTTACTGAGAAAATTGCCCTTTTTTTTCAGGAATCTCATTCACAGTTACCACAAATGTAGTTACCACAGTTCTACTCACAAACATTCAGATGGTTAATATAAAAAAAAAAAATAGTGCTCTTTTCTAATAATAATTAGAACATATATATTTATATTTAATGAATAAAAACAGCAATATAGACATAATTTACTCTGGAGAAAGTTCTCCAATCGCTGAACTTAATCAATTTATCATTATTGTGTTAAGGAAGATAAGTCTTTCCCATGACACTCTGAAAATACGTATCTACCCTTAAATTCTATGTACAACAGAATAATTCCATATGCCGTATGTGCTGTGCCTATTGGATATGCTGATAAATAACTGAACTCTAATTAAGAGTTATAATTCCTCTTAATTTGTTTCCAGCTAGTTTGTTAGAGAAAAGTGATAACAGATGTGTTTAAAAAAATAACGAAAACAAAAAACAAAACCACAACAATTTCTGGCTAAAGAATTCATATTGCTAGAAATGTATAAACCACATTGCTGTACCATACTGCATATTAAATAGAGTTTAATTTTGTTTGGGATAGAAACAAGGAAGAAAAATGAAGACCGAAGAGTATGAAAATTATAAAGCCCTTAAATTTTTGTGAAAATACTTTAAATATGTATTAATTTATATATTTTTGGTAAGAAACAAAAGCAGAATTCATGGTTACCATAGTTACACATACTCTTTGTTGTGTTTCAATGCCACATGATCTGATTCAAAGTAATACACATCAGGCTCTTCCTCATCATCCTCCGCAGTGTGGATGCTGGCACTCTCTTTGGCAGACGGTACATACCCAGCAACAAGCCTAGCCTCAGATAGTGGCTTTCTTAGTCCATCACTCCCATGATCTCCCGTATTACAATTTCTCTCTTTTTCATTCTGTTTAACTTCTTCAGACTTTTGGGGAGATCCATTGATATTATTAATACCTACAGGTACATTCTTTTCAGTGGGACTAAGATTATTTTCCTCAACCTGTCCGTTTTCTCTACAAGGAGAGTTATTTTTAGTAGGGCTACTTCTGACAGGGGCAGCCCTTCGTGGTGAAGTTCTCAATGTATATCTGTGTTCTTGAAGTTCCGACATAGATGTCATTTGAGCTGATACACAGTCCAGCACTGAAGAATGTGGTTCAGGTTCACCTGAGATTGATGCACTGTCATGATGAGTATTCGGGTTGCTATTGGTGTTTTCAGCACACTGTTCCTTAGAGGCACTACTATCTCCTACAACATCTACCTCCTCCTCCGAATCCCTTAACAAAGATGACTGGATTTCAGAAAAGGACCCTGTAGCTGGCTCATCTGCCTGATTAGCATGCTCCTCAGGCAAGCAGTCATTTATTATTTTGTGGTCCTCTAACTTTACCTGTTCTTGAGAGTTTGTGCAAGGCACATAATGGTCTACAACACTGTCCTCCTTGCTGCTATTAAGCAACAACGAAGAATGGGCAAATGAATTTCCATTTTCTGCTACGGTTTTGTCCTTGGGCATACAGGAACCAGCACTGTTTTGCTTAGTGTTCCCATCAAGCTGACAGTCATCACAGTTAAGAGAATTTGAGTCTCTCTCACCAACGCCGTTGACAGTCTGATAACTTGCAATCTCGTCAACTATTGCAGAATTATTAAATCCTTCTGCACAGACATTCACCTTTTTAACTTCCCTTTTGTCACAATCATCCAATATAAGACATCGACAAGCGCGTTTAGTCCCTGTGGAGACTGCATCATTGTCCGACACTAAGCTTTTATGCTCCAATGACTCCTTTTCTGGTTTAGTAGGCAAGTCTTCTTCTGAACTGTTGGGTACCTCTGAACGTAGACAGCGCTTAATTCTTTTCAAAACTGGTGAAACAGGTTCTGCTTGCTTTTTTTCACAATTTTCCACAGTTTGTTTATCAACATTATCTTTCTCTGAAGTAGACAGCCCTCTCTTTCTAGGGCTCACCCATGACTCCCGAGCACTTTGTTGTTTCAAATCAGTAGTTCTTCCACCGTTACTTCCCTTCTGAGTTTGCACAGACTCTGGTCTCTTCTTTGGTGACCTTGACCGTATTTGAGGATGGGGTGAAACCTCTTCTGGATGAGCAATACTACGGTTTCTTAAGGTTCTACCACAAAAGTTTTCATCCAAACCATTTAAACCCACTGTAGATCTTGTAACACGAGTAGATCGAGAAGCAGCCATACTATGGCAAGTCCCTAAAGTATGTTCATCATGATCCACTCATTGGGAAACCTTTGAAAAAATGTGAACAAAACAGTCAGAAAAAATACTTTAAAAGACACCTACAGACATAACAACTCTGAAGAACATACTGTCACATTTATATCTAATGTAAAACTGAATGGGCCTATTCAATGTATTAATACCACTTCTTTCTGTGGCATTTCCTCAGGGCATTAAAAAAGTCTTCCATCTAAGCTACAAAGGAGCTGACTTGATATTTGTGGTCGTTCTGGCTTTAGTACTTGTGTGTGAATGTTGTCCATATTTATGCCTTATGTAAGGCTGGAATGTTCCAGTTAGGCTCCATTACTAAAATGTACTATTTTTACATACTGTACATATGATCTAACGTATGGGTATTATTATTTACTTTTGTCTGGTCAAATAAGAGGTATCAAATCACATTGTTAACATAACAGATTCCAGTTACGTAGCTTTACATACTAAAAAGGAAACTATTAAAATTGTATTTGCTTGCTCACCTGTTGCTTAGAACAAAACCACATCACTTGTAAGTAACAACACAGAATTGCAAGTCTAATTTAACAGGGGATTAAAAAAAAAATCACACCAGTAAAAAATAGTTACAGTCACTAATAGTAAAAATGAACTAAAAGAAAATGCCTGAATCAAAATCATAAAATCATTCAAGCTGGAAAGGACTTCGGGAGCCAGTCTAGTCCAACCTCCTGCTCAGATGAACATCAAGACTAAATTCAGATTTAGTTACACAGGGCATTGTCCAGCTGAGTCTTGAAAAACTCCAAGTACAGATATTCCACAACTTTTCTGGGCAACTTGTTCCAGTGTTTAATTGCCCTTACAGTGAAAATATTTTTTCTTAAACCCAGGTGGGGCCTCCCCTATTTTTGCATCATCTACGTCAACAAAAAGCCCAGCTCTATCTTCTCAGTAATCTCCTCTGAGGTACTAAAGGTTGTTTCCCAAGCCTTGCCCATTTTTAAACTTTTCATACAGTTGGTGAGATGAATCACCACCTACATTGGATTTAAGTAAATTCAGACTCAAAGCTAAGTTTAAAACATCCAGTTTGAGAGTGTCTGTATTTCAGATTTCAGGGTGAAACGTAGGAGTACTCAATTTACCCAAACTCAAAATAACATTTCTGGTAGAAGTCAGTTCAGTCTTATCCTTCTGCTCATTTCATCTTTATAAGTTCAATGTGTCAAACTGCATATCACCACAAACCTGTCATAATATCCACGATAATGAATAGATTCACATTTGGACATAATGGCATACCTTCCCTTTTCCGTTTTCCCAAATTCCAGATTATACAAACCTGTTCAACTGACATATGATGTAAAGACTTAAAATTTTAAATATGGAACCAAACCTTTTACACGTTATTTAGAACAAATATCCTCCAAATGATAAATAGAGGAAAATTGTTTCATAAATTCTCACAAATTAACTGTTTAGGTGTCAGATGGTCCTAGACCAGAAAAGAGAGAAGAGGACAAGACCAGTACACCTCTTAAGCAATAAAATTCTGTTTGACAACTAACAGTAATTACTATAATCTGTTCAGGTATTCATAATGCAAGCAGTATTTCTTAATGAAAGTAATGTATCCTAAAATTATTGCTTGGTATAGCTCTAGATAAGTGTAAGACAGCACATAATTTTGTGTAACTTGGTATAGCTCTGGATACAACTATATAAGACAGTGTAATGAAGAAAAAGCAATTACAAAGTAGGAATTTCAAATATTCTCAAAAGTGTCTTGTATTTGTGCTGTTACAACTCTCCTGCTTGTTAGCTATTCCCGCTGCCTTACATGAATGCTTGGAAAGGTGCACTCTTTGTATTCCTGGAGACACAGGTAAAGAACTACTATCGTACTAACATCCATTCTGTCCATTTAAAAGTAACGATGCAGGACAAAGTGTGAGGTATCCAATGAACTCTGTCTTAAGAGAATATACAAATAATATGACTAACAGCAAATGTGCAAAACATCAATAGTTGAGTTGAAGAGAGAACCACGTAACTATGTGCTAAGCTATGAAGAAAACCCATGTAACTATGTCTTGTCTATAAGGGTTGTTTATACCTATTTGCCACATAGACAGCTTTGCCTGTATATTCTCCCCTTTTACAGACAAGCTCAATACCTTCTGAAGAGTGATCTCACCTGCGGTTAAGCCCAAAAAACACTGTCATTTAGATATTCCGTTTCACCTAGGTTGTTCTAATTAAGGCTAGCACACATTAAGGATAAGTAACTGACATTTCAAATGGATACCAATAAAACAACTTAAACCAAATTCCACGGTACACTTTGGTGAGTAATTACAGCTGAATTCGATGGACATTAGAAATTATATATAAGACAGAAATCTTTACTGATTTGCTGGTATGTTACTTTCTAAAGAAATACACCTTACAAAACAAGTAAAGAATTTATTAGTAAATTAGTACAAAATGTAAAAAACTTACCATTGCAGAACTAGAAGAAATATAAACTTCTGACATTTCATACAACAGACTCTCACTGCACCACTCGAATAATATCAATCACCATTGCTGATATTCATGGTGTAATCCAAATGCCTCTTTACTAGTTTATGCCATCACATTAACAAGATTTTGAAAACTGTTGAGAAAAAGACAAAGGCATCAATGAAACACTTAAATTATTTCATTAAAAATTAAGAAGAATGCAACAGGACATATAAAAAGTAACAACTTTTTAAAGAAGTAATTATCAATTTTCAAGTGTCCAACATAAAGAACAGTATGCTATAAAGCAATGAATAATGTGAAATGCTAGTTGAGGTTTCAAATGCAAAATATCTTGGTTATTTTTATGTGAGTCACTGTATCACACTAAAGATTTGCAAGCAAATAAATTTCACAACAGAATCATGCGTTAGGGGCGTTCAAACCTCAGAAGATATGTGAAGAGACACGAGAAAACAAGTAGTGAAAGATATTACTACAGCTAATGAATTATGAAATGCATTGTCAAATATATTTTATAATTAGATACACAGTGAAAAACAATTATTTCTGCTATTTAATTTTAACCAACTGAGCAGAACTCAAAACTTACACTGGCTCCAAATCCCTGAATAACCTTCTTCTACACACTAGGAGTGAAATGGTTTCCAGAGTTCACATTAAACTTATTCTTCACCCATGGAAACAATGTATACTACCGTGTTTACAGTGGAAGTGAACCAATTTTGATATTGAAAGACAGAAATCTATGGATCCAAAAGCCACACAACGCCTTCAGAGTTTAGGCATCAGTGCCAATGCCCAACAGCTATTACTTGAAAAAACATGCCAGGAATTACATTTAAGAACATCTAGTATTATGGAAGCACCATAAATCACTATAGAATAGTGATTACTGAATCTTTCTTCGTATTTTGTTGAATTCGTAAAAGTGAACTTATTTTCATACTGGCAATTCAGAAAATTCATGATGCATAGCACAAGCTGACAGGTTTCTCTGCATTTTTCTTTCTACACAGTTATTATATTTAGATTATATGCATCCAAAACCTTTGGAAATTTTCTTCTTTACTTTCAACCTACTTATGATTTTGTACTAGTAAGAGCAAAAAACAAATTCCCCATTAAGTTGACAATTCAAAATATAAACCAAGCCAAATAAGAGATTAATTATGTCTAGTTACAGTGAAATTCAATAATGAAAGAAATTTCTACAATGATGTTACATGAAGTATCATAAATTCCATTACAAGGATAACTAAATCAAATTAGATTTCAATTATTCAGTGGAATTTCTTAATTTAACAAACAGCAGAAAACTGTCATAATAAAAGACAAACAAAGAATGGAAAAACATTTGAAAATGCAAGAGAGAAATGGCTGAAAGGAATGAGCAAAAAGGAACAGTTGCTACTTAGCCACACCAGGAATGGAACCAGAAACAGCGAGACATGAACTCCATAAAGAGCTCCAATATCAAGTAACTTCTGCCTGTGTACCCCCAACATCAAGTTTCTTGTGTTTTTAATATTCTGGTACACTCTTAGTTACTTAAACCTATATTGTTGGCTTTCCTATAGATCCCTTTAACTGACAGGAAAGACACATATGTAGATACCAAAAGTAAAGAGAGATTTTGACAGATTTTTACAAAAACCAAACAACACATCCCAACAAAAATCCCATAGCTCAGTAACTTTGGTAAAATACAAAATACAGAAAAAAGCCTGAAACAAAATATAACAGTGAATCAATCAGAAGATCCAATATCAACATTTTTAATTACTTTACCAGTCCCTAAGTAAAGAACAATTGCATAAGTTGTTTCAAAAACAGCTGCAATAGCAATGCCAGTCTTTCCTCAGATTTGTATACTTTATCTCCCCTCTCCTCTAAGTTCTTTCCCTTAAAACAACCCTATTTTACTCACAGCAGGAAAGACATAACCCTGCTGTGCCCAGTCACCTTTGGGGAGAGCGATCACATTTTAGGAACAGCAAAAACAACTTGTAAGTATCACAATAGGAGAAACCAAGGTGGGGGGGGAAACGTTTTACCTAGTCAGGATTTTTTTGTTTTAGTAGCAGTTTTGGGGGCGGGGGAAATTAAAAATGGAAAACTTTAATCAGGATACACTGAAACAACTGCAACTCAGTTACTGCTTAAAAACTAGAAAACAACATTCACAAGAGCTTACTAAGTGAAAAATTAAGTAACTTCTCTGAGAAGTTTCCTTGGAAAAATTATCTTGAAAATAAACTATTGTTTCTTTACATTTCATAACCAATTAGAATTACTTTTTTCATCTAGAACAACCACATCTTCCATGGCAGAGAAATACAATAGAAGAGTAATTTAACGTTTTGGACACCGCTCATCTTTGAAGATATTTATGAGTTGGAATAAGGAGTGCAAGGGAAACTAAATAGGCTTTTAGGTCTAAGCCATTCTTCAGGGAACCACATCAACAAGAAAGAGAATACTGCAATAAAGACTTGAAGTCTAAAAAGAATCAGCTAAGAAACAACACGGTCTGGTTTGCAAATCACACTAAAAGTGGGGAAGTTACAGGTGACAGGAGAGTGTAATCCAGACAGAGACAAAGCTTTGCAGTAAGAAAGGGACTCTGAATTTGTCTCTTGTGGGGGAGGACCTGTGTAAGAAGCCAGCAACCGAGTGTTGATGCTGAAACCTTATAGGCAATGGTCATACATTAATCAGCATGGAACTTCTTCAGAGTGAGACTGAAGTTCAACTGCCTACAGAAATTGTCAATACATCTTACACACAATCGAGAATTTGATGACAGCATAGGATGGAGTTTCAGGCTATGCATTTTAGCATTTGAGAACCCTTAAGGTGTTACATAGCTTTAGGTGGACTCTACAGATACACACCATAGTCATATAATTGCACTAGAATTTTTATTTCACTTAACCAGAATCCTATTTAGCAAAGCTAGTGAATGTTTAACTGTTTGTGTGAAAACCTCTAGCAACAGAGAAAACAAATTTACACAGAGATGGAAACCAACAGTTAAAGTCAGCAGAATGAGGAAACTCCTTCCTAAATATGCAGAATAACCAATTTCTTCACTGGATTAAGCCAGTACCGGGTATCTGGGAAACAAGTTGATCATTTAAAGGAACCCCGAGATTTAGGAAACACGTACATAGTTAAAGGTATGTTCAATATGGCCCTAAGCTAGAAAAGAAAGTGAAGAAAAGAGGTCAACATACAAACATAGTGGGTGTATCCGCATACAGGATCTGAAAGCAGCAAAGGAATGAAAGTCTCTACTATAATTGTGTGGTGGTTCTTTTTTTATATATGGTACTTATGATGGATATAGTAACATTACATGCAACATTAAACAAACAAAAATATTGTGTATTTTTGGGGGAGATGAGGGAAGAGACTCTTGCAACAGGAAGAAGTCTCCAATAGTTGTCTGATGTCACTATTTTATGAAAATGGACAACAGCTACAGCAACCTGATTGCAGCAGCACTCTCCAGTCCCCATACTGCAGTAAATCCCAAAATTACTTCAGAAACCCTATCTGTTACTGGTGTAGTTACCATTTACAAGAGCAAATGCGACATATGTATAATTGCCCTCTCCTGTTTAATTTTCTGTCTGCTCTAGATCTGTGGGACCTTGCCTGCCTCTGGCTGAAAGGAATATTGCAGAACGTTTTATTTCAGTCATAAGACTCTTTGATCATACTATTTTCTGTCATCAGAACCTGAGAGTCCTAAACATATATTCCTTCTTTAAAACATTGTATTTTATTCTTTTAAAAATCTGTGTCAGATTTTACATTATCTTTTTCAAATTGTAACACTTCAGAAGAAACACCCCTTGTACACACATCTTTCTAATTCCAAAAAGTGTAACTTTTTCTGGGAAAGAAAACAAATGGAAACAATCTGTATCAATGACAATAATATGGTGTGATTTGAGAGTGTAAGACTGTACATAATTCAGGCAGTTTGAGACAATGTATGCTCAATTATTCTATATCTCATCCCAAACCATTTCTTTAACTTTGAAATCCTGCTTCCATTGACCTAATTATTTTCTTGACTGCTATTACAATGCGATTTACAGAACTCCATTAAAATAACTGTGACTTTTACATAAGAATATAGCAAAGTCTGCCATATTTCTGAACCTATAAACAGTCTGCCTGTTTCTTTCAGAATCTCTAAGAACCACTCTCAGCCTCTGGCAATTATTTACGTTTTCGGAAATAGCAGCCCACTAGGAACAAACTTGCTACTGGTCTGTCTCAGTGCAGATACAAAACTGATGGCCAAAGAAAGCCAAAACTGGCTTTCTCAAACCTCTTTCTAAATTCCACTTCTCCCAATAATGAGAGCTGACAAACCTGAGTTTGACCTGACCCTGTGTCTGTAACTCAGTTTTCTACATTAAAGTGATTTAACAAATAAAAAGCATAACATTTATTGCTTATCTCCTGTTTGTCATTATTTTCTATTATAAGCATGTCAACTTTCTAACCAATTACTGCATCCATACACTAAGCGTGCATGCATGCAATCTTTAATTGTTAGCAGAACCCTGTATATGCTTCATGCTATGGCTCTTGGTGGGGGGTGCAAAATTACATCTTCTGGTTTTGTATTTTCCACCGAGAATTACACCAAATGTATCTTGAATAGCTTTTGTGATTGCCTAGAGACATCCTGATCATTACACCATTATCTTTCTTATCAGCTTTACACTCCAGACCACACTATTTCAGTGACACAGAAAAAACCAATTAGACATTATACATTTTAAGCATGCATAGTACCGCTTAAGTGTGTATCCCTAAAGAAAAGAATATTTATTTGTTTAAGTCACCTATGAATAAAACTGGTGTATCTCTGTGGTATAAAACAGCAATTCTTAAATTCTCTGCAGAGCTATAGATTGTTATTTAAAACAGTACATTTTTTAAAATGGAAAGTTTATGGCGTAAAATGAAGACTGAAGAAGCTATTTATGTAAACAGAATCTAATCCCTTACAGAAATATTTGCCAAGACAAAAAATTAGCATCTTTGAACAGAAGAGAACCTGCAGAGACATCAGATTATCAGGACTTTGGTTTATCTCCACATATGAAGTATAACATTTCCTAGCAAAGTGGTATTACTAAATTGGGGATGAATTCCATTTAACAAATTATATTCACCAGTCTATCACATCTAGAGTACGCCACCATCTCTTCCCACACGTACTGAGCTTAGCATAACTACACTAGCAAGGAATTAGTTTTCCAGAGAAGGCACTATAATTCTGATTTCACATGAAATCGAAATAAGCAATAATTTCAAATGATAGAAATAATCCCCACCAAAAGACATTATAATAGTCTTACTTCAAATAATATATAACAATAAGCAGCTTAAAGCTATAATGAAAGTTTAAATGCAATAAAAGTAAAAATAAACGTTATGAGGCTCCAAGGTCTGGAATTACTCTGAGATTTCAGCCATTTCTGACACAGTAAGATTTTATTACATAAGGTCAAAATAAAGTTTGTCAGAACAGAACTACCTATATTTACTTTATCTTATATATAGGATAGCAAGATGAAATAAAGAAAAATAGAAAAATTTAGAATAGTAGGAAAAAATTATCAACAGTTTTTTTAAAGTTGTAACACTCAAAACTAGCAGGGACATGCTCTACCAAAAAACTAGAACTGGCAAAGAACTGGAATGGGTAGTTCAATATGCTGATTTTCTTCCTTAAAACAGATGGGTTCACCAGGCCAGACAAACCTATTCTTACATAAAGGGGTGGTGGGGTGTGGGGTCGGTGAAAATCTTTGGAGATAATCTTCTTAGGGAAAAAACTGTTTCTAGTTCTGGGGAAAAAAAATGGAAGAGCGAGTAAGCTGAATCTTGTACTTAAATAATAGGATGTGTGAAAATAAACAAAAGCTTAACCTCATTGCCATCACTGTCTTAAATTGACCCCTCTTTCTCTAAAACCACAAAATAAAGATCAAACCAGCAAGTTATACGACAACGACTAGCAGCGCACATCTGTTACTTGGTATCCCTTCCAGTCAGCAGCGGGTTATCAAAATGGCTGACTGCACTGATACTTCTCACTCTTCTGGGCTACCTACATGAGGACATTTATTGGGAGGATGGGTATGATAGAGGCATCACCCCTTTTCCAGTCATACATTCCAAGTTAAGGTTGCAAAGTTACTTTATATAAAACTAAATATTAATTATACAAACGTAACTGTAACGCAGAACTCTAGAAAAGTAACCACTCTATCAAATTTCTTCTCCTTAGAGAAAAGCCCTGAACTGTTTTTGGTTTCTTATATCTTGGCCAAATTAGAGTTTGTGCTGAAATCATACATTGAAGCATCTGCCTCAGGCTGATATTCCCACCCTGCTGCCTCTCCCCTCAATTCTCCATCAAAATAATTACTCATTTCTGTGCACAAATATGGAATTTTTTTTTAAACCCTCTTACTGCTTAAGACACATCTGACTTTTTCTTCAAGAAGTTTTTCTTTCTCCATGTTTTGGAATAAGAAATTGGAATTTGGCACAGAGAAGCATTTGCCTGAGAACAAAAGTCCTGGTGGAGCCGTGATGAAGGCAGGCTAAGAAGAATGCTGAACATGAATGGACAGGTAAGGAGAGCAGCTACGTTAGAAAAGTGAGTGGATGCTGACTGGAGAAAGACAGACTGGAGATCCTGAAGAACTCCTAGACGACAGTAAGATCACAGCTGTGAAAGAGGAAAACTGGAACTGGGAATAACCGGAACAAGCAGATAGGCAGACCTAACAGAATCTGGGATCTTACCTAGTCACAACTAATCTAACTGAAAACAGACTATGCAAATAACTTCCATGTCCCATTAAAAAAAAACCAACCAAACAAACAAACAACCCAAAACCAAACCAAACAAACGTCCCCTCCCCCCCAACAAAAAAAAAAAAAACACAAAAAAACCCCAAAACAAAAAACCCCAACCAAACAAAAAACCCCCACACTTAACCTCACCTATTGGACATCACCCTATATCCTTCTCACCCCATTTACCTACTCCACTATATCATCCTAGGTGAAAGCCCCACTCTAAATTATAATATGCTTTTCATGTGAACCCCTTCAGCTGCTAAATAGCTTTGCTGTTACCCGAAGAACATCTCCTGTGCAGGATTACCAAAACATGTAACTAACATCTTTGAGATACATCAAATTATACAGGTTCTTGAAAAGCTTATTATAAAATTAAATACACTAGGTTGATTACAGTAACCATTTATGAAAATGTTATTCTAGCAGGATAGACTCCAAAAGTATTTAATCTCTTAACCATAGCTAGAACATAGTTTTATATCAATAAACAGGAAAAATATTTCTTTCCTAATGAAGTTATTATTGCAACATGCAGAAAATACCAAGCATAAAAAGACATTTCTTTCTTCCTACAGGTAGCTTGCAACTGTAAGGGGTGATCAAGTACTTAATAACCCTGCTAACAGCTTACAGATTAAAACGAAGCTGACACAGAAAAACAGTGCTTCATTACTTTCTTAAAAGCCCCAAGACAAACTTGTTCATTTTTGTAGAATACTATACTGGAAATATCTACTCTGATTTACTTTCCAAACAGCAACTGCAAACATGCTATCCTGTGAAGTACACTGTAATATGTGTACTCCATAGAATCTATTTTTATCCCAGATGATTTTCAGCCAAGGGCATGCATTTGAACTACACCAATTATTTTACTTCTTTACATGCAACATCACAGCATCAGCTACATAAGCCTCAGAAGGCTATCATAATGACAAACACTGACATACAAGACAGAGCAGTACTACATACACACAACCAGGGATTCTGCATGGGTTGTGCTTAGAAGTGCTGGCGCATATGTACTAAGGCATGTACAAACCAGGGAGCTTGGAAAACGGGAGTGTGAGGCATGCAATGCTTCCTGTCAAATATTTTGAATGTTGCATCAGAATTAAAATCTTTTGGTCTCAGTTTTTCATCAAAAATTAAAATGTCCCCTCTCTCCCCAAAATAAAAAAAAAAGGCAAGAAGGAAGGATGTTTTTCCAGTTATCTCCATTCATGAAAAATGTTTTAATCACTTATTTTCTATCTGATAATATTTCCAACTCAGTATAGGAGATAAGCATGTTATTCTACAAGCAGACCAGCAAAACTGCTATCCTGTGGGCTGGCTCTCTGTAGTCCTAAATGCAACCCTGTCCTGTCAGACACCCCGCATCACCTCCAACATTTCTAAAAACTTTATGTTCCTCCCTCTGGCCACCTCCAAATCTCAAAGATGGTGTGGCCAGTTCCAATCTATACATGCACTGAACAGACTGCTAGCAAACCATGTACAGCAGGTAACTGCTGGGCTCAAACTGCAATCCTCCTTAAAAAGGGGACCTCAACTTTCATGGAATCTGCAAACTTTACACTTCTGAGATCTTCACTCCCACGCTAAATTTAGGGGGATGCTATGTTGGCCAAGAGATTCAAATATAACTCAGTGATAACGGTAAACAGATAGAGGGACACCTTGTTGCCTAAACTGAAGGGTTGATCTAAATTATGGCTCTAAATGCTTAAAATACATTCTGGACTGACTGGGGGTGGAGGGAATCCAGAACTATCCTGGCATCTATCAACAAAAGAACTGAAGTCTGTCACACCTCTGCTGTGGCCCTGCTGCGTCTTCTGACGCATTTTCATGCTCCCAGAATTACAGGCATCCCTTGCCCCATGAGCTGATACTGCAGGTGTAATTGTGGCACCACTCGTAACCAAGCAGATGTGTTCTCACACGCCAGGTGCTCTACAAAGAAATGGACTATTCCTATTGGACAAACTATGCTTTAACCTTGAATTTAAATACCATAGTAGCCTGCCACTACAGAATCACGGAATCATTTAGGTTGGAAAAGACTCTTAAGATCATGAAGTCCAACCATAAATGATTTGCCTTATGTCACTTTTTGATTGGCAGTTATTTTTAAGAGCCCTAGCTCTTTTAAATGCTCATGTGGCAGTGTTACGACTTACTTATATATTAATAAAATTGTTTAGCGCAACTGACTGTTATACTGAGTCAAGTCTCTGGCCCACAGCAAGCAGAGAAACATCTATTTTCTGCAGAAACAGTCTGAGATACCACAGCTGTTAAATGTTTCACTGATAGGATGATGGCATGATTCACTGATATACCTCTCTGCTAGAACCTCAACATCGTTGCAGTTCTCAAAATAGTTATTTGTGGCAAAAAGACCCATCCCCACTTTTTGTTCCAGCCTTCCATACAGAATAGTTTATTTTCATAGACTCTTTTTGCTTTTTAGTCTAATGCACAGCGCAACTGCTAGCTACGTTTAGCCATGCATGCAAGCTTTGCCTTTGCAGATAGCCTCTCAGAGCAGTTTTAAGCATGTTTCCGTTCTGTGAGAGCTGGATGTCAGCATCATCCACACAGACAACAAGCCTGTCTCAGTCATTCTCTGAGTCTTCAGAGTGATGAGATGTCTCATCATTCTGTGACTACTCGAAGGCAGACAGAAATTTTCTCCCAGTGCTTGGGCATCCTGACAGAACAGCAGGTATCAGCACTTACAATGTCTTACAACTTATTCTTAGATTCTTTCCAAATTCTGCTTTGCAACTGACACTGAGCTTGTTAAGCAGAGAGGTTTCATATCCCTCTATAGTTTGATGTTCTCATTCTTTGTTCAGTCTGTGTTTAAGTGTTCTGAATAAAGACCATTATGCATATTTCAGTCTACTTGGATTCCAGAAGTTTCAATTGGCAAGTACTGAAGGTGTTTTAAGTGCATTAGCAACTGCATTTTTTCAAAAAGCTCTTACAGTAACTGTGACCAGCCACTTGCTGTTTGATTGCTGTCCTGTCTCTGGGCACAGGAAAAAAAACCCTTTCAAAATGAACATTATCAAATACCTTTCCTTTTAATTACAGCATACCTACTGGTAATAGAGGCCTTGATTTTAAAAAAACCCAAGCTTTAAGAGTGGTCCCAGTTCAACTAGTATATTACTCTGTCTAGCTGCTTCTGGCTACGTCCAACTACTTCCAGATAGGATAGCTGGCCACAATTTCCTTGATTCAACACTATAATGGTGGTCTATTTTCCTTTTTTAATTCTAATGTGTATATTTCAAGTAGGGCTATGATTGCATCATGCGCAATCTTGTTATGCTTGATTGCTATTTTGCTTTCTTCTCTTGATCTGCTCAGAAAGTCTTTGTAGGCCAGTACACTCACTGATAAACAATATGCTGCATTTAATTTCCTGGGGTTTCTGTGTTCTGCCTTGCCTATGCTTACAGTGCTAACTGGAAATACAAAGAAAGTTCTGTCTGGCTTGCGTTTACATTTAAAATCTCAGCCTTTTAGTTACTGCTTACTTTCTCAATATGAACATTTTTTTCGTTTGAACACTTTGGTATAAAATGCCATTATCACACTGCAAAAAACTGAGAAGAGAGGGGTTTTTTTTGACAATAACTATGGGTCTTTGCTTTTCTTGTGACCACTGATAAATAACCTTTAGGCTTGCTCTGCTTACATTTTTAATCTAGATGCAGGCTTGCTCGTCAGTTTTGCAGTTTCTACAGCCCTTGGCACAGTAAAAACTCAGACCAGTCTGATTCATACTTTTTTTATCTTTAAAAGTCACAAATTAATTATCTTGAAAGATTCAGCCAGAAAAGTAAAACTTTTCACACGGTACAACTACGCATCAGCTGTTTTTTCTCCAGGTATCTCAATAACTTGTTGATTATACATATTTTATAGATTTAAAATGCATTTCTAAGCATTTCTGAGATTTTACAATGTTAGTCTAAACCCACCGCTAACCTGTCAACACACTGCTGAAACACAACCACAGTTTACCCGCTGTATGCTTTTATTTTTGCTTCCTTTACTCAACTTTGTGATATAAGGAATACCCAGGTATTCTGCTTTGATTGTTACTGTTCTTCTGTGTTGCTTTGTTTTGCAATACTCAGTTTATGATTTCCTGCACCTACATGAGACAATTTACTTTCAAAACCATGCTCACTGTTCAAGCATAAAATGAAAAACTGCCTACAAAGTGAAAAATTCATTCCGATCCTATTATCCCCTCCTAGTTGCTGAATACTTCATCAAGCACTTCCTAAATATGTTCTATGCTCCAGGTATTGAGATGTTGCACTACATTTACAGAGCAGAAGGGACTACCTATTACCGCCTAAGCACATGAACATACCTGTCACCTATGCACATGTACACTCACTTGCCCATTACAATGTACATTAATTGCCCATCCATTTTCAAAATTTCTTCCTCTTTAACTTTAAAATCAAACAAATTATTTTAAACTTTATTAATTTCAAACCTCTTTCTTCACACTGAGTCAGACCAAAGGTCTATCCGGTCATTACCTTGCCTCCAACAGCGGCCATAAGGAGAAGGCTAGGGAAGAGCTGCTGTGCTCCATAGCGTTCCAGCTTCCAACTACTTCTAGCTCAGGGCCCTCTTATAAGTCATACATGATTTCAATCTATTTAGTAAACTTCAATAGATTTCGCTTCCATGAATTTTCCCTGTCCTCCCTTGAGCTCCCATACATTTTCAGTGTTCAAGCTATTGCACTGATGTGTTTGTAAAAAAATAATTCTAATTTTTCATTTTTATAAATGGGTATAAAGACCTATACCCTGGCAAAAACGAAAGGCTGCAAGGTTCGATATCCATGCAACTCTCACAGCAACTTCAATTTTAACTCCTTCTCCTTACTGCTTTCAATTGTATTATTTTTTTTATTTGCAGAACAAAATTTTTGTGTTTTACTGAGAGCTCCCCCTTCTGCTTTACTTTTTATGAGTTTACCTATATATTTTTCTTTCCAGGAATAAAGGAAAAAAAATAACCAAACGTAGTATTATCTGTGATGAAAAGGCACTGCATAAACAAAGTATGCCTTTCCAACTACAATGTCATGGAGGTTTCACATGGATACGCTCAATACTAGTAACCTAGGTATATATCTGCAGTTTTAATCTACCCTAATAGAACATAAGTGTCTTCAAGGTTTTAAATAGCATCTTGCCTTTTCTCATTTTAATTTTCTGAAATGGAAAAATTTCTGACAGCTCTGACTTTCACCCTTTGGATCAAGACAACAGGACTCATGACTACAGTAATATTTCACTGATTTTATACTTCATCAGTTATTAATTCAATAATACAGTGCAAACTATGAACGCATTTAACTATTTAACCTTCTATATAAAAAAATGTCTGGCTATGGTGTCTAAAATTCTTATTAATAACTATTTCCAAAAATTAAAAGGAGATGCTCATCCTACCATTCCTAGCAATTACCCTGTAATGGCAGGTAAAAGGACTGAAGAAACATACGGTTACTATTCAAGCTCCAGGTCCAGCCACTAGAGAATTTCTCAAAGCACGAGAACAAAGGAAGAGAGCTATCGTCTACCTTCAGCATATTTTATCACAGATTCAGGCAACAGGAAGGAGCTGCCAGAAGCTGGGTCAGAGAGTGTGAATCATATAGTTTCCATACCTATCCTAAGCAAACATGAGCAGACTGCCAGAGTCCAGACACTTTCCTGAATGGCTAACCCATCACAGCAGTACAAAACCTGTGCTCGCAATTAAGTTCTCGCTCTTCACAGGCATGGGCTTTGCCTCCGAAATGCACACCAGATTGCCCATACACTGTATCAAGTGACAACACATTTAAAAGCTTCTAATTTGAAGATATTAGATAAAGCTTAGGCTAAATGGCTACATTATTTACTATGGACTTACATATTGACTTACACAAATACAACATAAAATGGATTTTTCTCTGATTTTTATCCCTCTGAAATATTCAGTTATAGAGATCTGATGACTCCAAATGCCTATTTCTTACAAGACCAAAACCAATTTGACCAGTAGCTTTCTGAGTTTGCCACAGATACAGTTTGGAATCTTTATAGAATGAATCTGAAAATAATCAATAAAAGCAATTCCAAAGTTAGAAATCACATTCACTCACTTTGACAGTCATATGCACATTTGCATTTATAGAGACATCAAGCAGAAGATTCTACATGTATTTTTTAATAGAAAATCACTTAAGAGTTTGCCAGCGGTGTCCTAAAAAGCCTTACTGACCCTTTCTAAGGCACAGTCGTTTCAAACCATTCTAAGGAATTTACCAGTGCTATGTCAAGCCAAGTGCTATGCTTGTTCCTTACTTAGTACCTCTGAAGAGCTGACATCAAGTATTAAGGATTAACTTGACAAATGTAATTTACATGCCACCCATAAAACTGCTTAACCTTTTTAAAAATATTATAAAAAAATAACAGATTGTCAGATCTCTTAGAGAACATCTAAAACTTCTGTATAAAAATCTGATATTATTCAGCTATGAACAACTGTATGTATGCTGTATGTACAGCATAATGCTGTAGCCTTAAAGGAAGTACAGTAAATACAGTAAGAATATAGCCCCTAAGCAGCCTTCACTGTATCTTGAATATACAAAGCCCTCATAACTCAACATATTATCTCTCCTAGGGCAATAAGCAATTAAACACATTGCTTTCTTGATAACAGGAGAAAAAGAATATGTAAAAACCCATTACCTTTAAAAATTAGTTTCACTGTATCTGGAAACAAAGAAAGTACTGAAATACAGTGACCACATATGGCACGGCAGACCTGAGGATGTACCTTTGCTGTACGCACCCAGAATGAATGGTTATTTTATTTGGTTTATCTCTATGGTGCTCCACACAGAGAAGCTATCCCAAACCTTTGATTATTCTTGTTGCCTTTTTCTGCACTAAGTCTAGCAGACAGATCAGTGCAGGATAATCATATTCAAAGCACAGCCTATGTATGTCATGGGTTTTTACCACAGAACAGTAATGTTTTACGTTATGACCCCCTTCTAATAATACTCAACAGTATTTACTTTTTCTGACAGCCAGTGAAAACTGAGATGATGTTTTTACAGGAATGTCTATCAGAACACTTTCCTGAGCAATAACAGCCAATTTAAAGTCAGGTGGTAGGGTTTGTTTGGGTTTTTTTTGCATAAAGTTGTTTTCTTTACATGCATTACTTCACATTTCTGAAAATTAATTTCTGCTGCTATTTCATCACCCATTCGCTCAGTTTTGTGAGATGCTTCTACATCTCTGACTCAAGACAGTGGAGAAATCAAGAGTCATCAGATTTGTATCATCTCTAGATTATTATCAGAGGGGTTTTTTCTGCAATCACTGAAATAATTTTATTAGAATATCACTACTCTGTAAGTATTTGATCAAAATTAACAACTCTGACCATCTTCTAACATTCAAAACACCTGCTTATTTTGACTGAAAATCCCCCTCTCAAATTATCTACCAGCTAAGGTGGGCACTACTTCCTTTCTGGAAGAAGCTTCAATCACTAAAGGAGGTGTTTGCCATTGGATCTTCGTAACCTTAGTGGATTATCCTTGCTCAGTTGAGGAAAACATTAAAAACATTTTTTCATTCCGGAGTTCTGTATCCTCCTCATGAGGATCTCGTTATTTTGCATCCTAATTACTGCAACGCTCTTCTCTACCCCTGCTCCACTCATATCCATTTAGATACTCCTCCAAAGAGCACTTCCTTAGGTTATTGCTTTGTCCAAGGCACCACTTTCCCTCTATCTTTCTAACACAGCAAAGTCACACCCATCTATCATCTCACTCCTTATCAAAAGGGTTGATTTACTCTGGTGAGCCTTCAATCATTCGCTCTTGAATTTTGCAACAAGACTCCCCAGGTAAGGTTTCATTTTACTCTTAAGTGATTTAATCTAAAAAAGGAGCAATCCCACTCCCCTGGGATACAGGCGCATCACCCTGATTTTTCCCATGCATTTGCTTTGGTATTCAATCCGATCTCACAATGAGCTGATTTAGAAAACACAAACCCCTACAAAAGAGTCATTATTTTTCTGTCGGTTTAGCTCCCGAACAGGCTTACTGTAATGGTCAAAGGAGCACAGGTGCCAGTGGAAAGCAGGGTCACAACTATGTATTTTGGTGACAGATAGTCAGTGGGTCAAGTTAGCTGTAATATAAAACCTGACTCTAAGGCTCTCGCTTACGCTTTGTAAGCATAAGCAGCACAGTTACTTCTTTTAACATGGAACTGTAATCTTCCATAATGAGGATAAAAAAAAATTATAACTGATGCACAGGAAATAATTCAACCATCTTGCTGTTGCCATCTATCTGTATAGCCCAGCTATAACCTATATTATACTAGAATTGTGAATTCCTTGGGGGAAATGTTCTTCATGCCTGTTTCTGCAAAGGAGGGGTCATAGCATCATCTGTTTATTTTATTTTCATTCTGTTTTACTGTTCATTCAAATATAAAACTGTTAAAATTCTGTCGAAAATTTAACTGAAATCCAGTTGATGCAAGTCTTCACTGACAGAACCTGAGGCACAAAAAAGGCATCAGAGGAAAAAAAAATAGACTTCCTATATTCTGATTTGTTACTGATTCAAACCCTTGGGCTCTTTTTGACATCTTCTCATTATGGAAAATATAGTCAGTGAAGGTCGAAAAGAAGCAGTTGCCCAGAAGTTAACAGAACTTCTTCAACAGAAGTTCAACAGAAGTTAATTTCTAAGTATAAGAAAAGCAAACTTTTGTTGCAAAACGTTAGTAAGAGCTAACCAACTAGGGAAGCTGTACCTATAGCCCGGGCATAGTAAAGGGCACGTTTAAGGGAGGATAAACAAACAGAACTCAAATTCTAGCTCATGCCATTTCCGCACATCAGGCCTACTGACAGAACAGATAGGATGAGAATAAATGTCCACATGATTATTTGGTACGAGTCATATAACAAAGCCATAGTGACACATGAACAAAACTGAAAATGGTACCAAGAATATTACACAGTAAGCCTCTCCAGAGCTCTCCAGTTTCTCATGGAGAATCTCCTGACCTTTTGGGATGGTTTACTTGGGAGATCTCTTGGGCCAAGTAAATACAGACGTACAACAATCTAACAAGAGTTTTTTTAAAAGACAGTTGATCTAACTGCAACTAAATTCAATTATGATCTGTACCCTAAAAGCATGACACAAAGGTCTGGTCACCAGTTACCTCTCAAGTGGAAAATCAATGAGACTGAAGTCACACTGGATAAAATGACATTAACTGGCCCACCTTTACCTCCATATCCCTGCAAAAGATTCCCTCTCTACATTCAGAATTTTGATAGGAGGGAAAAATAAACCTCCATGCAATATAAGAAGCTTGAATAAAACCAATTCTGGGCTGTAATTAGCCAGGCATATTTTCAGATCACTAGTGACATAACAGAAGTTCACAAATATTAACTAATTCATTCCCTATGTTGCTGGTGTGGGGTTTTTTTTGCGTTGTAGTCATAAAACAACAACAAAAGAAGACTGTTAGATCTTCACATCAAGAAATCTATTCCTTTATACTTATACACTTGGACAATTTGAATGGTCCTGACAGCAAACTGTACTCCATAAAGAATCCATTTAGGAGAATAAAATATAGAGGATTCTTGAAGATCTACAAAACTCTCTGTTGTTCAACAACAACTAAGACCTTCAAACTATATGTCAAGAACCACACTGAGATAATAGTTAGCATCTAAAGTGCCTTGAACCATAAAGTAGGAAAAGAAATCTGAAGAAGACAGACTTTACTTTGCGGCGGGGCGGTGAGGAGCAGGGGTAGCTCTATTTGCACTAGGACATCATACGAAGAATAAATTATCTCATTGTCCTTTTCAGCACTGGCTGTGAGATGCCAGCTATGTGAAGAACCTTTTCCATCTTAAGTATCTTAGGAATCCTCTTAACAAAGGATCAGTGGATTCCCAATTATATGATCCAGAGAAATTCTTGGCTGACCTCACTGAAGAGAAATGAGATAACTACACTTCGTTCTGTGAGAAACCACTTCCTGACAGATGGATTTAAAACTATGCAAGCTTATATGAACAGTAATTGCATTACTGCAGCCTCCACAATGATACCGTGAATAATGATTTTTTTCAGTCTTTCTGCATTTTTGCAATGCACTGGATATAGCACAATTTCCAGGAAAACTGACAAAATAAACACCATGATTCTGCTAAAAATAGAAAACTTGTTTAAAAAAAAATCATAAGCTGTAGTGGCTTTCTATTTTGCCTATTTTTCCAGGGCAAAATAAAAAATTAAAACAAACAACACAGAGAAGTTGCAGACTGATGATTGAAAGGAACTAAGAACATCTGGTCAGCTTCCTTTTTCCTGAAGCCTAGCTTTTGAGGAAATACCCAAAGAACACTGCTGGGAGCACAGCAAAGCACAGAAACATTGGCAAATCTTTTCAAGTGACAATTTAGACAGACTAGGTACTAACAAAAGCAATATAATAATGTATATCTAACCAGTGAAACTTGCTGCTAGTTATACTCTGACCTTCAGAGACAAGTACAGAGAAAGTGCAAATAAAGGAAAAGAAGGTAGTGGGTGGAAGAGAAAGCATGTATCAATATATTCTTACTTTAGAATGATCAATGAAATACAATTTTTATGGTTGCAAAAGAAATTTTATACACTTGGCAACAGAAAAAACTAAACAATCAAGCATCTGTTGTGATGTTAATAGGTTCCCACTCCAAATCTTTTAGTCAGTCACTGCCTGTACACTCCCCCAGTCTGCTATGCAAGAAATGCTTCTCCAAACTCCAGGTTAAACCAGCCCTTTTCAGACAGTTCTGACAACTTCTCAGTTATAGCTCTTCAGGTGGGAGCTTAGGGACTAGGTCTCTGTCTCTGCCTAAGGCGTAAGCCTTTGTGCCCTTACTGCATGACAGACTGTGACCCCTTTATAATGCTCTACAAACAAGCCTGTGTACTGCAGTGATACGTATAAGGAAAATCCCTGAAAGACTTAAAATACTTGAGGAAAGGAACAAATTCCTCTTCTGACACCATTCTAATATAGTGAGCACTGTTTGCATTCTTCCTTTATTTATTTTTAGAAATAGGATTCTCATTAACAGCTTTGAGATCACATTTATTTAACTGAAATAAAGTATACAAAACCATTAGAATTAACTTCCACCACGTCCTGCTGCATTTGCAACTATATGTAAGCAGACATTGCATCAGGACCTGAAATCAGTGCCTCGTCAGTTACCAACACTTCGTTTCTCAAGGGTTTAGTGACCCATTTCCCATCAATTGTAATAAAGAGAATGATGATACCCTGTGAAGTTGAAGTATATATAAAATGTAATCCATATCATCGGTGAGATGGAAAATGCCCTAAAAGCTTCATTGCAATTAGGCAGTAATAGATTGAAAGCATTATTTTATCTAAATCCTCTACATTCTATTTAAATGTTGAGAATGTGATAGAATTTGTTTCACTTTAACCCTTTTCCTAATTACAAAGCACAAACATAGGTGACACAGAGCCTGTCTTTCATTTCTCATTAAGTCCAAGGCAGCTTTATCAAATTCCAGAAATCAGAAGAGCTTGAACAAGGTTACATGGAATGTAGGCAGTTGATTTTGAATTGAGAAAGTGCAGAATAACTCATTAAACTGAATTTGGTTCAAAACACAGTTTTATCATATTGTCCAGTACTTTTAACCCTAAAAAGCTTTACCAACTCATTGTTCCAACTCATTCTTCCAACTTAATCAAATATTTGCGAACAGTGTGCTGCTGCTGCCAAGAAGGCCATCAGGATGCAGGGTTGCATCAAAAAGGGTAACGCCAGCAGAGAGAAAGAAGTCATCCCTCTCTACTCAGTTCTTGTCAAGCCACACCTGGAGTGCTGTACAAAAAGGATGTGGACAGGCTGGAAGGGGTCCAGAGAAGGGCCACCAAGATGATCAGAGGACTGGGAAGCCTCCCATACGAGGATAGGCTGGGAGAACTGGGTTTGTTCAGCCTTGAGAAAAGGAGGCTCAGAGGGGATCTCATCACTATGTACCAGTACTTAAGGGGTAGATACAAAGAAGAGGGAGACTCCCTTTTTACAAGGAGTCACGTGGAGAGGACAAGGGGGAATGGACACAAATTGCTCTTGGGGAGATTCCGATTGCACACGAGAGGCAAATTTTTCACAGTGAGGACAGTCAACCATTGGAATAATCTCCCCAGGGAAGTGGTTGACTTGGCCACGTTGGACAACTTCAAGAGTCGTCTGGACAGGGTGCTGGGCCATCTTGTCTGGACTGTGCTCTTCCTAGAAAGGTTGGACTAGATGATCCCTGAGGTCTCTTCCAACCTGTGATTCTGTGATTTTTAAATCACCTAAAAAAAAATCTCAAAGGAGAAATCTGGTTTAAAACTAGTATATGTAGTAAAAAGGACGCATTTGTATTCAGGCTCTTCCATATTGTGACCATTACACAGCAATGGGTGTGAACAACTGAAATCTATTTCCAATTCATGGAACACTAACCAATTTTAAGTAACATCATATTTATATATCAAACTCTTCAGGAACCTGAAGATACTTTATGATTATCCATCAAAATACATATCTCAGATAATAATGATTACCTCCATTTTACAGAAGGAAGGTGAAATTGCATGATTTGCTCTGATTCAGAGCCTGGAACACACCTGATTCCCTGGCTCCCTAGACTTAAATCTTTTGAACTTTGCTTCTCTTCAACAAAGTCTTCTGAAAGACTTTAATACTAGCTCAGTTTATTTCTACTGAATCATAAAAAACACATTAAGGTACGCCAATGATATTAAATCTACAATGAAGACTATAAAATTTATGCTGAATTTTACATTACAGAAGGCTTTAATAAATACTTTATTTTAAAAATCTTTAATTATTATATGTAACGATCTTGTTTTAAAACCAAATCTTACAAACTGTCGCATAACTGATATTTTTTGCTCCACCATGAAGTTTTATGTGGGTTTTGTGGTGTGGGGTTTTTTTTTGTTTGGTTTGGGTTTTTGTTTGTTTGTTTAGGGTTCTTTTTTTTTTTTTTTTAATCCTGGCCATCAAAATTACAAAAACGTAGACAGATCTAATGCTGACGGGTCATCCTACCTCCCGTGCCAAGGACAGACCAAAATCACTTCTAAAAGGAGGTTATTTAACCTTTTCTAGAGCACTTTCAGCAACAAATAACCCATGAACTCCCTCAGATATTTAATCCTGTGATTATCTATCCCTAGAGCTGGAAAGTTTTTCCTGACATTGAAATCTCCTTTTGTGCTCTTTAGGACCATTTCTTATCCTACCTAGCGAGAACAGTTTGTAACATTCTTCTCTGTAGCAATCTTTACCATACTTGAAGCCTATTCGTATGTCTTCCCATCTCTGCTACAGATGAAACAAATGTAATTTTTGTCCTTCCTTAAAGGTCTTTACTGCAACTCTTCTCTGAACATTCTTGGTTCAAAATGGCCCAACTCTGTCTGAAGTAGAGTAACAAAAATGGAGACAGTACATCATCTGAGGCCTTATGCCCAGTATGGCAGAAGAATTTCTTATCTTACACGGAACAACAATCTTGTTCACGTATCCCAGTATAACTCCTGTTTTTTTATAGAACTGTCATGACTCCTTGGTGTTCATTTTGTGATACAGCTACTTATTTGCAGAACTGTTGCCCAGCCAGCTGTTTCTCATATTTAAGTTTATTGTTGCTACCCAAACATATCATTTTGTGTTTCTCTGTACTGAACTGTGTCCCACATAGTTCAGGTCATTCATCCAATTTGTCAAGACCATTTCACACTCTAATGATTGTACTCCCTCCCACATTTGTACTGCCCAGGAAGTCAGTAAATCTGCTTTGTTCTATCATCCAGGTCACAAATTGAAAGACTAAACAGGATTAAATTCAGAAAATACACCTGCACAATTCCACTGAATGCATGCCTTCAATCTGAAACGTCCTTAAAGCATTTAATTAGTAAGTAAGTAACCAGCATGGCAAATCTTCTCTGACAGTATCTATTTTTAGTGTTTCTCGATTCTTCAGCTGTGGAGGTAAAATTCCTAACTCGAACACCCCTGTACAGGCAGAGTATCTTTCAAATGCAAATGTACAGGCGTGGCTCTACCATTCTCCTCCCCCCTTAATATATTTGTATGTGGCACAGTAACCCAGTTGTATAGCTGCTCCAATTCTGAATTTGGGCTATAGCCCTGTTTTCCTTTCTCATACTATACTAGGGATACCACAGAGACACTTCAACTCATAAAAAAAAAATCACTAACTCTGAAACAAATTCAGATCTTATGTTTGTATATATACACCCACACCCAATAAAACAAATACAACAACAAAAAGCAGGATGTTCACCACTTATGTACCAACAGGAAAACTCTCAAGAACACTCATTTTCTTTTTGACTTTTAAACTTTCTAACTAATAATTGTTTTAAACGAAGTTCAAATCGCTATGCTTTAGGGACACAAATCTGGTATTTCTCATGACAAAACTGTAAGAGACTGACAAAATCCCACTGCTCTACTGCTGATGTATTCTCTAAAAGGTGAGCTTTTACCCTTCTTACCACTAGTCTGCCTGGCACACGTGCACCCACTAATCAAAACAAATATTTGTGTTTAAATACTGTATTTAAATCAGAACTACTAAAACATCTTTAAAATCTTGGACAATGACATTATCTTGGACATTCATATTCCTATATCCTATGACATAGAAAAAATGGAGAGCAGCTAATGGCAATCTAATAGAGAAAACATCGCCACAAGGGAATCAGCTGTTTTAGGAAGCAACATGACATAAAGCAATCAGCTTAATTCAAAGCAAAAATATTTCAATTGAGTACCAGGTAAAACTTTAACCATGGGGTGATGAGCTGATGAAACATGCAACTCAAAGAGGAACTTCATCAGAGGGAATGGTCTTGGTGCACTTCCAAAGGGCAGAGGACTGGACTAGCTGATCTTTCCGTATTTTTATGTTTAACTGAAGTCATTATAAGCATCAAAACATTAATTTTAAAGAATATTGTAAGTTAAGCTACTAAGCTTTTTGTCTGAAGATATGAAAAACTCTCATGACAAATTTTCTGTGTGAGGGAAAGTAGTTAAATGCAAACTTAACTAATACAGAAATTTTGAACACAAACTGCACAAATTATCAATCTACTATGCTACAAAACCAAAACTTGAGTATTTTGATTACAAAGCTGCACTTGATGAGAGAATCTTTTTAAAAGTATTTTTGTTTGAAAAATAATGTCCAATTGAGAGAGAACACACTATTTATTGTTCAGATCTGCATTTCTTAAGTGTGTTTTACAATTTACTCGAACAGAAAGGCTTTCACAGAACTAAAACCAACTCTTATGACAGTTCTACAACCAAAGCAGTTTTTGTAGCGGAAACCATATTTACAATGTTCTTAAAAGTAGAATATACACTTAAGTGCTAGAGTGTAAAGTTTACCCAGAAGCAAGTTCTTATAATAAGCAGCTTGATTTCCCAACACCAAACACTTAATTTGGAAACTTAAAAAAAATACAATAAAAAAAAAGGAAAAAAACCCACTTCCTCACTACAGAAGTGAGAAAGTTTCTCACTTTCTGCAACTTCAGTCCCACCTACAGAGGTGGCAGAATTTTTCTTTTTTTCTTGTTCAAGGTTTTTAAGGACCAGTTCTACAAATATCTGCCTGAAAAAAATTAAGTACGCTTAAGCCAACGCTAAAGAAAGGGAACAATAGGTCTTACAGTACTGCATTTCTAGAACTGTGAGTACAATGTAATCTGTGGGTATAAGGAAGCGCTGAACACTTGAAAAGTAAGTTATCACTCGCAATTCTGGTTTTTTTGACCAGAGAGACCTGTATCATCAGTTCCCACACAATGCAAAGACTTCCACTTTTGGGAAAACCAAAACAAAGCAAACCCCAACAGATTAGCCCTAAAGACTTTAAAGAGAGGTTTTCATATGTGAAAAACTAATTTAAAAAACAAGAAAAAAAAACACAATTGGAAGCAGGGGAGACTGCAAAGACTCCTGTTCCAACTTCCTGAGTACTTTTAGAAACATTAAGAAAACAATTCTTATTTCCCTTGTCCAACAGAGGTGGTAAAAGAGCAGAGTAGAAGTCTTTCCACCTTCTACCAACCAGACAACTCTTACAGACCAGAAGTCAACCTAACCGAAGTACCCTGAATGACCTTTTAGAACAAGAAACACACACACACACAAAATCTAAGTCTCTTGGAAATACTGGAAGAGTAAAGCCTTCATTCTGTATGAGACTATGGACAGCAGACTGGAATCTCACTATATAAGTACGTTAGAAACACTGATAAATATCAGAGCAGTCCCGCGCTGTTCAGCTGTAGAACAGAAGCCCACACAGGACACATTCCCAAATTTTGTGAAATACAGATCTAGTTATTTTGTACATTAAATCTGTAATAACACTGAGCTCAAAGATCCTATTCACTATTTCTCTTTTTCCAGAAATGTTAAAAATTATGAGAACAAAACGTATGATTAAACTTCATGACTAAATAGGTTAGTAACTGCGGTATTTAATACAGCCCATCTCTTAGTAATTATACACTTGGAGTATGCAAAGGAAAAAATCGTTTCAGTTAGTAGTGGTACAACTGAGAACTGCAACAACTACCTATATTGGACTAAGTAACTAGACGCATAAATTATCAACAGTATTTCAATTTAAGGTCATAACTGCTGCTCCTTACTGACACACATGTTTGTACTGTGTAACAGTCCCTTGCAAAAAGCCTTACGGTAAATTCAAGACAGAGTATTTTTATGAAATAAGCTTGACAGTGCTAGAGAAAGCCTGTAACCAAAGTTGTTCAGGTTCTGAATGAATTGCTAGAAGACACATATTAAAGTAAGTTACTAACTGCTAACCCCTTCCAAGACAGTGGGAGTTTCACAAGTAACTTCAATTGCGTGAAAATTTCACCTGATAAGCTATTTTTTTGAACATTTTACCACATACTCTTTATTTCAAAAGAACTGCATTTTCTCCCCTACTGTTTAACACACACCATCTTTTCTTTCTTAAATAAACCTTTTTCCACTTCTGATATAGCAAAAGCTAATCAGACAGTACAGTAAAATTAAAATATACTTGAAAACAAACAACAACAATAACTTGTCAACTTATTTTCTGAAAAGTTATGCTTGCATATGACAAGAATCAAATTTTGCTAACCCCAAACCTGCCAGTCCCTCCAGGATCACCAATCCTAGTAGCAGCTAGGAGGGGGATGGGGAGCATAATATCTAACAATAGGTTACAAATACACCGAAAAAGCATATTCTCAAAAGGCTGCACAAGTTAATATTTAATATGAAATACAGAGTACACTTAGAGCTTCGCCTTAAAAGCCTCGGTAAACAACCGCTATGTTATTAGCGCAGCAATAATGGCAAAATCAATGGAAAACATGCAAATATACATACAACCACTGAAGAGCTACCACAATTTGTTTAGTAATAACTGCAAACATATTTCCAAAATAAAGCTTAGAACTTCAAAGCCTAAATAATATATTATTTTCTAAAATCTTAGTATCAGCTATGTGGCAGCCTAAAACCAGATTACTAACACGCAGAGTTATACTCCAAGACTACAAAAACGGCCAGCGTTCCTGGATAATCAGGGATGGAATACAAGACACCATAAGGAAGAAGCAGAACCATATGCTCTCCCTTAAGAGAGATCAGGACTAGAAGACAAAGGGGGTATTGCTGAGCTGGGATGCCTGGATACTACTGGAATTATTTTTCCAAATACAACTGACAACAGACATGTACTTTACAAGTTTGGGAAATAATGGGACATATATCACAGCCTCAAGAGAGACCGTATTCGTAATGTTACATGCCTCTCTTTTTGGACCCCTCCATCCCCAAACACCAGCGTTCCTACAGGGTAGGAGCAGTTTGGGTTCAACAGCGGAAACCTGCACCAGTACAGGAGCAACCGCATGGGACAGGTGTGAAAATCGAGCCGAGACGGCACAAACACCACGAAGTGCTTGCGGGGGTCAGGGGCTGCACGTCGGTCAGGAAGGGCCAGGGGACCTCTGGCTGTTAACACAGTCGGGAAGCTGCGAGAGCAGCGCCGGGGCAGCCAGAGGCAAGGCAGGGCAGAGCCGAGCCGAGCCGAGCCGAGCCAGCGCGGTGAAGCTGGGCGCCCCGTCTAGGAGGCGACACGGCGGAGGACAACCGGGGGGAACGCCGAGAGGCTCCGCGGGGCGCGCCGCCCGCAAGCCCGGCACCCGCGGCTGGAGGGCCCGGGGCACAGGGAAGAAGCGGGGAGCAAGCGGCGGGGCGGGGCGGGGCGGGACGCCGGAGCTGGGGGCGAGGCGGGGGGGGGGGGGGGGGGTGAGCGGCGCAGCGCGGGCCGGGCAGGCGTGAGGTGATCTGAGGTGAGGCGGGGCAGGGCCGGGGCGGGGGGGAGGCGGGAGCGGAGCGGAGCCAGTCGCGCTTCCCCGGGGCGCCCAACCCCGCCCCGCTACCCGTGTGGCCCGGGGCACGATGGCGGGGAGGAGGCTTGTCCCAGGGTCCCCGCCCCCCGGGCCCCCGTTACCATTACCCAGCACGCCCAGCGCTGCGCCGCCATCCCGCACCCGGCCCGCTCCCGCGGGGACCGCGACACCTCGCGAGACTTCCTCCCGCTCCCGCTCCCACGCCGCTCCCCCCCGCGCGCCCCGGCCCCGCGCACGCGCACCGCCCGCACTCAGCTCGCTCCCAACATGGCGGTCGGCGGCGCCGCGCACGTGTCCTCGCGGCCCCGCCGCGTCAGGCCGGGCGCGCGCATGGACACACAGGCGCACACGTAACGCTCGGGGGGGGGGGGGGGGCGGGGCGGAGCCGCCGCGGGCCAGCTGATTCGAACGGGGCGCGCGAGCCGCCGCCTCCTCCTCCTCCCCGCACGCGCTGGTCACGTGGGGGCTTCCCCCCTCTCCTTCCCTCCTCCTCCTCCTCCTCCTCCCCCTCCCCTCGCGGGTTCCGAACTCGGCACCATCCGGGTCCCCCTTCCCCGGGGCCGGGGCCGCGCCCTCACCTGGCGCCCGCTCCTCGGCGGGGGCGGCCGGCCCCGCGCAGCCCCCGCGCGGCTCGCTCCCTCCCTCCGTGCTGCCCGCACCAGGCGGCGGCGGGCGGCGGGCGGCGGCGGTCAGCGGCGGCGGCTCCGCACAGCGCCTGCTCCCCTCAGCGCGGCGGCGGCGGCTCCTTCCGCTTCCTTCCCCTCCCCCTCCAGCCGCTGCGGCGGGGACCCGCTCCCTGCAGCTCCGCCTGCTGGCAGAGGGCGGAGGCGCCCGGCCCGGCCCGGCCTGCCCCCGAACGGGGGCGGGGGGGCGGCCGGCTGCCCCCGGGCATGCCCCGGGGGGGGGAGGGCGCTGGGGCAGGTGCCTGGCGGGGCGCGCCGAGGGGACGGGGACGGAGCGGCCGAGGCGGCAGCGGCTGCTCCCGCCGCGCCGGCAGCGGTACGGGGCGGCCGGTGACTGGCGGGTTTGCCGCGGCGAGGAGCGGGAGCGGGGCTCGGGGGGCCGCCGCGTGCGGCTGGAAGCGCCGCTGCCGGGCCGGAGGAGGCGGGTCTGCCTCTGCGAGTCGCCGCGCCTGCCTCCGCCGGTGCGGTGCCCCGAGCGCGGCGCCGGTCTCTCCGCGGCCCCCGGGCCGTTCCCAGAGCTCGCCCCCGGCTCTCTCCCTCGGAGCCGTGCCCAGGCACAGGCGCCGTGGGGTACCCCGGCCCTCTGGCGTACGGCTGAAACCTAACCCGTCACGCCGTCAAAGTTCTTCTTTTTGGTGCCGCCTGGTTCTCTGCTAAGGCGTGTGCCACCACCCAGAGTTACTGTTTAACGCACGCAGCCCGCTCTGATCGGTTATTTACCTCTGTACTACAGGGGGAGAGGAACTACTGTGTATCGCTTACTATCATCCTTGTAGCCTCATCGGTTTTTCCTGATACACCAGTTATAATGCAGCTGGGGAGAGCTTCGGGTAGTCAAGAAGGCTTCCTTGTTGAGGTTTTCTGTTAAATGCTTATGAAACTCAAGAACCTTTCCATTAAGAACAATTAACAACCTTCTAAATTGCTAGAAAATTCTCAGCTAAGAGTCTTCTCTACCAGAGACTAAGTGCTGAAGAATATTTTCAGGTTGCTTTTGAAAGTAGTTACTGACTGTATGGTAGTTCAACCGATGATACTTTTGTTAAGAAAGCAGATTTAATAAAATCCTAATTGCCCAAATTGCAAGGCTAGCCCTGCAGATGGTCATTCCGCAACGCCAGAGTCCGCAGAAAAACCTCAGTAGCTTTTCCACTTTCCCAAGCAGTTCTCACTTTTCCCTGCATCTTGCCGACTTGGAAGCCTTCTCCTGTGATCAGATTCAAAACAACTGAAATCCCACAAGAGAAAGAAGGAAATTTTTTTCTTGAACCTACGCCACTGTTCTCAGGCAGTCTTCTGCCTGTGTGCCCGAATCTGAAAGAGGAACGGTGGTTTTGGCGTTCTTGCAGGAGCACCTGTAAGCACTAAAATGCTGTGAATCGCAATCCATTTAGAAATATGTTCATTTAGCTAAACAGCTGCAGTGCCTGAAGATATTATTGCATTTCAGACAAGCGTTAGTGCTTTCACAGTAGAACTGTGGGTTCTTCTCAGTTGCTTCAGTGCAAAATCGATGGGGTTTTTGATTTCATTTTTTTTCCCAAATTCCTGTGGCCGTTCAAGGGCGCGGCTGAGCAATAGCGCTGACCTAACCTGATGGCCTGCTGGCACACGAGGCAGCACGCTTTCCCCCGATCTTCCCTTCCCCCCAGTCTTTCCTGCTCTGGTGCTCATCTACACACATGGTAAACCAGTCGGACTTCCTAAACCACCACGAAACTGTTCCTGTTTCTGGTGTGTTAGTTTTCAGCTAGAAAATAAGCCGCAATGGCTCACTGTGGAGGATGTCAGGAGAGCCAGCACGTGAGACGGGGGTGAGAGTGCTGCCAGTAGAGGGGAGGAACAAGACAATCCTCTTTTGGCAGCAGCAACTTTTTGGCAACAGGATTAAATCAGCCAAACTGTATTACCTAACCACACCCTTCACCAGGATTTGCCTTGACTTCACTGAGGAGGATTTAACTATTATGTTCTGCCATCTTGCCTAAGAAGCAATAATGTCTAGCAATGGGATGATAACAAGGAGCAAGTGGTGTTAATGGCGTGACGTTTCAGGTAATGGCTGCTGCTAATGAAAGGGATATTCTGAGGCTCTTGCCCCACCTCTGCATGCCCCATGCTTTGCCCTGGATTGAATCCAGCCATTGTGTATCTACAGGGTAGTTTGGCTCAGCTAACCTTCCAGAGGAAAATTAACAATATGCAAAGAAGAAAAAAGCAATCCGTGTGTAGTAAGGACTGAGATCAAGCAGGTTTACTAAGACCTCCGCCCAAGAGAACTTACATTTAAACCTGGAGAAACCTGCTTTGTCTGAAGCTGGCTGGGGCTCTACATCTGCTCTGTTGTCCCCACAGTTCAAAATCTCTTTTTCATCCACTCATGCTATCCTGCAGCCCCTTCCCCACAGCAGCTTGCGGCACCTTTTAAATAATTCTGTAGTATAAATGAATGTGCTCCTGCCTAGAAGCACCACACCGCTTCCTCCGATACTTCTAGTGGGTCTCCTTTGCTGCTCACATACGCTACCCAAACTGTATGACATTCCCGAGTCTTGTGGCTGCAGTTTCCTCTGTGCTACAGCATCTGTCTTGTACCAATAATTGGTTATTATAGGTAGCCTTGGGTATCATTCATTTATAGGGCAACAACAATTCCTCTGGCCTTGTCAATGTTGTCAGTAAAAATAAAAAAAACCAAACCAAAACAACCCACTATTCTGATCAAGGGAGAATGGTGCTTATGCCAACTACAGTGGGACAGGCTAAAACACACAAGATCAGCCCCTCTCCTGCAAGTCAGTACTTTCTATAAAACCAGGAGCAGAGATATTTTATATCCCTCCACATCACGTCCATGCACAGAGACCTGCCTAAGACAAGGTCCAGCTTTGAGGAAGCTGTTATGTGGCTCACGCTTTCAGCGGCAGCATCGCTGTTTCTACCTGTCTCAGGCCATGAAATAGCTTAATTGCTTCTCCTATTATTAGAGAAAATTAAATGTAACTTTTTTTCTGACAAAAGATTAATAAAGTTCACTCTTCACAATTCAGCACAATCGTGAAGTTGATCTTAAGAACATCTAGGGTAGCTCTGTGGCAGCTACTCTGGTATTTTTGCACCATGCCCCAAGAACAATATTAGTAAGCTATGACTACTGCTTGCTACCCAACACTGCAGTTAAAACACGGCTTATGTTCTTGGCTACAGCCCTAGATCTACACTGGCTTTTAAAAACGGCATGCAGGACAAGGAAGATTATAGCTGAATTCATCACAGGCTTATTTGTTCTCACTCAAGGGCAGCTGTATTGGACTGGCTGCTTGTGTGGAATTACTTGGGACAAGAGCAGAGACACTTTTCCTAAAGCCAGCTTAGGTTCAGCAGGGTCACCTTCCACAGTACAGCCCAAACCTCATAAACCATCCTGGGCTGGATGCGAGTTGGCTCAGCACAACATTCTGAAGTCTCTGCACTAATTACGTTACCATCTCAATAATTTTCTTTATAGGTACTTTATAGGTGGCCTTTTGGATTTTGTATTTCAGAAGCATGTAAAGAAAAAAGGAAAAGCATTTGCATTCTTGAGAAGAAAATTCCAATGGAGTTACAGAACATAAAGTTACAAAAGGGAAGTTTTTGTTGAGCTAAAAGGAAAAAAAAATCAAGTGTTAATACCATTTTCTGCTTAAATATGCATACTTACACAGTATCACTTCATGTTTTCTTCGTTATGGGCCCTCTGTTTTGCTCCTCAGTTCTGCCTGCTGTATTCCCCGAGAGCCCTAAATCCTAATTTGGTTGTTTTTAATTCATGCTACCATATTAAAGAACAAATATGAGAAAGGCTAAATTTCCCTTAAGATCATCAACAACAACAAAGCATTTTCAATGTTTTCACCTGAAGCAAAATGCTTTAGATAAACAAAATTGGTTTGTGTTTAAACTAAAAAAAAAAAAAATTCTGCCTGAAGACATATCCAACTGACTCATTTAGGTGTGGCTTCAGTAGCCAGCTTACATCAGAGATCATACAGGCTTTTTGCCACAACTTTTATTAAAATTTACAATATTATCAATTCAGTAATATGGTAACAAAATGCATATTTCCACTACTTCACATACTACTCAGACAAAGACTTTACAGTAGTTCTGGAAGTCAGCATGTCAAAATTAATAATAAAAAATTACTAAAACAATTTTTAATAATGCAATTGTGGTAAATTGCACAGGACTAGAAGTGGTCATCTGGACTAATATCTACTCAAAATAAATCCACTCCAGCCATAAATTTAGACTGCTTGTTTATGACACTTTTTTTTGTGTGTGTGTGGGAACAAGGCAGGAGGAAATCAAAGTTACAGCTATTTATTAAACAGAACAATCTCCAGTCACTGATAAAGGATATGTACATTAAACAATTTAGGAGCCGTGTAACACGCACAGACTCCTACAGGCCGACTTTGGTTACTGAAAGATGTCACATTCCATGTTGAAAAAGCAAGCTGCCAATTGCAAAAGCTAAACACATTTAGGAAGTTATTAGTTTATTTTCATTTTATGCCCATAAAGTAGGGGCAATCTAACCCAAATTTGTCTAAAAATTTGCAGTTGAATAGATCTGGTATTTACTTTTAATAATTAAAGTCGTTAGGCTATATTCAGTACGATGTATAACCATTCCTTGCTCATGAGCTGTTCTCATTTACATGTTTTTTTCTCATTTCAGTGGAGGCTTCAAAGTCAGGAAGATATGAAATGATAGCTAGACTGCAGTGTGTATTCCAGATTGGAACCCATTAAACATAAAAGCAGTATACCAACAGGGAAGCTCCTTGTTTTTCAGAAAGTATTCTACGACTTAGTTTTTAATGCTCAAGAATGGGGTTTTATATCTGAAAACTGAAATATGGGTGTCTAAATCATTTCAAGCAACTGTATTTTTTACCTGCTTTATTTCAGTTACTTTGAGCATGTTGGATTTCTAGTGTATAAACTTGAGTCAGGCTTTAAGAAAACAACAGTCCAGAGTCTGTCAGGTTCTGGAAGACTTCACATATGTGTGACAATGAAGTTTTGACTAAATGGGATTAGAACGGGAGCCGGACCTGCATGGGCACAGGTGGTTTTGTCTACGGTTACTGAAAAATGGAAGTCCACATTAATAGTTACCTTCTGGAGCGTTCACATCAGCACTGAGTTAGCTTACTCTAGGAGTTTTACCCCTTACAGATGTTATCAACTCCTATGCAAACAACTACTTTTATTTTTCCCCTCTCCTTTAGAAACTTTTTCTTTGCTACACATATGGAGCGCTCTCAGGTATCAGTGATTCTGCATTAATACTTTCAATTATGTACAACCTACCTAAAGATGTGTTAGGTCATGGAATATCCCCGTTACTGTTTTGACTACCTTACATATTCCTCCAGGTCCTACACCACACTACAGGATCTGTTGTTACTCAAATTGAACAGCACAGAGCATGTTTAGCGAAAACCAGAAAAACACAGATGAGAAGTTTTCAAGTAGGATGTAGGTGTCTAAATCCATTAAAAACCAACCAAAAAAAAACCAAACCCAAAACCAAACTGGCCCATTTCTGCCTAACCTTTCTTTTCCCCCCCAAACAGAAAAGCTTTTTAAAGACAAGCCTAGCCTATGATTAGGGCCCTCTCATACATGATATGAAAGACTGAATTTTTATTTAAACCAAATTGCCATCACACAGGAGTGGGCAGCAGCACCACTGACAGTTTAAAAAGGAGAGGTCCCTGTTCAGGGCTCAGACCAGAGGGGAGGGTAGGCACTTCTCAGATTTAGGTTAACAGGGCGATCAGGACACTTAACATCTCTGGAGGAAGGAGGCCTGCACAGCAGAAGCCCAGAAAGCGCCTCCATTACCTGTATCTTTTTCGGTATCTACAGGAAGAGCCCAGGAAGACCAGCCCCTGCACTTGTGTGCAAAGTCAAGGACACACATGAAGTTCAGATTGCTACTGATCTAGTTTAAGAGACAAATTACCTCCGCTACCCTGCTTGGTTGAAAAGCAAATTAATTATACTACAAACAAACAAGGGAAGAGAGAGTACATTTCCCTTACTGAAATTATTCAGAAGATGGGACACCAAAGAAAAGTTCATAGCTAAATGTCTTATTTCTTGCTTCTACAGTTAAATGGTAAAGTGAGTCTAAATATAAAAACCTCAGTACTAGACTAGAAATTGAATTGAAAATATTGTCTAACTGAATTAATAGCTGCCCCTCAATTAGCATTTTGGCACATCTGAGTACATTACTTTTGTTACAGCTGAAAAATCTCAAAGCAGTCTTACTTCTGGTCCTAAAGAGAAGGTGTGCACACTGGGGGAAACAAACACGCATTCACAGCATGAGCAAGTGCTCCTCTCTGTTCATTTGGGTTTGGCGTGTTAACAGACACCCGGGGGAAGGCGGCGGGGCGGGGGGGGCAATGTATCACCATGGTAACCAGGACATCTTGTTTTAGCATGTGCATTAAAAAACATGCAGGACAGAACAAATTAGTCACTTAGAAGTGAATATTTTTCTGGGCAAAACTATTCATGAACAATGGAAATGAAAAGGTCTTGACATTGTCATGTGAGATAAGAGACAAAATTTGCTATTTTTCATTTTTGACAGCTGACAGTTTGAGCTGAGTTTTTTCTTGTAAGAATCAAATGCCTCCCTCCTCTGCCCTCCCTATTCTTCTCAAAGTACTTTAAGATATACTTTCCCATGTCTTAAGTTATTGCAAAAAATGGATCTTATTTAAGTTCTTAATGTATAATAAGTTCTTTATGAGTTCCAAGTGAGAAAGGAGGAATATATCTGGAAATGAAATCTCAACTTCATTTATATTATGAAAACATTTTGTGGATGGTGACTGCTTTATTTTTGCACCTCCCATGCTGCTGAGCAAATGACTAATAAGAAAAATAAGTGATTTGAGATTCACTAGCATTGCATAAAGGCGTATCAAAACTGCACAAATAACCAGCGTATTCCTATTACTCCAACTTTACTTTTTTTCCTGACAGTTCATTTCATAATGGTATATAATCAGTAAGTCTAGTGTCAACTGTATTTCCTTATGACCACTCAACTACCAGAATTTTCCCTTTTAGCTAATCAACTCCATCTTGAACAAGTCAGAAAATGAAATTTCTTGCTTATTCATCTTATAAATGTCCTACTTGAGTGATCAAGTTCCTATTGCATTTTCTTAAGTCCACACATATACCCATTTATGACCCTTATAAGGAAACTTGTCATCGAGTGACTTGGCATGGGATATCACTAACAACCCATAAAACCTATCAGACACATCAGCGATGTTTCTCTCAAATGGACCTTCTTTTTCTAGCTGCACGTCTCAGCTGACACACATTTAGAAGAGAGAAAAGTTTTGTGATAAGTAATACCGGCTTTCTATAAAAAACACGAGTCTGCTATTGCAAGCAAACATTTGTAATATTAAATGTATTATAAACATGACATTTTATCTTGCTGTGTGGCAGTGTTCACAGTGGTTTTTTTATGGAGAAACAGCCTTGCCACCTTGTTTAATGGCTGAAAGCTAGGCTGAAGCTATTCTTAATTTAAGACAAGTCACATGTTTTAAACAGCTATACATATTATAGAATATATTGAAGAAAACAAGTTATACTTTTCACTGTTAGCAAAAATAGCTCTTTTAAAAATTTTTACTGAACAAGGCAATTGTCTATTCTAAGATTTCGAAGGCTAATATAAACCAAGTTTGTTTGCAGCCAGATAATTTCTGTGAAATAATGCTGAAAGTGAGAAATCTAGAACTCTTATTTTGCTTCCTGCTACTAATTGTCAGCTCTGGATGGCTTAAGTACAGAGGGAAGCCAGAAAAGCCATCTGTTTGGAAGAATGAAAAAGCCTAGTTGTTTTACTCATTTCCTGGGCAAAATGAAGAGCTGAAAGGTTTTCAGTGAGAAAACTGCTTAGGCTGCACTAAGCCAGATGTATATAGGGAATTCAAAAGGAATAAATAGAACAGAATTTTCTTAGTTCAGTATAAAATAGTTGTATGGCAAATATGAAGAAATTACTTGCCCCTTCAAGCAGATAATTTGTAAGTTTTCCTGCAAATTTTCCAAATCTCAGGTTTGCTTTTCCAAATGAAGTTTAATGATAAATAACATGATAATCAATAATAATAAAAAATAATCAAATGTTAGCACTATCATTATAAGTAAATGCCTGTAATACTAATTTGAAAGAAACTTCTTGGCTTTAGACCTTTTAAGAAAACCTAGGATATCTTGTGTTAGAACAAGCCAATCTCTATATGAGATTTGAATCTGAGAAGCAGGATTCTTACATAATGCATTAGCATCGCACGTCAAATTATACCCGATTCCAGAAGAATAATTCAGGCCTAGGTGGGCACATCTAACTTTTGCTCCACAAGTGAAGATTGCTCCATCTACAAAATATATTTTACAGCCAAACATATTTCTAACACTTTACGCTGATATCGCGCTGCCAGCGGGACATACCGCTACCTCAACAGATACTTAGATGAGATTACCCTGCTCTGGGGCTCTCTCTACCAAAATATAGGACCATACAAATTTACAAAAGGCTCTAAATATAAATTCTTTCAGATTTTACTGAGTGTTGCACTCTGCTGGAAGGACAGATTTCTAAGAGTACATTATTTTCTAGTCTCCAGAGGAGGGACTAACACACTATTACTCGTTAGCTCCAATCTTCTGACATGTCTGCCTTGATAGGAATTGACTTTTGACCAAGCTGTCAGCATAGCTCTGTTGACAGAACTGTAAGCATTCCTATGCGACTCCCAAGCAAAGCTAAACAGACTAGAATCTCAACATATTGTCAGGGAGAAGACATTCTTAATTAAATAAACCCCCTAAATAAGTTAGCTTCCATAGACCCAGCTGCATGCAGTAGGTTTGCAAGGTATAGTATGGTATCTAGACAGATCAGTAAAATTCAAATGCATGATCTCTTTACCACTGTCAGGTGTGCAGCAACAATGGGTGTGGCTGTTCGCCCTTGAATTCAGATCTGGCAGGTTTGTAGTGTCTTAACCACAGAGAGTTTACCCTACAGCAGTTTTTGTCAAATAGACATTAGAGAATACCTTAAAACATGGTTTTGCTGCATTCAGGCAGCTCAACAGCTGACCATGACAACAGTGGCCAAATTGTTCTGAGTTTCTTTGATATGAATTAATAAAAAAAAGGTTTTGCCCTTTTTCATCTTATCTTGATACAGCTTTTGAATGGCATATGAAGTCTCTAACTTACCTAGCAAACTGTCAGGCCATTACTGATGGGAAGGCTGACACCCATTACAGCAGTCAATTAAGTGTCACTTACCTATTTGAAAACAAAAAACAACCTTTATCGGATGGATCTACTCAAGATCACTATTTCAACATAGAACCAAAAATAATTACCGTAGTGCCTCCAGCGACAGTTCAATTAAGAGACTGAAGAAATATATATGTAAAAAAATAAATGCACATATCATCTCTCTCTCTCTCTATATATATATATCTCGATCCCTAGACACAGGACTAATTTAGATTATACTTGCAGAAAGAGCTTTCTGGACTATCCAGGTTAAACAATGAATTTGCACACAGAATTGTCTCCAGAACTTCCTTCATTTCCTAACATTCCAGTCACAGGAAAGGAAGAGATTGGCCTTTAAGTCAGTAAAAGTACAGCATAGGATAATTCTACAGCTAACAAGCAGGTCATTTTTTATTTGCTTTATTAAGCAGATGGACTGCTTAGCTCTCACCTCTGAAGAGCATTATAAAAGCGCCTTATTTTACTCCTAAGCAGTTCAGTAGCTCTTCCACTAATCTTTTTCCTTCCAATTACGCTGTTCAGCTACATCACAATGCATGTGAAGCACTCTCCTTGAAGCTGGCGGTCCTGATGAACAACTAGCTATACTCCTTGCAAAAAAACTTCAGAAATTTAGAAAAATCAAGCTTTGAGCTGCTAAGTCCCCCACACCTCCCATGCAGTTTTCTCCAGAGGAGAGGATTATAGTTACCAGATTGAACAGTGGGCTTTTAACAGCTCAAATCTAGATTCCCAGGCCTAAAATAAGGACTCCACTGGATTTTTCCCTTCTTGAAATGACAGCTTCCCTGGCACCCAAACACATTGCTGTGTTTCCTCAGCTGGAAACAAATGAACAAAGAATCCAAGTAGTCTGGTGGAAGGCTTATGGAAAAAAGTGGTTTCCACAGCCCCTTCCTGAGATGCATTCTTTCTTTGCTGTGAATCAGACAGCTCTTCACAGTAAAGGCTTCTCCTTTACCTATACTCTGAAGCATTGCCTTCCCTGCAGCATACATAAGCCATCCATCTGGAGTTCTCTCACACTGTCATACTTTAAAAGGCTACTTCCATTTCTGTGGCATAAAATCCTTTGTAGAGCTCTCAAAGGGCTAAAAGCAAGACAGCCATCCCTTTGGGACTTTCTTGAACACAAACACATCTATTTCATCTCTGTGAACTCAGGATTTTTTTTTTAAATATCATGACTAACAGTTGTAGTGTGAAGTTGCCTTTTACCATGGCGACAGAAGCATTTCGAACTCTGCTAAAGTGTCTCATTACTGATCTATGTGCATCACAGTTTAAGGTTATGTCTGACTACGGATTCGCAGACACGCAGTGGAAAAAACTGACAAAGCTGCTAAAAGAGTTCTAGATTTCTAAAAGGCTACCTAAACCCAGCACAAATCACCATTGCTAAAGCAGAGACAAATATTCCTACTCATCTAGGAAATAATTTCTGTATAATAATAAACAATATTTCCCCACTGGAAGTCTTCCATCTTCAGCATTCTTTTAAGTGAGAAGAACTTAGTTTTCAACACCAAGTCTTGTTGCTCTTCTCTGCAGTAACCTCTCCCCAACTTGTGTTTATCATCATATAGCATCCAAAATTGGAAACAGTACTGATAAGATCTCACAACAAGCACAGCACCAAGTCGAGCAGAATAATTACCTCCTGTGCCACACATCTGACACTTTTGTCACTATTACCCAGAACAGGTTTTGTTTTGGTATCACTGGATTTTTAACTCTTAGTCGGATCTGCTATAATACCCAGAATACCTAGCACAGAACTGCTTCATTACCCCAAGCTGATGTCCCTAACACTCAATCCATTTTTCTCTTGCAAGTTTTACAGGGGCAGTCAGTTGCACCATCCAGATTAATAATGAAATCATTGAATAAATCTGTAAACCTGATCACCACATAGTGATTTAACCAAGGAAACATTTCCCAGGCTTCCAATTAAGAACATCATGTAGGAAAAATTCTTCCTAGAGTATAAGGACTTTTTCATTGATATGTAGCTTCAGTATGTTAGACAACCTTAAGAACAGCTTACATGAGGTGAAACCTTGGGGGGCAGTGGGAAAGAGTTAAAATAAGACAGTATAAATCCAGGTTTAGTTTAGTCACTCTAATATGAAAAAAAAGGACAAAAAAATGGAGGTGGGAAATTAGAACAGCCTTTGACAGGCCAAGGTCAGCAAGTTACTATTGACTGTTCATAAGCAAGTTAACTTTACCTTAGTCAGTAAGACAAGTCTAGTAGAAACTGATGTGTTTACCTTGTACATACAGAGGTAACCTGGTATTAACTTTAAGCTGCCTCATGTACTAATATAAAACTGTCCAAATGCATTGTCAGCTACTGAAAGTCTCTGCTCGCTGTGTCTTTACATTTACACCTATGCACACAGACGGCTTCTCAGCTGCTGCTGTCCCATGACCTACTCTGGAATTTAAAGAACATTTACATACAAGTTCAGAAACTTAAAAGGGAGGCCAAGAGTTACCTGTGATAGAGTTTAAAATTGAAAAATATTTTCCTTATGCACCAGCCATAAAATCATTGGGTTCATACTGCTGTCCTTTTACCCCTCTTATGTGCACTGCTGTATTTTTAGCTCTAGCTCTTCTCAGATAGGCTGAGGAAAATACTGGGATTTACATTCAGACAGAACGGACTACAGGGCTCATTAGCAAGTACTTAAGGTTAGAGGACACTTTCTCTAAGACTCTTATAGGTGGCTTTTTAAACAGACTGGCTTTAAGTGCTTTACAAAGTTCAAAACCAGTTTGATTTTGTACTAGAGATAAAGTTACCCAGAAGAATGATATGTCAGCATTTTCTTACTTCGGAGATAGAACTGTCAACATCATCGTCTAAACAAAGTGGTCAAGAAATATAGTTATATGGGTGTGAGAGCAGTACCACGCCATTACTTCAGAAGTTTTTCTATTGATGTAGTAAATGAAAAACATTTAAGAAAGCTCTTCCCCACCTTCTTCCACAGTTTTTTTTTATTGATCCAGCCTTGAATAATGCTACTTACTTAGTAACAAATCAGGCAAAAACAAGAGCAAGTGCCATTCTGCATTCCAGTAAGACTCATTCAGTAAAGTTTTGCAATATATACATTTTATCCAGCTTCTGACATCAGAGGTCATCATGCCAAAGAAAATTTTTAACAATACAATAAAACCGTTCAGATGGAACTGTTTATGAATGTAATTCAAGAGACCAGACAATTTAATTTCTGAAACCCATATCACTCATGTCCATAATCATTTTACATTTCACACTTCATGCTCTCAAACATTACCCTAGAGAAGACTAAATCTTTTTGTCACATATACTGTTAAAGACACTAGCCAGGTTTATAGAGTTACAGAAGACTATAAGATGTAAAATTTAGTAGGTAATAAGTTATGACATTTGCTGACTAAAACAATATTCAATCTACACTAATGTTTAATCCATTCAAATACAGTAAGTATTTGGATGTTATATACTACCCATTTCATATACTTACAGTGCAAAATAAGTGAGAATTTTTTTCCTGAGCATTTAGGAAATTAAAATCCTTTTTCTTTGTCATTGACTGCAATCCATTTAAAATATATTCCCCATATATCTAGGCTTGCCAAGACTGTACAATTAAGACAGGCAAAAGTCTGTAGACACCAGAAGCCCAATCAGTAATCAGAAGGGTTAATGAACACCTTTAAATTTGTTCCCATTTTTCAAGTCTAAGGATATAACAGGATTTTGAATTATACCAAAAAGTTCAGAAATTACATTTTTTTTTCCATTGACCACACACTGCAAAATGTACAAACCACATGCCTTCCAAAACAGAGAAACAGCCTCTATTTAACAAATTGTAATACATATTTCAACTTATTCTTCTGTAGTTAGTGTAATGCCCAGCAAGCTGTGCCTCCAACAGACATAAGGGAATAAAGCTTTTAGGAATGTTGTTTGGGCATTTTGTAAGGAAGCTGGATTCCTTACAAGTTCATCTTTTTCTCAGTAGCTACACACCATGAGTTTCTAATTCAATCTTCTCCTCTGTTTGCAAGATATCAGGTTCTACTGGAGGAACAGGTGGTCTGAGTATAATCTCTGGACCTCCACCATAGATTGACTGAAGAAAATTCCATGTTTCTTCAGATATTTGTCCAGAATCTGCACCTGAAAACATTTTTAAAATTTTAATTACTATTTAGAATAATTCTTTCATTATTTCTTTGAAGTCCATAACAGATACAAGAAGAAAAAAATATATTCAAATTTAAAACACTCATGTGAATTTCTGCTTTATCTTGCACCAACTACCAAACCCAATGACATATTTTGTGTTAACTTTATACTTCTTGATTCTTACAACTACCTCCTCGAAACTATCCAGTACTGACCACACCTCAAGTATAAAACACATGAAGGTTCTCTAATAAACGTCTTATCTGATACTTATCAGTCAAGCTGACAACTGGTACCTCTCGGTACACAGGAAATGATTCATATTAATGTAGGGATATGCAGTCCCATCAATTACACAGTAAAGTTCAAGGACTCAGAATTCTTGTTTCATCAAATAAATTAATATTATAGTAAAGAATAAAAGTGTGAGAACCACAGTGAAACTCCCAGAACCCTAGAGAGAAACCACTCTTAGGACATTAACTGCCCCACTAATGCTTTTGTACGTAGCACTTATGGGTCTGCCTGATTTCTTTTTGTTCACCGATTAACATCTTTCTTATGATTCCACTCCTCTGGCTAGAGGTCCCTCTCCTGTCTCAGGTCAGCATCCAACAATCATTTCTAGTTTTCTGTAACCATTTATAGGCAAAGGCAAGGGAACATCAGCACATCACCCCTCTAGCTTTTAACACAAGGATCCTTTCTGATACAGTTGAAGTTATTTTTTCCCATTAATCTAGGCAGAGAAGACAAATTTCTGTTTTATCTGAATAAACCTCCTCTTCTTTAAGCAACTCATTAAAAACCTGCCTCATAACAAGTTTCTCCCAATATCTTTATTAGATACTATTAATCTGTCTTGTTAAACCTAATTTCAGCATCCTCCTACTTCTAAAAAAATTAAGGAAAAAAAACCTGCCATAACAAGGGGATTTTTCTCCCTACCTCATACTTTTCTATCCTCACCACCGGCCCCAGTGTGCCTACTACTGTACTTTATGTATAAAAATCTTCCAAAGAGGAAGGGTACAGAGAGCTGCACATTTCATTACCTACACTAACCGAACCATGCAAAGCTTCATCTGGAAGTGACGGTGCAAATCCCATGCCGGTACTAATGATGTTATGCTTCAATTTTACTCATTTAGGTTCATGTGCTCAAAAAATAACGCTATCTCTGTAGGCACAGGAGTAGATCTTCACTCCCTTATCCAGCTTTTCTAATGGTCAGCTTTAACTGAACAGGCACAGTCAACTAATGCGCTGGGATCAGGACCAGTGGATCACTGAAACACGTAGTACTGTACACTGCTTAGTAGCACTCCCAACTCTTTCTCATGACTTGAGACAAGTTTTCTACAGCCTATTCATCTTCATTTCTACCCAAGTTCTAATCTGAATCAACACAGCTGAAGTTAAGTCAACAACTGGCTAATCTGCTATCAGTTATTGGTTCTAAAACGATTTTGTATTTTGCTACATGTCAGTTAGATGCTTTATACCTTGTATTTGAATTCTGCAGTAGCGCTCAAATCATTAAAGTGTACTGCAAAACTCCTGAGTGCAAGAACTCACTTTTTGTTTTTTAAATTCTTCATTAAGCTGAGCTACAATGAATTCAAATATTCATAGGAAGTCTAAAGTCTTCATAAAGCAGGCCATATTATAGTTTTTTAATCTGTACCTACAAACTGCAAATAAATGGTATTAAGCATCTGACTGAACAATAACAAAGAAATATGTATCTTTGCATGCTACAGAAGTTTTTGCAATGTACAGTGGCAAATAACTTGCAGAAAAATGAGCAACAGCATTTACTTACTGTGGTTTGTTTCCCTGTGTCAGAAGTAGCTCTCAATTCAAATTATGTTTCCAGATTCAAATAGCTACATACAGATATATGACAGTCTAAAAGCCAAGCAATTTACGTTAAGAAAACCCAAATCAAGCCAAGAGATACAAAGCCAAAGAACATTTTCACCATTTTAAAGTTATTCTGCACCTCCTCCTACACTCTCATCTGTACTTGGATTAGTCTGTTGCAGATACTAATTCTCCATTTTAAGAATAAGCTGCTCCCTCAAAAACGGGCACAACACAGATTCACTAGGAATTGCCATTTTATGATAACAGTTAAAAAAAGATTTAATGACTTTTCCAAACTTTAGCAAATACATCATAAGGAGCCCAAAGCGTCAGCAATACTTGACACCTACCTTGTTTTAGCACAGCATTTCCGCATTTTGTTACTGCAATCTTAGCATTATCAATAGGACCAGGAGGATCTAGTATGACAGAAAGATGATTAATATTGGGAGAGCTGAAAACAAATGGCAGGTTGGAGGGGCTATTTTCAAATAGAAGAACAAGCTTGCTTGTTTACTGCTTGTTCTTGTGCTGCTTAACAGTACACTCTCAAGTTGTTAAAAGCTAATTGGAATTTTAATTGAGCAAGATTTTTAAAGCATCCATGATTACATTAAGTCTTCGAGCAATGTAAAACACAAATTAACCCTAATTCTTACCCCTAGCAAAGTTATCATAGAGCAGATTCAGACAAGACTGTAGAACATTTTATCAGTGTTTCGATTTCTAAACTTTGGAGGCATCTGAAGTAGGCTAAAGTGATAGTATTATAGTTGTTACTCAGTTCTGAGTTTAGGTTGTGACAGGGAGGCCACCTTTCCTCCAGAAGCAGTAGCATTATCCATCAGTTTAATTTGCACAGCAAAATCCATCCTCCCTTGTACTTAGTTCCAATTTTCCTGCTGCTGCTAACAGCAAACCCCTGGAATACAAGCAACGTTCTTTCCACAACTATCCCATTATCCATTCGTGTGAATTATTTGACTATATTGTGTAATTTTGTTCCTGGGTCTATTTGTTACCTATGAAACCCGTGTCTTGGATGTTCCGTTTAAGAGTTTTTGTTGCCTTCTCTATCTGTTCTCCCTACAGCCTTCTACCAAAGCAGAAACTATTTACTTAAACAATACCACTGCATGACAACAAAAAAAGAAAAAATTACCCATGTTTCGAAACGGAATATAACTTACCACTGTCTTTGCCCTTTACAAATCCTTCCCATTCTCTGAACCATTGCATACTGATGCAGTAAAATGTTGATGGAGATTCTTCTTCCTGGAATGCTCTATTAAGCTGAAAGGAAAAAGGGTCCATGTTTTTCTGCTTTTTTTACTTTAAATCACTTAATTCTTTTAACCACTGCATTTATTAACTGCATAAGATTGCACTGCTACAGAACATTGAAAAGAACTATTGACAATCAGAACATTAAACACCTGGTGAATTCCTGAGGTGAAATTTTGCTGTAGCTGTAGCCTTCGTATTAAAAGATGATTTATTCTTTACTTGAGAATTTATTTATTTTTTCCTGAAAACAGCAGCAAGTTCCTCTTAAGCACGAGTGCTTACTCATCAAACGCTACTGGATAATTGTGGTGAAGGCTGAACTTTCAAGCAGCAAAAGAAAGCAGAAAAGTTATTTTTGTAAAATAAAATCCCTCAGTGTTTTTAAAGATTTGCTCCATAATTGTAAAGAAGGTTCTGTGTGTGATGGACTATATCTTCATCTATGTTTGTTGTTCTTCTAATACTTTGAACAGATGCCAGTATGATTCCAAGCAAGGCACAGTGAACTAATGCGCTGGGACTTTTAATGACTTTTCTTTGCTTCAGTTTAAAAGAAACAAAAAACCCCAAACAACCCCCTACCCCAAACAAACAAACCCAAAAAACCCCACCCCAAACAAAAATCACGAAATAATTTTTTGTTCCTGCTATTTTAGAATTTAAAAAAAAAAAAATCACATCCTGGTTTTCTGAGTTTTTGTTGCAAGGCAATGTCAGTGACTGGACAAATCACCAAAAACACCTAAGTAAAGAGTCTCAGTTACATTTACCTAAATTTGCTTCTATCATTGTAAGAAAAAAAATGTATTTTATAATGAAGATTTCTGGAAGTTTAACATTTTATTCTTTTTCAGAGACTACTGATCTTTTCACAAAGTTATTAAGAAACATGCAAGAAGTCACTTAAGCCTTTAAAACCACTATCTTTTAGCTCTGTAATAATAGAGCTATACTTCCCCCTTCAAGCCACGAACCCAAAGCTTCAGCATAACCTCTTAAGGTTTCAAATGGAATAAGTTTTGCAATCATTCTCGAAAGCAACCTTTACAGAGGATAACAGAAATTTTCTGTCTGCTAATCAGCAACAATACTTGCACAACAGTGCACATATTATCATTGTTTATACTGGAAAAATACCGATTGCTAAAGCAAAGGAGGTAGGCTCAGTGTTGTTAATAATAATTACTATCCAGTGGTAACCCAGACTAAAGAAAAATCAATTACTACAAAGTTCAAATAAGAGTTAAAATATGGAAAAGCTAACACAATCCCTGAAGTGTGATTAAAGCACAGATAGAACTGAAACAACAGCTGCAATTTTATTTTCCTCCCTCTCATGAACTAAGATAGCAGAAATGGGACTCCAATATCTCTGCACTTATTTTTACTGAAAACTTCATAACACATTTTCCATTTAAGAATTAAAAAATCATTACTACTAGTTTTTTTACCAGACTCATGCGCATAATCTCTAAGTAATGAAAAATATAGTAGCTGGTTGATATTAATTTTATAAATCCATTACAATACTAAGGTACTTACTTCACACTGAATTATTTATGTTTATGTCTCAAGTGATATTTTTAAAATTAGAACAAGAGGTAAAGATTATGATTAACTTTTTGCTGATACCGTATTATTGCACTTAAACCTTATTAGATTGCACAGAACAGACCAATGGCAGTGTATAAAGAACAACTGCTCATGTGGCTGCACTGTTTCCACACTATAAAAAAGCAATTTAAGAAACACATTAAATATTTTCTCTAAGTACATTTCCTTATAAACAGTTGTCTGGGATATCATAAGAACATTACTGTTGCCAAGGGGAAAGCAGGGATTCTATATCAGTATACAGATATTTAATAAAGTCCATTTGTTACAGGAATCACCTATGCACTTCTGGTAACCCCTTGGGCCAAGTCATGAATATCAGATGATGTCAAAAAGCAGAATGAATAAGTGTTTACTTTTTTTACCCGAATAAACATTTCCAATTCATTTTTCCTTCTTTTTTCAATTCTTTCAGACTCTATTTGGCAGGTGTGACAAACATACAGATGGTTAACAGCTGGTCCTCCTCCATACCTGCAGTAAAAATTAAAAAAAAAGACCAAAAAAACCCCCAACATTAACCTTGTGGCAAATGCCATGTAAAAAGATCATACACCTGTGGACATCACAAGTGTCAACCTCTTACAAAACGTAACGGAAGGCTGATACATGCCAGTCACACTGATCCACAAATGCCATAATTTATTTTCTCAGTAAGAATTTGTACTCCATCCGAAGACACAACCCATCTCTCATGTTCTGACTGCCTAAAGCCTGAACAAACCGTCTCAAACTCTGCCGTATCGCATGCTTCAAAAGGCGTTACTATGGGAAGAACATGTCAGTGAGCAAGTGTTCTGGTATATGTACACACCATGTGTGATTTTATTAAAAGCCTCTAAGAAACAGCTCATGGAAATGTTCCAGCCAGTTCTATCTTAACCACATTCCTCTATTCCACTGCAGGCTCTTCATCAGCTTGCTACCTCCGACACCAACCTCTAAACTTGTTTATTGTTTTGTTCTTAAAAAGTAATTCTCCATGACCCTCCCCTCCATTATTTAGCTTGTGTGAAACCGCATACATGGAAGTCTTCAGGGGCACTGTTACTGAGAAGCAGAGCAGAGATATATCCAGACACACACACACACACGTGTGTGTGTTTAAAAAAATATATATATATTTGCATCACTATGAACACGGGCAGCATTTGCTAGCTGAGAAAATACAAGCCTGATAAAGAAGATATTCTTGAATGATTAGCAGCCTTAAGAGACGCATTTACTACAACAGAAAGGCCAGGTTAAAATATGCATTGAGATAAGGATATTCCGGGTTCTACTTCCTAGCTGAATAATTATTTTTGTCAGAGCTGTGTTCTCTTCCAATACATCATATTTTATACCAAAAATCTTATGTTAAATAAAATGAGAGAGGGCTCTTAAGCATAGCAACATGAATTAAAGTTCAAAATATGAAAGTTGCTTAAGCAAGAGTGAAAAATAGCTGTTTACTTAGTGAATAAAATTAAACAAATATCTGCCATGGAAGGCATTGCCTTCTTTTTCCCTTTTAGTCTTGTATGTTTGTCAGTGCATAAGAATAATTTGGGATGCTATATTTTTCCCCAAATATGGAACTGTTGTATTTTAACTGAAAATTAAAGCATTATTTCAATACAACACACTAGTTTTTTGGTATGTACTCAATCATCCCAACTTATAGACATCTGTTTCATAAAATGCTCATCTACCACTTAAATTGCGCCTCTGAAGATGACACTTTGACTTTAGTCCGCACTGATCAGTTCACAAGTTTTTAACTGAAATAGGTCAAGTATGTGTTATACTATATTATCCTGAAGTACATGGAATTGAATAGAAGTGCCACGTGAGCAGCAAAATGTGTCTGGGACATGGACTGGCAACTGGCATCCTAGACAGATATCTCCTTTTCCTTAACACTATCTTGGTAAAAGTCAGCTTCCACCATAGTTGGCTTCCTCACCCTAAATTCCTGCAGCCTTGGCACTCTCCCATAATTCCCAGATAACAGCAAGACAAGAAGAAAAACATGGTTGCTTCAGAGCTCCTCTGTGTTGAAGGGTGCTCATGCCAGTCAGGAAGACAGACAGAACAGAGATTTAAATGTATAGAAAACATGTATCAGTTGTTGCTATGTGGTAGATTACTCTCAAAATGTGGAGGATGATATAATCTCTGGGACTTCTATGTTTCTATCAAATGACTGAAGTTCATCAACTTGTTAGAAAAGTTTATAGAGAAGGGAAATCAATGAGAAGTTTAAAGTTTAAACACCTCTTCCTTTAGATTTAACAAGTATTTCTGCATACAGAAAACAGATAACGCCTTTGTTGGTTGGAAGAAAAAAAAAATCAGTACATCTAGGAAAGTGGAAATAAGCTGGAAATAGTATTGTGTCTGTTTTTCGCTTGTGTCCATTGAAACTTTAAAAGAAAAAAAAATCCAACCCTTTAGTGCTTAGGTGGCAGAAAATTAACAGCTAAATATATTTAATGCAAGTGCAATACAGAGTCCTTAGGTCATCAGCAAAGCTCTTCTGCAGTGTTTTGTTACTGTTGAAAAAGGAGACACATCTTGTAAGAATCCCTCTGTTACAAGCAAGCACAAACCTGACCTACATTAAAAGCGTGGACTAGTTATACAGAACACTTAGATATAAGTTATTTTGAAGCAGTACTGGCAGCTGAGGCTATGGATCCAAAGCCAACGTAAAAGAAAAGCTGCCTCCAGCCAACAAGAGAACAGGAAGCTGATACAGAGAGCTCTTTCAAAATACTGCTTGCAAAGCGTACTTTTGCTGACCTACTTTGTGTCATTTTGTACATACCATATATGTTTATTGATTTAATACTCAAGTATTATCCCAGTAACACACTATTTTATGTAGGCTTTTAGCATTACTTTGCACAAGCAAATTACACAAATTTACTGTTTGCAATCCCTTCGCTTAGCTTTGTGCCTAGAGTATATATATTTTTTTTTCTGAGCCACTAAATTCTTAAGTCTGTTGTTGCTTGGCACATGTTTGCTCTCAAACCGTATCACTGGATTTTTTCCCATTACAGTACGAAACTTACCTGCTGTACAGATTATCCCATATATTTTGGGGTAGCATTACAACTAGGTCCTCTATGAAGTTAGCTTTGTGTGGAGGAACACCTGAAAAAGCAACAAAACAAAAAAAGAAAAAAGGAGAAGAGTTGTGGATTTTATTGGCGGGTAGGAGACTATGTTAGAGGTCTCTGAATAAAAAAAATATAGCCTTTCAATGAATTCAGAGAAATCACATGACAATTTTTACCACAATGTAATCTATTACTGTATTTAAGAGACCTCTCTGATTTTAGTCTGTTATGAGGCTGAAAAGTTTATAAAAAGCGAAAAAAACTACACCAAAAATTAAAAATGAAGGGCCAGAATACTTTTTAGATATTGATTCCAAAATGCTTCTTAAGGTATACAATTAAAATATTGAAGAGTGCTTAAATATTTTTTTTATGCTTGTAAACACATTAGCAAACTGTCTGTTCAAAATTCACTTATTTGCTCTAGGCCTTTTTTAATTAGTTCATACAATACGAACACTTGAAAGTACCAAAATTTTGAGGGAGGCAGGAGGAGAGCCTTGCAGAATTAGAAACACTGAATTGAAGCACATGGTAAACAGCAATGTGCTATGCAGGAATTCTTTGAATAGGGAAAATCCAGCAGTTTGTGCACTTGTACAAGAGTCATCTGCTGTAACCCTGCAAAAGGAAAGCCACAGCCACAGGGGCTCACGGGTGCATGTGCCACAAATTGCTTAAAGGAGCACAATATTCCTGTGTTAGAAGTTTGGTTCAGCAACAGGGGCAGCACCTCTAACTGCTAATCTACAACAGCTGTATTTTTATTAGAAAAATAGGTATAAGAACACCACGTAGTAACAATTTCTTGGAATGTTAGCACTCCAATACGGATAATTCGCCAAATACGTTTTCCTTAATGTAACGCTTTCATTAACATTTAGCACAAAGTACAATTTTTATGCTCCTAATCAAAATATACAGAATTACTACTCTATTTTCACACTGCTATGCACCGAATACTCTGCATCAGAACCATTTCTTGTTCTGCAGCTTTCAAACCTTCTTGTTACTTCTAGCACGTAGCTGAGAAAAAGATTTATATGAGCAAAGTATTAAGGATGCTGATAAAGTGACAGGATTTTTTAAAATGGGAACATACATGTTTAGGAAGCAAGCAGATAAGCCAAACTGTTCCTCTTTAAGAATCAAGAAAGCTTATGAACAAAAAAATCAAATGCACAGAGAAGAGAAAAAAAATAGGAGAAATTCACACAGTATCTTTTCCAACTAGTCAGCCACTAAAATGGGAGAAATAATTTACTTAGAAGTTGTAGTTCTGATTTACCTAACAAGTTACAGAAGATATAATATGAACATACTCTTTTCAAAATCCTTTAATTAAAACAAGTTACATCCCAGTATAGCTACAAGGTGACAGACAAATTCTTTTTAAATGATACTTAGTTACAGTCTCACCTCCATGCATACAGAGAAAGTCATTATTTGAAATTGGTCCTGGCTCTGCAAAAGTCTTGAATTTATTTAACCACTGTCTGGAAACATAGAACTGCAGAAGACTTGGTTCCATCATATTCAGTAGACCTGATATCCTCCGTCTCTCTCTCTGTGCTTCTTCACTGCTCTTTCTATTACCGAAATAGAAACCATTAAACAAATATATATCCCTGTGTACAGTGCAGATAATTCACCCTGTGAAAAGAAAACTCCTTTCAAGTAAGTTAGCTGGGCCATGTCTATACTGCAAAGCTCTACTAGCATGAAGTAGTTGACTTAGCACACGAAAGAACCTGCACCTTTTATACACAGCCAGAGCCACCATCTAAAGGCGTGGCAGGAACCTAGACTGTCAGATTACAGAATGGTGTGTCACAGGAGTCAGTACAGTTAGTGAAGAGTGGGAAGGGCAAAGACCACTTGTTCTGTTAAGCCTATGCTTGTCCTTAGTTCTGACAGGCCATGGCACAGGTGTTATCATGCTCACAAGAAAACTTTTGCCTGCTTGGTTCAACAACTCAAAGACCCCTGACAGTTCCCATTCAACCTACCAGCCCAAGAAAGCAAACAGCTGCACTGCAGAGACAACAGACTACACTGCAGAGGTGATTACTGCCACAGAAGAAGATAAGGCTGTGCCCACCTGCCCATTTCCTTTATGCATCTTTTGAGCAAGAGCTTTGCAAGCTGTACTCCTTGGGCAGGTGTTCCTTACTTACTGTTCAACCTTACTTCTGAAAGTAGGTAGATCGGGTGATTCCCCTACTTCTCCTGTATCCCCCTACTTTTCTCTTTGAGGCTGTTGCTTCTGTCCAGCTTGGAAGTATGTCTGCTGTCCTGTTTTTAGATTGAATAGAATCTCTCTTCTCCAAAAGCAGATTTGAACCATTATTCCATCCTCCAAAACCCTGACCTGAAACTTCACTCAGCATCACAGAAAGGCTGGGCCAGCTCAGTTAATTTATGGCGTCACAGTTGACTCAAATAGCTGATAGAAAAGCTCCAGGTAGACCTAATGGCTATAGCAACAAGGCTATTTAGAGTATAGGAAAACAAGACTAAAAGAGTAGGAAAACACTTAAATGCTATCGACCTAATTAAAGTAAGTAATTTTTATCTGAACAGGTAATGTAACAAAAACCTTAAAAGTCTGAAAATGAAATTCAAGTAGGTAAGTTCACTTTCCAGCTGCCATTTAAAAATGCATGCGTACCTCCACAAAGCTTTCTAAAGCGTGCTGAAATAACGTCTATTTTGTGTGTGTGGTAGTGTTTTGTGGCCTATTTTCTGAAACCAAGTTTTATGAATGCTATTCTTTTGTTATTTAATATGTTTGCCCACAATCAGGGACAGTGTTCTTTCTTAGCAATTCATCATGACTTCCACATTCCTTTTAAAAGACTCACTGAGTCAGACTCACAGGCTTAGCTCAGACAGTGGCAGGTACAAGCGCTCCTAATGAAAGTTAAAACATTCTCAGAACACATCTCATTTCTTGTGCAACTCTGACACAATCTATTTCACAGTCAACTTTTAGTGTAAATTTTCTGGTACTGACCTCAGTATCAGAAATTTAGAATTTGAAAATTGAGTTCAGTCGCTTTTATTATTTCAAGTACAAAAATGCCTTAGACTGAAGATGATAATAACATGATTTCTCGCATTTCATTTCAACTTTCAGGAAAAGAACAGCCTATAAACTCCCTGAAATTAAATTACAACATAGTAAAACCTCTGTTGTTCCACATCCCATCTGCTAAAGACTTTCCACAATTCCCTTTAGAGCCCTAACAGCTGGAGTCTGTGTGCAAAACCACCCCATGTGCAGAATTCCATTCCTCTAATTGAAAACAAGATAATTGGTGGCCAGTTCTAACAGTTGCTTAGAAAGTAGAAAGTTCTCTTTCTACCCACCTTACTATATTTATGCAGATTTAATTTTAATTTTAAGTTCTATACATGTTTTAGCAGTGACAGAGCAAGTGTTAAGGTCATAACCAAATGACTACATCTCTCTCCCGCATAGGCTTTTCTGGTTGGTCAAATTCTTCCATTATCATTCTTGCAGGGCAGCTGATTTCTGAAAGCTGCCCAACTGCTTAAAAAGTTATTTACACACCTAACAGGAGTATGACTGTACTTTTAATATCTTACCTGTAGAAGAGAACATAGGCTTCTGCATTTTGCACTGTGGATTCTGAGACTTCTGTGACACTCTGGTCATCAAATTCATACCACAAATTATTTAAATTGTTGCGACAATAAGCTATATAATGTCCGCCTAGAGTGTCAGAAGCAAGAGTTATTAAAAAGTGTCCAGAGCTGCCCATTTTACTTCCTTTTCATGTATTGCATAGTAAGTCCAACAAAAGCAAGTCTTAACTGGGAGAAACATTAGGTCATTAGCAAACAGGATCTGGATATTAACTTCTCTCAAACCCAGGATCAGCTTTTTCTTTTTCCCCTGATTTTCTGTCAGCTAGTGGGAAGTTGGATACCACTTTCAGCATATTCTTGAACTCTTCAAACAGCTTGTTGTCTAATGTACTCCTGGGCCATGATATTCAAATCAAGTAAGACTGACTGAACAATTTACCCATAACCAGTTTCCACAAACTCCTTTCAAATCTTTGGATGCTTTGTAATAGAAATCAGTGTAGATGTCCAACGGCTACATGATATCAAGACCATACTTTTCTGTTTTGAAGATTATTCATATTATAAACTATTACTATTTTAAATGCACAGTCAACTGTTAGTAATTAAATAATCAAATATCTACTAAACTGATTACAAAAAGCATCATTCAGCAAGCACTAAACAGAAGATGAAAGAGCATCCAGAAAAAAAATGGAAACCACTTCATCTAAACAATGGATACCTCTAGTCTGGGGAGTAGGAGGGGGTTAGTAGCTTCTGTAAAAGTCTATGAAGTTTCTGACTTCAAACTTTTCTCTCTCCTATTTTCCATATCTTGTAAACACGGAAAGCACTTGGGCAGGAACAAGCTTGACATATAGCAATAAGATGTTTATTCAGCTATTCATCACTACCCATAAATAGCAGCTACTGCCTGTTTTGGGGTTAATTGGCAGCAATCATACAAGAGAACACCTTTAAATAAAGTTATGGGCATCTTTGTGGTGCTTTGTGAACTCTTTCCAAAGAAGTAAGGCATACAAAGCATCAAAACTCTAGACAAGCAACAGCTGTGTAGAACAGCCCATCATCTGGCATCTGCTGGCATGTAACATTATACATATTATTGAAAGAGAATAGTATAAATGTACAAATAGTTCTTTTACTTAACATTCCAGGATCTTTTAGGTTTTTTTCCACCTACAATTTCATTTAGGTATGCCATACAATTTCAAAGATGTGTCCACTCCTTAAGAGCAAACCATCTTATGTTCAAGGTAAAAAACACAGCATTTATCTTTCACATTATAATTACCCATGCTCATCTATTTACCCTTCAGTATATGGATATCATCCTTAAACAGAAGTGCTGATGTGAATATCAGCTGCAAAGACAAAATAATCAACCTCATACTTACTGCTGGCAGTTCCATGATGGCAGATGACAGATAGGAGATCATAAGTCACTATTTGAGCTGGACTGTCCTTTGCAAGGAAAGGTTGAAGATCAAGGCCCTCCAATGGAAAGGACACATGGGTCCCAATTTTTGTGGAAAACATAAGTTCATGTCTAAATCTTTTGAGATGAATGCACAATATCTGTAAGAAGGATTAACGGATTCACTCAAGAACTATACATTTGATATTTAATAACTACACTGGGCATGTCATCTGTTCCTTTTATCATCCCAAAAGGATCACTTTTCTCAATGGCCTGAAGCAAATATCAGAAGCTCTGTGTGCCACAGTTTTGGGTTTGTTTTGCTTTGTTTTGGTTTTTTTTGGTGGGTTTTTTTTTGTGGTCTTTTTTTGTTGGTTGGTTTTTTGTTTGATTTTTTTAAAAATCAACTGCAGCTCAAGGAGTTAGAAATGGATTTGTAATTATCAAAGACTTATCTTACTAACAGTATAAGAAAAAAAAATAAACCCAAAACAAACCAAATAAACAGTCCTGAACAGTTACTAACACTGATGCAGCAATAAACAACATACCTTTCCTCCTCCTCAGTGCACCTATTGCACAATCTTGTCACAAGGGACATTAATTCTCACTGATTATTGCAGCCATCAACTCTTGTTTTGAGGTATAAGATTGGATTACTTTTAAATGCTTTCATCATATAACATTATAAACACAATTTACTCCATGCAACTCAGTCTTACCACATTCCTAATCATGCAGAAAAAAGTGCTTTAAAGTGCATGTAGTAACAGTACCTCAGGAAATTTTTGCACTTTGCAGAATTTCACTCCATTTCTCAACCTAAGCAAAGAAAACAAACAACAAAACAACCAATACTTAGTTCTGGAAAGGTTTTCTTTTCTTGTGCTAGATCAGCAAAAGTCTAAGCTGAACATTATATTAGTAAACCCAAAATATTTCTGGAATGTAGACTAGACATGGAGTAGCCAAAACGATACAAACAATGATGCTTCAGAAGGAAAGACAATCTGTACTGCTGAAAAATTCAAAGCAGCAAGTATGGATAATCAAGTTCCATCTAGCTTAGCTAACAGTTTCTCTTAGCATAAAGGAAAGAACTTAAGCTTCATGAAAGCTGATTATTCAGCAAAAGAGAAAAAAGAAACCAACTAAGTTTATTTAAGAAATTACCTACAGCAGATCACCAGTTACATAGCACGGAATGACACTCTTTTTCCTTAAAGGGCTTTGAGCAGTCTTCAGACCATGTCTGTTTCTTGGTTCTTTGTTCTTTAAAGCCATAGTAAATTTATTTATTTTTAACATCCTTGAATGACCCACTGCATATCAATAAAAACTTGCTAGTAACATAAAGGGCTAAACGTTTTTATTTTATCAATCAAAACAATTTAGAAAGGGTTCAAATTGTAAGGAATGTGAAAAAGAATTAACGTACATTTGGTTTGCAATTTGGGATGGTGAGTCAGTGTTTCTTGACTCCTGCACCTTTGTAATCCTAAATTTCTGACAGCCAGAACACAAGCATCAACAGATTAGTAGTACTGTGACATATCCAAGAGAAATAAATCCCTCTTGACTAAAAGAAGCATTAAAACATTTGAATTAGGACAAGTTAAGACAAAGGAAAAACCAGCTTACTTCTTACACCTTCCACAGCTGTACATGTTATCACCTGCAAATATCAGGGAGAAGAAAAAGAGCCATTATTCTCTAAATCCAAGTAGCTATCCATTAAGCACATATATTTGATATATAAAAGTTTCAAGGGAATTTATCTGTAGGTTGCATTCAGTATTTAAACAGTCATAAGATTGTTGATATTGAAAATAAATAGAAAGGTTCTTAGGTTTTATGCTTTCAACTATGAAGCACTACAACATAATGCAGAGAGACGATGCTATATAATTTAAAAAGGAAATAATTCACTAAGTCCAAATTAGGGTTATGAAAATGAGTATTAATACAGTGGTTTTGGAAATTTTTATGAGCCTTCAGTTGATACCATTTCATTAAACCAAATTCAGATATACTTGACATTTCTAAAGCAGCTTTCATGGGCATTACTTGCCTCAAATATTCAGTTGAGCGAGAAGCTTACCTTTTTGAAATGAGTGATCCCGTAAGAGCAAGGAATGACTGTATTACAGTCTAACAGGTGGCCTTTGTTTAATTGCATGAAGCTAAGGTGATGATTAATCATCTTATTGTGATAGAAGGAAAAAAACTCAGAAGAGATATGTTCATGTAATTAACCTCTTACCCTTGAGCTCATCTCTGGCGAAAAAGGCAGCAAGACAATCTTGTAAGGTTACAACTGGACCCCAAAACCAGCTAGGAACACATGAGACAACAAACCTGAAACATCATTGACAGAAAAGAAAGAAAACCAACAAATGTTCTGCCAGAAGAGCAGAAACTGGAATTTCAAAATAGATAAATAAATAAAGCAAGGTAAATATTATTTACCTTTTGAAATATTCCATAAAAAAAGCTATCCATCCCTGGGGGGCATATGCTTCTCCACATGACCCTGCCTTGACTAGAGATGTCTGATGACTTGCAGAATGGAGTTTAGCAAGATCCTCCTTACCTGGGATAGGCAAGGACAGATCCTGAAAAGTCTCCAGGGTTACAGACAGCTAAAGAATGAAACAAATGAAACAAAATGGAGTTAAGCTTGAAGAGTAACAAAAATTAAATTGAATTCTGTAAAGTTCACCAGTAACTATTAAGTCACCAAACAGCTGAAAATTCCACTAGGTAGCAAATTAATTATAAATAAGGAGATATAAGAAGTCACTTTCTAAAAAAGAAGGAAAAAAAACCCCCACGTTTCAGAGTGAACTTGCACACTGTTGTCACTGAAACTTTTTTTAAGTCGTCGTTCATTATTTGTCTTCTTACTAGCCATACAAAGCACCATGATTTTTGCCTCAGGCTCCTGTTACACAAACAAGTTTCAGAAAGCTTCAGCCCATTGTTTTGACAGTATTTTACTCTGACAGTACCTTGACCTGATGTAACTGGACCCACTGCAAGAGAGACCGAGCCGTGCATTTTCTTTTTCCCATGCTGGATTTAGTGATTACATAGTCACAGAGTAAAACATCAAGCAAACTTCAGAAGTTTTTTTGTTTGGGTTTGTTTTAACTGCCTCACCAGATTAGCCCAAGGTCTCAGTATTCTTAGATCTAAAGTCTAAAGCAAGGGAAGCAGGGCATGCAACTGTGTCAGGGTGAAGTTTAAAGTTTATATTGAGAAACTCGTCCCCAGTGCAAAGGCTTGGATATCCAACACTTGATATTATTGCTCTGAAGCTAAAGTGGTCCACTAGACATGTTTAGATAAATGACCTTTTTTTAAAGGATCACGTGTGCTGTTCTAAGTAATCCTGTGAGCAAACAGTATAGGAAAAAAATCAACTGCTCCTATACTGCACCACATCTTGCAGTAGAGGACAACTTCAGAAAGCAGATAATCATTCATATAACCTGTAAAAGTAAGTGTCTTTACCTGGATTTTTTGAAAGACATGAATTTGCTTAGCCTCGATCTACCCAATACAACTGTTATAGCAGTATGATTGGACTACTGTCTTTTACTTTTCTTTGTAGCATTATGTACCTGAGAATTTACTACAATAGTAGGCAGGCATTAGGTTATTCAGAATATTACTGAAACTAATTATACCTAAGTGAAGTTGAAGAGCAAGCCTCTTTCTCCATCCCTGCTGTAAACCAATTCTCAAAATGTTATTTTTTGGTCTGAGTAAATATCCAGCTCAATGAAAGCAAACTAGCCTAAACACAAAGTGCTGGCAGTAGCTGCTATTACTGTTTGAGTGATCAAGTATGAAACAGCCTAATCATCTGAGGAAATCTGCCATAAAAGAACGAAGTTATCAGAGAATGACTGTATTCATAAAACTGTAAGTATTTGTATTGGGGGGAGAGGTGGGGGGACATATTAAAAGCTAGGCCTTCCACTCCTTACTCACCCGATCACAAGTCAAGCACTGTACTGAGCTTATTATAGTCCCATCAAATATATCAGAAATAACACTCCTGTACTTCTTGTGCTTCTTCCTTTTTGGTGATGATACAGTTGAAACTATAAAATGACAAGAATAAAATGACGACAGTAAATCAAGATATAGTGAATTCTGATTCCCTTCAACTTTGCATAATATAACTAAACATCACACAGATTCAGGATTAAATTATGAGCCAAGATCTGTTTTCTATTTACTAATTATTTCTTAGAAGTTACATAACCAGATTACTGGTACTACCAGGCAATTCACGTAGGTTTCTCAAGTAGTTTATGGGGGACAAACACCAGAAAATTTTGCTTCCGTTTTACTAAAACTCAAACTGCCAGTCTTGAAATCTGCAGGCTACTGCTACAAGATCCATCTTGGCAGGAACCCCCCAAGGTATAAACTGAAAAAGCACATTCTGACATTTAATTTGATCACATCTTTCCAGGAAGTTTTAACCATGTTGGGCTGAGGAGCTCATACCAAGCTTATTGTATCACAACACTAATGACAGTGGGTTGAAGTAGACTAAATTTACTCCTAGAGTCCAGCCTAACAGCAGCCTATTAAAAGGAATAAAGTAAAACTCCAAGGCAATAACATGTGCTCCCCACCCAAATCCACAACTAATTAGGTAAACACACCAGAGCAGTCTCTTGGGCTCTACGATTACTGGAATAGTAAGCTAAAAAGATGACCACAAAACCTCTTCTGGAGTCAGTACATTACCCGAAGAACCACTCAAAAGTCTTGTAGGAGTCAAAGGCAAACTCTGCCAAAATGCTGACAGCCAGTAATAAGATAGGTAGTGAAACATGGAAAAAATGACAGTGAAAAGGAAACTGAATTACCTCAGCTCACCCAGCAGATACCATGTGCTTTCAGCAAGGGGTAGATGAAAGAGAAGGGAATAGGTGCGTGTAATTAGGTATTAGCCCCTGGACACAAGTCCCAGCACACTAGGGAATTCCCCTAGCATCATGGTGAGTTAGGACAAAAAAACCCACCCAAAAGACCCAAACAACAACAACAAAAATATCAACCAACCAAACCAACAACCTTGTGAGCTTACAAATGGCTGCCACGCCACTCCCCTAGTCAGTTGTTCTACTTCATACATATCTATTCCCTCAGTACTCAATGAGGATGACCAAGAGTGAAATTATTAGGAAGTGACAAAAATCGGTAGTCTAAATTGGAGGAGACCTTGAGATATCATCTGATACAGACTCTGTTCAAAGCAGCTCTAGCTGAGCTTCAGAATATCCATCTCCAAGAACCTCGGCATACCTCTGGGCTCCCGCCTCTGTTGTGGTATTCAACTTCAGCTAAATTGAAAGATTTTTTTTTTCCTTCTATCTAAGCGAAGTTTTCCTTTCTGCAACCTGCTTCCATTTCTGTTTGCTGCATGGCTTCAAGAACATTCTGGCTTTGCATTCTCTATAACCACCCATAATGCCGATGACAGCAACAGTTCCCCTTTAGCCTTTCCTCCTCCAGACTGAACAACCCAGCTCTCAGCCTCTCCTTGTACATGACAGGCTCCAGCCACCTAGTATCTCTTTGGATAGACTCGCTTCATTTTGTCTAAAACTTTCCTGTAAAGGTGAAGCCCAAACTGGAGACAGTAGTACAGATGCAATGTCAAAACTGCTGAACAAATGAACCAAGGAGGCCAATGATTTAAGTCCATTAAATTGTTGTCATTCAACATGAATGCTAAAGCATTAAAAGGATAACATGAACATTCTCAGAACTTACCCTGGACAGCCTGTTGAATGAAATAGGATCACAATATTAAAGCTGAAGGAGTTTCTTGTTTTGGTTTAATACTAGCCTTAAAAGCATGTTCCAAAAGACGAGCTTCTATTGAAATAGTCTACTGTTGCCAAATAAGTGCCAAAATAAAATAAAAGAAAAAAATCATACATTGTTCCTAGTGCCCTAAAGCTGCACTGTCTTGTATCTAAAGGCAGTAAAAGTCTAAACATTCTGGGTGCTGAGAAACACATCTATACTGTGGAAAGTGCCAAAAGAAATACTCTACACCACAAAGACAGTAACAACCAGAAAGCAGCCAGCATTAACAAGTCTATCTACAGTTTAGGTACACATGGCTCCTTAAACCTTAATGAACTAAAATGGTGTCTTACTGAACTTGTGCTGAAGAACCATCGTGCGCGTTCTCTGAAAAGCATTACCCTCCTGAAGGTACTAACTTCTCCCACATTTTTGCCTCTCAAAAACAGTGCAATTGAGAAAGTCATCTAAAAATATTATTCCATCCTCCCAAAGCAGAGGCAAATACTACTCACGTTTCAAAAGAATTAGAATTTTACAGAAGTAAAGGGACTGTTATTATATGTCCAGCTTATATAATGATTCCCCTGGGGGGAGGGGATTTAGGGGGTGGGAAAAAACCAAAAACGCACAAACAAAAAACTGAGAACAACACTGCATTGCTATGCAAAAGACAAGAAACCACAAAATGAAAAACTAATACGGAGCAATTGAGTACCAGGAGGGAGAAAATAAAGGGCCTATACCTTTTTTGTGGACTGGTCCCAGTGAAGAGCATGATGCAAATGATTTTGGAGGACTGGTGGATAAGCGTGTGTTCATCCCTTCACTTGATGATAGGGCTTGGGCTGCAGATATATCATTCATGTGGACATCACTGATGTACTCTGCAATTAATATTTGCATTATTTCATAAACGCTACCAAAAACAACATACTACAGAATGAACGCATTACTTATGAACAGACACCGCCAGGTCACTGGACATTTAGGAATGAAGCACTATTTCCATTCACATGCCTTTAAGTTAAGAACAAAACCAAAAAACCCAACTCTTCTGGGTTACCTGAATCCTTACCCAGTACAAATCTTTAGCTTTTCAAGGGAATTCAAATTGAATTCAGAACACCTAAACTGAAAAAATAGATTTGGAAGGTGCATTGTTTACAAGTAAATCCACCTACCCTATTTGACCTATACCTCTCTGCTGTATTCTACAACCCACTTCCACTCCACACAGATATTCTGGCTAATAATTTGACTATTTCAGTTGCACATTAGTAATACATTACCTGAGAATCTGCTGTGTATCTGTACTTTGACAGTTCCTTGATTATTTAAAAATTCAGTGGCCTCTGAAGCAGTGTTCGTGTCTTTTTCCAAGCCTTCAATAGAATTTGCCCGTTTAAGCTTGTTGCTTGATATTTTTTCTTTCTGCCAATCTTTGGATGTGATTGAGCTGTTATCATCATCCTGAATTAACATGGTTGTCTCTGCAGGATCCTCTAAGACAGGCTTGAAAATAGCATCATTTTCTGTTTTATCACAGGTACCACAGGATTCACAGGGCTGAAAGCCTACATCTGACTGGCTCTTGTCTTCTTCCATACTCTCTTCAACACTCATCGGCTGGGCATCTTCCAGTTCTACAACTGGTTCTTTAAGTTCTTCATGAAGCAAATCCATTAGACAACGCAAAAATTCTTGAGCATCCTAGGATTTTAAACAGATTTTGTAATATTATTCCATCTTATTTGGAAGATATTAAAGTCATATCAGGAAAAGATACAGATCACTAAAATGAAAGCTACAGCTGGCTGTTAAAGCAGAATAAGGTAAATTCCCCTGTCCCAGGTCTAATGTTCAAAAGAGATTTTATTTCCAGACCAGATATTTGTTTCCTGCATCAACTTCTTTCATGTCACAAGTAATCTTATCGTAAGAAGTTTCCTCCAAAAGCTTATTTCAACAACTTCAACAAAAACGCTTTGCTCGTAATGGAACGTTTTAGGGACAGTTTTTCAAAACCTTATGCAGCATCTTCAGCAAAGCAATCAGAGCCTTGCTTTCACTGGGCATGGAAGTACTTTATTAAGAAGTATTATGATGTATTTAGCCTGTCTTTTCAATTGCATCATACTGTCAACAAGATCTTAATTCTGCTTCTCAAGCCTGGACAAGTTTTCTCAGCTATCAGTGTTTCCACAAAGAGCTGTCAAGTATTACTACAAGTCTAATCCGTGTTTGGAAATATCTTAAAAGTCATCGAATTTCAACAATCCACGCAGTAGCTTGGTTCCTGGCAATAAAGAATATATAATAAAGCAAGCATGAGAGAAAACAATAACCTCTTCTTGGCAGCTACTACTGCTTCTATTTTCTTCCATTTTCCTTTTTGTATTTTGGTTGTTCACAATAATAGTTTTGCTGCTCAACATTCCCATCCATCATTGCAATTACTTATTAAGCAAAAAAACTGCTGACTAGAAAACATTCTTTTTCTTAAAAACTACAACTCTAAGATATGAGTTTTGGGTTTGGGTAATGAATAAAAAAAATTCTAATATGCCTATTTGTTGGTAATCCTTTTACACAACAAACAAACCCACACACACTCTCACAACCGACAACTCAAACCTTGAGACACAGATTAACTAATAAACATTTTTTACTGAGCAGAAGAATTCCTTTTTCTCCCTGAATATCGGGCATGGCTGCCCAATTGGCTGCTCAGCTTGCGAGGCTGGGCAATAGGAGAGTGTTGGTCATGAAAGACCTGCTTTGTTTTAATTGTTGCCATGAAACCTACTAAACATGAAACTGAAGTGTATTCCAGACAGAACCTAAAACAGTTCTCATTTAAGTGTTGCTCTGCATGGAAAAATACATTGTCAGTAGTGTTCAAAGCTGCAGGAACCAACTTTCCACAGTTTCTTTTCAGTTATCAAGATTGGTTTTCTTCTTTTCCAGAAATTCATGTGTGTCTTCAGAAATTCATGAGTAAATTAAAAAACACTGAAATTACTATTTAAACATTCACTTTACAGCTACATGCTGCATTTGAACATCAAAATATGTGTTCTAAACTTCCACTCCACAAATTTGAAACATGCTAACTGAAACACCAACATTCCTTTGAGTAACAGCAGATTCCTCAAAGATATTAGCAAACTTTTCTAATTACAGGGTTTAAATTTTTTCCTCTAGACCAAAAGCTTTTTAATGAAGTCCTGTAAACTGTATGAATACAGCACGATACTGTATGAAGGATCAGCTGAAGAATGCCTTAACTATATAATAATCCATGCCTCTAACAAATTGCCAAATTTACAGTTTCCACAATACTGCTTACAAAACACACAGCGGTGGTGTTTTTTTTTTTCCAAAGATTCTAAATGAAAATTAGATACTGTGTATTTAATTTTTAAAAATAAATAAATGGTAGATATATGTAAAAAAAATATTCTATTTTTAATTTTTGAACACCTTTGTGTTTTTGGGTCTGCTCAAATATTAGCAGCATTATTTCACACAACGGAAAAGGTTTAGATATGTATTATTTTAATTTTCCTGAAAAAAGGGAAAAGGAGTTAATAGCAGAATTTGAAGGCCCTTCAAGAATTTGATGTAAACAAACATAAAACCTGACTTAACTGTTGATGGTTCAGTTTCAGAAAATCTACATTTGAAGCATATAAACTGAAGTTTATGTTACATTTGCTTTAAACAAATACAGGAAGCACACTTTCTTAAGCATTAAATTTGAAAGACATCAGAAAGTTTTACCTGTTGAGAGTATCCTCGAAATGTTGGATTAACAGTTTTAATTCCTTGAAATAAACCAGTAGGAACAACAGAACCAGGCCTAAAGAAAAAAAAAGTTTTAACTATATAAATACATATGAACAAGCAAGCATTTAAATGGAATTTTCTATCTTTACTGGGATCATAATTTTACCTACAACTATAACACATCTAACACCAATAATATTAATCTTAACCAAACACAATATTGATACTGAATAATTAACATGACAATGTTTTTTAAATCTGTCATCTAACAGAAAAGAGGCTGTATCAAGACTTTAATGCCACATTTCTTGACAAAGAATTAGATGACAATCAGACATACTCTTGGCACTATGCACAATTACTGTTTCTTTACCTTTGTATGTATATTTTCAAGTATTTTCTTAGACAGAGACAACAGAAACTCCATATAAGCAAATAAGAGAAATTGGTAAAACTTTGATACAGAATGAATGACACAGACAGGATAAAGTAGTTAAACATTCGAGATGTATTCGTAAGAGTAACTCTGTAATACGCACTGAATAAAAACTAGAAACCTAGGACAGATTAATACATCCTTCATGACTCTGGATTTTGTTTACCATCCTTTCATCACCAAAATTATGCGATACCTGCTTTTGTGCCAGAGTTCTGTCATCAGCTTGAGGTAACTTTTACAAATTGCTGGTTTCTTATCGGTTTGGGCTAAGCTTCCACAGTCAAGAAAAAAATGCGTCAAAGGTGGGCTGATTAAAAATAAGAGAACAGTATTTTTTCAGTTTGTTAAAATACAAGAGGAAATCCACATTTCATACAAGATTATTTAAAAAAAATACGATCACATAATTGAACAATGCCATTTCCTACATCCTTAAATGCTGCAACCAAACATCTAGTGGGACAATTTCAGTAGTACAGCAACACTACCCCTCAAACACGTTATGACATTTGTTAAAGCACCAGAATAGTCTAATGGGATTCAAATTCAAGGCCATTCCTACTAGCCATCCCAGAAGTATGTACGTACCACTACAGCAACAGTCACCATAAGTCTAGTCCATAAATAGTATCTTAAACAAATCTTTTCTCTAGAATCCTACAGCGATGCTTATAGGTATTTATAATTAAATTATTTGCTTACTTCATGCGGTGTTGCCAACTCTTATACTCTCTCACTTCAACCCCTCTTCTGAAGTCACAATCCATCACACAGATTGGAACTATTTTCATTCAAGAAAGGAGATATCCCAGCACACATGCAAAACTTGCATTTCTCAACAGAATAATTTTCTCATGGTTAGATGCCTTGTCCACTTCTTTACCTTCTAGAGAGATTTGCCTCAGTTCTCCTCTCCCTCAACAACGGACCTCAGTGAGGTCTACTTAGCCCTGTATCCTGTCTTGGATTGCAGCCAAAAGCAGATGCACACAGCAAGCATATATGATACATGCTCAAGTAATGTCCCTGCCTAACCATTTCGAGTGCAAGAAACTTTAGAGTTGGATAGTGTTTTTCTCTCTTCAGCTTTTGTAGATTTCTCCTTCATGAACTTGTCTGGTATACCCATGGGATGACATGATTTTGTATTCTAGCCACTCCTAGGATGATTTAGCATAGAATGCCCCAGACTCAGTCCTTAAGGACTGAAGTTGCATCTTTTGATCTTATCATGTCTTTTTTTAATTAGGTTTTGTTCTTATGCATTTCCTTTGATTTCTTCTGTAGCAGGAAAAAAACCCACTCAGAAATGTAATAGCTTTTATGAGATTTTCTTCTAATTTCTAGAACTGAATGTTTAGGACAGCGAGGAATTAGAACGAAATGAGGAAAGAGCTGAATAGCCCATATACCATGATACTTTTTTTTCCCCCTATCCATGACACATCTGTTTATAGTATATAAGACTAAGATTTAACAAATACATGTCCTCTTCCACAGAAGTGCATCCCTTCAAAATCCTTAAGTCCGTCTTGAGAAAATGCATGTATAAGCAAATATAAAATTACATTTACAATCATCTTCCTTACCAGTTGGAAAGAGCTTGTAAAGCTGCATTCATATAACAAGTGTTTCCAATATTTTTTAATCCTGTTAGACCTGAAAAACAGAATGAATATTCAGCAAGTCTGTTAATCCAGTACAAGACATATTAAGGAAAATACTTACACAGGACTCCTAAAGGAATACTAATCTAACTAGAAGAACTAATTAAGTCTTTCGATTTCGGCTGACTAAAACACTTCCGACAAGTAGATTGTATTTCATCTTACTAACTTTCAATGTTTTATGACACTGCAGATTGTAATTTAAAATATGTTTGTCAATATTTAAGTTTTACTTGAACTTAATGATTTACCTGTTCAATTAAGTTGTTGCTATGCTGCGTTTGTAACTGTTAATCATATTACTAAAAGCTTCTCACGGAAGATTTCATTCTTCAGTCTCAAGTTCATGCTAGTAGTCAGATTATGCTAAACATTCAAAACATACTCAGCATATGATTATCCCAGAATCAGAATTAAAATTACCTACGATCAGTCTTTTTCTACACCAATTATTTACCTTTATTTTTATACACAAACTGCTCAGTTTAGACTTTCCCACAGAATTTATTTTCAAGCCCAGATTGTTTACTTTCTTTGCTGATATCCACGTATAGTTTTTTCCACACACATAAAAGTTACAATGAACATACTCTTTCAGTGATAATGGAGTCATGAAAAGTGCTCTCCAAATATCTGAGGAGAGGCTATTTAAACAAGTCGTAATTATCACACGATCTCAATTAAAAAAAAAAATCTGATAATCTGAAAGACTTGCTATGCACAGCTACTGAAGTGTTAAATTAATGGAGTAATGAATTTCAAAATAAAATTGCTTTTATGGGAGAAACGAGTAACATTTATAAACAAAGAATTAATAAGACTGGAAACCTTAAAACAGTCAGCAATCAACACAGTTGGCTCTATGCAATCCTTGAAGTATAGAAACTACCACAATCATTTTAAAATGAAAAATAAAACTTACTAAGAAAAACCTTTTACATCTGAAAACCAGCTTGGTTATTTCAGTTGAATTTTCTACTACACGAAACTTAAAAATGAAGTTTTAAAAGGTTGTTCCATCTGTCTGAATGGAAATATAGTCCTGCTTCCCATATCTGAACCTGCATTCTGCCCTTCCAATTTCTGCTACAGAAGGGCAGTCAATCTTACTGAAATTGGAAAGTAAAAACAGTCATCGGATTTTTTAATTTATTTGTTTTTTTAGCAGCAGGAGATATATCAGGAAGATACTCTCCCCGCAGTTTTCAAGTCCACAGTGTTGCAAGTAGAGTTTTCGAACAGACTTCTTTTCTTGCAAAGATATATTCTAACATTTGCTTCATTAAAAGCATTTCAGAATAAACGTTAAGAACAAAGTTAAAATGGAGCTAAAGAAGTTTTTTCCTTTAAATCTGAGAATGTATTAACACGGTCATATCAATATTAATAGGAACTTTAATGGAATTCTACTTCTATATTACTTCTATACAAGCTACATTCCCAAAAACATTAATAGGACAAGAGGATACAAAAATACACACATTGGTAGGGGAAACTAACTGGAAATAAAACACATGGCTTAATGATTTAAGGGCAGATGGCAAATTAGTGGGGTGGTGACATATCCAGAAAGACCGTGCCAGACAACAGAAGGGGCAAAGTAGGTTTTTTGGCCAGTGCCAGCAGACTTAGGAGAGGGAAAGCTGGTAGTAGAGGAGTAAAGGAGATATGAGATCCATGAATTAGAATAACCCTTTTATCACCACTGATGGAACACAAACTGCCTTGATATAGGCATTGGCATCTCAAAAACAACAGCTTAACAATCTGCTGGTCAGATTTTTTCTGAGAAAATATCAGTTAAGAATATTTTCTTTACTAACAAGAACACATATCCTTTTTAAAGCAATCAATACCAATTTGAGACTTGTAAGAAATAATAATTATGCTCTTTTATGACACAAGAAATTAAGGCTTCACTGGGGTTTCATCAACTCTCATTTTCATCTTTATAAGTAGTTTAATATGAGGGTGGGGGAAGCTTTGGCAGTGCATGAAATCTATAACTAAAAAGGAGAAAACAAAAAAACCCAAACCTATACTGGGATACTACAGGCTAAGAAAAGGGTTACCCAAAATGCAGGAAAGCATTCAAATCAGGAACCTTTTAGAACAGGAAAAAACATGAGAACAGATTTTATTAAAAAACCCTACTTTTATCAGAGTGGCTAGAACACCAGCTACACTAATCATTACTCCAACATGCTTTCTTATTTTTGTTGCTGCTTGCACAGGTGCACATTTACAACTGCAGCCTCTGCTCTGAAGGTAAGTAAAGATTACCACAATAAAGGTGAAACTGAAGAACTCGGAGCAGAATAGGAAGCAGTTCCACTTAGAAGAGAACTGGTATATAGATGGAGAACATACTTGGAGACAAACACATGCAATAAAGGGCAATAGAGTGGTGGATTTTGCTTTTATTACCTCTAGTCTTTAACTCATCTTCTTCCACTTCTATGTCTAAGTCATCAAATACAGCTGCTAGAGGAATCTTCAGTGTGGGATTACTAGGTATTTTAAAATCCTTATGAGGAGAAGAAGAAAAAACTGTATTTATTTTTATGTATCAATTTTCCTCTTAATCGAGTTTACGTATAATTTCACCAACAAATCTAGGAACTAAAAATTATGTGAATGCATTTTGAAATCTCACTGCACATAAAATGAGAATAGGATTCCACAGCTACCCTGATGAAGTTTGCTAAGAAAAAACCCATGTTTTTGTTTGCAGATTAGCAGTGACAACATTGTGTTATTTTATGACGCCAGCTAAAGAATCAAAACAAATCAAGTTACAGTACTTCTTTCCCTTGGATAACAAACAGTAAGCCAGCATTGAAAAGCTAACAGAGTAGTCATCACATAAAAGTGTATATGTTTTTGATATGCCACCAGATGGCTCACTACATTTAACAAAGACTAATGAAACTGTTAGAAGCAAAACGTACAAATAGAGAAACACAGTATTAGGCAGGCAGACATTTATTGCATGACAAGCTCTTTCTGTGAGCACATAAATAGAAGTTCTAAACAAAACGTTTGACAGACTAAGTTTGACTCATTTTTCTGTATATTATACACATTTCTTTGGAAGACTAAAAAAGGATAAGTATAATAGAACAGAAGTTCAGAAGTCTGAAACCAGCTTTATAACAAGTCACCAGAATTTCTGGACAACAGAAATTTAAAAAAGATATTCTAGTGGTACTATTCCAGTTGAGCTGCTGGCATTTTATGAGAAAATATCAGATTACATTCATATTAAATACTAAACTTTGAAGTGAAAACATTAAAGGATATTTCCTCTCTACATACACTGAAAAACTATGCATCTTTCTGTCCAACCTTGCATCACAGTATCTCTTCCATAGCTCTATGCCTCAAGCAAAACAATTTTAGAAGCACTGTACTTGTGTCAGTTACCTGTCACTTTTCTGTAAGTACATCTAATATGCAATAAAGAAATAACACCTTTTTACCCAGATATATGCCTTACGCCAATTATACTTAAGTGCAGCATAACTTTCTCCAAGACAACACTTGTTTAGAAAATATATTATCAGAGTGAACAGTGCTGATGTCAGTGAAGACAAAAGTAACCAGAAGACAACAAAACAAACCTAAACAAACCTTGCTGACATTGCAGAAGAACAAGATAAGCGAATAGCATATTTCAAAATTCTCTGTGTAACATCTGCTTGCTCATTTTTTACCTCTAACTTGTCTCCAATACTAGGTAATGCTTTATTCATTGTGTTACTCTTCAGCTACTATGTTAATTGTTAGCAAACGCGGAGCTAGAAACAGCTAAGCACTTTTTAGAAAAGCCTCGTTTTGAAGTCATCATCATATAAAACACTAAAATCTTAAGCCTGTGTTTTACTTGACTAATATCAGCTTCCCATATACTAGCCATATTTTTCTCCTTGGCATATTTATATACTCCTTGGCAATTCTAACTGCCACAGAACACTATTAGCATTCTGATTTCCAGTGCGATACATATTTTTCCACATGAATCTAACACAACGCATTTGTCATTCTACATCAAAATTACACACATATATAGAATATACACAGGTTACTACTGCCACCTTAGTAAATTCCTGCGTAGTAGTTAAATTCTTAGCTATTCAGGAGTGTTTGGGTGTATACCACTCTGCTGGAAGAATTTTCCCACACACATACACATGCACAAAAATCAAGACCTTTTCATTCATTTATCAGAACTGACAACAAGACATGCTTAGACCTCAGAAACTAAGTTATAGGAATCCCTTGAGTGTCTTATATTAGTAGTTGAATGAGGTTAACAATTAGCATAGATTTCTCTAAAAGTACTGTGCTTGTATGAATGAATTTGTATCTCAGGCAAGTACCCATGAACACATACTAAGGCATTCTGCTGTTCCCTGTAAGTGAGCCAGCAGATACTGTAATGAGTTTTGTAAATAATATTTTCAAGAGCTGACAGAATGGAGAAGCACAGGTGAAGTATTCCACTTGCCACCTTAAATTTAACCCTGTGCTTTTTCTGTACCTTACAGGTTATTGTAGCTTACAAACAATTATACAGTAAGATGAAAAAAAAAAAACCCCAACATTCTTAGGAATCATGCAGTACAGAGAGACAGAACAATGAAGCAGGGGACTGTCTTTTTAAAGAAGTTTTATAAAAATAGAGATAAATTAATAGAAAGTTCAGCTACAAGAAATGTCAGTCTCTCACTTGAGAGAATACAACATTTACCACAAAGCTACAGCTGCCTTTGCTTCATTGGGTTGAAAGATACCTGCACACTATTTTCTTGTGCTTGGTGAGACAGTCTTGCATTTGGTAGTGGAGAATGCGATCCTAATTTTCTATCCAGGAATACCTCCTTACTACAGGCGTAACACCAAACACGGAGTGTAGTAAGGTTGACAGTTAGGCAGTGTTTTGTCTCCTAAAACAGAACAAAAACCAAAACTGTGATTCAGACATTTGGAATAATTAAATACTGCTACATGCAAGCTACAACAGAAGTATTAAAATTCAGAGATTTCAACAATTATACAAATATTATGTTAGAATATTAAAAAAATAGCAATTCAATTACTGAAATCTTAGCACAAACTATACAACACATTTTTAGTACACGTCACTCAAATTAGCAGCAAGGTACAATCAGAACCTAAGCCACTGGTCGTATCTGACATGCCTGTGTTATTACAAAAATAAGAAGAAAGGCTCTTGTCAGAAGTTTTACAGTTAACAACAAACCAATTTTCCAGGAACATCTGCTATTGGTCATAATGGCAGCTGCCTCCTCTACAGTAAGGGCAGTGTTTATTTATACTGGCTTGCTGCAGAAAATTCAAGCTATTTTGCTGCTTTGCTGTAGGAACTTCAAGGTATTTAGCAATCAGAAGAGCAAGATAAGATTTTTAGTTCAGTTACAGTAAGAGGTGCTTATATCAAACATTCTAGACAGTACTCTTGTTGACGGCTTCATACTGTGAAACAACAGAAAAATCTGACAGATGAAGAGTATTTTTCTTGTTCTAATCTTTATCTTTCTTTTTTTAACCTCTCTGCTTGCTGTAAGATTGTGTACACAGTTGCTGTCATCCTCCAGATTTTTCCACCAATCCTTTCTGTATTTCTTCCTTATATGTCAGCACCAGCCACCTTTATAGACAATGAGGGATTTCCTAGAAATTAGGAAAATACTACAACTGCTGCAAGATGCCAAAGTTCCTCCTCCTCTCATTTAATAAGGCCTTGTACAAGAACAATGTTTTCCAAATATAATGTGGGCTACAATTTCATTAAGCAGCCCTCCCCCCACTAAAAAGATTAGAAACATCAGGTTACTTAAATATCTCAGACAAGATTAATCATGAGAATATGCTTGATTCTGCAGCTTCAGCTGCATAAATAATTACAAGTCTCCAGAGCAAGAGCTTATTAATTTTCTTTAAGTGGGCACAATGAAGATGATTATTTGCAGTACAGGGAGCCTTGCTGGTAGAAACTGGAGGAAGCAGAAATAAACTGATCCATGTCAACCTTTTACCTCTCATTATACTGAGTTTATTGAGATTTTTACTGGCTTACTATCCAGAAATTAAGTAACAAGAAAAATCAAGAAAAGGATGTCACTGACAGCAAGCAAACTCTCTATATTCCCCTTCTCTTACCTGGCAAGTACATAATATTGCTAAAACAGCATGTAAATCAGGAATAAACTACCATAGAAAGCCAAGAGTTAGAAAATTGTAGGCAAGAAATTCAGGGACCATCTGTTCCCCAATTGCTCTACAAGCAGCTCATTTACGCATCTATTGTAAAGGCTTTAGAACTGTGATTCAGCTTAAATGGCTGGCAAAAAAAAAAAATTTATATAAATGCACTATTGATTTGAATAAATATGCACCCCTCTCAAAGCCCTGCTTCAAAAAAAAAAATCAGGAGTGGTGGTAAAATGCAGTCATAAAGCGTATTTCTTGTAAAACCCTGGTATATACTATTCGTTCATTTTAATTTTCACTAGAGGGTTTTTTTTGTATTTTTAAGAACCAGAAATTGCTCAGTGTGGAACCTTAGATGCATTTTCTGAAAAACTGTAAATTGGTAGCAAGAATTTAATTCAATCAGAAAGTCGGCAATTCTTAAAAGACATGTTAATAAAACTGCCACGCCTCCATCCCCAGTATATTTGTTAAGAGAGACCGAATTATCTCATTTGCTCCATTTTGGCAAATGTGCACAGAACAGACAGTGAATTTAAGACCCAAACAGATGCACTCAAGCTGTCCAACCCTGCCAGAACTTAGCATGCTGGGGAACATAGGGCACACACTCCACTGCTCCTACCAAGCTGGATGCAAAATCAGGACATAGCAGAAAAGGGTATACTCAGCTCAGTCTACAGGTTCTTCATCTGTAGCCACTGGAACAGGGAGCATAATGCAGAAACAAAACACCTGTTTCTGGTAATTTATACTTCCTATTTTACACCTGTTCAGCTCTCATCTTCATCAACCCAACTTCTATCCCCTTACTCATCAGCAGCCACAATCCTAAAAAGTGAGGCTGAAACAGTGAGGCACTACGTATAAGCTGAAGTGCTCAAGAATTCTCTTCTCCACACACCTTGAAAAATCATCAGAAATTGTTTGGGGGATTTTTGGTGTGTTTTTTTTCTGTTTGTTTGTTTTTTAATTTTCACCATGTTCTTCTAAGGAGCACAAGAATCTCAGAATTTCATAAATAATTATGCATCTGCACAAAGATTGGAAACTCTCACATTCCTGAATTAGTAAGACCTGCTTCTACAGATAGAAAACAATCATAGCTTATCAAACTTCCAAACAGTTATGCTGACACAGGTTCCTGACTTCACTAAAATGAGTAAAAAGAGTTCTCAAATTCTACTTCACTGCTTCAACTGTATTACTAGCAAATACACATACCTGGGAATGGGTGGTACTGTGATCAACATGGGATTCACCACAGCCAACATATGTACATCTGTTCTGTTGAGCAAGATATGAAGAAGTATACAGAATTAAAGAAGTGGTGTCAAACAGATTTACAGAATAGGAATATACTGCCAGTCCCTTTAAAATTAACTCAAATTTCAAACTTGCAGAGTCCTACACAAACCAAGAGACATGCACAGTAAGTGTTAAAACAAACATCACCCAAAACAATAAGAATGTGGCAAGGTTTAACTCAACGCCTCTCGCTGGTGGGCAGTGTTAGATGTTTAATGCATTTGGAATATAAATTTTCAGCCATTTTAATATATTTATTCAGATTAAGGTCAACATGTAATTTTTTGCAATTCACGATTTAGTAGATATTGCTACAGAAATACAAAGTTAGCGCAGTGTCTCAAATACCAAATTGCAACAGTCTCAGAACATGACACATTTATACCAAAATGCCTGTATGCCCCTATCGGCAGTGCCTATTATTAAAGTATTACTTAGCAATTAATTAGTTTTTTCATCTTTAAATAAGAGTTTCCAGCACTATATGGTTAAGTACTTACTACATTCTAGTTATAACATGCGAAATAATTGTTGATTTTAATTGCGCTAATTGCAAAACATATTTGGCTGAGTTGAGTATGGAATCTTGCAGCTGCCAATCTTCAAGTAATTTTCACTAATTCCTCATTTGCATGAGTCAGGACAATCACATAACAGGGTACAGCATGTTATGTTTAACTCTCTAAGCACATTAATTTATACAATCAAATAGCAGCTGAACACAGTCAATTTTCTATATTAAATAATCACAGATATTTGTTAAGTTACAGATAGTTAACGTGCTGGCATCTCACCTTGTTTTTGTACTGAAAAAGGTGAAGGCAAGATGCCAATTCAGCCAAGAGGAGATACATCACAGCATGACACTAAGTGTTCTACTGCAATTAGAAAACTCTCCTATGGAAATGTTGTTATGAAATTAAGTTTTTCAGTAACAGTTTAAGAGCTCTAAGTGAGAAATAAAAAAACATGTTTTAAGCTTCACAGCACCTGCCATGCTGATGCATGTCTGAACACCTCTTCCTACTCCCAAGAGGGTTTTTGTAAGTAACTAAACCTCAAGCCATCTCACAAAAAGACATTAAACCCTGTTGCTATCTCTTATTGATAGAAGGAGCAAAATAATCTGATGTCTTAACTGTTACGACTGCTACTTAAACTGTTACTTAAAAGGAGACTAATGAAGTAGATTTTTAAAAATACTCTTACATACACCTAAAGGCTGGCGTCTCAGTCTAGATATCTTCCTGACAGGACTTAGACAAATGTTGCCGAGAAATGAAGTCAAGCCTATAGAGCAAAATTTCAATCTCTGGAAACAGCTGTATGTCTCAAGAATTCACGAGACATTCTAAAAATTAGATACTTTCCTGTTGGTATCATAGATCGACCAGAAGCAGCATTTTCAGAGCTTTTTGTTTTAAACACACTGAAAAATATGGGGTTTTGTAGACAGCAAGAAGCAGCATATTTAAGAAAGAACTATATACAGGGTAAAGACTGTACAAAATTCATACAAAGTCTGAAGAATGTTCATACATACTTCTGCATGTTTCAAAATGATTTTTTTCTGTTTTGCTTAAGAATAAAGAGTCAGAGTATGTATCTTTATGCTGTAAAAAGGTCACCATTTACTGCTAGATGTTATTACTACAAATGCTAAGAGTGGCTTACAAAAAGTAACTTAATTCTGAAAAATAATATATTATTGCTGATCTACAGATCTGGGGAAAATATTAAAAAATGAGAAAAACCTCTTAAGAGCTAAAAAATATAATAACTCAAGAAGACACCTTGATATGCTACTTTCTTCTAAAAAAACCCATCATTTTCAGTATTCTTAAATTACAAGAAATATATACCTGACAAAAGGTAAATCATTTTAGAAATAGAAAACTGCACAAGAGATTTTGCTATTAAATAATAACATAAAGAAGCTAATTTAAGGAACTTCATTATAGTTGTTTCTTAAAAAAAACAACAAACAAACTACTAACTTTATCTACAGATTACTAGAAGAGGACCCTGCTATGGAACAACAGAACAACTTACCTCTAAGCATGCCCAAAGGTTAGGTCCTCTGACTTTGCAGTCCTGACAAGTGCCCTATTAAAAGTTAAACATGCAAGCAAAGTATTATTTCATTTACTTTCACCAGTAAACCATAACTTTGAGACAAAATGAGGAAAAAATACTGTAAAGCTCAGTATCAAATAAAGAATATTAAGTCAGAAAAAAGGATGTGTTGATAACCAACTCAATTTTTGTTTTGTTTCACATCATCTTAAGATCAGCATATTGTTTCAGCAAAACCTTGAATCTCTGGGTTTTCATCTTAAACCAAAACTTGTTCTTCTAAATAAAGCATATATCATATCACATTATTAAAATAAATCCTCTAAATTGGTCTTTCCTACAAATTTAACATAAAAAGAAATTAAAGTGATGGTAGTGTTGTAATAACTGCGTATTCCCATTTGCAGACAGTCAACACTGCCTGCGAAGGTTTACAGAAAAGATGCAACACTAGAGAAATGCTATACCACTCTGCAGCAAATTAACTGTTACGCTTTTAAGAGAAAGAAATTTAGCACCATGGACAGAAAAGGTTTGGCTTTTCGTCATCTCCCAGCTACTATAGTGGGTTACAAGATCTTTCTTTGTTCCATTTATTAATACTAGCTAGAAACCAAGAGTTCAGGTAGGGGCAGTTTCTCAAGCTGTGGCTCCTATATCAAAAAGTGAACTGTTATCCAAGAAAAACTTAAGCATAAATTTCTTTGTTACAGCTTCTACTTGAAGTCAAGTCAGTTACGCTGTATTAGATTAACATTTAAAACAACTAACTGCTACAATGGCAGTGTATGAAAATAAAGTTCAGCTTGGTGTTATGCTAACCCTTTTAACTAGTATGTCCATTCAAACATCACTTGCTTTGGAGAACACAGCTGGGCAAGGTACTCTTAAGTGTTAAGTACTGACAAATAGTTCTTCAGCCTTATCAAGTCCGTAATTCTTCCCATACTTCATTTAAACCTTAGTATTCCAGTACAGATTTTACCCGTGCTTAACACTTAAATGGATCTCATAACTAATAATACATTACAAGATATGTAGCTAAAATAAGTGACCAGAGTTAACTGTGATAGGAAGAAAGTAAGCTGCTACAACTCACATGAGACTTCTGTATCAATTCCTCTTTTGTTATCTCACCCACTGATTCCAAGTGTGGGCAATTGCTGCCAGGTGATGACATTTCAGAAGCCGTATTTTCTGAAATCCTGCAGCTGGGATTTTCCAGACCAGGGAATCACTTGTGAACAGAAGCAAGAATGAGTAAAACCCAATTCCTTACAGTAGGCAGCAATATTAGATATCTAATATGCAACATATACATAACTTTTTAAATCATGTGCCTTTTTAAAGTAAGTTAGTATAAATAACTTCATTAACAGTCAGAGAATCCAACAGTTCTAATTAAATACATCTGACTTCTGAAACAAAATCCTCTGACTTTTAGGGCATAACCTAACAGAATCCCGAGTGGAGCAGAGCTAGTTTGGATTAATTATTTAACTTCCTGACCTCTACCATTGCACCCCAATGACATAAAAATTACAGTTTTCAAGCCTACCCAGAACTGATGGTGGCAATGACTGTATATTCTGGGAAGGGATCTTATGCAATACTGAAGTGTGCTGAAGCTGTGATGGCCAAAATGCAAAAGCACATAACTTGCTTGTGAAAGGAGAAGGAAGCTTTATCTTGGTTTTATTTATTTACAAAGACACATTCTAGGGTCTGGCATATTATATATCAAAAGCAAACTGAAACTTTTAACTCACATATAGTTCTGAGCACTCTGCGAGCTTTTCTCTTGTTTGAGTTCTCTCTGTCCATCCAACCTCTCTGATGCAGACACAGAAACCTACCAGAAATAAAGAATGCTAAATACAATCACTTTGTCATTATTATTTTGATGGTTGCACAGAAAGCTATGGTATTTTACAGAAGAAAAGTTAAAAAATCAACTCAGTAACATTCTTTTAATATAAATATTACAATTGACTCAAACAGAAAGGAACCATCCAAGAACTTGGTTCCAGTTTTGTCACTTAAACAATTACTATCGATGCCTTAATCTCTCAAAAGCCCAAGAAATCTTAAGCTTTCTTTGCCCAATTATTTTCTGTCCAATCTAGCATTCCTTTATTAAGACTTGCAACTAAACTTCCAATTCTAACTCAGTGATGCACACTCCTTGATCTGTTTGCAGCCTTTAGCACTGTTATTAACATCTCTTTCCACTTTGCCTGTTTGCTTTGGCAGCTGTAGGTCTGTTCATTCTGCTACATGACCACTCACTCCTTTGAGTGTTCAGTAACCTAGAGCTTTGACAGTTTAGAGGAAAACAAACCTTGCCACACACTTCCTAGTAAACTTTCAGTTTGTTCTCTTTGACTTGGTCTTTACTTCCATTGCCTTGGTCTTTACTTTCATTGCCTTGCAGTAAGATCCCTTTCAATCAAGAGTAATTTCAGATCCCTCTGATTATCAAAGGGGTTATATATATATATATGTATGTGTGTGTTTGTGTGTGTATGTGTATAAATAGTCTATATTATTTCTACAAACATTCCTATAAAAAAATAAAGTATTATAAATTATTTATATAAGAATAATATATAATAGTTTATATAATTATATATAAACTATTGTTTATAATATAAACAATATAATATAAACAATATATAACATATATTGTTATATTGTTAATATATATATAAACAATATATAAACAATATAATATAAACTGCATGTATATTTAAATATATTGTATTGTTTTTTATATAAAAATAATACACAAGATATTTATTATATGTGTAACATATATACACATACTCAAGTATGTGTGTGTATCTCAGTCTTTTTGAATGTCATGTTAACAGCTGTTCAATAAAATATTTAAGAACTTATCTCACAAGACTGGGAATATTACAGTAAATTAATAATTCAGGATTTTTTTCAAGATGAGGTCTAAATTCTCCTCCTGGACCAATGGCATGACATTTAAAAACCATTACTCTCCAGTACAAGCTGCAGCTGGGGAAGTATTTCATCAGTTCAGTGTCTATTCGTAATCTATGTGCAGTATTGCTGAAAGAGACTTCAAATATGAAAACTATCATTTTTCAGGCCAAACCTCCTCAACTTCAGTCATATTAGCATCTCTGCTTTGAACTGTAAAGTTCCTTTTCAGAACAGAAATGGAAACATGAACGTATCTTTCATCTTGCACATTTTGCAAGGTCATTTACTGACAATGGTTTAACCTTAAAACGTTAAAAAAGGACAAGCAAGTTTCAAATAAACCCCTGACAACCTTAAAAAAATTCAGTGTGAATTAATGCTGATTTAACACAAATGCTTTAGAAAGACTGGTATAATGGATTAATAGAGCTTCAGGCTTATTTTTTTTATGGAAGAAAATTTCTGAATGCATTAATCCAAGTAATACAAAGCAACGAATGAAGCGGAGACTTGACCACATGCTACCAGATATGTATTTAATGGCTATATTTCACACCTGGAACTCTGCAAATGCACACCTCTGGTCCTGAACAAACCCAAACCCAGGAGTTCAGCTCACACCAGATTCTATTTCTTGGTGCAGTCTGCATCTCCTCGTAATAATCATCAGAAAGACCAAAGCATGTTGAAGCTCGTGTCCCTGTGGATGTGGTGGCTATTCCTGTCCATATGGAGAGCATCCCTTGTAGAAGTCTAGTTAATGTTACAGTTTCTTGACATGCTGTTATATGGGCAGAGCTGAATGGCCTTTCTTTCACCTTTTGTTAACAAAATTCTTACACACCTCCTTCCATTCTGTAGCAATCACGATAACTCACTGTACTGCCATAACCTTGGTAGCTTAATATACCTAGCTGCAGTAACACATTTTGTAAAATTTTATGTTAAAGTCTAAAACTGTAAAATTAATTTCAAACCCATGATTCATACGTCATCTCTCCAAGTACTACCAAGGCCAGGGTAGGCCCTCCCTCGCTCACCGCCCTTCCTCCATTTCACCACTTCCTACTCTATCTGAAAAGATTGCTTATCTTCCTCTGCTGACAGATCTCATCATCATATCTGCTTTTTCACAAACTTCTGCATTGAGTTGGCCTCATCCAGAAGTCACTTCTTTGCATTTTCAGTAATTTTAAAAAAAAGTACTTTTGTAATTTCTCTTACATTCCATTTTGTACTCCTGTTCTGAAGCTGAGTATATCTCCACTTCATGCCCCCAGTGATACACGATAGTTTGTTCTGGGAAAGCACCCAGATACTTCATATCAACAGCTCTACTGGGTCAGATGAAAGGTCCATTCAGCCCAGTATCCTGTTTCTACTGAGTACCAAAAGACAACATCCACAGAAAAATAAAATTATTACAAGAATATATAGCCTCCCTGAATCCTTTCCAGCTCTGGGGCTTCCTCAACCAAAAGTTTATGTATTAGAAAGACAGATAAAGGCTCTGGAAAGGACCTATATCAGTAGTTTCAGCCTTCCTAAGGTTGAAGAACTCTGAAAAATTTTTGTCAAGACAGGAATTCTTTGACAGCAACCATGTGTCCAGTGGTAACAATACTATTTCTGTCCGTTTCACAGACCCTTCAGAAGTATTCCATGGTCTCAGAGGAACCTTAGAAAAATCACAAGCTCAAAACCACAGACCTACATATACAGGATGTAAGAAGCATCTTTGTTTCACTAGGAGGTTAAGAATGAAGTAAAACTTAACTGGGAACTGAACTCAAGTTTTCACACTAACTGTTCGTGATCATATTCATGCAATATAAGCTTCTCATCAAATGCTTCCTATATTTGGGAGAGAACTTTGCAGTCTCTCCCTTGCTCTCTCCATCGTTTCCACTTGAAATGATGAAAGGTTTGTTTCAGCCCACCTATCTCATACTACATCATTCAACTAATTGAATCATTTGATGTTCCAAAGAAGGACTTACTATTTTTGCTTAGTGCATGCATACTTCAATGGAAGAAAAAAAGCCTGTAACACTTATCTTGAACTCCAGTCTTTTTTTTTCCTGTTCCTGTTTATTCTTTGCATCCACTAAGAAAAAAGCATTTGTCACATGAACCGTCAGAGAGATGTGAACCATAATTTAAAGCATTATGACCAGCAACCTATTTACTCTTCAGCAGAATTCCATGGCATCACAGACTTGTGTGGTGCCTACCACAGAACTACTATCACGCACACAGAAATATCCCATTAAACACTAAAAGAATTCAACTGATCTTGAAAATTATCTTAGGCTTATGCAGGGAGCCCAATATTTCCTAAAGAAACGTAACAGATTTTAAATTATCTTAAAGAATTTTTGAACTAATGTTTTCATCTGCCTAGTTATAGTAGTTAACATTTCAACAGACATTGAAATAAACAAATATGAATCTTTATTCCATTGATATCCCTAAATATGAAGCCATTTTATCAGCTAGTTTTACAGGGTACAGTTATAGAATGCTGGTAGAAGATTTTAAGAATAAACAGATTATTCTGAAGACAGCAATTACCTGAAGGAGTAACTGTATCTTCATTTTAGGCTTTTATTATTTTCCCTCTGCAGCTCTGAATAACAGCATATCAAACCAGCAAGTTCTAGGTTCAGCCTTCTTATTTGCGCTCCCAGTTATTTTACTAGTGATGCACTGGAACAACCACATTTATCTTCATTTTATGGCAACAAAATGAGAGTGACACAGAGGTGCAATTTTGTATCTGAATATTTAATTACTTAGAATACTAAAGAGACCTGGAACTTCAGTAATTGCCTGTCATATAGCCATCCTTCAAGAAAGAATGACTAGAAACCCACCAGCACTCACTCCAAACTATACTTGCCCATTGAAGCTACAGCCCTAGACATACATATACAGATTTTTTTAAGATATACATTTCTCTATCAGTTTTCTAAAGATCTGTATTGCTCTTTGAAACATTTACTGGATTCTTTGACAATTATTACAGAAATTACTTCAGCATAGCAATGTATGTGAATAATTTTGTTACCAAACTTGAGAATAGCCTTCTCAGGTCAAGAAATAGGTAAAATTAATCTTAATTTCACACCCTAAGGTCCTTTATATTCTGTTAATCAGTAGGTAGTTTTGATTTTCATCTTCCATCCCTCCCTATTTCTGCTATTTTTAATCTATCAACTCTGAACACAACTATCCCATTCTCTTGGAAAAAATGACACCACCAGTACTAACTCTTGAAGAAAACTTACTTACACATTTAGAATAAAACCTGGTGTTTTCCCAATAAATGACAAACTCATACTCAGTAAGCTGATGAAAGATACCTGGTACTTCTCTTCAGGCACCAAGAACTACCCATCCAAGCAAGACACAATTTTTAAGCCGCTTTCATTAGACTTTTTTTAAGCCACCTTCATTAGACTTTTTTTGTGTGTGCCATTAAGTATTGTTTCCAAAAGAAAGGGCATTTAAAAAACCTGCCTGAGTTGAGGGTATATCCTCTTCCAGGGTTAGCCATTTCCCATTTTATATTGCCCTTTAAGGTATATAGGCTGTCCGTTCATTTCTTTCTTCCACCACTTTAAATCCTAGCCGTGAAACCCATTAGCTGACTTTTATGTTTCTAAGAGGATTTTCCTAACTCGGGCTTTGCCTGCGCGCAGGAGAAGCCTACAGTGATTTTCCAGTCGGTGCCACACCATTTTTTTCTCCGGTCTATTCCACCCCTCGTTCGCGGGGACCGAAGCGCGGAGACACCTCAGGGAAGGAGCAAAGTCATTTCTAGGTAAATCACCGGCGCCAGGAATTGCACCGCACCCGTGGCGCCGCCGCCGCGCAGCTTCAGCCTCGCAAGATACCTTCGGGAGGTCGATTCGACGCCCTCCGGCCGCTCCCAGCCGGCGGGGGACTGACGGGGGTCCCGTCCCCGCCCGCCCGCCGCCCCCAGCCCCGCTGCTCGGAGCGGGCTGCCCGGGCGCCGCCTCCCCACCGACCCCGGCGCGGCGAGGGAGGCAGGCGGGCCGCCCGCCGCCCCGGCCCCCCACCCAGCCCTCCGGGAGCGCGGCGCCTCGGCCGCCCACCACCGGCCACCACCGTGCCCGCAGGCCCAGCGGGCCAGGCCGCCCTGGACTTTGAGACCAGCCGCAGACACCGCCCGCCGCGCTCCTGTGTCCCCTCACGGACGCCGGGCCCGACCCGCCTCCCCCACCGCCAGCCCACCTCCCCCCATCTTACCGGAGCACCCGGGAGAACGTACCGTGCGCGGAGCCCGGAGCTAAGCCGGGCCGCGGCGAGCCCCACGGCTTGCACCGATGTCGAAACCCAGCCTCCGGGGCGAGCAGCCCTGGCGGGTGGGAGGGCAAGTAACGCTCCCCTGCCCTACGCCGCCGTAGCGGAGAAGACGGCAGGAGCTCCTCCTCAGCAGAGACAGACCAGCCAGCCACAACAACCCCACCGAGAGGACGCGCCCCTCACAAAGCTAACCGCGCCGAGCGCCTCCGCCGCTCACGTGAGCGCTGCCCCGCACAAAGATGGCGGCGCCAGGTTCTCGACCCGCCGCCCGTAGAAGAAGGCTTGCCCTAGGTAAAGATGGCGGAGGTGGACTCCTAGCGGAGTAGGTCAGCGTCACGTGGCAGCGAGAGGCGCTGCCTCCCGGCCGCCCTCGGCCGCTTCTTGCTGGCCCGGAAGCAGATCCCCCGCCGGTCTCCTACCGGCCGCCGGTGCGGGAAAGGGACGACCCGTGGTGCCTGCCCCGGCCCTCGGCAGGTAGCCGCGGGCGGCAACAGCAGGGCTGCCGCGCAGGGGGACCTGACCCGCGCCCGGAACGGTGCGCCCGCCTTCGCCTGGGCGGTGGCGGTGGGGATGGGAGCCGAGGTGGGCGGCGGCGGGGCTGGGGTTCGCCGCCCCTGGGAAGGTGGCTGGGCCCCGCTCCGTGTCCCGCGGCGGGGAGGGGTTCCTGCCCTGAGGGGACGCTCCGGGGCATCACGTCCTGCCGGTGGCCGCGGCGGATTTCCCTCCGCCGGCCGTTAGCGCTGTGCCGGCCCGCCCTTGTCTGTCACCTCACTCCGTGCCACGGCCGCGGCGCGGTGGGTGCCTGGCGTCAGGGGCTTCGCCTTGGGTCTAGTATCAGGGGGTAAGGGGGAGGTTACGCTAGGCTACAACGTTTAATCTTCATCGTGTAACTGCACAAGAATTGAAGCTCTGCATGGCATAAACTTTTTCTGGCTGTTCTCAAATCTTTTATCTATTTTAGCCGGCAAATACGTTCTGTCAGCACCAGCGATCCTAGAAACAGGGTTGTTTCCGTGTATGGTTTGGAGGATATAACTACTGAACTGCCAGCTAATCAAGGCAGACTGAGTCCCCTGTAGCTCCTGGTTATATATATACAGGTCTCAGCACGGAGCGGTTGGAATGAACGAGGCCTAAGCTGAGCCAGCAACTTTGCCATCTTCTCTTTAAGCCCAAGTCTTACTCAGAAACATCAATGAAACAAGTCATGTACCTGCTACATAGCAGACTTGAGCTTGTAGAAGAAAGCTCTCCTGTGCTTTTATTGCATAATTTAGTATGTGTCCTTTGTTTGACAGAGTATTCCAGAGTCTGGCTGTGACTGTTTTCAAGATAGTTCCACTTAATGAGGTTATGGGAGAGAAGTAGCCATGTCAGAAGAAGCTGTTACTGAGGCACGATTTTCTCTTAAGACAGTAGCTTTACGGGTATTTCATCTTCCCCTTTCTTGGTATTATTCTCTTAACCAGGTAATATATACATTATCTGAATATTGTCACTTTTGATATACGTTTTGAAGTTCAAGTGCAATGTTGTAATTGCTCTTCTGAGCTTAATATAAGTTAAATTTATACAGAATGTGTTGATTTTTAGTTTATTTAGAACACTGAACTGAAATTAGTGTTTTTTTCCTTTTTCCTGCTAATTAATGCTTAGTGCATCATCATACATCTGACTGAAGAGATTACTTTATCTGCAGTGTCCGTATGTCTTTGTTTTGCAGTAGTACAATGATTCTTATCAAATCAAATATCAAAATCCTCAGGTTGTCTTTTTTTTTGTAGATTTCTTTTGGTATTTAAAAACCAAACAACTGTCATGAAATTTTGAAAAATATTGAGTGTGGCCTGAAATAATTTATAGATTAATTTGGTGAGTGGTGCTGGCAATCTGAATGATAATTAACTAATGCAAATCAAAAATCCATTGTTCTAGTTTTCCAGTCACTTCTGTTAGATTAAATAAGAGGCACATGACCAAAGCAAGGCAGTGATTCTTTAAAAACAGGCTGGTTTTTGAACCCGTTCACTTCTTTTTGTTGGTTTTGTTTGTGTGTTTTACTTACGGAAAGATCTCCAAAGAAAATCTTAAGGCTCTGTTAATCACATTATTTCCTTCTATAGATGGTCCAGGAGTTAGTTATTTTTATTTTCTTTCACTGGTATTATAGGTTAGTTTTCACTGTACAAATAGCAACACAGATAGCAGTCACTCAAGTCTGAGCAAAGAGTACATTAAGAGCTTAGTTTTCAGGTTGACAAAAGTAATTGTGAAGCTGATACTCCTTGTCTGCAGGGAATCATAAGATTTGTCCCTAGAGCACCTTCATGTCAAAGACAGGGAGGAGGAGATGTAGTTGTGTTGTAGAGATGCAGAGAAGAGAGGTGTCAGTTGTCCATAAGTACATATGTGATAAATGGTAGAGAGAAATAAGTCAGAATTACTTGAGAAAATATTAAGGCTTCAGTCAGATCCCTCAGAGAATAAATTTCTTGAAGAGTGAGCCATATTCTGATGCCATAATACACAGGAGAGAAAAAAAGGTTTCTAGTTGGCTGCACAAAATATGGTCCAGTAGTTTTTTTCCATTCTGTGTATGCTGAATCGTTGACAAGGACAATTAAAATAAAAAGAATATTTCTAATTAGGAATGGCAATAATACTTTTTTTAAAAATAGATATTAGCAGGTCCTAATAAAGTTCTGCTTTTAAACCCTATGCCTTTAATATGACTGTATTTTATTTCTATTGAATTGGATGCTTGTAAGCAAAAGATATGTCATTTTTCACAATTGCATGTAAATGTTTTTCAAAGTTTTGCTGCATGTAAAACCAGAATGAGATATTCTCAGTCTTAGCTGCATCTGATTATTGTCACACTTTTTCTGTATTTATGATACGTAAAAATTCTCACTGCAAGATCACTGATTTCTTTTTTACATTGCAGCATATTCACATCCTTTTTAAATACCATGTGCAACTCCACTAGGTGCAACTATTAACTTCCCCCTACTTAGAGGTTTCCATTGCACTGTTGATTTATTTATGATAGTGCTTGTAGGCACAGACAAATTTTAAAAATCCACTTAGAGCTTTTTGAAACTTTAAGTCTAGCATTTTATTTTGTGAGCTTCAAGGTTTTAATTTCAGTTATTTGGTTATTAACTCTTTCCTGTCAAATACAATAGTCTTTTGTAAGTATGTGTTTGTGCTTTGTTTCAGGGATTTCCTTTTCCTCGCAGAGTACAGTGCTAGGCTTTTGGCCTTGGCCAAGATACAGTACCACTAAGGACAGGGTTCCCAACTCAAATGTGTTTGACTTGTTGATTGCAAACTCCATGCAAAGCAAAGCTTTCAATGCTTATTTAAGTTACCCAGCTCTGATAGTATTAACCAATTGTACAGCAACCAGGGACTGCCCGAGTGTGGCCAACTCATATGAGGAAACATGTTACAGAAACACCATATTAGCCCCAAGGACTGCAGATCTGGTTTTCTCCTAGCAGTCTGTTTCTCAAGCAGCATAGATTTCCTAAAGCTTTTGCGAACGTGGACTCTAGTTTCCAGTTAAGGGACTCTTTTCTTCCTCATATATCTTCTCACTTTGAATTTTATAAACCTTGTTAATGTCTTTTACTTCCAGTTCCTTGTGTATATGGTTCTTATTTGCTAATTTAAATTTTTGTAAACCTATGACTGATCTATGTCCAAAATAAAATGTAACAATTAAAAAGAAACTGGTTTATTTAGAGAAATATGTTTAAATACACGTTCTTCCAAAATTGAAACACCTTTCAGTATTTTTTTGCTGTTAGAGAATTAATTGAAGCCCTGCATTGTCCTGGCATGAAAAAAGAAATAATAATAAAAAAGATGTTTGTATGAAAGTCTTTGCTTATGTCCCCGCAGTTCGTGGATTTGCAATATACCTTCTAGTTCTTGCTGCTGCAATATGCGTCTCAGTGCAGCCGCTCACTTTGTTGCACCAGCCGCTTGTAAACTCTCTCACCTACTGGCCACTGCAGATTTTGAGGAGCATTAGTCTGTGTCCTTAACTCAGAGTTGGTTGTTCCTCAAGCCGTGTAAGAGCAGCATCTCTTACCTCCCTCAGACAAGCTATAGCCTAGGTTGAACACACCAAAAGGAGGGTAGGAGGAAAGGTGGGAGTTACGCAGCACATATTTCAAATGAAATCACTCTCTCTTATTTTCAGATAAAGCTTTCCCCTGGGTTAAAAAAGCTGTTCACGGTAACAGCAGTGAGTGCGATATCTGTTATTTTTCTGGCCCATCACTTTAAAAGAAGACGTGGAAAGAAAAATAAGAAAGTGCCACCATGGGAGCCAAGTCATCTAGTATTAGAGTGTACCAAGGCAGCTGCATCAGAAAAAGGTACATGAAGGAACCCCCAAGGTTTTTTTTCCTTTGTATTCTTGGAGGGGAACAAAAGCAGTATGAAGGGATGGGTGTCTGTAACGCTGTATAGTAGTAAAACAAACTCTTCTCCTTTAATGCTGAGTAGGTTTGAATTGTTAAAGTAGAAATTGTGCAAATTAAAAACAAAATTACAGTGTTTTATAAATAAGCTGGTCTTGTTCTCAAAGCTGAAGTTTTAATTATGAATTTGGATTAAAACTTTTTTTATCAGTAGTATATTAGCAGTGGGGTTTGTGGTTCTTGTGGACATATCAATACGGAAAAAAGCAGATTTAAATTTTTATAGGATGGGAAGATAATTATGCTCAAATGCATGTTTATTGTTATAGACATTGTTCTAATTTGCAGTTTCTTGTATAGAACTGAAAATAAAAGAATAATTGTTGTTTGCTTCTAAACTGGATTTTATTTGAAAGAGTAAATGCAATTCTTGATAGGTCTTGCTACCAAAAGATAGACTGACTTTAAAGCTGCTGCAAACTCAAAACGTTTTATCTGTTAGGTTCTAGTTGTTCCAGTAGTCGGCAAAACTTGACCCTTTCTCTGAGCTCTGCCAAGGAAAAAGGATCTCAGCCTTCTATCTATGCAAACGGAGGACTTTTCAGTAAATACTCTGGTTCGGTTCAGAGTCTGGCCTCAGTAAGTAAAAGTGTGTTAAGGCTTTTGAATGTCTGTTAACTTGCACTGCATATGCACCTAATGGTTTCACTGAGCTGAAACAACTTTCCTGAACAAGCTGCACAGATGGCTAGAGACGCTGAGAAGGTCATTGTACTCATTACATAGTAAAACTTTCTAGATAGGTAACTTGGATGTAAAGTACTCTGAGAGGAATGTAGTTTTAAGGATACTTTGTATAACAACACTTCAAAATTTGTTTATTTTTTTTAAGGTTCAGAGTGCCACCTCTTGTCACAGTTGTGCTTGCGCCAATTCTAATTCCTGGGATAAACCCGATGAAGATGATATTAAGCTTGTCAATATCCCAGTGACCACACCTGAAAATTTATATTTGATGGGTAAGTTATAATAACAATATTCATCATCTACCAACAATGAACGTAAATAATCTCTTGGATTTGTGGCAAAGTGACGCAGAATATTATTGCGGTGTTCTTTCATAGTGTCCTGTGGGCATGTGTCTAAGAACATTTCCATTAAATAATGAAATCTTCCTTGATGTGGAGTCAGTTTTTTAAAATACATAATTTTATTCCTGTACTTGTAGTAAGCCATAGGGTTATTTTAAAAAGTAAATAGGAAAAAATACACTGAACGTTGTTGCTTTAATCATATTGTGAACTTCTTTATCTTATTAAAAAGGCAGATATGTCTCTATTTTTTTTAGAATGCAAATTGCTATTGTTTTAATAAGTTGCATCTCTGCTATAATCATGCTTATTAGCTACGTAGTTTCCTGTGACTCTAAAATGTGAATGCATATGGAAGCTGTGTATTTGATGGAATGGAGGTATTCCTGTCCCCCCCAGGTATGGAGCTTTTTGAAGAAGCGCTGCGTCGATGGGAGCAGGCGCTAACTTTCCGTAACAGGCAGGTTGAAGATGAAGCAATCTGTGGTTCCATTAAGCTGGGAGCAGGAGATGCAATTGCAGAAGAAAGTGTTGAAGTGAGTATATGCAATCTATAATCCACTGTTGCTTCCCTGACTATTCGTTGCATTTTGTTACCTGAATCTTTTCAACTTCTAATTCAGTTACCAAAACTTGAGAATTAATTCAAATTTCCGATTTAGTGACATTGCATTTAAAGGAGAACTAACTTTGTTCCTTTTGATTTTTTTTTTGATTGGTTATTAGGAGGAAGGGGAATTAGCTTGCTTTATTTTTCTGGCAATTGCTGTTGCATCAGTGTTTGCTTCTGAATGGTATTATCAAGCTACCAAGCACACTAGTTCTCTGCACAAAATCTCTTGGGCCATTCCTTTTTTATGACTGTGTGAGAGGATATCTGCTTAGCAAAGATAAAGGTCTTGGGAAAGATTATGAAATTATGAATATTCAGAAATAATGTGCTTGAACTTTATTTGTATTTCTTTGTTCTTATGACCTAAATGCTAAAAATATATTTTGAAATAAAGATACACCAGTATGATTTTCATTCTTTCTAGTGCAGTAAACTTCACAGAGAATTTTAAAGTATTTTGAAACGTAGGTTTTATTTTTATTATAATAAATAAAATACATGCATGCTTAGAAAAGTGTGTATGTTCTGGATGTTGAAGTATTCATGTGGCAGTGTCCTTGTGCGGTTTGTAGGAAATTAATGTGGCACAGTGAGCTCTTTGAAGGGTTAATATTCTTAGATTTTACAAAGGCATCTTACAGACTGTAAGTGACAGAAAATCATCTAATGTCTGTCTTCTTGCAGGATATCATTAGTGCTGAATTCATTCATAAGCTTGAATCCCTTCTTCAAAGAGCTTATCGGCTTCAGGAGGAGTTTGAGGCCACCCTTGGGGTCTCTGATCCTGCTTCTCTAGCTAATGATATTGGTGAGTACTCCTATTTTATGTTTTTATCAGCTGAGCAGAATTATATGTATAAGTAAATAAGTGGAAAAAAATTCAGGTCTTTACATAATTATGTAATGGTTGATGTAGTGCTTGCATTTTAGATAAGAATGGACTGAGAGGAAATTTTTTTCCTTGTGGCTTGTCAGTATACTTCAGAATTTTCATAATACTTCTCTAAGTTTCTGTTAACTCGGGTATTTAAATATTTATGCAGTAAGAACGTAGGACCCTTTCTATAACATGGGTGTATTAGAGCATTTCAAAAGAAGTTATGTGTTTTGAACTGTAGTATTGTGTATGCATGTGCTGGGTTGTTTTACCTACCATAGTTAAAAAAAGTTTTACAAAGAAACCAAAATCAAACCAGAAAGACTTAGCCTGGAGCAGATATCCATCACCAAAGCTCTTACTCCCTGTGATTGAAATTTATCAGTTATGAGTGACTAAATCCAGGATGCTATAATGGCAAAATAAGAATAGTTGCTGCCAGACTTGTTGACTAAATACAGATAATTTATTATTTTTATTTTAAAAATTGGCTTAAGATATTCTTAAAGACTGATACTATTACACACTTCCATAATTCAAGATCAAGCATCTGATTTAAAATAACTGTCACATCATAAAGGCAGACATGTTCTGGGATTTGTTTTAGTCTGTAGCCTTGTTTGTTAGGCTTCAGCCTGACTGGCACAAGGTGGCAGTACTCTCATCTCTTAGCCCTCGTGTTATCCTGCAACTACTAAATACAGCTCAGAGGAAGGCAGGTATTAAATTTAGATTGGAGCTGTCTTTCTGACATATCTACGTACCCCTGTTAACGTAATTCTTAAAGCAGAAAAGCGTTTGGGTGTTATGTTTTGGTGTCTGAAATCTTAAGCTCTATAGTTGCAATGTCTATCCATTATTAAATTAGGTGCTTATTTGTAATTTCTATCTTCAGGCAAAATTAATAAAATGGTATTCAAAGGACTCAGTGTGATGTTCAATGTGTTTAGTTATTGTTTTGCTTGGTTACCCTGGAAGTATTTTGAACTGATATTTTATTTTTTAGATGTGATAACTTGATTCTTGTTTAGCAAGAATGTTCTGAGAATTGAATTCCTTTCAAATGCCCTTTGTAGAAATAATTTGTGATCCCTTGAGCAGATGTCTGTTACTTTGTTATGAATATTATTTGTGCTGCCCCAGATGAGTGAGGAAAACAAGTAATGAAGTTAGTGAGTAGTGTTTTCACCGTTCAGGATTTGGGGCTTTTTCATCACTATCTTGAATTTGTGGCTTGAACAGCAAGTAATACATTAGAGAATGCTTCACTTTTTCAGAATGCTATTTTAGAATGTAAACAGATCAACATAATCTCAAATGCTGGCGCTTGGAAGATTTAATACAGAGGATGGTTTTGTTCAATATTTGATATGAAAACATTTAATCACTCAAAATTTCTTAGATAATTTATTTCCCTGTAAGACGTGACACTGAGTGTAGTGTACGAATGTTTGAAGTAGGGTGTTTTTGCGACTGACCTTTTTTGGTAACTTTCATGGGGAGAGACAGAAGAGTACGTTTGGGAGAATCCTAGAGGCTCCCTGAGAAGTTTATTTCCCACCTTCCCCCCCCCCCCTTTTTTTTTTTTATTAATTTGGAAATCTAGTGAAAGAGAAGGAAAGCTGCTGTCAACAAACTTTCCTTTACTACAACGAAACGTACATATTAACATGTAATACTTATTTTGTGTCACTTCTGTCCAAAGCTTTGTATTACTCTTTTAGGAAGTAAGGAGTATAAATACTGATCACTTTTTCCCTTTTTGTGTGTGTGCGTGCACACGTGTGCACGTGCGTAGATTAAGAACCACAGTAAAGGAAGGGTTCAAGAGCAACAACTATAAGCAAGTCCAAGAAAATCATGAAATCCGAGTGGCCAAAAGAAATAAAGATGGTACAGCATTCTTTACGCTACTGAGAATAATACCCTACTCCAAAAAAAAAAACCAAAACACGCAGTTCTGAACAGAAACAGAAATTAAGGTGCCTCTGTTCTGTACTTGAAATGAATCGGGAATGTGTGTATGTCTTTGACACTGACAGGAATGCATATCATTTGTGGCAAAAGAGGCAGCATCTGCTAAATCAGAATCAGTAGTCCTGGATGATTTATACCCAAAACTTCTTAAGGAAACTAGATAAAGAAAGCACCCTAATCCATTACTATGCACTAATCTTGGAAAGTGAAAAATGTTCCAAATGATTGGGAAATTGCCAATTTAGTTCCTAATCTTAAAAAGCAAACAGACAACCCCAAAACTCCATCACCCTAGTTAAGCCTCATACCTGTGAGGCAATAGAGTTGCTAATTATGAGTTCTGTTACCACAGGCAACATAATAAAAGGTGTAATCAGTGGCAGTTGATACAGTTTCATAGTAGCTAGTTTTTCTTGGACTGTAGGTTTTTGAGAGATGTGCGATTTGGGGGATTGATACAGCACACATTAGATGATAATAGTAAGCTCACTGACATGAACATTTGTTTATACTTCTGCCCGCTGTTAAGGGAAAGGTTTTCTTTCTCAGGGGGATGTTTGGTCAAACACTGTAATTTTATCAACCGTGTAGTTGATAAAATAACTTGTAGAGCTGGAAGTTGATTAAAAAATGATCATTTAGGGCATTAAAAGCATTGAATTATTGAAAAGGAAATGTTAGTAATACTGATCTGAATTATCTGTTTAAATTGATACAATCTAACAAATTACATTTGAGCCCAGACAAGTATGGGTTGTACATGTAGATGGGAGATTTTTAAAAGAAAAATAATGAAGAAACACTCGGCATGCATTAAGAAAATTATGCATCACAGTCAGTGTAAATTCTCAGCACAGTGCTGTAGAAGACCATCGCTAACCTCTGGCTATGTGAAAAGGACAGCATTGGCATAGAGGCAGAGATATGACCTTGGTTTTGTATGGTTTTAGAATACTGTGTCCAGTTTTGTTGTTCATATTTCAGAAGATACAGAAGTGCTAGAACAGCACAAAACAAGCCATAAAAATGATCCGTGTGTTGGGGAAAAAAGCTAATATGTGGCTTAAGTTGCGTATGTCCAGCTCCTTAATGAAGAAAGTGCTGAGAGGTGACTTACTTGTTCTGAATAGCTACTTACACATAGAAAAGGTATGTGGTGCTGGGGAGTTTAGAGCTTGTTGTCAGACATAACTAGATCCAGTTTCTGGTTGTTCAAGTGAAACAAGAAAAGTTCTGAAGTGAGTTGCCTCTGAAGCACATTGAGGGTATTTCAGTATTTTAGCCAGTTTGTTTGTTTGTTTGTTTTTACTGCTGTTTGAGGGATGTTTTTCTTCCTCTCTGAGAGGAAGGGATGGCTTGAGGGTAAATGGTCATTGTGGTCTTTCTGGCATTTCAGTGTTTCCCCTTACTACTGCTATTTTTTCTTCTTTTGTGGGCCTTGGAGTGAACAAGAAAAAGCCGTTGTGGTCCTTAATAGGTTCACAACACTTACAGCTTGTCATTAAAATGGTTATAACCAGATCTTTATGCATCAGGGTTTCCACTGTTGACCCACAATAGTAATCACAAGAAGTTTTGCTTTGTTTTTTCTGATATACATCATGGTGAGATATAGCTTGTGGATTTTTTTCCTGTTTTCTCCATCTGAAGCACTTGTGATTAGCCACAGCTGGAGACAGGACTCTGACAGTTGGACATGTGCTATCAAGTGTTATCAAAAGACTTGCTACATAAATATCTGACTAGCACTTCTTCTTCAGAAACCCTGGGTTATAATGAGCTCCAAATTAGGTCAGGAAGGAAACTTACAAAGGTAAAAATTTCTATGAATTCCTGGTTTTCAGCTTTCTCTGTAAAATCTGCCAAACTTCTGCAGCTCCTGAAACCACTCTCTCCCTTATTTGTCTGCTAGTCACAGGTGTTGCTCCTTTCCAAAACCTTTACATGTTATTCTTCCCCGGTCATCATTTCCCTTTACCTAATCAAATTAAGACCTTAGTGCTGCCATTGAGTGATCAAGCCACAGACTTGCTTTTCATTTTGAGATCCCACTTACTAGTTGAAGTTGGTTGGCATGATAAACAATTTGCCAACCAGCTTTGAGAAACAGCCTTCTGGAGGAGACTGTGCTTGAGAAAAGGAGGCTTAGAGGGGATCTCATCAGCATGTACCAGTACTTAAGGGGTAGCTACAAAGAAGATGGAGACTCCCTTTTTACAAGGAGTCACATGGAGAGGACAAGGGGGGATGGACACAAATTGCTCTTGGGGAGATTCCAACTGGACACCAGAGGAAAATTTTTCACAGTGAGGACAGTCACCATTGGAATAATCTCCCCAGGGAAGTGGTTGACTCAGCCATGTTGGTCACTTTTAAGATTCGGCTGGACAGGGTGCTGGGCCATCTTGTCTAGACTGTGCTCTTCCTAGAAAGGTTGGACTAGATGATCCCTGAGGTCCCTTCCAACCTGAGATTCTGTGATTCTAATATGCTACATGGGGGAGTCAGTATTGAGTTACCTGGGGCCCTGCTGGAATAGAGTAGCTTGTCACTGCAACTACTGGCTTTCATGTTGAGGCCTGAAGTGCTTCTTTTCTGTCTGCTGTGACAGGTAAAAGGTGACTTGTCAGAGCAGGCAATCATCACTTGAAGTGGTTGCGTGCTGTAGTCTTAATTGCCTTTTTTTTGATTCTTGTTGCGTAAATTAGCATCTCCAAGTGCTTTTTTTACCCCCTAGTAATATGTAAATTATCTATTTCTTTTCTTCCAGATATTTCTAAATATTCAACTTCTAGCAGTGCAGAAGATAGAGGTATAAATAAATAGCTTTTCCCCCTGTGGGTAGAATTCTATTAATAGTAATAATACAAATAATTGCAAATTATAATTTTCAACTCTGTAAGCTATTGTTGAGTTATAAACGATGAATACAGCCCTGGAAGACTTGCATTTTAAGTAGAAGAAATAATGGAATGCAGTTACGTTTATTGTTGTTGCATTCTCCACTGGACTTTCAGAATTATCACATAAACCAGAAAGCTAAAATAGGTTTTCTACAGGAGAAATATTTCTGGACGTGAAATTAAAACAAATATGTAGAGCTGAACTGCTGCTGGTTTTATTCTGATCCTTTTAGGACTGTGGAACAACGTGGGAAGCCTAGAAACAGGCTTTCCTGTGTCAGGCATAAGCTGCACTGAATCAGGAAGGAGGCAATTGGCAGAAAACTGTGAAATAAAATATTCGTCTTGTTATTTCTGCATGGTGAATGTGAAGGGGTAGAGGGTTAAAAGCTTCCAATACTTTCTGTAGTCTGTCCTTGAAAAAGAGTTCTTTTTTTTTTTTTTTTTTTTCCTTTTTAGATCTTTTCTAGCAGACTGAAATGTTAGTCGAGCTAACTTGGGAGGAATGCAAAGAGTTAGGAGAGAAACAATAGCTTTACTTACGAGCAGAATTGCAGGTCAGAGGGGAAAATTCTCAAATTGTAGGGTTCCTTGTCAGTACTGAATTCCTAATACTTCATATTATTATTTTGATTTCTACTGTAAAAAGAAATGCTGGCACTCAAACTAATGGTGACTTGTGTACACTGGCCCTTAAACTTTTTGAAAATAGTATTAAAGCCTACATATTGATTAATTTTTTCTTTTTAAAATATTTACTTTTTCTTTTATATTAATTACACAATTTAAAACAAATTAATTGTTTGAGCTACTGCAGTAAAAGATATCGCACAAAGGTCTGTGTTGTTGGATGGTTTTGTTGGAAGGTTCGTCTGTTTCTTTTTTTAATTTTCTTCTCACACTCAAAGATATGCTTGGCATTTTGGACAGAATAAGCACAGCCTTTAACCTACCGACAAAACTCTTTGGAGAACATATTTACATACTAGAAACCTTTTCTCCAGCTGCTCTTAAAAAAAAAAGAAAAAAAAACAACAACAAAAAAATCTTTGTATAATCAATGAAGCTGTTGAAAGCTCATTTTTATACATTTTATTAACACAGACTTCTGTAATGCTTTACTGTCCATGGATGAAAATCTAGGGCCTGTATTTTCCCTCCTGCTTCTGAAATGTTAATGGAAAAATTTTAGTTTGAGAGTATTATGTTTTATTTGGTTACACACAAGAAACGTTTCTAACTCTCAGGCTCCAATGAGGAGGCGAGCAATTTGTAATAATTCAGTGAATCGAGTGTGTTCTACTGGTACATACTATAAAATAGTTTCGAAGTAGCGTAACTTTTTATGATAGCTTGAAAACTGTTCCTTGAAGATAAATTTACATTAGGTGACCTCTTCATTTCTTGGAGAAGGACAAAACCTTTTCTTAGTGGCTGAAACAAAATTGAAATTGCAACAAAAGAAAACAATAGTTTTTTTTTTCTAAGCGTGGAAATATATTCATCCCAAGAAATGCTCTTGTAAAGGAAAGAAAACAATATTACTAAGTCTGAAAAAAAGCCCAGAAAAGTTATTCCAATCCTATTTTTAAAAAAATAATGCATATTTTGAACATAATTCAGCTATTGCAATTTTTGGAAGTTCAGTAACTGCTGAAGCATACTGCTTTTTGCTGTGAGGTCTTTTGTATTGCAACTTAATGCTGTAACTCCTTATTTCTGACTCACAATAGATACTCAAAGGGCAGATATTTGAATTGGATAGTATGTGTTCTGCTATCAATAATATTTAAGACTTTCCTTTGAAGGTATATTTGCCAATATTAATAATGCTTTCTTTCTAAATAGCCTTCAGAAAAATTCTTTAACAGAAATCACCTAAGCACAGGATGTTGAATAGTAGAGTCAGATTGGTAGTTAAAAGTGCAACTTAAAATTGCAAACAAAACTATTTCTGCAAATGTTGTGTCTATGAGAAGATTATAATGCTTAGCTTTCTCAGCAATACTCTTAGTTTTGGCAATACTATATTAAAAATGTAAAATAGCTTTGCATGGACCTGCAGTGAAGTTACTGGTACTGAAAAAGATTGGTATTTGATAATCTGTATCTTTATGTTGGAGTATATGTTTGTGTTTGTCTTGAAAGCTGAAGCTTAGATGCCATTTCATTGCATAGTAAAACAGATCAGCTGAAGTATTTTCAGCAGTGGCTCAACATAATCTGTTTTATTGTACACTGAACCAGCACTGGAGAACTCAAGGTTGCTTATTGTATGTTAGGCAGGGGGTGGTAGGGAAGAATTTTCCAAAAACACTTCCAATAAGATCAGAAGCAGAGTCAGTTTCTGATTTTTGAAGACCCTTGCTCCCATTTGCCCAACAGCTTTGCTCTTAGATCCAGCCGTGCAGGCTATTTATACACCTTGTTGCTTTTCCTTAAATGGCATCTCTGAAACCTGTCTTCTTTCTGTCCACACCAAAACTCCTGTTTAAACCCTTGTCTCTCTCACTTCTTGACTCCTGCCATGTTCTTATGTCCTGTCTTGTCCATTTAAAACATGCTTCGCTCACATGGACTTAACCGGTGTTTATAAAAATCACCTTTGCTCATTTTTCTGACTGGATTATTCCTTTCCCTTAAGCTGTCTCTCTCCCTCAGGAGCGTCTCTTCAAATGAAATGCAAGCTATTCTTCCTTGTAGCTCTAAAGGCCACTCATAATTGAGCTACCTGATTTAATTTCCCAGCCTTTGTTCAGCTAGCTGTTCCAATGCTTCCCTGCTCAGTCCTAAAACAATCCATCTGCTATATCTCAACTGTTTCTGCTTGTTCCTTACAACATGTGAGCAGCTGCAATTGTCTCTTTCCCACATCTCTTCTTAGCATGAGGCTCCCGGTTCCACAGTTACCCGGGCAAACTCTAATTACTTTCTCCCGCTTTTTCCTTTCTTTTCTGCCCATTAGCTTTAAATCCCTGATAAAAAGGGGGAAATATAATGAAGCTGTTTCAGTTCCTTACATGAGTAAAGAACATTTGGACAGCAGTTTATGCAGTTAGTGCTCCACAACACTACTCAAGTAGGACTAGTTAACGCACGCTGTATTATCTGTGTTTTATCACTTAGCCCACAACAGCAAACACACATGCCTAACACAACTTTAAAGGCATATTTTTTTGAGTGTTCCATTTGCATCTTTCTTTGTTGGCCGTTCTAGTGCTTAGATTTAGTCAATAGCGTCTCCATTTTTTAAAAACCTTTTAAAAATGTACACGTAGTTGCCTTCTTTTTGTGTAAAGAAGTGATCATTTTCCCTGCGTATCAGGGCTTGATTTAATAACCACTTGCCTTCATTTTGAACGCTTTCGAAAAGTGGTGTATGGAATAAGTGGAAACAGCCTTCCAAAGGCAGGAAGTTGCCTTTTTTTTTTCCTCGCTCTCACATGTTTTTGTGGTATATTCTTAACAAGTTACAGTTTACAAATTCTTTTTCTTACTAAAAAGGATGTATATACACTTAACTTCTATGTGTTTATATACATTGTGAGTATAAATGTTCCAGAGGCAGAAAAAATCATACCAGACAGATGGCAAGTAGTGAGGGCGGGAGAAGTGTTTATTTTTCTGGCTGGAGTATCGCAGTGCGAGGTTATATAAACTGATGATCAAGAACATGTTTTGGCCCATAAGGCTAATTCCTGTTTTAGAACTTCTAGTAAAACAATTTATTCTTGCATTAAAGTCTGTTTTTAAGAGAGGCTTGTCTGAAACATTCTTGGGCAAAATAAAGGAAGGAAAGCCATAATGGGGTGGGGGAGATAGACAGTGATAGTTTAGAGTTTGAAAAGTCTTCAAAGGTAATCAGCAGTCTTAGCTTGGTAGCTTAATTTGAAAGTGCAGAAATAATAACTTGAGCTTTTCTGATTGCTTTTGAGCACAATATCAAAGCGGAATATTGGCAGAATTGGATAAAATCAGCAAATGTAGCTCTCTGCATTAGACTTCCTCTATTAATTCAATAGTTCAGTTAGAACTAAAATGGATAAACTTCTGCCTGCAATTTATTTTTAAGGGCTTAAAATGAAAACATTGTGTCTGCCTGCACATGTGCAAAAGGGAACAACTTTTCTTAACTGATGTGTGTCTACTATGTTTAAATCTTGCTGCCGTTTAAGTCAAAGGCTCTGACCCATCAGCCTGGCATAAATGGTTGTAGCGTATCCACATAGCGCAGCCTTCAATGACTGCTAATTACTGGGCTTGTTATTTAGCAGTAGCCATACCCCATTGCTACATTAATACATGTTTATTTACCAGGTGTATGGTTTGTGGGGTTTTTTAACTGCTTGGCCTACAGCTGGGAGGCTCAGGTAGGTTGTGTAAGCATTTAATTCCTAAAGGCCTTTTTATATCTTACAAATTCCTTAAACTTTTCTTTCAGCTTGAAGCATTTCAAAGTTGAACCGTTATGTGGGAGGAAACCTATTTTTGTGGAAAGTTTTAGCAAAAGGTTCTTTGAACAATAACAACAGAGGGAGTAAAATTTATTATTTATGTGTCATTTTTCTCTCATGCATGTATTTGTGCAATTAATTACTAAAACTTACAAAAAATTAACTGGGTTTCAGATGTGTTTTGTTTTCCTTTTTGAGAGCTCAAGCTAAACTTTTTAACAAATTACTGTCAATTCTCCAGTTCTTTGTGGGATATCTGGTCTGTGCAGTATGTCCCACCTTACCTAATAATCCTGTTTGTAGCAAAGTGCTGTAGTGTAGCTGATTCAAGAGCACATGTCGGTCACACCATGCTTTATTCTCTCTACTGCTATTTAAAGCTGCCCTTGTTCTACATGCAGATATGCTGCAAGTATTTAAAGGTAAGCATATACAAATTTCCAGATACCCTAAACTATGTACATTCTTTATTATTCAAGCTTTGCTTTATTTTACTTTACTCTAATTTACCCCAGATAACTAATATATTGACCAGATAGCAGCTCTAACTACGTCTGAGTAGCTGCTAATCGGTGTCAAGCTATCTTCCAGGGTCAGGGTGCACTGATCATTACCTACATTATAATTCAAGTATTAGTATGTTGTTGCTAATGCATTTAGCAACCTTATAGTGTTATTAATTTGTTTCTAAATTGAAGTTTGTTAACTGTTGTTATTTAGTAAACTGAAGGTCCAGAGGAACAACTCTTCATTCACTACAACATTTTAAGGATTCTTATCTCATTCTTTCCTACTCTGGGGGGCAAGTGGAATGCAAGCAGGCCTCAATCAGTAGGGCACTTAAGATATTAAGTCTTATTGTTTAAAGTTAAGCATGTGTCTGGCTAATTTAGGTTCTTAAACTGTATGCTGTGTGCAGCTGGGTTTGCAGAAGCCAGTCACATTCCTGAGCAGTTTCACTGGGGTCTGCAGAATTCTGTAAGACAGATCTGCCCTGAAATTCAAGTGAAGACTAAGATTCTTGTGCTGCCCCTGCAGAGTTTGCCTGTGTCAAGCATGCTAGAGTCTCCATTCTGAATACAGAATCCAAATGTTAGACCAAGTCAAATATATATATTTGCATCTTTTGATGTGTATTTCACCAAGGATCACCAGTTGGTGATCTATATGTATAGCTGGTTTTGTCTTTCTATCCTTCTGTTAATTCCAGGGATAGAAAGATATCAATCTTTCTTTTCTGATACTGTCTTCATACAGGTAAGTGGAATTACAAACTGCTAGACTGCTTTTAATGGTAGAACAAATTAATATGTGGATTCCTTTTGTCTCACTTGCTTTGAAATGTCAACATCCCTGAAGCATAATATACTGGCTAAAGATAAACCTTCCCAGCAATCTTGTGTTTAAAATTTTACTTTGAAGAGAACATGTTGGATGGTTCCATACCCTCATGCTATGTCCAGCAAAATAGTCTATACAGTAGCATACTAAATTGTTTACTCTTTCCTTTTTTGTATAACAAATTAGTGAACTTTATAAAGCAACAAGTTCCAGGAGCTGAGCAACAGTTGCTGGTTGTTCTCATCCTTTTTCATCACTGCATGTGCTACTGTCTACTCTTCTATCAAGAGATGCACGGTGAGAAAACCAGAAAGGTGGCAGTGAACTGCCTTGGAAAGAATAAAGGGATACTAATAGTAGTGCACTTGTGTGAATGTTTTGCTTTAAGTACCCACTGATTTCAATAGGTTTACACAGGTGTTGTAGAACTGAGGCCAAAGAGATAAGTTCACCTACTTTTGAGACTCCTTTCTCAAGTCTAGCGAGAAGACTTTTGTACTTAACCTGCTTATGGAGGCCTCTGGCATAGGAAAGGTATTAAAGGAGCTAATTCTATATGTGTGAGCCTCAAAGTTAACCTTGTACTTCCTTCTCCTGTAAATACGACATTGCATTTTGAATCTTCTCTGCATCACAATGAGTTAACATACTATCACACTGAATATGGCTGAACAGACCATTCCATTGTCACTAGAAAGTGTCTGTGCAAAAATAGCAGTAGGTTGCTCTTGTTTTTAGGTTGTTAAGAACTAAGAAAAGGCAGTGACGTTCAAATCTGATGACTAAGGTATCTGGCAGTCTTCACAGTGCTGTGCTATAAATCCTCAGTGGACAGCCAATGTTTTAAAATAAGCAGCGCTGGAATTCAAACTAGGCTTTGCTGTGGACAAAATAGATGCGATGCTTTCTGAATTACAGAAGAATGGAGTACCCCTATGAAGAGGAAACAGTGATAGCTTTGTGTTGCACATCCATCTAAACAGGCTCTGCCCAGAAGAGACATCTGAGCAAACTTGATTGCCAGATCTTCTCTCTCAAATCAAATACAAATACAGAAATAGTTACCTAAACTATTAGACTTGAAAACAGGAGGGTGGTCAAAAATCAAATTCTTCTTTAAAGGATAGGGATTTAAACCTTAAAATCAGGGAAAATCCAGTGTTTTTTAGCTTCAGGATATGGAAAAGTTGCAGAAAATTGTAACCCTGTGTAAATGTAGAACCTTAAAATGTGCAGTTATGAATAAGTTTACATTTTCAAAGAAACAAAAAGCTGTACGATAGGGAGAGACCTAACAGTGACATGTAGTTTATGCAGGATATACATCTCAAATCTGTTTCAGGATCATATGTCTGTGTCAAGCAGAGAGTCAGAGCAGTAAACCAGTGAAGTGAACATATGCATACATTTATTTTGTTTACTAAGCTGATTTCTCAGCTGTCAGCACATACGATGTGTTAGTTCAGGTTATAAAATACACATTAGATGCTGCTTTATTTTCTTAAAGTTCAGATTTTGGCAATCTAGCACCACGTGTGTTTACTCTGCTTCTTCCTTGAAATTTGTATTGCAGAGCTCCTCATGGTGGGGTCTTTCTATTTTGAGATTTTGGTTCTGCGATAAAGCATGCCACAATGATTCAGGGACAGCTTTCACAGGTCACATTGTCTATAACAAAATTATATCTCTAGCCTTTTGGTAATGTCGTTGCTTTAAAAAAATTGCACCTATCAGAAAATATTCCAATTCAGTTGTGAAATTTATAGAAGAGTTCTTTAGCAGATTTAAATCTTGAAAGAATCATTTGATTTATCCCCATTCCAGAACATCAAAGCTATATAACATTTACTTATACTCTTGAGTTGTTTAAAGTACCTGTGTCTATGGATTACAAGAAATAAATTATACTTAAATTCCTTTCTTAGGTATATTTGTTTTTTACTTGGAAAGACTAAAACGATTACTTATGCACAAGCATTTTGTGCTGTCTCTACCTTTGCTAGATGAGAGCATTCAAGGTGCTTGGTTTTACTGTTTTAGAGTATAAGAGCAGTAGCCATGTTGTTCACTGTTTTGTTTTATACATTATTAAACATGTGGTGCTCAGCAGATAATATACGTTTATGGACAAAGTCAGTATCTTGAAGGTCTGAAAATAATCAAATTATTATAAACACCCCAGAAATTGCTATGATTTCTTTCCAAAGTGGTGGAAAATCTCTTGAAGTTTATAAGGTTATTTCAGGCAGGTTGCATCTTTTTCCAGATGACAAATATTGCAAATCAGTACACCTCAGTTTTCAGGTGGATTTTATTGCTTATGTGTGTAAACTTAATGGATTGTACTTTTCAATTTTTGTATGAATTCTCTACTTATTTATATTTAAACATGAAGAATCTATTACTGACATCTCTACACATGCTTTTAATTCAGCTTTTAATTGTCTGGACTCCTTTTGTCTTAAAAATAACATCAAAGTAATAAATACAGAACACAGTGTGATTAAAGAACATCTGTGTTTTGCTCACCTAATTAGCATTATGCATCCAGTGTCTTGGAACATGGGCCTGTGTGAGAGTATTGTAGTGGAAGGCTTTCATGTGGACCCTGAAGATTATAGCTGTACTTTGAAACAGTTATTAAAGCTCTGTTGAGTCAACTTTTACTGAGGAAGTAAGACTTAGCCTTCTATTTGTCCAAAAGCAGATTATTCTCTGCATGAAAACTACTAAGGTATTTGTTAAGGATGTAATTGGAAGGTTCAGTAGTTAGCTCAGTCAAAGCTTACCTTGAAAAAGGTCTGTGAGTACTAGGAGGAAGGTGAAATTGCAAATACTAAGTACTTGGTGCTGTCCCATACTCTATTTTCCCCAGTTGCTCCTTTCCATTAGACCCCTGCTTTGGTTGCTGAGTTCCTAGTCAAATACTGGTGAGCAGAAGCTGTGTGTTCACAACAGGGGCCTGCTGGAGGTGTGAGCATGTACTGACAGCCGAGCTGGGTGATCGTACAGCACTGGAGTGTCTTTTTGTGGGTTTCATGGTGGGAAGAGTGTTTTGGTTTTTTTAAAAAAATATGTCACTTCAGTTTGCATCAGAGCAGTCCCAGCAAAGAACCATGAGACATGTTTAACTCGTCTCATGCTGATGTACTGGTAGAACACAAGATTTGGTTAGATATTTTTAAAATATCCTGACCTGAAATATATTTTTATGCTGAAGTCAATAACAGCTTTGTTCATATACAGTGAGGTGAGATGCCTCCAGCTATAGGCACTTTCTTGAACCCAGGCATTTGTGATACTGGAGAATGTAAACATATCATTTAACAATAACTGTTAAATCCAGAATGGACTGTGCGGACACTCTGCTCCATTCTTGGCTTGCCTTTCTTAACCTGTTGGTATATGACCCAGTCATTGGAAGGTGCTGTATGAAGGTTGGGTTTGTTTTCTTTTTATAAATACAACATAAAGTAAAATCCACTGCTTTCTAGGTGCATCCTGTAAGACTTCATGTAATACATTAGTAGCTACTTGGTAGGAGTGATGATTTTTTTTAGTGAATGTTCAGTCAACGCTCTCAGAGTTATGACTATTTATAACCGTAAATAAAGCTGCTTTTGGATGCTTCAGCAACAGTGGTGACAAACCATTGTGCCACTTGTGACTAGCTAGAAGACTGTGGCACATTCTCTTGAAACGGAATTATGTAGTAATTCATGCTTCTGTGGTCTCTGAACTTGATTATTTTCATTCCTTTGTCTAGGCATGAAGCCACACATCTAAGGGGCCTGACTAGCACGCAGCACAGTGGCTGACTGTGTGGTAGCCTGGCAGAATACTGGGACCCTGCTGCTCTTGGGACTTTTCATAAGTGTATTCCTTTGCAAGGTTTTCTCCTCATTAGAGTCTATCAAGTCTCTCCTTTCTCATCCTGTTTTCCTGCTCGTGGTGTGTAACTGCACTGATGTGCCACTGAAGTGGGAGGGCTGGGGAGAACAGGGAACCATGGCTTTAATGGTGGCAATTAGAACTAAATTCCTTAACTCCCAGTGAGTTCTTTGCCAGTGGGTAACTGCTTTCCTTTAACTCCTGCACATAAGTGCCAAACTCACTTGCGAACTCATGCCATGTGTCATTCAGAGTTGGAGGAAAGATAACATATATAAATGGTTTTCAAGATTCTAAAGCATTATGGGAAGGTGAATTCTTCCCAGCTGTGTGCTAAAAAAGTTAATTTTGTACAGTTCCATCTCTAAGGTCAGATTTTGCTCTGAGAGTTTAGAGAGTTAGTTTTGTGGTCTGTCTTACCATATGAACCTACCAGAGCAAAGCCAAATGAATACTCTAGATTAGTACGCTGTGCATAGATGTGAAAGTAGCTTTGTTCTGGTTTGGGTTTTTTAGCCTGCTTAGTTTCAAATAGATAGTTGCTTGCAAAATCTTATAAAGCTAGGATTAATTTCATAAGCTTTAGCAATACTCCATATTAGCTTTTTTTAATACCCTTAATCTAACTTTAAAACCACATATGCATTTTAAGGCGCTGCAACCAAGAGCCTTTATGGCAATTACCGTTGTCAGTATCAGGTCTGAACTCTACTTCATCCTTTTTACAAGTGTAAATGAACCCAAAATAACTTCCTGCTTCTCAAATAAGTAAAGTATATTTGAAGCTCACACTCTCACTACTATTTCTTTCCTGAAGGTATTAGGCTACATAAGAACTAGGGATGAGTGCGCGAGCAGTTGCAGCCGCTGGTGGGTGGGTTCCTCTTGCAGCTGTTCATTCCAGGAATCTCATTGTGCTGCTGCCTCTTTTTTTTTTTTTTTTTTTTTTTGTTCTTGTGCCTAAAAATCATCTCCTGGTACTTGCATGGTATGTACTCCAGCTGTAACTTAATTTTCACCCTAACACTTCATAATAGTGTGCTCTCTGCACAGCGTGGGTACTGATAAGCGCCTGCTTGGCTAAGGGTATTTTAGGGTATTAGGGTGGTGGTGGTCAGAAAGTCAGAAATAGCTGACAAGGCTGTTTTGTTTTCTTTGGGGAGGCTGTGCTTTTGTGGACTTATCACTTGCCAAAGGTATTACTTCACTCAGCCCTACCAACGTTTTTTTAATCAAATTTTTTGTTATCATAACATTAAAATTTTGTGTCTTTTTTTTTGCAGTAGGGAGAATTTTCTTTGAGTGAAAACACAGATATTCCTTCTTCAACTAACATGTTAAAAACATACTGGGTAGGTGACAGTTTTAGGCCCATTTTAGAAAACTTAGAATTATGACTTCTTCAGCAAATATCGATGTATTTAAAATCTTCAGAGCTTCATGTAATCTGTATCAGGCTGGATACAAACTCCACAGAAGAACCTCTGATTCTGTGGTATTCTGGGCTGGAAACTCTGCAGTTCCTTCATTTACACCAGCTGGGGTTTTTTTTACATATATGCAGAATAAATTTTAAATGGCATTATTCCCATTGATATGTAATCAATCACATAGCCCAGTGTTAAATACTTCGGTGTCAGTCTGGAGTTATGTTGTTGTCACTGAGTTATAAACTCACATATAATAGCAACAGCACAGTAGTTATCAGACAGTATCCAAAGGCTCTGATGCTTCAGTCCTTGGTATCACTGGGACTTCCCTCTGAGGGTGGTGGGGACATTCTTGGATTGTGAATAAGCTGATATATGAGACTACTTGACAGCTGAACTTTGTGTACATAAGAGTTGGGTCCTTACCTTAACATCTTCATTAAAGCCATCAGTAAGATCTTTATCAGTATGGCCCATGCTTTATGCTCGTAGGAGTTTGTAATTTGCATTGCTACTTATGAATTGTAGCTGTTTATTTCTCATTAAGCAAGTGTCGCATATTGCTTACAGACTGGGAGGATCAGGAGAATAATATTTCCTTGGACTGCACTTGAACCAGGTGCTAGAGGGCTTTTCTAACTGTGAGATGTAGAAACTTTTGGTTTAATTGCAAATTTATTATGGAAAACAACTTAGTCAAAAGGAGAGATTCAGTGGAAAAATCTGCAGTTAGGCTATACATCCCCGTACTACCCTATGTTTAACAGTATTATTGCAGTTTCAGCAACTGCTTATGTGAAAAAGTGATACTAGAAAAGCATTTAATGTAATATTAGAGGGGGATAAATGTAAATTATGAGCTACGAATAAGAAGAAAACATCATGTTACCCGTCTGCTCTTACCAGACCTCAAGCAAATGCTTTACAAACCACAGTTTTGTTTTCTGTTCCAGCTCTTCAAATTCCAGTATGTGATTGTTTCTCAACCAACTTGGATGCTGCTGTACTTTTCCTCTTGGTTTTAAGAGATTAGAAAAAAGAACTAACTATTAAGTATGATCTGAAAAAATCAGACTTTCATATGAATATTGGTAAAGTTGTGATTACAAGCTGGAATCTGCCTAACTCAATCCAGTAAAATCTTTGGCCAAACTTTTAATAATTTTTTCCCTCAGTCAATAGTCTCAAAGACAGATATTTGTTGTTATATGCAATTTTTGAACTGTTATTCCAAGTCCGTAACTAATCAAACCATAACAACGACCGAAATCATAGTTAAGTTATGTGGATTTGTAAGATTTCAATTGATGAGTAAACCATTCCAGTATATTGGCATTTGGCCACTTTGCTATGTAATAGTGTTTTTAATGAAGTATTGCTGTAGCAACAGATCTGGATGACATTGGGTAGCTGGTCGCTGCTGACTGTTGGAAATAAAACAGACTTTTAGCAACACATGTGTAATGTCTGAAGGTAAAGTAACCCAAAATAAATGCCTGTGCTCTACCGAGGATGCAGTATGGGGCACGTCAAGCCAAAGTCTGACTTACTGACTTATGAATTTAATCCTTCTGTGAAAGTGTGTCTGTATGGTGAAAAACCCATGTATGCTAGTAATATGTGCAACAACTGAAATCTGAGAATAAATTAAAGGAGAACTGAGAGAAATTGTATTGCAGATGATTTTAAGCATAAAATATCAGTTATTTCAAAGGCGTTAAGAATTCTAGTACTATATGAAATGCTTCTGGATGTGTTATTTCAATGGAAAAGCTTGTTGGGGAAAGAGGATAACGAGAAGGTTAAAAACTTCACTTGCTCTCCTGAAGAACCAGCAAGTGAAAAAAGGCATGAGAAGTAGAAAATGAAACAAACTCAAGTGAAGCCGAAACCTGTTTTTTATTAAGGGCTTTTATTTAGAACAGTATTTCTTGGTTACTAAAACACTGAGCATTGGTTATATAACACAGCCAAGGTAAAAACTTAACAGAGGATTTAGATCAATATAGCGATGTAGTCTCTTTAGATAGAGAGATCTTCAGAAGCCTATCAAAGAAAAGGCAAAACCCCTGGGGAAAAATTATTTCTTCTCTCTCTTCACTGCAGACGATGTTTCTAACTGTGCTTTAAAAACAGAAGAATACAGTCACCCTTATATATATTAACAGGTCATAGAAGAATTTACTCTCATAGTAGTACAATGTTCTGCCTTCCAAATGAAATACTACATTAAAGTATACATGAAACACACTTTCAAGACCTAAATGGAATTTTCTCATAGTCTAATAATTAGGGTTTTCTTTTTTTATTTTAAAGATAAAAATACAGACATTACTGTAAAGGATAATACAGATGATTTCTGCCTTCGAGATACATTAAGCATTGCATCAACGGACTCCTTTGTTTCCACAGCTGAGGTAAGACTCTTAAAAATTGCTTCTTTAAAGATTCATTGATCTGTATGAACAGTGAACAGAAGAATCTTAATTCTTTGCTAATTATTGTAAGCAAAGCGTATTTCTCTTATGGGGAAAAAGCTTTCCTTGCTTAGTTGTAACCAGCTTCCTAGCAGTTCAAGTAGTGAAGCTGGGTTCAGTTTGCACTTTTTGGTTTTTTGGGGGTTTTTGGGTTTTTTTGTGCACTGGCAGAATGTTTCCCCAACTCCTTCTAAAAAGAAGTTGCTTTTGAAAAATATGTCAGATTTTCATGAGGGAAGAAGCACAGTCGAGGCTATAGTAGTTCCTTTCCCCATGAACTGCATTTTTCTGTTCCCTTTTTATTTTCCCCTATTCCCTTACCATAACATAAAGATGTATGAAGAAGGCTTTGTCTTTTTTGGAGCTGGATGTTTGTGGAGAGGAAATTATTAAAATTGACAGCTACCTATTTTAGTACCTACCATGCACTTTGTCTAACTTATTGTACTTCATCTAACTTTCCCTAATCTTCTTGGATAAGACCACAAAGGATACATAAAGAAATAATCTTCTGATAACAGGGCATTGTCTATTAGCTGAAATCTGCTACAGCTCCCTTGAAGTATTTGGAAGAATTTTATATACAGTGGCACACTTATTTGGATGAGGAATATCTCCTTTCATAGCCTCTCAGGAGCTGAAGTGATCTTGAATAGCACTCTTCTCCCAATTACAGGAAAGGCAATTGGTCTCAGTAGATACATTCGGCATTAGATATTGCTATCATGTATGCACCACAACTAAGCTACTAAACTCAGACAGCTGTAAAAAGAGAGAATTGCATACACATTCTTTGCAATTATCTTTTGACTGTCCATTGTGTGCTTTGTTTTTCCATGACACAATTATCGTGATTTAGTAATTCACAGTAAGTTGTGATGGTATGCCTAGTGTTCATTCCTAAGACTGTGTCTATACTCTTTCCTGTAATTCGGGTGAGACCACAATTCAAGCTTGCTTCAACATTGTTAGGTCTTGAGAGGAGCTGTAAACCATTAGAGTTGGTACACTTTGTATCTTTTTTTTTTTTTTTTTTTCATCCCCATGAACTTTCCTACTGTTTTTGCAAGTAGGTGGAGATGGGAACAATCCATTATGGTCATTTGTGTTGCTTGGCTTAAAAAACCCCCAAAAAACCAGGATATATCACCCTAGTGGAATAACCATCCTATCCTGATGAGTCAAAATTGGCAATGGAATAGTCTTTACACATCCTGAAAATATTCTCTGCATTTTGATACATCAAAGCCACTTCTGTTACCTCTTTCTTCCAGAAAAAAGTTGCAAAGATTTTTCTCTTCCTTTCCAGCGTTCTAGCCTTTGCCAATAGAACAAGCTCTCTGATCTCCTTTCTCAGATTTTATTAAAATTCTCAGCTGATATGAGTCTTGAAGAGTAACAAAGCCATAAGCAACCTGAAGTTTGGTGTTCAAACCAGAACACCATGAAAATTCTAGATTAAATATGAGCCACTAGGCTTAAACTACAGGGCCAGTTAGCTCACTAGTAGTAGCCACTGGGACATCATTGTGTGGTGCAGGTGAAATAAAGCTGTGAATTGGTCTTCTCTTATGCATATAGTGTTACCAGCTTTGGATTTTTCTCAGCTAATGGGCAAATAAGCATTTTTTCCTTTTGTCCCATGCTCCCTGATTGCAGCTAAAATTTTAGCAACTATCTGAAACTCTGTGTGCTGATAGAGATTTTTAGCAAAGTTTTAAAATCTGAAATTCATATAAGTGTATACTGCTGTGTGATTTTTGTCCTACTGGAATCATTAGTAACTTCACCTTCCGGGAAATCACAAAGTAGCACCATTTTTTGTAGTCACATCATGCTACAAGCTGTATGTTGGCAGTTACTCATCTTCCTTTTACATTGCATCCTGTCCCAAGGAGCAGGGCGAAGTATTTTGTGGGATTCTGGTTTTAGAGACTGGAAGCTATCTCCGTGTTTCAGTGCTGACATGAAGTGAAGTCAAATTTAGTTCACTGCCCTCAGGAGAGATAACAGCAAAGACACAGGGAATCCTAAAACAAGACATAGACGTTTTGATGGAAACTGATACGCATACTGCTTAGGAGGAAACAAGAATGTTGTGCTGTGTTATATTAGGACAAGGCATAGGAAGATGGCTTTCAAGAAAAGAACTGTACAAAACTGGGGCAGTTGGCAGAATTTAATCACACGAGCTCTACAGGACAGCAGTAGGGTGTGCCAAAACTTCAGCTTGGCTATGGCTGATAATCAAGAGGATGCTGAGGATCATGCACTTGATGACTCCTCGTACAGAATTGTGCCAGTCTGGATACCTACAATACACAGGTGCCCAAATCCTTATAAAGATGGTTTAGACAGACAGTTGCCATCCCTAAGCCCAGACAGACTTCCATTCCTGAGTACTCGCAGGCTCTCAGAAGCACTGCAGAAGGGATGGTAAGCACAACCATTTGCCCTAATTAAGTTATAGATACTATAGCAATAGTGATAGAGGCATTTTCTTCCCCATTTGAGACCGTCTGCCATCAGCTTGTCTTTATGAGGGTTAGTGTCTTGACACTTGCTATCTCACCTACTGTGTGATCGAAATAGCTACCACCTTTGGCAAGAACACAGCCATGAGTGTGCCAGATAAAGCTCTCCACCCTCTCTTTCCTGGCTTCTTTTCCATCTTTCCAATAGAAGCTCTTTCTGCTCTCCCTGACAGTGAGCTTCATTGCTGCCTCTCAGTTGTCAGTGTACATGCGTTTAGCATGTCTTATTTTCACATCTTGACCAGAACTGAACCTGTAGTTCTATTATCAAATAAATTTTGCTTGCTTTATTAAAATGTTAACTCAGTCCAAAGCGTAGGAGATTTTAGGTTTGTGAATAAAGCCTTAGCTGCTCTCTTTTTTTATCACTAATTCCTTTACTAAGGTTGTCTTTTTCTCAGTTCAAATCTATTAAAACAACAGTTCAGGAAGGAGTAGGGTTTGATAACAGGGAAGGAACACCAGTTTCCATATGCCTGTAATTATTTGTACCTGGCACCAAAACCTTCAAATTGAATGAAATGGAATTTTAGATTCAGAAAGTGCTCAAAAAGATCCCTGTCACTGAAAGGTAGGGGTACCTTTTTACTTGTTTACAGAGAGATGTTTTATTCCTTTCCTGAAATAGGGAATACCAGAGGGAATAATGTTGGCAAGTAGTAGTAAGGTGTATTCCTGTAGCATTTATAAGGGAGGTGTCTGGTTTGGTTTCTTTCCTGTTTCATTGTAAAAATCAGACACGTATATATTCTGTATTCTGACTGCTTCAGAAATGTGACCATAATCACTAATCTGATCTTCTCAGACCTTATTGTTCTCATCCTGGTCACTTCCCCCATTCATGTCATCTGTCTAGTTTGATGTGGATTATTTTCTTACCCCAAAAACAAATGTACTACAGCAGTCCTGCAGTTGAGCATGCCCTGGGTAGCAAATCATAAGGAGCTCCCTATTCTAAAAACTTTAATGAGGTATGGAGGTGCCTCGTATTTATAGTCTTAAAACATGTGGAGAAACAGTGGAAAGAATTAATCCCTGAAGTCTTTCATTCTGCTAACAATAATACTATTTCTTTGGAGAACCTGTACCTGAAGTGCCACTATCCACTGCGTACTACTTTGGGCAAACTGAAAAGGTTTCATGGTGTCCATGGTGAAGCACGACAGCCAGTAATAAAGCTTGTCTATTCATGTCATCATCAGAAGCTTTCCACCTCCCAACAAATGTCAGTAGTGTTGTAGGCAACAGGAAGGTTCTGTTCCACTTTGAGAAACACCTCCTGCTACTATGTCCTTTCTAACAAATTCCTCAAACTTCATGCTTTATTTCTGTTGATTTTTTTCCCCCTGCCATTATTTGTCTGCCACAACCTAATAGATGTAGCCGCAGTTAAAAGGATTCCATTGTAGGGAAAAGTTTTCCATGTGGCAATGAAGACTGGTCAACGGGAACCAGATTCCTTTGATTCCCTCAAAGGACAGCTGCGGTTCCTTGCTGTATGGCTATGAATAGGAAAACTTAGGCCAGCAAGTCATGAAATTGTTCTCTAAAAGCTTTAATAATAAAAAATCTGGAGTTGATCTGTGTCCTCTAACAGAAACCTTAGCTATGTATGGTATTTGCAGTTTCATCTAATAGCCAGTGTGTTCCTATACACTGACCGCTCGTACTATACAGCTTTTAGTTCTTATATACATGTAACATTTGTAACAAATAGCATATATTAGCACTGAACTAATTTTTGTACCATAATACCTCCATGTAGGTATTATATAGGCAAAAGCCTATGTACCAGACACAGCCTGGGATTGTTCCGCCCGGTGAGGAGCAGTACTGCCACTGAGGCACACAACAGTGAATTCACATTCTTCAATATGCTTAACATTAATAAAGTTGCAGCAATAATTCAGATAAAATCATGTTCTGAATGTGTGTTTTCCTCAAAGAAAATATCAGGTGTCTTATAATATATACAAGGAAGTATAGGAGTTCCTGAAAATACATGAACTTCCTTCCTGTTTTCTTTCAGATATTAGGAAGAATGCACCACTTTATCATTTCAGTTTATTAAAGTATTCTTAAATGTTTTAGTAAGTCATTGCCATCTCATCTTCCAACACCCAAAACATGTCTCTCACTCATCCTGCAGCTACTTATGTTTGTTTGTTTTTTTTTTAAAAAATCTTTTACAAGCTAAAGATACCCAGAGAAAGAGAGCAGCAGCAGCCTTTTTAATACAGGGTAAGCATGCTTTCTCAGAATGTAAGGAATGCTGACTGTGCCAGTAAATTGACCTTTTTATTAGGGGGAGCAAGCAAGAATTCCGAAAAGGTCTAGCATTCTTTATTTTTGTTACATTCATGTAGCTGGTTATTTTGGTAGTCAACAAGGTCTTGATGCACAGCTGAGAATTTTTTTCTATTTATTAAGAAACAACTTGTGAGTGGCAAGTAAGAGTGCTGAGTCTGTTCATTAGACCAGAGCAGTCAGGGAATCCCAGGCTTAAAAACTATTACAAGTTCCAGAGGTTTGATGTTTTACAACAATGGTTTCAGCATCTCTTTACTAGCAGATGCAGCCTTAAATCCGAACTGTCCAGAGAAAATTGATTAGCATCTGAACAAAACCAATCCACGTTGTAATCTTCAGAGGCTGCTTTGCAGCACTGTGTATAGAGACACAATTTACTGCTACAAGCTTTGGAGTTTTGAAGATGTAGGTATTATTTCAACATAATGAAGTTAGGTATCCACTGCAGGTCATCATAAATGTCCTGAGCAGTGGTCACCGATAACCACTATCTCTTTCTTTAGCCTTGAATGGATAGAAGTAAAGCATGACAAGATTAGGTTGCTGCTATAGGGTGTTCCATCTTTTCAGCTCTTCTCTGCATTTTCATATTCTTCTTCATGTAACCCCACATGACACTGAGGAAATAGCAAACATTCAGAGTCTGGCACGTCAGCTACATCATCACAAACCTCTGTGCTACAGCTACCAGCACTTTTGGAAACTGCTTGGAGCACTTTTTCATTCTTAGTGGTGTGTTAAGTGTTTCAAAATGGCAGTGGCTGTGCAAAGAAGTGTTCGGTACAGAGTGGAAAGAAAGGACTCAAGGAGCTTTCAAGAGTCTAACTTACCTGTGATGACAATATGTGGAATGCTGGGGCTTTCTGATAAATACTGAACCACTGTTGAGGCAAGTTACACGGTGCATAGGGGTGCATAGTGGGGTAAGAAGCAGCTACCTGAATACATATCACAAATGCACGTCAGTTTGTGTAAGGTAGTTATAGTGATAGTGAACCATCTCATTTAAAACTAACCTTTCTCTCCACCTTTTTCCTCAAAAGTAACAAGTCCGTGGAGACTTTTACAAGAAAGGGTTTTGATTTTCCTTTTGATGTTGGCTTGAGAAGGTTTTATCTAGAAAATGTTGTATGCTCTGCATGTTGTTAAACACTGTATATGATTTGTCCATTCTTCTAATGGCTGAACGTATTGCAGGTCTATTGCAAGACCTATGTTGCCGGTCTTACAAACATTCAGTAATGGCTATTCTTTTTGAGATTAAATAGGGTGAAAGCTTGCCTATATAAACATCCTGATTCAAAATAAAATTAGATGTTGATTCTCCGACCACACATCCACTTTTCTAACATAACTGAATCTTTTAAAATATAACACTGTATGTTACATATATATGTATTGTTTATATCTACATATAAAATATTTATATATAAATATATTTTTTAATACTAGAAAGCATCAAAAGAAAATCCATGATGACTCCAGGAGCATTACGATGCAGCTGCAGAGCTTGTCTGGAAATCACCTTTTGTAGTTAAGCTTAGAGGTCGTTTCATTTTTGGGTTTTCAGTTTGTTTTTTCTCCTCTCCTCTTTTTGCATGCTAAGAGAAGTCAGTGATAGAGGAATTTGCACCCCCTTTCCAAACGTTTCTGGTTGGGACTAACTTCTAACTGTAATCAAAACCATCTTCTGAGTGGAAGAATAGTTACACCTTTCTCTCTTGCTTTGTAGCTGGTTGATTTAACCTCTCTGTTTGAGCTCAATAATACTCATTGCAACAGTAACACAGCTATGTTATTTCATCTGCTAGCATGAGAGGAAGTTTAAAAAAAAAAAAAGCTAACTGTAATCACGGGCCTCACCCAACTCCCAGGTATCAGATTCTGTGCTAATCTGTAACCACAAAGGCTATGATCAGGCATCTTCATGTGCTGAAGATGGTAACATCTCAGGCTTGCTGGCAGCAGCTGCAGATTATCTGCATCTAACTGTAGAAATCACAATCCTAAATCAGTCACAGTCAGTCAGTTTGCCTAAATATCTGAAGAAGGGAATTTGCCCAAAGTTCACTAGAGAAAACTAATATAATCCCTTTTACCACAGAAATTATAACCTCCAAGAGAGGGGCAGCTGTTTACAAAGTGCATGTGTGTTCACAACCTATTTCTCCTCATGCTTTGCAAATGAAATAAAGTAAATGGAATGTTTTATGGCTTCAGTAATAGCTGGATCAGGTAAGAAATAAATTAGTGTACTTATTTGTATTCTGTTTTGGTCTTTATTTTGGAAAATATGTATTTATTGTTCCACAGTTAATACTTTCTTAACTATAATGTAGAATAACACATTCTGGAGTAAAGAATTTTTACTTGTCCTTGTTTATACCTGTTCTAACTATTACACTATATATACATGTGTGTATATATGTGTGTTGTGTGTGTGTCTGTATGTATATTTGTTTCTTATATCTGAAAGAAATCAGTTTATTCCTGTTTCTTCCAGTTGGTTAAATTATTCCTTCCTATATATTTTCACACATATTTTGCATTAAAAGCTATGTGGCTTCCTTTGTTTAATAAGAACATAAATTTTCAGGTGGGCTTTCTGAATTAGCAAATCCAAAACACAATTTGGTGCTACGATTAGTATTGTTAAATTGGAGTAAAGTCTTTAGTCTTAATAGCTGTAAATCTTTTTTAGAAAGTCAGCTTATTCTGCTCTGTTCTTCCAAGCAAAACAACTGATAAACAAATACATACTTTGAAAATGGAAATACTTTCAAGCTAGAGGAATTCTGAAAGTGTACGTTCCTCATTTAATTATAACATTTTGTTGACCTTAAAGCTTTTATTCCTTCACTTATTCCCCAGCTATCGTCTTGTCGCTTGAGTCTTAATTTGAGAACTCTATAGAATTCTATATAGGAATACAGGGGTTTGGGTTTTGGTTTTTGGTTTGGTTTGGTTTGATTTTTTTTACCCAAACTAATAAATTTAAAATGGAACCTGACAGTTTTGTGAAAGGAATCGTATGTATTTGCTTACAGTAAAAGGATACTGGTATGAGTGATTCAAAATAGTAGTGCAAGTTCCAGCAAATGTCTGCCATCTAACAACGTGCGACGCTTGTCAGAACACCAGCTCTGTACTGAAATGTCTGTAACTTATTCATGTGCTTAAATGCTTACACGGACAAAAATAGGTATTGGCATGTGCCTATATCCTTCCCCTTAGCAGGCAAGGCTTCTTGGCCAAGCTGTTGGTGCTCTAATTGGCTCAACTAAAGTGTGTGAAGAAGACACACTGGAAGCATGCTTCTTAATGTCCTTATGAAGTGTTATGCCAGCCCTTGCCTCTGTGTCCTCACTGATGGGAAAAACTGTTCAACATAGATCTATTTGAAAATTTTAATGGAAGTTTAACATCAAGTTATATTTTAATCTGATTATTTTAAATTTTTCTAACATATAGGGTTATTATTCTTATATAGTTTATTTACTATGAGAATTATTTTTTAAAGATGTTTCTAGGGTCTCTTTTTATAGCCTAGAAGCACAGGTTTGTTTCCCCCATGCAGGATATTTTAAAAAAAATTGACAAGAGAAAGTTAGAATTCTTTTCTGGTCATTAACTAAACTGAAGGATGTGTAAGCTTCTGGGGGTTTTTTTGGGGATCATTAATAATATAGTGTAATGTTTGTGGTGGACATTGTAGCTATCCTTTGTTTTGTGGATTAAATATGATATTCTGTAAACAGGCGTTCTCCATGTTCTTTATGTGCTTTCATTTCTTAATCTGATTTGGGTTTTCTTGCTCTAAAATGTGTATGAGTTCATGTTAATTTATATGATAACCACACAGTTAAAGCTGCTGATAAGGAAAACCTTTTTGGGAGTCTGTAGTAAAATGCTGGATGTTCATGCTTCCTACAATATGCTTTGGTAACTAGCAGACATATTTACCAGCAAAACAAAAGCAGGGGTGGGAGGATGTTACTATTTCCAGCTTCCTAAAGATTTGCATGATGCAATCATTCTGTACTTTGCGTCCTGACAATTTTTTAACAGTTTTGAGACCCACTAGATTTAACTAAACAAATTAAAACCAAAACTAAGCTGCCTCCATTTAATTAATTAAACTTTTGAAACTTGAAACCTGAAACTGTAGCTTTCAGATTTTAAAAGTCATGAAGTAACACTCTTGTTAACACTGTGGTGTTTCTCTTCTGTTTACTAGTTGAGTGTTGCCCCTTTGTTTTAAAGCAGATGCAGAAGAGGATACATATTTCAATAGAATATCAGGAAAACCTCTTTAATCTGTTTTAGCTTTACAAAAATTATGTTAGCAAGCTCTTTAATGAACTTCAAAAAATTCCTTTTTTCAGCTTGCAGAGCACAGAGAGATTCGTAATACGTATGGTCTAGATTCCCTTTGCCATTGCCCATTGTATGAAGAAGCTATGCAGTTAGCAGAAGAAGGCAAAATTTATTCACGAGTGCTAAGGTATTGATTTACGTCTATCTAATTATTTCCAAGAAAAGCAAGAATTAAAGTTAAATATTCTGTATAGTACTCATTTTTAGAAGTTACTTGTACTACGTATTTTTTCTAGGAACTAGACTTAGTGGAAGTTTCTTGTGCTTCTTTTTTTAATGGTCTTTAAAAACTTTTGGGTTTTTTTGTAGGACTGAAATGTTTGAATGTCTAGGAGACAGTGACTTCCTCGCTAAACTTCATTGCATTCGACAAGCTTTTCAGGTAAATAGTAAGGAGAGTGATTTGTCTGCCTGTCTTGTTCAGCCTAAAGGACGTGGCATTGAACCTATCAATGCACCACCTGTGCAAGCATTTTTATATCATATTCTGTAATTAAATATTTACCCGTTGCTTCTAAAATGGGGCGTATTTGCAGGGGCATCCCAATTTTGTGATTAGCTTGGGAATCTTTGCACCAAAGGAACTTGCCCACTATCCTAGTGGTTATAATTATAAGTTTGATTGAAGTGTTTAGGGTCACTTAGTATAACCTGTGAATGAATATGTCTATGTTTTCTGAAACCTTTTCTAGATAATTCTTTCAGAAACAGCAAACAGAATATTTCTTGCTGAAAGTGGAAGAAAAATTTTGTCTGCTTTAATTGTGAGAGCACGAAAGGTAAAGCCTTTTTTTAACTGTTTTATTTTTAATGCAACTTCTACCAGAATTTATTTTTCAGTGTAAATAAACCATCTCTCATGTTAAGTTTGCTTGATACTCCTTGCTTTTTACTTTACAGAATCCAAAGAAATTTGAAGATGTCTTTGATGAAATGATATATTTTTTGGAACAAACAGATCACTGGGATAACACTGAAATGGAACTTGCTGCTAGAGGAGTGAGTCTGAATTTCTGAAAAGTGCTTTTACCCTTAATTATGCAAACCGTAGCATCTAAAAATAAATTTTTACAGTTCAGAATTGTGGGAGAGGCAACTCTTCTTTGTTTACATTGTTGATTTAGAGAAATGACATCCACCACTGCAGTTTAGTACCAGAAAGCACATAATTATTTTTTAATTTCTCCTTTACTGACAAAGTATCTTCAGTATTCATTAAAAACAATTATAAATCTGGATATTCATCCAGAGTTAGAATATGGGGGATGCTGAATTCCACTGCTGAAAGAGAAACTAGTTTACTTAGAAAATGTTCTGTTCTAATATAGGTGAAAAACTTGAATTTTTATGACGTTGTTCTCGACTTCATATTAATGGATTCATTTGAAGATTTAGAAAATCCACCGATATCTATACAGAATGTAGTAAATAACCGCTGGCTAAATTCCTCTTTTAAAGAAACAGTAAGTATTTATGTGTAATTTTCATAATCATTATTCTATAGTACATTATAATAAGTAGATGGTATGATCTATTGGTATGATAGTATTGGTGTAAGCATTCTCATATAAAATTTCTGTATATGCCAAAACTGTTCTTCCGCTTATCTGTGCTTTATATTCTTATGTAGAAATGAGAATAAATCCAGCAACTTCAGGATACAGACTATGAATATTGTCTTGATAATAACATTAATTCTGAGCAAAGAAACTAAACCGTCCTCCACTGTAAACTCTAATTCAGTTTCCAATATAACAGAATATGTACCTGAAATATTCCTCAGGGAAAATAAAGAGATAGTACTATCAGGTTTTTCATAATAGCAATTTAAAAGCTACAAGTCTTGGTCTAAAATACATAGAATGATTGAATGTACTAGAGAAAATAACTTGTCCTGCAAAAAGGAGTTTTCTCTGAGGAAGTAGAATTTTAGAAGGAAGTTTGTTAGCCACATCTTAGATATTAGATACAGGTTCTTGGTTCATATACCAGAGACTTAGCAATAAGGCACAAAGTTGCAAGCAAACAGAAGTAAGTTAATACAATACAGGCATTCAGATGTTCGTAACATTTCACAGTGTTTCAGATGTTCCTGTTTATTTGTCAAATGGAACTCATCCCTCTGTTCCAGATATACAGGACATGGTCAGCGGGTACTACTGTAATTTCATCCATTTATATCTATAAACTGCTAGTTTTGCTTTTATTTTTGTCTTGCAATTGAAATATTCCCTCTAGAGGGGGAAAAAAAAAAGGTAACATGCATGTATTTTTGTAGTTATGTGATAACATTGTGTTTTCTGAGTAGTAAATTATCTTGCAGTACTGACAGCGAATTGGATGAGGTTACAAGCTATGAGGGGAATAAGCCTAGTACTGATATCGGTATATTGTATCTTACAGGTCCATATTTGGACAAAACTCCTTAGCTGAATCTGAAGCTATTGCAAGAATGTTTTTGCTAAAAGGAAAAAGGACATTTCAATGTGATTGCACGCAATTTAATATCTAAAATAGTTACTTATGTCTGAGTACACATTTTGTTGTATAAGAGAATGGTCCTCCATTAAACCCAGTGAATGTTGCTAACTGTTGCAACTGTAAAAGCAGTCAAGGATGCCAAATTACATTTGAATTAAACAAAGAAAATGTTGCAAAGTAAGATCTGAAAATAAATATGAACTACATGTAAAATGAATTATTGGTATCAGATGATATTTTATAGTTTTAAACTTTATGTTATCACAAGATTAAAACTGAAGAAACACAAATCCCCAAATTATAGAAATACAGTATTCTGCAGGTCGCTTCTTTTGAGATAAAAGATAATTTCTCTTATAATGAAGTTACGCAGGTTTGGGGCTTTTTTTTTTTTTACATTCAGGCTGTGGCTTCAAGCTGTTGGTCAGTACTGAAGCAGAAAAGACAGCAAATGAAGGTAAGTTGCCTTGCAAATTATGTGGACCAAAGCTACTGATGAGCTCCTAAGAATTTGAAGTTCTGTCCTATAGCTTTGGCAGAATAAATTCCAGATCAACCCTTAATCCTGTAGACATGTTAGTGTAGACAAGAGGCTGCCAGTTATGTACGATTAGTTCACGGGGCCCTAATATCATTTTTTTTTAGCAAAAAGTCTTAGGTGAAAGATTTTCAACCTAGCTTAGGTCCAGTAACAGTGGTTGCAGTAATTTCTCTGTACCTCAGATTTTTGCAGACCAAGGTCATTAATCTTGTATCTCACCTGCTTACGCTAGGATTCTCAACCCCATCTCCCTGCATCATCTCCACAGCTAAATAAAATTCAGTCCTGTCCCTTTACCTACCTGAAGTACCATCGTCCTCGCCAGCGGCAGGAACTCTATTGCAGCCTCCTTCAGCCCCCTTCTGCATCCTGACCCCTCAGTGAAGGAACTCTGCAGATTCCGAAGTAGAACTCCTCTGTGCCAGCAGCTCCTTACTTCCACCTTTGGAGGCTTTTATTAGACCTAGGAGGCAAATGCCCCATGTCTGTCACAGCCAGACCAAAAGCAGAGTTGGGGCTTGCTGCAGGACATCCATAGCCATTAGAAGTGGTTTTGCATACCGCAGGTGAGGAATCTCTGCTCCAGTGCTTGGCACTGACACCTTTCTCTGATTCTAAGAATAGCTATTTACGTGACTCCTAACTGGTAAAGACATATGTCATCGTAAAATAAGTTGCTTCCGATGGCATTTGGTGTTTCGTAAAAGCTCCTCAGCTACAGTTACGTCTTAAGATTTGAGATGTTACATCCCTGTGTCAATATGGTTGGGAATTTTATATAAATAGATCTTTCTACACTCGTTTTATATAAAGGGATTGTATCTCCAAAATAGATGTTACAGTAACCTATTATTTTCATCTCTGTTTCAATGTACAACTCCCTACTCTGTCGTTCCTTTGTATACTGAAGTCTCAATATTTATAAGTTTGTAAATGTGTGAGTAACTTTACTGCTTGGGACTAGTTTCATCAGTGCTGCTGGAGTCATTCAGAAGTGGATGAAGTTAAGCACCATGGAAGTCTTTGTAAGGGAGAGACTAACTACTACAAGGAGTTTGAAGAACTTAAATTTACTTACAGGCAGTTCTTTGTGTGGTATTTTATGTTTTAAATTATGATTAATTTCTATTTTTATTATTTTATAAATTAACTGATGTTGTAACATTATAAATACATGAGTATATAAAAACTGTACCTCCATATATGATATATAAATTTATACTATAGTATATTTTATGAGCGCCAGTAGGTTGTAAGAGTAACAACAGGATGTTGTTCAGATATTCACAGATATTTTATGTTTTTCCTTAGACTTAAAGATGGATTTTTGTAAGGTGTCATTTTCTTCGATTCAAAACTGTGCAGCTTGCTTACTTTTTTGCAAGTTTCAGCTATACATAATGTATAGGGGCTCAGAGAGGAATAACCAAATAAAATTATCTGATCTGTCATATGGGAGTTGGAGTAGATTGTTCATGACCTTTTTGGGCTTATACCCATTCATCTTAAAATATTCAAAATACAAAGTACCACTGAAGTAAAAAACTCTAAAGAAATCACACCACTTGTTTGGTACCGTTGCGCTATAACTTAAAGGAGATCAAATTACCACAGCCCTGAAATAGTAGCTGTTTTAGGCTTTTCTGAAGACTTAATTTTATATGACAAAGATTTATACTAAATTTACTGTGTAACTTTTGTCTACAATTCTTACATCACTAGGTGCCTGATGGATTTTTTGCACATTTCTATGCTATATGTGAACATATCAGCCCTGTTTTGGCGTGGGGCTTTTTGGGCCCTAGAAATTCCCTTTATGACCTGTGCTGCTTCTTCAAGGTTTGCAAGTTTTTTTTTTAATTACCACTTACCTTAATTAAAAAAAAAAAAAATAATCTTCCAGATTAAAAGAAATGAGGATCTTACTTATACGCATACATTTGCATTTTCTTAAGATTAAGACTAACAGTAAGAAACCATGAAAATGAATAGTTTCATATTAAATTTTTTTAAGCCTAGAACTGTTTTGCAAAGTCTATTTTAGTGCACTTGTATCGTAGCACCAAAAGAGTACAAGAGTACATAAATGGATGTTTTTAGGAAATGTGTAAAAGAAATAGCTAGCATTGCATACTTTTTTCTTCTTGCAAGTGAATATAAGTTTTTCCTTTATTTTTTTCCCCCCACTAGGATCAAGTGCTTTTCTTCCTCAAAGACATTTTTGATTTTGAAAAGGTGAGATACTCAACTATGGAGAGTTTGGCTGAAGATCTTATGCAGTTATTAATCCGACACACTGAACTCTTAATGGCCTATCTTGGAGCGGATTCACTAAGACATGTCGGTGCTTGCGTAAGTGGTCATGGGCATGTCATGACCAGTGGGCTCTTAGAAGCAAAAGTACAGTAAGCTTAAAATCCATGGCAAATGAGATGGAGTGCACTTTGGCATACTCCTTCCCACCTTTCTCTCTAACACGGAAGCTATCATTGCTGTTGCTGAGCAAGCGTCTGAAAATGTATCATGTCGCTAAGTATGGAAAAGGACTCAGGGAGGTTAAATGTACATCTGCAAAAAGAACTGGTGAGCATATTATTGTGTATGCCTAAATTAAATCTGCAGCTCAGCTGTCACTGTATTTATACTTAATGTATCCCAAAGCTTTTTTCTGTAATATTTGGGTAAAGTTTATTTATGAAATACTGTACTTTTGCACAGATAATTTGTAAGTGAAGCTGACGGAGTTGTTTCCTTTAAAGGCTTGTGGTACAAAATGTTTGTCACAGAGTCTCCAAATCATCGTGTGTCTAGATCTAGAAGGTGTTTCGACTGGGGTATATGCAGTCTCTGATTCATGTGACACGTGCAATAAAGTAATCGCACTCACAAAACTGAACGTGTTGCCACTGCCCTGAAATTACCTTTGTGTGGGCGTAAGCAGTCATTTTGTGCTACAGTGTAATAGAGTGATGCAGGAAATGCAGGCACCATTTGAGCAGGAATGACTTCCAGTATGCATTTTTTACTTTTATTTTGTTTTAAAAATATCTAAACATCATGAAGGTGTTTGAGAGCACTTATTTATATTCAAAAAGCTATGCTAGCTTCATCAATTAATTTAAAACTTCCTTTTTCTAAAACTGTTACTACTTTATATGGTGGTGGTGAACTAATACCATTCTCAGTTCATATGTAGCATTTCAGAATGTATTTTTAAATAAGCATGTGTGATGAGATTTGTTAATCGTGAAGCAGAATGGAAGGCAGCGTTTTATAATTAAAAGCATTTAGGATTTCCATCTTCCTCCCTTCCTTGCAGGAAGTCAGGTGCCTATTTAAGAGGAAATGTAAGCAATTGTGGCCATCTGTGTGCAGTGCAAAACTGTGGCTGAGGCTACGGAGCCCTGAACTTTAGATAGGAGCTCAGCACAGCGAGGAGGCATGAGGGAACTTGCAGTACAGTCTTTTCCTGTGCTAGAGGTAATAAATAATGATGATCTATAATCTTTGAACTTCTGTAAACTGAAACAATGTTTCACAGTTAGCTTAGGCTTTTAAACTACACTTACATAAGCTTTGCCACACAAAGCCAGCTCGCAAGAATCTATCCTGTGGCAAGACATACAGAGTAATTCTAAATATTCAGAAACCTGAGAAGCATGTTGTTAAAATCTAGCCTGTTGAAACAGACAGCAATTAGGAACATTTCAACTTTTGTTGCAAACACAACCCAAAACAATGATAGTTGACAAGGAGGGCCTGTGTAATTCCATAGATTTTACTGAAGCCAATGTTTTGCTCCATTGTTGTATTCATTTGATAAATATAAAAATGATGGAAATGTGTCATATGACTTGTGTGAAATGCCAACTGATTATAGCTTATTAATTAAAAAAAAAGTATACTTCTACATGTAATAAAACAGAAATTCCAAATGCTGCTGCTGGCCTATTTCCACCACTCAAGCTGCTGAACTTGGCACCATGCTCCGTCCTGTACTTTTTTCGCTCCGCAGAATATGTTTTCAGTACCCGAATGTGAAGGTTTTTTCACCCGTCTCACTTAGCTTAAACATACTGCTCAAAAGTATCTGTGTTTTGGCAGCGTTCTGCAAGTCTATGAATGAAATTATATGGAACAGTAAAGTGTCTCGTCGGGTACAGAATCAATAGGAATAGCTGGAAATAGAAGTAATGGAGTAAATGGCATGTTCCACAGCAAGTGTGCTACCCGGAGGTTGCCGTGTGTCAAAGGAGACTGTCTGCTGTGGTTTGTCTGCTCTAGTAAAATGATGTGAAGACAATGAGACCTTAACATTCATCAGAGAAAGACAGAAATGCACTTTTTCACAGAAGTAAATGTGTATTTAAGTGAGCAATTTTCATATTATTTATAAAAAGCTCTTGAAGAAAGTGCAACAGCATTGCATGTGAGATTATAAATGTTTCCAGATAATGTAAAAGTCAATCTTCTGTCAAAACTGAAAGGATTTTTTTTAAATAGAAGACTGGAAAAAAGGACTAATGACATGCCAAAATATTTAGAAAATGGGTAAGAACTTGATAATATCTGACTTAAATGTATCTCTCTAAATCAGGAGCACTTCCATGCACTCATAGAGCTCCCAAAAGTCCATAGAATCGCATTGGAAATTGGAGAGATGCATTTGCCATCCAAATAAGAATTACAGTATCTGGGTGCTGTAGGATACTACTGACAAATGTTTGGTTCAGAAACAGTTAAGAAAGGAAGAAAGAAGGGGGGGGGGGGGAAGAGATGGGAAGAGGGAAATGCGCAGGTACCTGTGAGTAGGGTTTTGATCTCCTCTGGGTCTCTTTGGACCTTGTCCCAAAACGCATGCATATATTCTGTCCTTCCAAACTCCAGAGACAGAGCGGGAAATTTAAATTTAAATGGGAGATGGCTGCCTCCTTGTAACACAGAACTGGGATCAGTTCTGTTGTAACCCAAGGTTTGTGTGCCGTGGCTGGAAGGTGTATAAAGAATATCTGTTGAAAACTAGCCATGGGGCTTAAGAACGTCAAAAGTGCCAGAGTTGCACCAAAGCAATGATAGTATGATGCAATTCAACTTTAGTGAATAATCAAAACCAGAATTTAGTTTATAATCTCTAAATTTTTAAATAGTTTTGAATGCCTCTTTCCATGCCAACAAGAACAAGCTAAATTTGAAAGCCATCCTCTTCTGCCATAACTGTGCTCCTAAGATCAGAAATGTTGAATGTGTAGGGATTATACAAGAATATTTATATCATTTGTAATTTAGTTGGAATAACTATCTCACTTTTAATGTGTTCTTAATGATTATTATACTTCACTTTTGTAGTCTTTGGTTTCTATCAAACTAAACATGTCAAATCAAGTGTCAGAGTAAGCGTATTTGTGAACTTTCTATTGCCTAAATGAACTGCAGTTGTGTGTATTAAATAAAATAATTCAGTGAAATGATTGTTGCTCATGTAACTGTATCTAAAACTTGAATTTGCTCCCTGAAATCCAACAGAAAACAATTACAAAATTTATTATATACATGAAAAAGAAGTGGAATGGGAACAGCTTTTGAGCTGTCCAGTTTAAACTGAGTATGTGGACCTGTTTAAATTTGCTTCTCTTAAATGGTCCACAGCATTGATAAATTTTCAACACACAGGCCAGAGATCCACCAAAAAGCCAAATATTGGTGTTTCTAGTCTTGGAAGTCAAAAAGTGATTCAGCCAGACACCTGAATAAACGAAGGGACCCCAGCCTAACGGTGGCCCTGGTGGCCTGCAGGCACGGTGCGGGCAAAGCAGATTCTGGCGGCGTGGCGCAGGCAGGGCTTGGTCGGCCGGCGAGATCCCGGCCTGCGGCGCGCACCAGGACGGTCTCGTTGCGCTCTCTCCGTGCCAAGCTGTTGTCTCTTTCCTTGGTTTAGGAGAAGAGTTTTTTTCAGGATTATTTCCAAACCAAACTGCTATAGCGAGCTCCAGTTGTTGAATAAGGCTTCCTTTGTGGGGTAATATAAATAATGAAATGGAGAACAAGAAGTTCCTAATAAGTCCTTGCTGCTGTAGAGCGGCAATGTAGATGTGCTTTGATCTGCCCGAATTTGTATTGTGTGTTACATGTGTTCATCTGCTGAAAAGTGTTATTTTACAGACAGTTGAAAGCCCTTCCTTCACTGAAATGTTGTGCCTTTGCTTCAGAAGTGGGAGTGCGGCTGTTCTGAGGGTGGCACTGGGGCAAATCCTGCGCTGTCCTTCAAAAGGCAAGCACGTTTTGTCTTTTAACTTTGGGGGCCGTCGTTCAGATTGGCAAAGCCTAAGGTCTCCGTGGTTATCGCCCCAAGAGTTACAGTCCCGCTGAAAGCGGGCTCCGGCGTGGCGGACACCGGTGACATAGGAAGAAGAAAGTTCTGCACTGGAGACCTCGCAATTAAACATGTAGGAAACAAGTCATCTTTAAGCAGGAAAAGGAATGCGTTCAGATGTAACGAAAGCACGTTCCTGCCTCTGCTTTCGAAGCTTGCAGAGAAAGGCGCTGCTGTGAACCGAACGCGCTCTCCGTCCCCCGGGTCTGGCCCTGGCGGGGCTCCCCTCCGCTCCAACACCGAACTGTCACATTACTATTATTAGCTGGTCGCTCTCCATGTGCCATGCGACGACCCAGGGCCCGACACCGCGGGTATAAAGCCCCGCGCCGGCAGGGCCGGAGCCAGCGGCGGCGGGAGCGGCGCTGTGCGGGGCTGCGGCGGCGGTGAGTGCGCGGTGAACGAGCCGCTGCGGTGGCGGGGCCCCGCCGGGGGCACCCGCCTGCGGGGAGGTGGCCCCGGAAAAGCCGGGGTGCCGCCGCCTGAGCCGCGGGCGGACCCATAGCGGGTCCCCGGGGGTCCCCTCCGCCGAGCCCTCCCGCCGCTCTCCCTGCGGCGGGCACGGCGCTGCCGGCACGGCGCTAGCCGAGAGCCGGCCTCCCTCCCCCGGTTATTTATAGCTCCGTCGTGCTTCCAGCCCAAAATAAGCCCGGGCGGCTGCCGGCGGTGGGGCGGGGGGGCGGGCTGCGCCCCCCGCCGCGGCGAGGGGCCGGGCATGGCGTGCCGAGCCGGGCCGCGGGGCCGGGGCCGAGGCGGGCCGGGCCGGGCCGGGCCGGGACAGCTGCCGCGGCGCGGGGCTCGCCTGGAATGCGGGCGCCGGCCGCGCGTCGAGACTTTTATGGAAAGTTGCAGCGCCGGAGCGGCGGCCGCAGCCAAGGGGCGCTCCGCAGCCGCCAGCCCGCCCGCCGGGACCGCGCCGAGCCGCAGCGGCGGGGCAGCCTCGCAGGTAAGAGCGGCTCCGGCCGCCGGCGGGAGAGAGGGCTCGGGCGGGATCCCGCGCCCCGCGTCGCTCCCCGCCGCGCACAGCCCGGCCCGCTCCGCTCCCTCGTCCTGCCGCGGGGCCCGGGCTGGCTGCCGACCCCCGCCTCAGCCGGACCCGCCGCGGCGGCGGCGTCTCCTCCCGCCGCCGGGGACCCCGCTCGTCCCGCAGCTCCCTCACGGCCCCCGGCGGCCGGTTCCCCCCGGACGTCTGTCGGGAGAAAGCAGCCCGTTCCGCGCCGCGGCCCCGGTAGGGAGGGCGGGGTGGGCGAGGGCCGCCAAGGTCCCCGGCGTTGGGCAGCGCCTGGGGCCGGGCAGCCGCGGCGGCGCGGCGGGGCTGAGGGGACGCGCCGAGCGGGGCTGGCACCGCGCCAGCCGGGGCTCCCCGGGAGCCCTGAGGGCCCGGGCTCGGGGCGGGGGGCGCGGCTCGTAGGTGGCTTGAGGTGGCATGGCTGCAGGTAGGGCTGGGTCCCCGGGGAGCCCCGCCGGGGCCGGCGCGTCCCTTGCCCCGCACACGGCGGCCCGGGGCCGGCCCGGAGCCCGGCCGGGGTCGGGCAGCCTTGGGAGCGTGCGGGGACGTGCGGCGCGGTCTGCCTTAGCGACGTGCTTGGTTATCTCCATGATGACTTAATAAAAGTGACTTGAAAATCCCTTCTGTTCATAAACCGCATGTCTCTACATAAAGAGGAGCTCGGCTTTGTTGGTGTGGTGTCCAGCTGCAGGGGCACAGGGAGTGCCGTTCACAGGTTCTGCTTCACCCCAAAGTGACAACTGTAAGACAGCGTGGCTGTGAAGAAAATACTGGGCTGCCGGGACAGCTTATAAACTATTTATTGTCACGTTTGATTTAGGTAAATAAGAGCTTCTGCTAACACAGGAAACATCTGCGAAAAAAGCGTGTTTAATGAAACCTATTAGTATTTCGAAAATTAATCGGCAAATAGCTGCATGCTAGAAAACACAGGAGTCTTAACCTTAGATCTCAGGTCTTAAGAGACCTCGAATCTCTTAGAAAAACATCCAATGAAATTGAATTGTAAAATAGTAATTAGTCTTACAAGAGAGCCAAGCGTAGTAAGGAGCACACCGAAGTATGAGGGTATGTCTGGTATATGTAGAAAGCACAGTCTGCTGAAATACAAGAACTGGGTAGGTGGTTTAAGACGTGCCTAAGAAATACCTTCTCTAACTGCATTTGGAATATTTTAAGTGAGTAGTTTCCTCAGTGAAAGAAGTCAGACAATCTGTCATTTCCCGTACGTGGATATTCAGCTTGGAAACTCCTTTAACGAGGAACGGTGGTGCCCTGGCCGAGCCCGCTGGAAGCTAGCTGTGGGAAACGGAGCTGAAGGTTCACGAGGGCAGAAGGGCAGGTCAGGAAGCAATAGGGGTGACCCTTTGCTGTGCACTGAAGGCAGCCGGACCCGCTCAGAGGAAGGTATTACACACAGTCTGGTTTTTATGGGCATCAGCGCTACCAGCAGAGTAGGGCTGGTCAAGTGGAAGCAGCAGCGTATCCCCAGGAAGGGAAGCCAGGGGACCTCTCTTCGCGGCAGGGCCTTAGCACAGGCACAGTGACCACCAGTGTTCGGTCTGAGGATTTCAGAGGACAGGCAGGTAGGCTCTGTGTCCTGTCGTCTGAGAAGCAGCAAACTGCCGTAGTGCTTCGTGTCCGGTATTTTATCCCACCCTGATCTCTAGAAGTCCTGTCAGTGAAGTCAACAAGAGATGAGCTGAAATCATGCTGTTTCGCTTCAGCTGCTGTGACGCAGCGGGGGATGGAGGAGCTATGGCGTGGGGGAAAACACGCCCGTTTTTCTCGTGGGGATCTCGGTTCACAATTTACTGCCACCCGTGATTAGGATCAGCAGATCACTTGGAACGTGAAATCATGGGCCAGAAGATCTCAGCAGGGCTGCCCCCGTAACAGAGCTCTGGAGCCCACGTACCCCATAATAGTACCCAAAGAGAGTAAGGAAATAACAGACAGACCTTTTCTACAGAGAAGGGTGATTTTATTTGTTTAACACAGGAGCTGGACTGCCTGGCACTGTCACATTGAGAGTATTTATAGTTATTTAAACAGACATAGACAAAAATCCTTTATAATAAATATGTTTTTATTTAAAAAATCGTATCTGCAAGGGCTCTTACTAGCGTATGAGACACTCATATGCATATGAGGTCGTTGCATATGCTCATTGCATATGAAGTGCGATAAATTCAAAGACTGAGGAGAAGATTGTGTATGAAATTGAATTATCCCGGTCAGTTGTCAGTAAACATTCTAGTCTTTAATTAGGAAGACTTAATGAAGGAAATCCAAGCGAGTGGAAGTATTGCATTTTCTATTTTATAAAATGTGAAGTTTAGACAGCTGGTGTTAATTGTCATAACTCACTGGCTTCAGCGGAGCTGACGGTTTATGCCAGTTCAGGATCTTCCCCTCTGCACGATAATTTTAGTATCTACTTTAGTATCTGTAATTTAGTACAACAACTGGTAGTGTCATTCCAGACGAGTTACAGCAGGGACGTAAATGCTGAACATCACTCCCCGCTCTCTTTCCCTTTCTATTCAATATTTTGTTAAATATTTTAACATTGTGGACTGTGTTTTCCTCTCCTGAGTGCTTTGGCTGCAAGTAGTGAATTTCCAACTTTCACAATATGGTTTTCTTATATAATGGAGTCTTCCCTGCAAGTAGATCACAAAGAGGAGACAGATGGTAAACGTAACTTAGACTGTGCTGTGAAGGGCTTATTTATAACTCTCAGTAGCCATAGGACAGCAGGGGGGCCTCCCGAAAGGAGAAATCACAGAGGAACTAGACTTAAAGTCCTGGCTTCCTACTCCGGTTGTAGGGGGTAGTATGCAGTTCAGGAGAACGCTGGTGTTTTTCTGCGTCTCGTGTGAGGATGTTAATAACTCCACTGAAAATCAAGAGCTTCTGTGTTTTCTAATGAAGGGGAATTTTATTATTTATAGGAGGGGTTTTTTTATTTGGTTAAAGCTGCACAACATTTTTTGATCAATTGAGGACTCTGACCTTTCAGAAATGGAAATTAGTTAAATTTAAGGGGATGGATTTTGGGACTTGTGAGCCATCAAACCTTCTGCTTCCCTTAAGGGTTTTCTATGTTCACTTTGATTATTTTGCCTAAAGTAAGGTTTTAGGGAGTCTGCATGAAAAGTTTAAGAAGTGCTATGATCATAACAATATGATAACTGATATCGGAGTGGTAGCTTACCCATTTACAGCAAACAAATAAGATGCTTGAAAACAGGCCATTTTTTTTACAGAGTTTTTCTGACCTGTGGCCCAGTTTCCTACGCATTATTGGTTTTGTATTAAATTTTCACTTGAAACTTCTTAGAGATCGCTCTGTGCGTCACAGCCAGCCAAGCCATCCTAGTAATGGCATCTTCTCTTCCATGCAGTTCCAGAGGACCATTGATCAAAGGATGGAGGTTACATTTCTCTTCTAGGAAAAATCTCACTGTAGACCTCCTTTGGAAGTGGAACTGCAGTCTAGTACTTTCAGTATAAACGTAACACCAGGCTAACGTTTCCTGAGATAGCTTGTTTAATCACAGGAAGGGTAAAATGTGGAGGGAAAAAAAATAATTGGACTGGTGCCAGGTGAATGCTAGAGTGACGAGACTGGATAGGCAAAGAAAAGCCTAGTTACAAGCTCAATTAATTTTTTGATTGCGGTTGTGTTTGACATAATCTGGGATGTTTCTGAGTGGGGAGCTTCACTGAGGAGCTCTTCCAGCTTTTCCTGATGTATGATGATCGCAGGAAATAAAAGATGTGACTGGATCTTAAGATTGGACAGTTCCGTAATAGGAGGGCAAATCTCTTGTCAAGTAAGTGCATACGCAAGTAGACTCTTGTTGCCTCAAATAATAAGCTTTACTTGTATTAGGCGAACTCTGTGGGAAAATTCTTATTACAAAACAAGGAGATATATACACGCAGCTTCAATATATAACTAGCTCCTCTCAAAAAAAGATTGCTAGGAAGTAGCTATTGTTAGAAAGTAAAATATGTTAAAGTTTCTTGGCTTGGACAATTTATTACCACATACTTTGGGAAAAGCTATCGGCCGATGATGAAGGCACTGTTCCTCCATGAGTTGTAGGTGTCAGGACTTCTTGACGTGGCCATTTGGGTTTTTTCAGCAGCAACACATGGACTGTGTGGATCTTCTCCTAATGATAAGGCAGATACAAAGGAGCTTCAGCCTGCTGTTGTTCCTGAAGCAGTGGTCACTGCCTCACGGACCCAAGCCAAACCTCAAGGAGTGCTTCTTGTTTTCTTAAAGTTACTGGGTTGTCTTTATTGGAAGTTGCTCCTCTGCCTTGAGGGGTGCCTGAGGCGGGGTCCTCCCGCTGTTCCTGCTCAAGGCTTAACTGCCACGGAGAGGGAAGTGCCAACATGGGCGGTATCGTGTTCAGTAATGCCCTACTGCTTCATATCCGTATCTTTTAGCATCAAAGGTGGAGGTAGGATGACTTGCAGATGCAAAATGTCTTAGCGCCAGCTGGCTAACCTTCAAGCATATTAAGAGTTAGTGATGCCAAAGAGCTGGGAAGTAGCCGAAAGTAATAGCAGATATGGCAGTAATCCAAATGGCAGAAATGTATCTGCCATCTTGAGGGCCCGCAACCTGCTGGACTGGCACATGTTTGGAAGCTCAGACGGCATGAACTTGCAAAGAAAATTTCTTCCAACATTTGCAATCTTAAAGAAAATTTCAAATTTGTTATTTGAGGGAAGGACTGAGTGCTGACAGCGATCTTAGTGACACCGTCAAGGGGTTCAGATAATCAGACGTATTGGAAAGGTTCAAGACAAAGTAGATGCAAAAGCGCAAAAGCTAAATTGTGTTCTCAGATTTGTAAATATAATAATCTTCCTACAATTAATTGCATATAGTAAGCAAATCAGAGTTTGGAATAGTCAGTTTTCAAATTACTTTAAGAGGAAGCCATATAGACAGGGTATGTTGGAGTCGGGAAGGTTAGCAGTAACCTTCGCCTGAGGTGTTTAGGTGAAATGGAATTCCTTGTGAAAGATTATCTTTGGGATTTACTTTTCTGCTCCAGCCCTGTATGAAGGCTTCAAGGTCTCTATGTCCCAGGCTGCTTCAGTGCATGAATTGCACCAGTGCACGATGTTCCTTTGTTTCCTGATGGGCTCGTGCACTACAACTTTTATTCAGCTTCTGTATTTTAAGTATAAAGCTATAAGCCACAAGCGGGGAAGGAGAAATTAAAAACACAGAGAAGCAAAAGAAGAGAACAGAGAAGAACTTCTCTAAGACCTGCTTAGAAAAATGAGGAAGTCAAAGGATTTTACCTAGTTTTAAGGTTATACTGATCACAATGCGGATTTTACTTACATGCATGAAGAAGCTAAAGCTTAAAGACGTGCAAATCGGACTGCATAAGATACGAATGTGTATTAAAGTGTATGGGGTCCTTGACACGACAAGAATGCTAGTGAAGTTATCTGCCTTTCTAGACACAACAGAATTTTAACATGCTATTGCTGACCTGGAACAGTCTAAATAGGAACTAACGCTTTCACATTCATGCGTTCACAAGTAACAAACTGAGGTGGCTTGGATTCCTGTCAGCCTACAGATAAGGTATTTGTCAACTGCGATTTGGGGGGGGAATGACTTTCCATGTTCGTTTGTTGAAAAGGAACACCCAAGTGTTCTCCAGAACACCGCTGTTGAAGCTGAATTTGAAGAGTTTGGGATCTGTAAATCAGGGCAAGGATTGGTAGCTAACTGCTCGTGTTTCGTATATTGTGACTGCATTCATTTGGAAAAACATCCCAAGAGATCTAGGAATCTGACCGATCTGTATAGCTACAGCAGCACTAACGAGCATTGATGACACTGGTGTGTTTTTGAAGCGCCATGTATGACACGACATAAAATTCCCATGTTTATAATGTTTGTAATTAAGAATTAGAGAACTTAAAGGCTAAGAACTACTAAAAACTTAACTTTGCATATCATGAAATGCCCTGACTTTAGTTCCTCTAAACCACAAGTGAGAAGTCCCTGCCAGCAGTAAGCTACTTTTCTAGCCTTTTTACTTCGAGCCCCTTCATTTGCCCCATGTTTGGCACACTGAGTTTTTAGGCTTGCCTGGGGCTCAGGGCATCGGTACAGTACAGACAGCAGTGGCACTGGAGTCACGTCATGATTTCCTTCCTCCCACCAGCTTTGATAGACCTGGTGACTTAAAAGCAGAAGGGGGGGGGAGAAAAAAAAAGAAAAAAAAGAAGAGGCCTGCCCTGAACTTGACGTGCCTGTCTGTTAGGTTCCTAGAAAGTACAGTGTAATTTAAAATTTGAAACACTTTTCTCTTAAAAAATGCAGTGCAATTTCCAGCCCACAATTAAATGATGTAAAAAACTTTCTCTGAGGTATGTATGTGGCGTACGTACCTAACTCATTTCATAGCTTTTAGCCCTAGTTTTCCCTAGAATAGCCCTAGGGGAAAGGAAGGCATTACTTTGTGTTCCCCTGTTGGGCGAAGAGCCGAGAGTCGCCAGCCCAGCTGAGACTCAAGCAGGGAGGCGATCCAGCTGCATCTCTGAAATGCAGGTAGGTCCCCCCAGCCACGGGGCCATCTTCCCTCCTGTCAGCCATATAAAGCACGAAGCAGCATCTCCAGGAGGCTGCGTGGAGTTTTGGCCTGAGCTCTCTGCAGACTTCGTGCAACCTGAGCTCACTGGCTCGTACATCAGACTGAAGTGGAGCGGCGGAGGTGCAGAGCACATTCCTTTCTGCTAGCATGAATACTGAGAAAAACAGTTTCATAACCCACCAGTTGGGGCAGCCAGAGCTTGGCTCCAAGTCATTATTATTTTTTTTTTAATGGAAATTAAAAACCAATATCTGGGTCTATATAGAGGGGTTGTGAGCATGAATAGTGACTCGTAAGCTTGTTCTTTTAATTACTGCTGCATACTTGGAACGTATTCCTGTCTTCAGAAGCCTCAAAGGACCAAATGAAATTGTGATACATCGATTTCATCCTATGCAAACTCATTTACAGGAAGATGGTTAAAGCATCATTTAAAAGGAAAAGAAAGGAATATAACTACAACTGTTTCTTTCAGGTAGAAACTGAAAGCAATCTTAAACATACCAGGTGCAGAGCACAATACAGTAGCCATGAATGACATTGCACAGAAGACTGAGGTACGTAGCAATTTTAAAGTAATCAAAGTAATATTGTTCTTTACAAGTGATGCTTGCAAAAAGAGTAATTACAAACAAGTGTAAAAGACACACAATTATACTGGCAGCCGGCTGGTGTTGCAGTTATTTTAAGACAATGGAAGGGCGCTTGACAGTAGCTTAAGGAAACTTTTCTGATTTGATGGAATCTGTGAAACATGTTCTTACTGTTATTAAAAAAAATATGAAGGAGGAGGGCAAAATAAAAGTACCAAAATATGAAGAAACTTGAAATGTTGGGGGGAAATTCAGGGTGTCATTCGCATCTAATTCTAAAATGTAAATATTAGGCTACTTCAAATATTTCTTCTGCGTAGACTTGCTGAACAACAGGAACAAAAGCAGGAACAAAAACTATTGGTTTAGGTGGAAAATACAAAACATGGAATGGTTTCAGCCACTTTTCTCAGCATGGCTCTATCGAGAGCGTTGCTGTAGCCATCAGAGTAAAAAGAGAGAAAACTTCACAGTAGTTCTGAAAAGCGGGACCTTCCCTTGCGGTTTGGGCACACACAGAGCAAGCATTGGCAAAGCAGCGGCCAGTGGCGGTATCGGAGTCCCGCAAGTCCGGTGATCTTGACACTTTATAACGTAAAGTTATATAACATAACGTATGTTGTATGTTAACATAAAGACTTCTGAGTTTCTCTAAATATTAAAAAAGTCAGTATATGATGCATTGGAAGTGTTAAATGAACAAATAATACTATTTATTTAAAAACCGTCTGGGCTGCTGAAGTGTTGCAGAAGAAAACATACATATTGTTATTATACATCCGTGCCTTTATATCTGTTTTAAATGCTAGGGGTGGAGAGGGGCTTTGGTGACTGCGTATGATTCAAAGCAACGATATCAATCTGTATCTAATTTTTAAAGCCACAGTAATTGAAAATGTACGTTCACATAGTTCATATACTTGGTGACGGAGCTACGCATTACAATTACTTATAGCCTGAGTTTAATTCAATGCTAAATGTTGTTTTGGATACTTCAGTATTTACGACTATTTATGAACAACTACAGTGATGCTTAACTGATGATGGCTAGTGGCACAAAGTCATAATCCCAAAGGCACTTCTGTTTTATGTTCTTACATTCTTTCTAACCCAATCTACCTGAGTATTTCTGTCCATCTGTTTCAACTTTCTTTTTCTTATCTTCATTTCTTCTATATCTTCACCAAGATTCTGCTTTCTTCATCTAAACCCGTCCAAAAATCCTATGTGCCCAAGCTTCACAAGGGTGATGTAAAGGATAAATTTGAAGCTATGCAGAAAGCAAGGGAAGAAAGAAATCAAAGGAGATCTAGAGATGAAAAGCAAAGAAGAAAAGAACAATATGTTAGAGAGAGAGAATGGAACAGGAGAAAGCAGGAGGTTATTTTCTTTGCCAATATTTTGTGTTATTTTAATATTATATGTGAAAATAATTTCACATTATTTTAAGACAATAATATTGGAATTTTACTTAAGGTGTACAGTTTACTTTCTGTGTTTCATCAACTAGATGAAAGAACTGCTTGGATCCGATGAAGACGATGACGCAAAATCATCTAAAATAGAAAAAGGTTATGTTCCAAAGCTAATAGGTATGAAAGGCCCGATTTTAAAGGCCACAAAATTCACTAGATAAGTAATGGTTGTAACTATTGTATTTCATACTGAGGTATGTATTTCGTATTCACAGGAACAGTTAAAGGCAAGTTTGCAGAAATGGAGAAGCAAAGGCAAGAAGAAGAAAGAAAAAGAATGGAAGAAGAAAGAAAGCGCAGAATTGAACAAGATATGATTGAGAAAAGAAAAATTCAAAGAGAATTAGCAAAAAAAGCACAGGAGGTATGTTCATCTGATCGCAACAGTCCGGACATAATTGTAAACAATCCACACAAGAAGAAAGGTTTTGTATTGATCAGAAAGATTTGATCCTAAGATTTCCGATAGCGGTGAGTTACATGGGAGATGCTCAATGGGAGGGAAGTGGGGAACAATGTTCAGAGAATCTTCATCTGCAGTTCTTCATGGTGACAGTTTTTTCAAGCACTGAACTGGAGTTACAGATGAAACTGGGCAGGCATGAACCTGGCAGGGAAGTGAATCAGGCACAGGTTTTGGGGTCGTATGCGTACAAGAGTTTATAGACTTTACTCAACTGATTTTAAAATATCCCTTATATTTTACCAACCCTTACTTCAGCCAGGTTTTGCTTATACGTTAGTGAATATAGTCCAGTGATAAATTAACTAAGGCAAGCAAGAAGAAATGGGAAAATGCCATAGGCAGGCAGAAATGAGACGATACTAATGCAGTAAAAATCATAAATCGTGAAGATTCAGGGGATGTTTTATTCCTTGGATGATTTGTGAGTCTTTATTGCATATATACGTGAACAGACTCCAACTTTTGTTGATGCCAGTAAAGCAAATTTTGTCTTTTGTAGAATTTTGCATTGGGGTATCATATTGAATTCCTTTTGTAAGTTTTCTTCAGTGCTGCACATAGTGCCGTGCGAGTGAACATCTCAACGACAGACTAGAACCATAAGCAAATTTTTATTTAACCAGAAGACAGCAGTACTTTATTCAGATTTGGTTTTGTTGTAACAAAAGAAAACCAGTGCCAGAGGACGAGTCAGTTTTCAACAAGGACTTGGAAAGTACTTTCTACTACAAGTTTTAAAATTGTTAAAACTGGACTCTAACTGGAAACGTACCTAGCATATATTTAGTCTACTCTGAAAGGCAGAAGTACATACCATGTAGAATTTTAGAAAGTACATTAGTTTTAGACAGCAACATATAAAGACACCATACGAAGCAAATACAGCGATAGGCTTTTTGCAGGAGTTGAGGGGAAGACGATGTCACTTGAATCAGAAATAACCAATGAGCTTGCTTTAGCTTTTTTTCTTTTTACACAATTCTGGAGTGCTTAAATGAAGAATGGACATCTAAAGTCCTCTTCTCAGTTTGTCACTGAAGTGTTAAGACTGCTTTAGCGTACTTTCTGTATGATGATCTGTGTCGTGTTCCCTCTTCCTCAACATGCTAACCTGCCTGAAGTATTCCAGCAAAGGTTCGATCATTACCATCTCTGTGAATTTAAGTGCTACGTATATATCACTGATACAAAAAGAATTTCCAGTTCTATGTTTGCAAATCTAAGGCAAAGAGCCAAAGTAATGTAATCATGTGAAATTCTCATTTAATAGATTGATGACTTTAACAATACGGGAACTGAATCAGCAGCAGAGGTAATCAGATTTTTTTAAAGAAATGTTCACCTACATTTTTATTCACTTTGTTTCATTATTTTAATTTGGGCTGGGAAAACTTAGAAAAGGGCACACGAATACCGAATTGAAATTTAACCAAGAAGCTAACAAATCTTTGACGTATACAGAACTATATGTCTGCACTTGAAATGAATTTATTTAAGTTTGAAGTAGAGTCTGCACTGTGAATATTTTGTGGTGGATAGTTAAAAAACACATAAAATGTAAATATTCAAAGCCACCAGCATGATTTGAGGTATACTGGCAATGATAGTCTAAGTCCTCTCGCTTTGGAAAGTATCTTCTTAAAAGCTCTTTGCCTTAAACCTAAAAGGGGGTTCTGTCAATATGCAGATGTTTGAACACCTTACCTAGTTAGCTGCTTGTTTTTTAAAATTGACTAATTTACCATATGGATCTGGATTTTATGTCTTGCAAATATACGTTTAATTTCAAAAATCTTGGTCCAAAGGTCCTGTTGCCTTTCACTAACACAAGAAATTCACATTCCTACTACAGTTTTGGAAAGACAAACAAACAAGAAAACCCAACCCATTAGTTTTAAGTTATTTGACAGTATCTCTGTTAATCATGGTATTTTGTGAAAAAACTGGGCAAAATATATTTTGGCAAGTAAGTTGTGAAAATAGTTTTGAAGCAGCAGCATCCTTCAAAACAAGCCTGACAAAAGCTCTCTAGAACTACAAGCTTGTTCCAACCACTGTATATATTTTACTTAGTAAATATAACACTGGAACTAGAGCGTGTTTCCAATTGCTACGTGTTCAAAATTTCACCTGTTCTTCCCCAAACTGTGAATATTTATAACTAACAGTTAACAGAAATATGTAAAGAGATTAAGGAGTTTGCCAGCAGTTATGTTTAAAATATAGTTCAGCCTTGATGCTCTTCAGATGTTACAAGAAAACTAGTGAGTGCCTCAGGCAGATGGGTTTAGTCTTGTTGTTAATACTCAACACAAGTAATTCTTTTGGAAGCTTTGGTGCACAAAGGCGAAACCAGCAGTTTCATTAAGAAATGGGTCTGTCTGGAAGCCAAGCTTTATGAAAATATAATAAATATCTTTTTGGACAGGAAGGGGATGATTCACTGCTAGTTACAGTAGTGCCTGTAAAACCCACCAAAACACCTGGGAAGATGAAAATAAAGTTTGAGAACACAGGAAAGGAGAGAGCAGAACAAAGAGAGAGACAGGATGAAGAAATGAAGCTAAAATATGAGGAACAGAAACAATTCCTTAAGGAAACCAAGTGCCTTTCATTTGTCATGGTAAACCACTCATCTAAAAATACCTAAGAAATAATTATGTATTATTTCAGATGTAACTATTTCATTTTTCTTACACAGGGTAAAAGTGAAGATAATGAAACACAAGAGCCTCTGTCTCCTGGTAAGCTGAAAGTAACATTTGAAGAACTTGAGAGACAAAGACAGGCAAATCAAAGGCGGCAAGCGGAGGAAGAAGCAAGACAGCGTTTAGAAGAGGAAAAACGTGCCTTTGAAGAAGCTAGACAGCAAATGGTAAATACATGTTTTGTTCCTGCTGAATTTTCACATAGGATATGCTTTTACATTCCCTCCTTAATCTGATTGTTCTTTTTTCTTATTCCTTAATAATATTTCAACCTGATACAAGTCTGAAAATAGTATCACTAAATTTTTGAAAGACGTATTTTTGACCTTAGTTCTAAGTCAGTAACCACACTGGCATGATGCTTTAGACATTCTTTTAATAAAACCAGGAAATTTATGTATTTTAAATCTGGCAGCAATCCTAGCAGGTTTTATATCTACACTTTGTAATACCTTAGGCTGTAAGCCCTCAAGAAGATAATTAGTTGTCTGTTTTGTTCTCAAATAGTGCTTCAGATGTTTCGGTAACGAGTTTTTGATGAAAGCATTCTGTAGTAACAGAATGCTATTTCTTATTTCCATATTTATTTATAAAAGCGATAGAAAAATACATCAGTTACAACTTTCGTCTTATGAAGGAAGGGAAAAAAGACAGGTTAGCTCTTTTGTATGGATTGATGTAAACAACAATATACCCAAATTGTCAGAGACGTAGCTCACAATTCCTGCTTTGTATTACTTGCAAAACTGCCTCCATGTTTGTTCTTACTATAAGCCGGACTTTAGTTGGCTTTAGTTGATCTTATTCTAGATCGACTATAAACAGACCTCACTATAGTTTGTTCTTTGATCATACTAAAGGAATCACCCACTTAGTATTAACATAAGACACACCAGATAGGTTAGTTCTATATTTCCTCACTTTAAAAAATGCTTTTGGAAATGGAGTATAGTGAAGTTCAGTATTTAAATATCTTTCCCCTGTACAATCATGATCATTATGACTTTGTTAATTCACATACAAAGAAGATGCATGAGAAATGAGATTTTAATCTTTGATGAAATCTTTGAAAACGTTATTTCTAGGAGTTTGTTAACTTCAGCTTAAAAAGGGTATAATTATGAATGGACATTCCTGGCCAAACAGCTCAAGATCACTATGTTGACTATATTTCAAAAACATTCAAGAAACTGATATTCTCCAAGAACAAAAACAAGGCAAAATAAACCAACACAGAACCTCCAGAAAGCCTAAACACTGAAATTCCCAACCGGTCCAAACCGAGAGGCTCCTAGCTTTAGGCAGACACCCAAATAGTAGTTTACTCCTCCACCCCCACCTCCAGTACATCACTTAACTTTTCTGTGCCAATAACCTTGACATTTAGTCAGTAATGTACTTTTTCCTTTTTATGTGGGGGTGGGCAGGGGTACTAGTGAAGGGGAAGAGGAAAGAAAATAAAGGAGAGAGAACTTCATTAAGTCACTAGCCATTCTAACGGGAGTTTTGTTCACATCTCCCACCCTTAAGTATATGCCTTTATTAACCAAGTAACATAAAGTAGTTGACAGATTCTCTAATCGAAAGACATTTTCTAACATGCAGTTTTATCTTGTATCAGTGGTTGTCAAAATTTGAATTAAAAAGTTTTCTTAAAGGAGTTCAGCAGTTCATTTCCTTCAATCCTTTCTTCCCTATGAATTCCAAATAAAAGATTCCTGTAATTCCCTTAACTGTCTACCCCACATACCAGTCCCAGGGCTGCTTGCACTTCACAGAGATCTGGGGTATCAGTACCCTGACAGCTCCCAGGCAGTTTCCTCCATTAACAAATAAAGAACTCCGAGGTATCTTTTGAAGATGGTTCGTTCTTTTGTTCTTGATTGCAGTTTGCAAACCACAGGCTTCTCTTAGCAGACAAGTGTTCACTGGCGACAAGCAATAGTGAAGAGATCAGAGTATCTCAATTCCCTTTCTTCAGTGATGATTAAATGTCTAAAAAGAAAAGAAACAAAAAACTCAGTCTGGAGTAATAGCAAAGCATTAATCGATTTAGTTTTGCTCTAAAACTCTACAGCAATTTTTTAACTGGTAAGCGTGTTGGTGAAAACAATTTCTATGCAAATAAAGACTTGATGGTATAAAGGTCTATGAAAGTGATGTAAAGAAAGTGAATAGGGAGTGATTTACAGTAAAGGATCTGACCCCAAGACAATAAAATACATACTTCGTTGTTCAGCCTTTTCCTGATAACACATATTTCTTTGAATTACACACTCAACAGACTTTCAAGGATTATGGAAGCTACATGTAGGATACTGAAAGACGTTTCTTTTTTCCGCTCCCTGGCTAAAACCAAAATGTTTCTTATAGGAACCAAACTCTTGATAGATTTTTTCCTCTGGCACAGAAAAACCTTTATAAAAATATCAGAAAGGAATTAATGGAGTATTTATTTTCTATAAAGAATATTTTTATGTTTGCGTAAGTCCTTTCTGTTTTTTCTTCTCCCTCTTCTCTGAAGATGAATGAAGATGGCGATGAGGAATCTGAAAATTCTGTTAAAGAATTCCGTCCTGGTAAACTCAGACTCAGTTTTGAGGAGATAGAAAGACAGAGGAGAGAAGAGGAAAAGAGGAAAGCAGAAGAAGATGCAAGACGACGCATAGAAGAGGAGAAAAGAGCATTTGCTGAAGCAAGGAAGAACATGGTATGCCATTCTTGTTTACTATATAGTTTCATTTTTACTTAAGTCTCCGATGAACTAGAAAGCAGCTCTAGGAGAAAGCTTTAAAAGCCGTTAGGAATGCATGCTTCATCTCTTTCATTAATTAGTTCACCTCACTATTTATTAGGAAGGTGGGGGAGGGGTAAACTAATCATGTTCCTTTACTGGAAATCACCACAGAACAAGCCCTCCTCACAGCAAGCCTAGAAAGGATTTAAAATAATGTAGTCAAAACCAGATGTTGTGTCCAACAGGTATTATTATGCTAGATGCAACAAACTTGGAAAGCAAAAGGTTTTCACAAGGAAGGTTTGTTGGTTTTGGGTTTTTTTTTTTGAGCGGTGGAAGAGCAACTGCTTTTACTTTTCCTAGTTTGTCTCCCTGCCTTTACAGGGTGTCCACCAATCAGCGCTTACTAGCTGGAGAATAATTAACAGCATACTAGAACATTGCTCACTGCAACTACAAACTTTATGGTCATCTGTGGCCCTTTAGGAAGGAAGAACTAAGAAAGCTGAACTCAGCTAATTGATGGTTTTATCGTATTTCATTGCTTGGCCAGAGAAACAGAAAAAGTAACTTGTGGCATTTACCATTAGACCAATTAGTAATATGGAACCTCCTTAGACAAATACGCAATGACTTCTAAAATTGATTATACTGAAGACAAGTTTACAGAGACCTAGGACTGACATACTGACACTGCCTGAAAGCAGGGAAAGATGCCTGATTCCAGAGGGCAGCAACATCATCATTTATAAAAAATAACGGTCGCGGAGCTTTTCACTGTGTTCTTCATGCTTATTCCAACAACTTCAAGTTTCAGCAGGCTTTTGGGTATAAGCCAGTTACTTATTAGGTGATGTTAGGAAATACAGTACTAAATTACACAACTGCCAACTTTAAGTATTGTTTGTTTCAAAAGGAAGGGCAAGACACGCCATTCAGAACTGTGGAACAACCAGCCCATCTGGCAGTGTCTTCCGACATTCCCCTCTGTGGTTTTATTGGGAAAGTCCAACTGCATGCCTAATAAAAATTTCTTCATCATTCAAAGCAATGCTTTTGAGACAAATTAAAGCTTTCTATGACTACTAATATTGCTAGCAGTGCTCCCTCTGCCTGAAAATTGGGACAAAGACAAGACCTCTACCCTGAAAGACTACTCAGAGAAACTACAACGTAAATTTATACTTGATAATGTACTGGTAAGCAATTATGGAAAATAGTGTCTGTCCAAACCTCCAAAGACAGAAAATAGAAGCTAAATCCACTTAAAAAAAAAAAAAGTGCTGCTGGACTTCTGCCATCACAATTTTTATGAAAAGCCAGCAGACAACTGAAGGAAAGCAAAGAAAGTACATGCTGTCTTCAGGTTTTTCCTGCTTTCTTGAGAATGAATCTCTTTTTCTGCCTCAGTGCAGCAAGAACCTAAGCTTAAGTGTTTGGGCAAGAAAAATCTCACTGATTAAACAGGGTTTAATCCATTAGATGCAGCACAGACTATGATTGCCCTGTAACAGCAGAGTGAAGACATTCAGTAATGTAAAAAATTAATTGAAAATGTATTTTCAGCATATACATTAATGGAAAATTTTCTGTTAATTAGCATCCTGATTATGAACACATTTTCTGTTACTTGTAAAAGAAAATATAAGCTCACGCTTTCCCTGTTTTCCACAGCTACACAATGTAGCAGCAATGCAGATGTGCTTTTAAACGTTTTTAAGAACATATTAGTCACCCCTGTAAGAAGCAGTAAAGCCTCACGTTCAATTTTTATTTAAGCATTTAAATTAAGTAGTTATTTTGGAACCTTTTTCATGTTTGTTAATTTTAATTTGGTTTTGAAAGTATAGACACACAGAAGTAGTAATATTGTTGCTGGGACACAAACGCCACCTCCTTTTGGAAGGATCTCCCTATTTCATCACATGGACTTGTACTACAGCTACACTTCCATGCTTCCCACCATCAATGTGATCCCCTTCAGACTGAAGCATTCATCTTTCATCCCTGTCAGTCCTGTTCCGTTAGGGACTGCATAAAGATCCCGTCTTAGCACGAATGAAAGAACATTCTACTTCTTGTCAGTCACTGTTTGCCCACTGACAATCCAGTAACTGCTGCAAACTGCACCTATTACAGGACTGTTTCTCACTACCACCTGTTCCCACTTTGCAGAGAAAAACCCATATGGTCTCAGTTCACAAAATACAGCTAAAAGATTTACTGAACTAACCACAAGGGTTTTTGTGCATCCCACAACTCAGCTGAATTTATTCCTGTGTTTTTTAACCAGGAATAAGTTGGCTTACTGTCTTTCCATAACTAATTCAACAACCCAGAGCATACAGCTGCGAGTGTTTGCCAATACACACAGCTTCTGAGGTTGATACGTACGTGCATTGGTAAATTTTGAATTAATGCTTCTATTCACTTAGTTCTGTATCTTGAAGTGACGAGCGTATGAACTAATGCATCACAAAGCAAGAGACTCTCACATTTCTTTGCTAATTTAGCTGTGGTTAGCCTCTGAAAACTATGTGGCTATGCATTGTTTTCATTAAAGGAAATAGCTTACAGCTTTGTTTTTTTACTCCAGTTCTCCATAACACAATTTAATCAAATATGCTCATATTATGCAAAACGAATGAGGAATGGAAGGAATGGTGGGGCTGAAGTCCAACTCTAAGTTTACTCAGAGGGAAAATCTGAAGGAAAGCTATAGTGAATAGCAGTATTTGAATGGGATTGGCCCCAAAAACTATTGAAAGAGCTGTGACAAATAAAAAGGATATGGGCAGAGTAGGTCGCCACAGCGGCACGAATCACGATGGCACAAACAGCAGCGAAGGTGTAAGTTACAATGGCAGTAAGTAGCGATAAAGAGAAAAGGGGGTGCAAAAGAACCTTTTAAAAATAAAATAAATTTCTGTTTCTTTATAAAGCTAATCAAAACACGTTCTCAAATGAAAGTTTTGCTCCTGTAATTCTTTCTAGCATTTGACTGACTGCTGTTGGGAATGCCTACAATGCGAGGCACACTGGGCTCGCCAGTGTTTGCCACAAGGCTTTTCAAACATGTGCTGATTAAATAGTGCCTAAAGCCACATCAGCACAGTTCTAGATCTGTGTCTGACCTCGTCTCACACATTCATCTACAGACTGTTCCTCTTGAGACAATCTTTGTTATTAAGTTTATATAGTTAAATGCACAAACATACATTTTATACGTTTTATCAAGAAGTTATTTTAAAATCTTCAAGCATAATTCATGTCATGCTACAGCTTCATTTTTCAGTAATACTTGGCTTCAACAAATTCAGTCTGATAAAACACTTCTTCCTACACTCCCTGCTTTTGGAAGTAACGAAAGTCACCTTTCCTAGGCCCTATCATCTTCTTCTGAATTAGTCTCTACAAAATAAGCAAACTGCTTATGAATGACCATCAAAGCCTGACCCTACTCTGAGAAAAGGACAGAAAGGAGGAAGCCCTTGCTCTGGGGTTGTACAAAGCAGCAGGCCGGCAACATCACTTAATATAATCAATTTGTGCACAAGAAGAGTTTCTTTTAGAAAATTCTACTCGGTTATCCTTACTGGGAATACTAATATCGCTTACAAACAGGAGTAGAGTTCAGTTTGCTTAGAAAAAGATTCCAGATGTATGTACTTCAGTGTTAAGAGCAACATTTCAACACAAGCGCTTCGTCCAATGATAGTCTGGGAAGTAAACAGGAGCGAATTGTTTCAGGTCGCAAAGCTGCATTTAGAGGACATCCTCGCCACCATCTTGCAAAAAAGACTGCATTTTAATGAACGCCTTCAGCTTCATTATAAAAGTTTAGCGTTGTAATAATGAAGAGCTAAAGTCAAATCCAACACCCCCCCCCCCCCAACACACTCCCTCCCAAAACATTAGAGGAATACCCACATCGCCATACTGCATCGTGCTGGACTGTGGCAAAACACTTGGTTATTGTTACGTACTAAAGGTGTCTCAGCAACGCTGTGATGTCATCACAGGTACCTTCCGGCTGTATCATTAATGCTCTCAATTTCCAGCAGGTGCTGGATGATGAATCACCAGAAATGTTTAAAACAGTCTCTCAAGAATCTCTCGTACCTGGTAAACTGGAAATTAACTTTGAGGAGTTGCTGAGACAAAAAATGGAAGAAGAAAAGAGACGCACAGAAGAAGAGCGTAGGCAAAAGTTGGAAAAGGAAAAGCAAGAATTTCAACAGCTGAGACAAGAAATGGGAGAGGTTTGTATAGCAAAGGGTGTGTTAAGCATGCTCGGAATAAAAATACAATAGGTCAGTTAATTACTAAAATCTCTAACATTGTATAAAATAAGACACATTTTTTTAATCACTAATCTACCAGGAAAATGCTTTTATCCCTTGCTACCCTTGAAGTGAAAACACAACTTCAGATTTGTAATTCTGTATTACAGTCACTGCTGAAAATTTTACAGTATTACTAAAACAATGACATAATATTTACAATATTGGGAGAACAGAAACATCTAGTTCCCAGATGAATACACAAAGATGAAAGGAGGGAAGAGCAAAATTCTTGCTTTTCCCCAAGGGAATGCTGTGTTAAGTAATTAGGAAAGAATTACAGTGCTTCAACTTATTTCTAATCAGTGTATCGAGACTGTCACAGTTGATTTTAAAAATCACACACAAAATTTGCTTTGCATACCAAATGGCTCAAACACCGTGTTCGTGAACTTTACACTTCAATTTGATTTGGTTGTGGGTGGCAATTCTTTGTTATTCCCCTTTGAACGTTAGAGGACATTTATTTATGTTAAGCGAAGCTAGAGTAATAAAGGCTCTAGATTGCAAATTCTTCAACTAAATTTTGTATTACATCCTGGGGAAGAAGGGAGAGACAGGGACACCCAACTACAATGCACGTGCATCTTTACTGTCAGTCAGAAGTCTCACAAGGAGGGAGTAAAATATCAACAATTACAGCTTGAAACATGGTTTGACTACCAGGATCAAGATCTGCCAGGATCCAGGCAGATCACAACTGCCACTTGATTTCCAGCCACGACATCCTGAAATATCAGCTGCTTTTTACAGAATTAAAAAAAGTAATTATTTTCTGTTTGACAAAGTGGCTGTATCTTAGAAAATTATTTCATATCATATTGCAAGTAAGTCAGAAAGGTAAATTACAGATCCAGGACAATTAAGTTTGCCTTGCTAGGTGTCTGGGTTTCCGAGTCTGTGAAGGGTGGTTTGTTGACAGCAATCCTCAAACAAAGGGCACATTCAAGAAGATATTTGAAAATCTATGTCAAGTTTATATGTGATTCAAGCGCAGTAAGCCTGAGACTAGCGAGGGAAAAAAAGAAGTTAGAGGGAAAAGGTCTCTGTGCTGATTTCAAATAACTAAGAGACACGTTCAGGTGTTTTAATTTACACCTATCTGGGGGGAGAACAGGTAGCAAAAATGACGAGGGCTTTTATCCACCTTACACATTCTGTCATTTCTGAACAGCTGGAAGAAGAGTCTGAAACTTTTGAGCTAAGCAAAGAATATGAAGAATTAATAAAGCTAAAAAGAAGTGGTTCTATTCAGGCCAAGAACTTAAAAAGCAAGTTTGAAAAAATAGGACAGTTGTCTCAAGAAGAAATACAGAAGAAGATTGAAGAAGAACGAGCTAAGAGAAGAGCAATGGATGAAGAAATCAGAGAAAGGGAAGCTGAAAAATTTCAAGAGGTAAGCTGCATTCTGCATATGTTAATGATATCCTTAACTAGCACACTAACGATCGGGGAGCCGACAGTGCTGCTGCTTTCACCAAACTTTGCTGGATTTCCAAAATGTTTTTCTACCTTCTTTCCTGTTCCCTCCTTTGGACGCATGAGGAACTCTCACCTCAGCATCCCTAAAGGAAACAGCATCCATTTATGATCACTCATCTGCTCAAGCAGAGATCTGTGTTTCTGCTCAAATTCCTCAATTCAGCATCTTAACAACCTGAAACCTGCCAGCCTGAGGGTTTGAAACATTCACATTTGAGAACTGATCTGTTAATCATCATAGGAATTGCTTCTCCTCTGAACTCTAATTCATTCTCAACTGTATGAGTTAAAAAACCCCACCAAAACCAAACAATAGCATTTCAAGATCAAGTCTTTTTATTGTCTGTACTCACTTCTCAGGGTAGAGCAGAGAAGGATGCCTACTTTTCTATGCTTCAGACTGGAACCTCTTCCGTATTGTCAGAGGGGAAAGCCAAGAAATAAAGCTATCAGTCTAACCGGTAACTCAGCGCTATGCTCATTGTGACCCAAAACAGCAATGTGAGCTTTCATGAGATAATCACATGGTAGGGCAGGAAACTGAACAGTAGTAAGCCTGACCTGAGCCTCCTTCTGAGGTTCCTGTCCACAGCAGTCACTTCGCTTCGGCATCATCTCAAAGCCCATCTTTTATTTCTGAGCTTTTAATTCGGTGACTGACACTGCAATTATGTTTTTATAACGTCAACCTGTGTTAGGTGTCGAAGCTACCATAACATCATGGCACGAAAGTCAAGTCACTAAGGACTTATCATTGCCACAAGACAGTATTCAACTTCTATATGAAAATAAGTATTTAGAAGTATTTTCCTACTTAACATTTTTAAAATTACTTTTTCAAGTATTTTGCTCTATGCCTGGGATAAACTCTTATGAGACTTGATCTTAAACCCAACATTAAACAAACCTCTAAGAAAAGAGGACGCTGGGCAGCTTTGCTCAGTTAAGAACTACTGCTCTACAAGACTAGTTTTATATCATACACATTTAAAAAGGTAATAACTAAGTCCTGTTTCCCCTCCCCCCCGCCAAGGATGATGAGGTAGATGTGAGACCAGCCAAGAAGTCCGAGGCTCCATTTACTCACAAAGTAAACATGAAGGCCCGTTTTGAGCAAATGGCAAGAGCCAGGGAAGAAGAGGAGCAGAGGAGAATTGAAGAACAGAAATTACTACGCATGCAGTTTGAACAAAAAGAAATTGATGCGGCGTTACAGAAGGTATAAATTACAAAGTACCTTTTCTTCAGCCATAAGTGTCATTTAACTTAGCTCCTGATTACCACTGATGGCAGCACTGCCAGAGGTATGAAAGGAACATTACACTTGTTTGAACAGCTGCTGTGAATTGCCGCAATAACGTAAAACAGCTTTTGGTGTTTTCACATTCTTGAAGAGTATGAGACATACTGCAAAGAAGGTTCATCGTATCCTTTGAGTAGCCTGAAAAAGGAATCTACATTCATGCCTATTTTACCCCAAGATTCCAGCCTCATTAAAATCCATTTCACTGCCTGTTCCATATCCAGATTCAGTGCATGACGTTATCTAGTGAGCATAGGGGTGGCATTTCCCCTTCTCAGAAACATGGTAACTTTTCCGTAATCGCATGTGTGTCATTAGCAGTCGTACTGCTATTGCCACTTCAAGTGTTCTAAATCGACTTATTTTGAAACAGAAAAGGGAAGAGGAAGAAGAAGAGGAGGGAAGCATTATTAATGGTTCTACTTGCGAAGATGAGGAAGATCAAGCTCGATCTGGAGCTCCCTGGTTCAAGAAGTCACTGAAAAACACATCAGTGGTTGACGGCGAGCCAGTGAGATTTACAGTTAAAATTACCGGAGAACCAAAACCTGAAGTTACATGGTGGTTTGAGGGGGAAATGTTGCAGGACTCTGAGGACTATCAATATATTGAAAGAGGAGAAACCTACTGCCTTTACTTGCCAGAAACCTTCCCAGAAGATGAAGGGGAATATATGTGTAAAGCAGTCAACACCAGAGGCACATCTGCCAGCACCTGTATTCTCACCATTGAAAGTAAGAGTTAGCATTTTAATTCGCTTCTCAAATATTCTTCTTGCAGCTTTCCTATTACAAAATCTAATTATCTCTTTCTCTTAACCCTTTTATTTTCTAGCTGATGACTACTAATGCTCTCCTTTAGCTGGAATCTTTCTTCCCCTCAAAACTTTCTTACTGCATCATCTCTCTCTCTGATGGGGCCAACTAAAGAAAGCAAGGATATGCATTGATTTGTCATACCTGCATCAGATAAGAATAACCTTCAAATTGTGAGAGCGTCCAGGTTCTTTGCTCAATACAAAGCATTAGTATTAAAAGCTAAAAAGAAGGAATCACTGTATGAAAGATCAACTAAAGGAAACGCTGAATTATAATAGTGCTCCCCCATTTGAAGACCAACTGTTGTGTAACAGTATAAAGCTAAACACAGTCTGGAGACTTGGGTAGTAGCGTAAATCTGTTGGTACATTTTGCATGAACACTGAATATTTAAGCTGTTTTCCTGTATCCCAGAGGCACCGAACTGGCAAAAGGAAATACTTATTGATGATTTTCAAAACGCCCAGTGTACTATTTTTAAAGAATAAAAGATGACATAACTGCTCACTTCTGTTGTTTTGTTTCAAAGAGCATTAGTTCTTCTGTTTTAACATGGGCTTGCATTTAAACTCTTATGCTCTTATTGACCTATGCAGTTGATAATCCAAGTAAAAACTATCTCAGCAAAACTTGTCATAGTCTCTATGGTACCGGCATTTGCTTGTAAAACTTTCATTTTTTCATTGCTTAAATGATACAGGAACAGTTGGTGACAAAATACGAGCCTATCATAGCCAAGGTGATAGGAAGCAAGCTTTAAGAAAAATATTCTCAGAAAGTGCCTAACTTCTCAATCTTTGTTCTCTCTTAATGCAATAAATCTATTGTTGCATCTCTAAGCATTGTCTTCCTAAGGCTGCTCTACTATTTTTCTCTAAAACCTCTTGATATCAACACTAATGTCATCGTGCTAACACCGAGTTTTCAGCTTAGCTTAAGCTTCTGTAGGAGTAATTTTACAATCAATAGTCACATTTTAAGTTAAAGAACATGTGTATAAGCCTTAACATAAAGACAAGGTAAGGCTGCACCAAGTTAAATTTATGCAGTCATTTCAAAAATTAATTTCCCTGTGGCTGAATCTGCTGACTGCTTTTTGTAGTTACCTATTGGAAGTCACTCTTTTGCCTCAATAAAATAGTTTCAAATTCAGAGATGTCTTGAAAAAATGGAAATAAGCTGCATGATGTTTTGAATGAATATTTATCCTAATAGCCGTATGATGTTTTGCTTCATTTCATGTGGGCAATGTTCATTCACAGAAGCACTAGTTGCTGCAATCTGTCTCCTCTGAAGCTGGTATTTCAAACTAACCAAGGCAGGGATAGGAGCATAAAGAAGACAAAAACGTTGCTATTATCCATCAGTTTACATTTATTGAGAAAAACCATACAAAAAAACCATTATACAGTTAACGTGTACCCATATTACATACAATGTCAATGCAAGCTCAAAACCACATTTTTGTAAAGCATTCAATTTACCTCAAGTCCAAGCTGCATCTCCCTAAGACACTGTTTCCATCACAGTTGCCTTTTAAAGCCAATCTTCTTTTTACACACGGGTAGTTTCTGCAGAGAACACTTTTCTCAGGACGAAAAGGCATTTCACATGCACGCAAGAGAAATATTTGTGCATACATAAGAGTCTTACAAGCTATTACTAGGGAAGAGGGAATCCTGTCAACTGTGTGCTTTCTGAAAAGCCCAGTCCTCCCTTCCTCCCCCCACTTCCAGAAAAAAAGCAAAATAAAAAGCTTTCAGCATGCAATGGAAAACCTAAAAATTACTTTGGAAGAGAACAGGGGAGAAAGTTTCTATCATCCAATAAACACCACTAATAAAAAGATGAAAATTTTCAAGATAGGCTGTGCAATTGAATAATGATCCTGTCTGCCCAGACAACTTAAATAGATGACTTACGATCACACTAGACTGAAGATGATCCACCCAACATTTTATTTCATGACCTATTGAAGTATAGGCTGCAAAAAGTGATACGAAAATGCTTTTCCTACTTTGAATATTATGCTTCCTTCTTAAACTTTTTGTACTGTTCACATTCTACTTAATTTGTGGGACTGTAAGGCGGGGAGGGGGAGCAGGAAACATTTAAAGACACCTTTTGGACAAGTTCATTGCATTTGTAAGGAAGCCCAGTTATCTTTTTTTCTATCGGGACAACTCCAATAATCTAATTTTCAGTTCTCCTAACTATGAGTTTGGAGACAGAATTGAAAAATAAAGACTATGCTTAGCACAAAAGAGCATGCCTGCAAGCCCAGCAGCGAGAAAGCTGGAAGTCAATACACCTCAAATGCTAACACACGAACATCTCATCTTCCACACACTAGCAACATCCCAACAAACTGGCTTTTTCTTCTTTATCTCCTCCCACTTGCTAAATTTACAATTGAAAGACTTAAGATATTTAAGCAACAACAGTTGAAGTAAAAAGTTATCATGTAAAAGGAAGTGAACAAATGACTCACCCCAACACTAAATTCACAGTATCAAAATCCAAATGGTACACACCTAACCTTTTCTCACATCAAAAATGAAGTTACATATTAAACTACATATGAAAATATTAAGTGGCTTGAGAAAAATTGAAGCACAACTATTAATTTAGTTCAAAAATTCAATATATCTAAGCTTGGCTATTTAGAAGAATAGAAATAGAATAGATTGTTCATATTATTAAATCACAGTTTTAAAAACTTAACAGATTATGGAACATTTATGGTCAAACAAATAATACTTTAAAGAATGAAAAGTGATCAAAACAAAAATTATACCCTACACCATCATGTATGGGATACATTTCAAATCTGTTATGTTTTTGCCAATTTTACCTTCTACATGGAGCCCTTCTATGGTCCATGCTCATCGGCTCACCAATGGCATACACTCAAAGGATTCCTCTTTACTGGTAGTAACTATCTCAGGACCTGATTCTATGAGCTATGATTTGGTGCTTGCAGCATCTTCAGCACTGTGTGTGAAAATGAAGGCAGTATTTTTGAATATTTTTCTTTGATGTACAGATAAGCAGGACTTTTGAAAGAGGAGCAGCACATTTTAGAAACAGAATAATCAACAAAAAACCCAAAATAGATGCTGCTTTACTTTAAGCTAAAAACAAAAAACAAACAAAAAACCCAACAACAAAAACCAGAAACAAAAACCTGTACCAGACCATCTATAAGACATACAAACATTTTAAACTATCAAAATATACAGCAATTCAGTTAAAGTATCAAGAAACAGGATACACTGACTGCTATAGAGATAAAATATTATTTGCTGTACTGTTAACATTTAAATGGTGCACATGCTTTCAATTAAAACATACTGATCTCTGAAACTCCAGAATCTGTTTTCCTACCATGTCAAGTATGAATAAGCAAACTAAGTTACCTAAAAATTCCACTAATGCGCTATAACTGTAAGACAAGTTATCAAGTTCAGTGATAACAACAAAGTCATATTCTTTATATTCAGGTCTTACGGGTTTGAGTGGGTATAGTGCCCTATTATAAAAAACATTTGTGAAGGCTGTTGACATTTCTAACCGAAGTAATTACTGCATGTTTTTAAAGGTTTTGATTCTTTAATTGCAACAATTAGCTATTTGAGGAAAAATAACAAAAATTACTTATTCTGCTCAAGTTTAATGACTGCAATCTACTCATCTTCTCTAAAAAAAATAATAAAAAATACATATTTACCTAGAAATAGAAACAGTTGTTTAAGAACTTAAAAGACTTTCCACTGCAATGGAACCGTGAATAACAATGCATTTGGGGAAGCAGCAGATTGCTTTTTCAATACACAACCACAAAGATCTCACAGGGACAACATTAATGTACTGAAATATATTAATTTATATACTTCCTTAGGTTGTGCTTACCTGTTGCTTTTTTGCAGCAGAACCTAAGGTGGAAGGTCTGGGAAGGCACTGTGAAGTATAAATAATTGCACTGTTTGCAATTAATAAAGATTTTATACCTTAAATGAATCAAAATCAACAGCCTCCATTTTGTGAATGATAAAGAATCCAGTGAATTTAATTTTGCTCAGCTTAGTACATAATAAATGCACCATTCTATAAGGTTATCTACAAAACACCATGCAAAATATCTGAACTATTAAACTTCATACCCTACACTAAAGATAGCAAATACTGTCCTAGCCTTTTTCAAGCTACCAAAATAACTCCTAATTTTAAAAGGGATAAAAATAATTCCTTCTATTTCTACAGCACAATACATACATTGCTAATTACCTGAATAAACTACTGCAATTTTCAAGCCTTAACTTTTACTTCTCTGTGCAGCCACCCTAAAAAAATTTAAATTCTCAAAGCAACAATATGGTGTTCCAAAAGATAAAGCAAGTAACAGTTATAGAATTACTTAAAACATACCTACATCGCTATATATCTGCAAACTATCTGAAGACAAAGACAACGTCTGTCTAACAAGTAGTTCCAAAGACTTCAATGTTATGATATGCATACTTTAAAACACTGAATGATACAGCTGTCTCAGGAGCACTAGTGAAAAAGACTATTACTCAGATAAACAGAAACATGATTTTCTTTAGCTATTGCTAAACGTTTCAGGAATACTTACCCACAAAGCTCATATTATGTGTACGTATATGTATACGCAAACCCATGTTTATGAATTAAGAAGCGATTATGATTTCCTAAGATATCAGCACTGTATTCCAACATAATAGTCACACAAGTATGGCATTTTCATTATGTGGAACATTGACAAAAAGATACTGTTGCAGTTCATCAATTTGTCATTCTGATGTACTTACAGTGCAATGCTCCTTGAAGGAACAATCAAGGATGATACACAGCACAGTCCTCCTCACCCCTATAGAGCTAGTTCTATACTGGCTGGATCAAACCTGCACTTCAACAGACAATGGCAAGACAGACTGTATTGCATGTAGTCTAATATATGCAAAGAGCCAATAAATATGCAAAGAGCAAACAAAGGATTTCAAGAGAATCAGATTTTTAGTATGAGCATTAGAGCAATAAGAAGTTTCAAGTATATATAAAAAAAAATAATCAGTTGATTCAAGTATTTGAGTATTTACAAAAACAGAAGTTATCTGCTCTGCAGGAGGTTCTCAACCACTCCCCACCACTCAAACAAAACAGCGTTTTAAGGACAGATGCAATTTTTTTTAACTACTATGCATACCACATTGACTTTTCTACACTGAATTTTGCAGTGCACTACTTTAAACTGAAGGCTTACGCACATTACACTTAAAATAAATTTTATAACTAGTCTGAAAAATCCATAAAATAGTTATGCAGGAACAGTTTTGAAGTACTCAATTAAGAACAAAAGTTATCTGTTATAGCAGCTGCACAGGTCTGAAACAGTGGTCATGTATAAAAGGAAATTTCACTGTTAATGCAATGGAAGTATGCCAAAAGATCACCTTCTTAAACACATGCAGTTTTAATCAAATAGAAAGAAAATTAAAGTATCAAGATTACTGGTGCTAGGCAGCAAAATACAATGAATGAAAGAGATCCTCCAGCTACAACTATTCTGCAAGAGGGGAAAAACATGCTAACGACAAGTTTTTAAACTCAACAAGGTTTCATGGGGGGGGGGAAAAGATCTTGTTTGTGTACAGGTACCTTGATTCAGCGTTGCAAATCAATCCTATAATTCCTTATATACCCACATATCCAACTTACCGACACAGGAGGTTTCATATTATTTATTGTAAAGCACAAAACAGGCATTTTAAAAGTGATAAAGTATACATTGAAAAAGTACATTTATATCACAAAGCATTGACCACATAATTGCAAATACATTTGCTGGAATGTGTACATCTACACTAATACTAAAAACAAACCATTTTCATTTCTACACAGAAATATTACCTCCTATCAGTAGTGATAGATATTTTGTACATTTTCAAAAACACTATTTTTTTTTTAACCAAACAAAATTAAGATCTTCATCAAGGCGTCTGCATCCATACATTTAACAAAGGTTTTTTCCCCCACACAATGAAGCAAATACTGTATTGTCCACTTCTTATTATTGGCCCTGTGCAGAAGAGATACATAAGAGATACACAAAAAGTTAAAGAAAATCCTTTAAATCGAGCTAACTCAGGAGTGAAGCCTTTAAGAAAGAAAAATTGGTTAATGTAAATGGTGGTGGCTTCTTGCATGGTTTTCAAAACCCTGGGAGGAGAAAGTTTTTCTTTTTTTTTTTTCTTTTTTTTTTTTTAAAAACATAATCACCAAACATATGGATAGATAAAGAACTCAAGTTATCAGGTAAACAAAGTCATCTATTAATTATTCTGATCGTTATTTCGCTAGAAAAAAAGATGCATACTCCAAAGGTAACAAAGCAGGAGACATGCAAAAAAATACCTATAACCACTGAAACGGAAGCCAGCCAAAACACACTTAAACTTCATACCTGTGGTGCTGGAGGATGTTGTGGCATTCCCTGTGGACTTGTCTGGGCATAATATGCTGCCTGTTGCCGGTAGTACTCAGCCCATGCTGCACTGTAATCCGGCTGACCACCTGGCGGAGCCCCAGCAGGGGCAGGAACCGCTTGACCTACAAGTAATTGGAATTATATAGCTTTGTTGCTGCAATAGCAGTGAGAAGATTTCAAAACCTCACTGCCTAACAACGTCATCTAGCTTCTAGCAATATTCCTTCAAGGCTTCTGAATAATCTTGTGGCTGCTTTTTTTTTTTTACCTCACCACTCATCCTATTACTTTAATGTAATGAATCCCACGTAAAACAAAATTGAGGAACCATAAAGACAGTTTTTTTCCACCTCTTGAATCACCTTCCAGAGCAAAAAAAAAAAAAAAGTCTTTAAAGCCTGCTGATCTAATCTGACCAGAACTGGTAGCATTTAAACTAAAATACAGGTCAACAGGCAAGATTACTTTCTGTACTCCACCTAGACTGATACCTTACCATACAGACTGCATTAATTAAGTCACCAGATGGCAATTCATTCACTCCCCCAGTTTTGGCCTCTTAATGCAACTGCTGGGTTATTGAAAACTACAGGTTTCAAAAAGAGCATTAACTTTTGTAAACAGTGACTCCACCACAGAATATAATCTTGAAACTTCTCCTTCCAACCTGAAGTTCTGATCCTCTAGAAATAACAGCATGTACACACATATGTGTATACACACACACAGTCGCAGATGTACAGCTGAGTACTAACGGTCCTTCCAACAAATAAACTTGCAGCTTAAGAACTGTATAAAGGCAATAGACTAATACACAAGGACTCTTTAGTCTATCAAAAACCCTGTAAATTACAGCCAACTTTTTAGGAGCTTAGTCATGCCACCCTTCCAAGGAAGGTTTGTTACAGACATCTTTACTTCCTTTTTCCCTTCTCTTATTTCAGAAATATCAAACACATTCCGCTTATTACCACTATCTTCTTCACAATTTTTTATCTGAAAGGTGCTCTTGCAGTTACCACTGCAGAACATGCCTGACTACAAGTAGAACACCACTCACTATCTTCTACCCAATCATCTCCCCTCACACCTGCACGCATTCCGACAGAAGGGTTTTATATGGAATGCTTAAAATTAAGTTTCTTGAACTTCCAAAACAGAACTACTACTGCTGTGATATGACATTTTTGTGATCTACATTCTTATAGTTTTATTTTTTTCAAATCCAAGTTTTACAGTCTGAATTAGGATACTACCAAAAAACTACCACCTCCCGTTTTTTTCTAGGACACTAGGAAAAAAAGACCCAATCCAAAGAAACAACAGAAGAAACAAACCAAACTAAGCACTGTATCCAACCACACTACATCAAATAATTGGATTTGATAGATTTGCACAATGCAAGCCTGCACCCTGTACAATTCCATGTGCATCTAATCTCTGTTCTGCTCTCAAGAAAAAGAGGCCTCTTCCACACAACAAGGGCTGAAAGTTTTCAATCCTACCTGAAACCACCTCACCTTTTATTTTGATACAAGACCACTGAGCAACATCCTGGGGAAAAGGAGTATCAAAGATTCTAACAAACTGTTTTGTATGTATCAGAAGGTTAATTTTGTATGGTTGGTTTTAAATACTTTCACACAGAAAACTGACATGACAAATACCAGTTATCCACACTCCTCTTACATATAAATGTATTCTCCCAATCCTCAAACACATTTAAGTGCGAGCAGAGAATCTGAACATTTGGCAAACCACTATCCTGAACATCTTCAAAACACAAATCTTCTGTTTTCCAACCCTCTAGACAACTTCCATAGTTTTCCCCTTACATCATAGATATATTAACTCACCATTACTGTTTGGGTTATACAGTAAACAGTTACACTGTACACTGTTGAACAGTAAAGCAATTGTTTTTCTAGAAAAATTTAAGTAAATTTCTTCAAATCTTAAGAGCCGAAATAACATTTTGCAACTGATACTTATAATTTACCACAACTTAGAAGTTATACTTCTGATCAATTATTTTAACCAAAATTATTTTTAACATGGTTATGAATTATCCCAGGGTATATTCTCACAAGTTCACTATTAATCTATGAGACAGTAATTCTACTTGTAAATTATTTAGCACAGCTGAATGTCAGAGCTAAGGCATTTTTTGTGAATTATGACCCAAGGATCTTCTGACATTCAGCCAGCTATCCCAAGGCACTGCTGAAATTCAAATAATAAATCAGATATAGGAAGTTTGACATCTACTCCAAGAGGTCAAACTGGACTTTTGTCCTGAAACAGATTAGTAAAAATTCAAAGTATTTTAGCTGCATCATCCTTCTTCTAAGTAATGCAAGTAATTCTGAACCTACAGTTCAGATTTAGTCACAACTTCCTTTCAGTGTACAGAACTGCACTGAAACCGTACACGCTCATCATTAATATCCAGATGCAACTGGAACACTAACAAGGTTTCTAAGCTACATACAGAGAAAATAAAACACCGAATACCTCCCCATTAAGAAAGGCTAAGAAAGAACATGCCAGATGATTCTACAGTTCTTCCACTACTCAAATCTTCAAAGGTGATTCTAATAAAACTGTTCTTTGTCGTCTTTCCCACTGCAGTGCTGAGGAATCATTAAAGAACAGTTCCACTATTGTATTGTGGAAACTCCTAACTATGAATCAAGCCCACAATATACTAGAATATCTTTAAATGATAAATTTACAAACTCCTATAGTGACATACAGATCATTTACTGATCTGACTTACAAACATATGACTTCACGTTTAGAGGGAACTGTTACCCGTGGGAGGTTTTTAGGGTCCAGTTACGCAAATCTTTATTTTGGCTCTTGTAGGCAAGAATGGAAGTACTCTGCCTCCGATGCAAGGTAACAGCATCTGTATGTATTCAAAAGCTGATCTACTGTCTCGTTACCTGGTAACACTCAAGGGAAATTTAAAGCAAATTTTCTGAATTCATGATGTAGGATACCAAGCAAGTATATGGTCTGAGTCAACTGCAAGATCCACATGCCGTAACTTACCAGTACACATGAGTAATTTTACTAGCTTTTCAGTCTTATCTTTAATTGTATTTGCTACTCAAAGCAATAGTCCCTGGCTAAAACCAGAGTCTGAAAAAGGAGATGGACTTTGCCAATTTATTTGAGAGTTGGGAAACAGGATGTTTTCAAGTCACTGTTCTATACAGGTCAGTGTTCTCTGTGATTAGCCGAATCATACTGCACCAGTAGGAAGTCACTTTGGAAAGCAGTATTGTGGTTTTAAGGGGAATATTCAGGAATGCTTTAGGAGTTTTCAGATCACCTATACTCAAAGTATGAGAAAATCCAGAGGATCAAGCGCAGTATCACATGCAACTTGCTCAGCTCAGTACTGTTGCCCTCATAATTATCAAAGTAGTTTTCTTCAGCCACAAAAATAAAGTTGGTTGGGCTCAACAAGTCCCAGGTTTCAGTTCAGTTCTCCAAAACAGCTGTTTGTGTAATTATCTGTGCTGTGAAAAATCTGAAAGAAGAGCCGAAGAGTGAGTGACTTGTAATTCCCACCTTCCCCCTTTTGCACAAGTTAACGGGGACAGAAGCATTACAGTACTGCAGGAAGCACCAACAGTAACAGCTGTATTTGAGAGCCTGGAAACCACACGGGCCTGCTCATCGACAGCCCTCCTGTTGATTACATCATCTACTACTACTTAACACTGTTGTTAAGGAGTTGGGCTAAACCACCTCCATTTACCAGTAAAGCAACTCTAGGCGAATTCTCTGCCCTTCAACCTCACTTGGTCAGTTCTTCCTCTTTTCTAAGTGGACCTTAAGAGAAATTTTATCTTCCATATCAAGATTTTCCACATGCTGAAGTAGTAAAAAGTTGTCATGATTTAAATAGCCAAGTTACACAGGTCCAGACACAAGGAGTTCTTCCGGCAAAGAACTCAATTTAAACTAGAAAAACATATGAAGATCAGAACTGCCCTTCTGTTTGTCCTCTTGTTTGATTGTTGTCTTTGAATTTATTTTTACGTTTTAAGAGCAATTCTTTACATCTCCCAGTGTCTATCGTTTTTGGGTTCACAATCCTCTTTGGACTTGCTCCCAGAAACTCTATCCCAGCACCTTAAAAACTAGCTATTATTTAATTACAACAAATGTAAGACTGGTACAACCCAGGCTTTGCTTTCCAGAGACAGCAAATTAGAAAGACAGCAGAGCCCCTGCCAGCAAAGTATTCTTAAAAAGGCAGCGAAAAAATCCCCAGAACATGGCATTGAAGAATGTGAGCTGAACTAAGAGATACAGTAAATTGAAAAAAGTTAGTTAAACGAAACAGAAAGAGGAAAACTGGAAAGGCTCATCACATCTTAAAAATCCCGTTTGGTAGCCATGTTGCAATTTTCTTAGTCTGATATACAATTCTTGAAGTAATTATATCACCATATATTTTCTGTTCATTTCATCACTTATGCTGTGCCAAAATAAAAAAGAATAAAGGTAGTTATGGCTTAGCAAATGATTTGAGATGAACCTGATAGAAGGCTTATAAGAGGAATTAAACATGCTATTAATCTTCACTCCAAATGCTTTTTAATATTCCATGAGAAAATGGGATGCAGTTGGAAGAAGGCAAAAATCTCACCAAACCCTCCCACCCAAACAAACAGTCCAAACTAGATGCTGCTACACGTCTGGTCAAACAGAGATACCAGGGAAAGCACTGGCATTCATAAGCCCACTGGTCCTCAGTATACAGATCTGCATCAACTACAACATCCACGGGAGGACACCATGGGCAAAACACTGACCTGCAAGACTTTCCCATATGCTTTCAAGTAATTTATTGAATAAGGAAACAAGTCTTGAAAATTGCAAAATCATCAACTTCACAAGCAAATACATTTAAGGTTAATAAGTCATTTCAAGAAAATATTTTGAAAAGGCTAGCAACAACATATAAGAACTGTGTTTAAACTGCAGGTCAAGTGCTGCAAAGCAAATGCTATTTAAAAAAAGGGCATGATATAAATGAAAGCTAGCTATGATGCTTTAATAACTTGGAACACAAAGTAAGAAAAAACCCACCAAACCTCAAAACTATCTGTAATCTTAAGAGCATTAGGAAACAACTACTAAACAAGACAAGGAACAGCTTCATAAAATAGATCAAAGTTGAACTCCAACACTTATGAAATATACTATAAAAAACACACTTCAAAATATTCAGATTGAAGTAGTTAAAATATGCTGTTTCCCAATGATCAAATACAGACATCTCGTTATGTACAAAGTATTTCTGTAAAGCTGATTACCAGCATGAGTACAAGTAAATGCCTTAAACACAACAAATTTTTAAGTCTGTTCTCCTGCAGGGTTCAGTGCCTCTAGCAGTATATAGTTCAGAAGACACATGGATTGTGCATGTGTTTTTTGGGGGTAAAAAACCATCTCAAATAAGATAAGCAAGCCTCCTAAATCATTCAACTATGCAACAAGACAAAAAAAACATGCCCACGTACCCATTTTTTTGTAGTACTCCTCCCAGGCCTTGGTATAGTCAACCTGCCCTGCTGGTGCTGGATTTGGCTGATCTCCTGAATTAGACCAAAAATAGTCAAAGTAAAACTACTGGGTTTTGCTTCATACATCGAACAATTTACAAATTATCAGCTAAAGTTTTCAGTAACAATCCCAAAAAAGGTCACTTAAATCTGGCACTATAAACCCATGAGGTACAAGCTACTACAAATCTAAACAATTAGTAAAAGACACCACAAAGAAACACAGAATTGTTTCAAGCATTCAGCATGTTTTTAAGATTCAGGAACGCATACCACTCACAGTACAAAATGCTACCTAAAATTTAAGTGGTAAGCCTCATCCAGGCACAACAATTATACTAATACAGCTAAACACTATAATCTTAATTGTCCTAAAACCACTGGAAGTGATGCAACTGTTTAGGCAAATGACAAATCAACAGCTTGGCTTGTTCCATTTTTACTTATGACTGACTGCACTATGTAGATGTAATTACGTCAGCCCAAGTTGCAGCAAAATTCTCTTTGGAGCCTATTACAGGAGAAATACATTACCCTTATTACTGCTGAAATTGAGAAAAGCAACGTTGAAGGCTGTAATTCCAAGAAAACCTTACAACAAATATGCCCAATATATGAAGACAACAAAAAGTATTGGGGCACCTACACTCCCAGCAATGAGAAATGTATCCATTTTACTAAACAGCTACCTTGTCCATTCGTTTGGGTTGTAGCTGGTCCACCAGGAGGGGCTGCAGGCGGTGGCTGTGCTTGCTGCTGATAGTAGTGAGCATAGTAGGCTGCCCACGCTGCAGAATTGGGATCTGTTCCTGGCTTACCTATGAAAACAAAATATAAGCATTTATGAAAGTAGTATGAACAGAATGTTGGCCTCAATTCTCCCTGTCCTAAGCACTCATATTTTCCTCCAAGGAAAAATCCATCTCTACCAAATAACCATGTATATCCTGTACCTTTCTTTCTAGCACAAATTTTCCATCAGGTTTCAGACAAGCGTATTGTACAAAGTATACTTTCATAGGACTGATGGGATAAAATCATTCTAGAACCCTTACTACTACCATGTCATTTATTAATTTTTAAACGTTGATAAACAGATTTTCAAGTTTAAATAAACAGTCATGTTACTAAATGGTAGCAACAAGGAATCATTCTAGCACCAAACAATTTCCGTGGGTTTACTTTTGCTATAACCTCACGCTAACGACACTGGCAGAGGAGGCATGCCAAGTACGTATTTCTGAAAGAGAAGAACACAAATCTTACTACCTGTTTGCAATGCTTGTCAGTTAAAGTTCAAGGTAACAGTAAAATACAGAAACACATACTATTTGGAGAACCTGAATCCCCATATGTGGCTGTAAAGCATCACTGTTTACTTAAAGCTTTTTAGTATAACAAATAATAGCAACAGTTGCATCTTCTGCAGCTATCTCCATGCTTCCCTTATTTTTAACTACCTCTAGGTAGGCAAACAATGCTGCCTCCTAGAGCCTTATTTCTCTGTTTTTCACATACAGCCTTTAAGAATGGCTTATTCTTGCTGAATCAGAGATTGATTACATTACCACACTGGCAATCCACAATAATCCTGCAAATCTACTATTAGAGAATGTAGTGTTCTGTAACACAACTAGCATCCTTTAACATTATTTGCATCCTTAAAGAATAAAAATATCTGCAAATAAATGTGGCCAAATGAGGAAAGAACTTCACGTAAAGACACTGACGCAACTGATACTTCAGAGTAACTTATACATGGGAATAGAAGTATATTTCTCTCCAAACACAAAATAGGCAAGGCAGTAACTAATGGAAGAGAAAGAAGAAATCCCCTGAAAGAAGTGTTCAGGGAGAAGAAATCCACAGCACAACAAATTTCTTGCAGTATTTCATTTAGCATTAAAAAGTCAGATGTAACCACTTAAAATGCATACAGTAGTATAAGCATACAGAAAACAATGTGAACATGCCATTTCCTTTTCATATTACACTGTTTCCATCAACAACAGTGGTTTTAAACTAGTATGTACTATTTTCTAAGGTTACCTGCAAATACCAAACAAGCCATTGCTCGGTTCCCCCCCTCCTTCCCCATAGTAGCTACTTCTCCAAATAGAAGAACACAGAGCAGGATTCATTAAATTTCCAAAGAAATCTGACTGCTGTAACTAGCTCCACTTTCACATGGCAAGGGGCAAGCATGGTTCTGGAGAAAGGACCCCTGAAAAAAATACTGAAATAACCCATTTGTTACACTGAAATGAGCAACTAACACGGACAACTGTACAAAACTCATCCAAATAAATGCTAGTCAAAAGAAACACCAATTTCAATTGCACATATGAAAACTTCATTAGATTTTTAAAAAGCGTATTTCTAAAAAAATGATTATTAAAATCATCAAGATTACTTCAAGGTGAATACTTGCCATTTTTCTTACAGATCTTTATTTACATAAATTACTTCATAAAAAATGAAAAGGTGGTACAAAAAGGCTGTAACATTTTGGCAGTGGCTTTGGATTACGTAATGCTATTGGTATGCTGAGACTTCAGGTCACTGTGAAACATTCTACTTCAAAATAATGACAGTAGGCATTTTTAAATGCTAAACTGAATGCATGCAGGGCTACCTTTTATAAGAGTTCGGGAAATGAAACCAGAAATGATTCTTTGCAAAGAAAGGATATATAAAAGACACTAACATGAATAGAAGTCTCTGTACACTGTAACATCCTCCAAAGCCCTCTCGTTTTCCCGTGATGTAACTTGTCTCGGGACCAGTGGCTATCAGAAGATATTTATTCCATTTATAACAAAAATAAAAATGAGATCTTTTGGCTGAAATTCTGAAGAAGCTCTACCTCAAACAAGTGAGGTACAAGCGACTCAAGCATCTAGCCTTACCATGCCTCCTGTGACTGCAGTTCCGTTTCCCCATATGCTCTAGTCCAACCAAAGGATGTAACTTAAGGAAAAGCAGGATACTAAAACTTCGGGAAGTTGTAATTAAGTAAAAACCCCCGGTCTTGACAAAAGTAAACAGCAATAGAAGAAACAGATTCTACAAAGATGGGTTTCAGAAGAAAATACAAAACTATTATAAGCAGAAGCTCAAAATACACAATCCTACCTAGTTTTACTCTATCAACAGCAGTTCAACAGAGTTTTACCCCTCAAAAAGGGCTGAGCAAAATACAATTGTAACAGACTGAGAAGCAATCCTCATACAAGTCAACAAAAGCTAGAAATATGTAATATAGCATAAACTGTGCAAAGTCAGGATCAGTGAGATTGTAAGGAGCACTGTTTAAAATACGGAGTCATTGACTATTAGGGAACGAAAACACAGCCTAATTGAAGAACTTTAAAACATCCACTGTAAGAAAAATCAACTGATTCACACAGAATCAGTTAACCAAGAGCCTTGCAAGAAATATCATAAATTGGGATGCAATATCAATGTTTAGTGAAGAAGCATATTCCAACTGTAACAACTGAATTCAGCATCTCACAAGGAACACATGGGAAGTATAAAACAAACTGGCAATCAGTAAAGAAAAGGCTGAAGAATAGCTTTTACAGATCTACCTGTGTAACACAAATGAATTGTGAAACGTATATACTTGTAAGGACAAAACGGATGTACTCAAAGTATATCCACAGTGCACTACAACTGTGACGTTTCCTACCTGGATCTGGTGGATTTGGTGGCTGCCAGTGCGGATAAGCATTTCCCCATCCTTGTGGAGCATACGGAGCTGGAGGACCGCTATAAAAGATCAAGTCATACATAGACAGTGAAAGCCAGTCCCAGCGGCACCCTACAAGAGATGAAGCTATTTGAAGCAGTACTTACTGAGGTGCAGGGCCAGGAGGCCCTGGATTATAAGGAGCTGGGTTGTATGGTCCCATGGGAGCACCAGGACCTGGCGGCCCAGGAGGTCCATGTGGGCCAGGAACAACACCGTGGGGCCCATGGGGAACAGGTGGACCCAATGGATTTACTGGACCCTGTAAGAAGAGTAGCAATGCAGATGAAAATAAACCTTGATGTTCTCCATTTTTCGGCAGTTTAGAAGCATAAATCTTAACACTTTAAAACGGATTGATTGCTTTTAAATAAAGACATTTCCCTGGAGAAGAGTCTTTTTGAAGATTAATTAGGCTTACGGCTAGTTAAAGAAGAGAGTTAAAAGCAACCATGACAGTAAGAGCAACTGAAAAGCTGCATTTCAGTTCTTTCTTGAGGAAATAAAGAATTTTACAAATAAACATAGGGTTTTTTCCCCACAAGTTGCGTTTAAAAAAAAAAAACCAAACAACCCACAAACTAAACCAAGACTATCCATGTTTTAAAACAAACTGATACATCTAAATCTGGCTAATCTTGCTCATTAAATCTGTTTTTAAGATCAGGTACAAAAATCAGGTAGTATATTTGTTTACATGCGTACACATACGAACAAAAGTGCAGTGTGTTTAAACAGCATGAACCTGGATTAAAACTCTACCTAAACATACTGAGGCAGAAAAACTAAACACACAGTATAGTAGCTTTAAAAATATCAAAGATGTCTTTGAAGTTGTCAAATTTTTCATTATGCAGAGTGGGCATCTTTAAGAACACATCACTAAAAAAATACACTGTATTACACTGAAGAAAGCAACTGTTTCTTCCCATTACAAGTTTTTGGTTCTTTTGATGCATCAAGTTATGTTTATATTAAACCCAGATTACAATTAATTATAAATTTTATGATTGTTTATTACAGCATCTACTACATCACTATGATCCAATGATTAAGTAATTTGGAAGTGAAATGGAAGAAAAGTCTCCAAAGGAGACTCACTTCCTATTCTGTTTAATTACAACTGTAAACCAAAATATAGTTATGCACTCACTCCAATCTTTTCTTCTATAAGTTGTCGTGCATAATCTATTTGCTGGGGTGTTCCACGGATAGTAAACATCTTCATGTTTGGATCCGCATTAGGTGGAGGATTTCGTTGAAGTTCTATTCTAGCACCAGACTGCTGGCTTATGCTTTTAATAGTTTCACCACCTACAATGCAACATACAGCTTTTATGACATGCATTAAAGCAAAAATACTAAGATTCAAACCAGAAAGAGTCAACTGAATGGAAGCTGAAGACAGAGAAGTGAAGAGACACCTATTCTCAAGAGCCATACAAGAACATTCTAACAATTAAAAAACAAAAGCCTCTTCTGTGTAGTATAGAGCTTTGATTGCAATAAACTAGTAAAAATAAATTATTCTTAAGATGAAAGACCATAATATTTTTACTCGGAAAGAACAGCAGAGAACTACAACATTGTCTGTTTTTTTCCATTCGTGTAAAGATGTAAGGTTAGACAGAGTGACAACCAATACCCATGGTTATCAGTAAATACAACATTAAAGCCTAACCTCCTAATAAAGCAGTAGGCAAGCACAGGTGACAAAAAACCCCAGAAGTGACCAGGTGGTAAAGCCCACATTTTTTGCAGTGCACTTAACCTAGAGTTAAATTCCCTAAACTAGTTCCTCCTCTTACAGGATCCTGAGATGTTACCTGTATCATTAGTAGGCACAAAGTTTTCAGAACAAAGGTCATTTGGCATTTTATTAAAAAACAAAACAAAAAAAATCAATCAAGTTTCCAGGTCAAGAACTGAATTATATCAGCCTATTTGTTGTGTCTCGAAAACACATGACAAAAGATTAAGATAACCCAAGCATTTCACTTAGAAGCATACAGTAAATTATTTTTATAACAAAATTATTTGAGAACACACAGATAAAATTTTTTTCAGGATTCCACTGTAAAAGATCTTCACTGGAATGTGTGAAAATTAGTTTCAAGAGTTACAACCACAATAACACTAGGCTAATCAAGCAGTATTAAATGCAGACTAATTATAAGATACATCATCTAAGAATCTACCAAACACTACCAATGTAACTCAGTACGTATTACTTTAAATAAAATGGGTTAGATAAATTGATTGGTTCTTGACTTTTAACTACTGGGGTACGTGTTGTGGTGAGGAATATCTGAAAAAAAGTATTAGGAGTGTTATGATTTAGCAGTATCATGCGCTACTGTACATGAAACTATTTGCAAAGGCTTGTCTTGAAATACCTCTCTAGTATGGCTATTTGTACAAAGAGAAAAGCTGAGAGATTTTTTAACTACATACAGATACACATATATATAAGATATATTGCCTTTGCCAATGATTAATCCAGTTTTGCCAGTGGGAACAATAAAATTGAATTCCTGTAATCCACCAGGAGGCCCCATGTTCCAGTTCCCTTGGCCTCTACCCCTTCCTCGACCACCAGGTCCTGGTCCACCAGGGTTACCAGCCTAAAAAGAAAAAGCACCAAATTAGCCTGTTCTATAAAAATTACTGCAAACAAATTATTAATGCCAACTAGTTACATCACATCTTTTGTTAAGGAAAGACTGATCTACTACTCAGATAGTTTTGATAGTTAAAGCAGTATCTTTTCCAGAAGACCTAAATTACATCTTAAAAGATGTTCTGAACAACTCTGCATATGAAAGACAGAAGAAAAGGATATAGAAGAGAGCAGAAAAGTTTCACATGTACAGAGATGTAATTTCTGCCTGCCTTCTGTAAAGGAAGTGGCAGGTCTCATCTCAAACTAAGCATTTAAACCATCTTTTAAACACCAATTACACCCAAGAGTAACAGCATATCGGCTATTAATACAAGACAACAGAAGAAGCAGCTCTAAAACCAGCCAGATCAAGAACTACCATGACCCAATCAGTATTGTCATCCTGACACTTGCAAAACTCTAACTGTAAAAGCAAACATTCATATTCCAGACCAAACTTTTGAAGTTTAACCATTAAATTATTAAGTTAAACACTAATTTTTAAATTTTTAAGTCTTTTCCAAAGTCTCTCAGGAGATTTGAAATGGTAAGCAACGTATTACCCAACCTGAACACTTCGAAGGAGATCTGTAATAATTTCTGCAGCATGCTGACATCTGTCAGGAGGCCCTGTGATTTGGGCTATTCTATCTGGAGTTGTTCCATCATCTGCAATAAAAATTAACTATTCCAGTATATGTAATCCAGTAAATTTACACTCAATTCACAGAAACTTAAGGACATACTACCAACCTGGCTTAAATTGGATCCTAACACCAGCATCATTCTGTATCTTTTTTATCATCTCTCCATTTCTTCCAATTACAATACCTACAGCAAATCGTGGTATTGGAACCTTAAAGAGAAAAAAATAATGGCAAGATGTCAATGAGGCAAATATTCATACCAAATTCACACAATTAAAGGGTCACGTATTAAAAGGGTAAACTATGGCCAGCCCTATGCCACTTAAGGCTTTTTGAAGTGTGTGTTTTCAATTCAAGTGAATTTTTTAATATCAAGTCACAAGCATAGCAAATACTGGATGAAAGCATCAAGAAAGAAAGAGATCCTATGCACTACAAGTTCTCATAGTGGCAGCAATTCCAGTGGATATTATGCTTCTCACAATCAAAGAACAAAAGTTCTAATGGGCCTAAAATACAAATTCTAGCAGGTGAAACTTTCAGCCTCACCTCTGATGAACAATTATAAGTTCATGACTTGCATAATAGGTGGACTTAAATATTCTTCTGTAAAGGCCGATCTCCAATTTCTACAGTGACATTATATACTTAGCCATAAAACTTATTTCAACAATGATCAAGTCATAATTACATGCCACAACCACTTTTGGAATCTGTTTAAGATTTTTCAGTGGTATTACCCAGCTCAGCATTTTAATGTTAACATCTCAAAATACAGTGAACAAGTTTTTCAACCATGCTTACGTCTATCCCTTCATTTCCTCCTATTCTTGACCCATATTCGTTGCGCACCTCTCTAAAGCCACCTTGATCACGAATTAACTCCAGCACCATTTCCTTGGCTTGCTAAAAGAAGAATTAAAGTTCATTTAGGTACTGCAACATCAGAAGGGATTTTAAAATGCTCTGAATTCTGAAGGAGTCCTTACCTGAACTTTATAAGGGTCTCCAGTTATCCTAAGTGGCTTGTCTGCACCAGTGTTCTGCGGACCATCCTGAATCATGACCATTTTGACACCTGCCCGCTCCTGTTTAACAAAAGGGAGGTCAATACCCACTCAAACCCAGATTTGATATTATCGCATGTTTAAGAAAGGATGCATACATACCTGCAACTGTTTAATTGTCTCTCCACCTTTCCCAATAACTAATCCTGCTTTACTTGCTGGAATCATAATTTCTTGGACTGCATTTCCAGGTCCATCACCATGATGAAAGCCAGGTGCAGGTCTTCCCTTTTCAACTATTTGATCAAGTAATCTTTTTGCTGATCTGTGAAGGAATACATACATTTCTAAATACATACTTATTCCTACAAGTATCACTTACCCACACCTATTCTGCTTGGAAATTGTTCTTTTTTTTAAATTGTAAAGTTTCTACAGAAGAAATATAATTACTATCACTAAGAAATATGAGGCAAACTCAGTAAATCTGTAACAGTAACTTAAGAAGCTAATTCCAAGATGTGATAGACCTAAACCACCCCCCAATATGAGAATACAAAAGGTGGTTCTTTAACAAACACACGTAAGTTACCTCCTCAAACACAACCATCGTCCCTGAATACAGTTACACTGATCAAACCTTAATTCAGAACAAATGATGGAAACCTTGCCCTTTAAAATATTTTTTTAAATTCCATTTTAATTAGAAGATTTGAAATTGCTGATTTCTTATTTTTAATGCACTAAAAAAGGTAAACTGTAACAATCAGAAAGGTTTTTCTAGCTTTGCTTAGTTTCAGTAGTAATTCAGGTAACCTCTCATTTGACAGTAATTTTTCTTTAATCTACTAACAGCCAGTCTTAAGGTAGATCTATCTCATGTTTTTATAAAAAGGCAAAAAACCCCAGACTGTAAAATAAACCTAGCTTTAACACCAAGTACCATGATAGTTGTTGCTTGATTCAGTATGCAAAGTAAAGACACTTGTAACCATTACCAGAAGAGTGTATGGAAGCAAGTATATATTTACCACAAATATAAGTCAGTTGCCAGAATAAAATCAGGACTACAGTACTAAGATTAGTTAAAAACTCTTCCCTCTAATATGCAAGCAGAATAAACTATAATTAGAATTAAAATGCCCATAAAGGAATGACTTCATTAAGAGCAGCCTGCTTGGCTGCCACATAAGAGGAGAATGCCACACTACTTCACCAAAGGAAAACATGTAGCTGCAGGCCTTACCTGCAAACACAAAGCAGGAGCAGCTAACATAAATGAGGCAATACCAAATATACTACTACATTTAAATCTTTCCTAGCAAAGCAGGATAAGTCAGTCTTCAAGTGGTTACATAACTCCTGTGCCAGTGAAAATACAAACCCCAACCATTTTCATTGCTATCATCATCATCTTCCCTGAACACAGGAAGTCAAAAGTTAACTTTGCTGATAGGTAACACAGACACCACTTTCATAGCTTTTGATATATGTGAATTTATACCAAAGACATTTAAGAACTCTGATAGGCTGGGATTTCAGTAACTCCTACTCTTACACATTATTGGTTTTCCACATTTTCCCTGTGATGTTCCAATTTATAGTTAATACAGAGTCTCTTTTTAGCTCACATTTCTTTTTAGTATACATTCACACATTTCATTCTCAAGCTGAAATCAGTGCATGATTAGGTAAGTATTATCCTCAACAAGACCTGGACTAGAAAAAGTTGAAGTTCCAAATTTTTGTCTTAAAATTCCAAGCATGTTGAAGTATCTAAGTGCAGGTTCAGGGCCTTTGTTCTTATGTACCAGACTGCCTCTTCAAAAGAGGAAAAATATAGTATTTTAAACATGCTGTCTAGATATTCTATTTCGATCTAAAAAATGATGTGTATTGCACAGTACAACATTAATTCTTTTTACTTACTGAACAGACTCGGGTGTTCCAGTTAGCATACATGATCTTTCAGGCAGGCCTCCACTATCTACAGTCATAAAATAAAACCAATTTAGCAGTAGTGTTAAGTCAGAAAGAGATAAGAAATTAAACATAAAGTACAAAATACTGAAACTTCACTGAAGTAGAATGATCAGTGACTGTATTTTCCATTTCTTTAGACTGTGATAATCGTGATTAGCACAAAACATTAAAATATACCTTAAATGAAGGTTCAGGCAATTAGAAGCAATGATCAGCCTTCTGAACTTTCTACTACCCCCCACCCCCAACCTAAACAAAGAAAAAATGCCACAAATAGTTACCAGGTGCAATCTGTATTTTACAGCCAGACTCCTGCTGTATACGTGAGATCTGTTCTCCACCTCTGCCAATTACTTGGAGAAAGAAAACGCAGAAAGATTATTTGTATTAACAGCATTTGCTAACATCCCTCACTATACCACACCACCACATCCATACTACTTACTGAATCCAACCATCCCATCTGGAACTTTGTACTCCTCTGTCATCACAGACCTACAGAGAATGTTAAATCAAACGAAAGACAACTGTTGAGAGACCAAACTAGCATTAAATTGAAATATAGCCTCCCATTAAACTAAAGAAAGCCAGCACCCCCACTATTGCCCTGGCTTACTTGCCTCCCATTAACTTTAAAAGTCATTATGCAAGCACAGCACTAAGTAAACTAGCAATATACAAAAGTGACCACAAAAAGTTCCAGTATATTACGAATTGATGTAAGTTTTCCTCCATCTTCTCCACTAGTAAGAGACTTGTGGTATAAAAAAGGCCAGCGTAGCTTTTTAACTTTCACCTGTATGTCCAAAGTATGCTCAAAATACATAAGTTTCAGCATCTCACCTACCAAAACCACCTAAAGCATAAGAATAATAGCTGCATGTGGTTGTTCAGGGAAGAAACAAGCGGAGAAAACTACTAAGATGTAGCAAATGTAGCTGACTGAGCAATACACTGTGTTCAATCGGAATTTTTTCTTTTTAATCCATTAGCTTTCCTTTTTGTTTACAAGATAGTGTCAATCCTTTCCCCTTCAAATCTGCTTCCAACTTCCAGCTATGCTATCTATGCTCAAGTAGTAAAAACCAGCAACGCATTTTCCTTTTAGTAAGCTTGATGCACAACCTAGTCTGCAAAGAGGAAGAAAGAGACAGCAATGTAGATGCATTGTAAGTGTTTGGCTTGGGACTTGCTGAAGCTATATTTCTACAGATCACACATACAGAGTAACTGCTTTATGCATTGCCCTTTTACAGAAAAATTTGTTGAAACTGCTTTCTTTCAGTCAAAAGGAAAACTCCACATAAGATGTAGCGTAACTCTTACCTTTGTTGTTGATGCATCGGTGGTAGCTGATTTCCAAAAGCTATAAACAAATATTGTTAAAATTAAATTCAAACAAGTTGTATAATTTACAACTAAGCTTCTCCTTTGATAATAAAACTTAATTGTATCAACTTTTGTCCAAGTTGACTTTTAAAGAAGTGTTATCGAAAGGTTTAAAAACAGCTAAAATGATTCTCAGCTGTTGCTAACATCATTGCCAGTTTTACAAAGCAGACTTGCACTGCTTCAAGAAAAGGTGTAAACCCCCTGCCATTCTTTCCATCTTTCTGATTCAAGTATGACCTACCAGAACACTGTTTCAAATTCTTGTTCTAAAAATGTTACACTTGTTTAGGTTATTTTTTGCAACAAAATAAAAATTACTTACAGTCATTCTGAGGAGCAACTTTCTTAGCATCTGGTTGATCTGCAAAATTAAGATTTTTTAAATTTTTTTTGCCAAGAAATTCAAGACCTGTTTACACCTTTTAGTGTGAATTGTAACTTTCCAGTGTATTTTAGTCCCCCTTTCCTTTTTTTTCCTTTTCTTTCTTTTTTTTCTCCTCCAATTTCAGGGAGTTGATCATCTGAATAAAAGAAAGAATCTCACGAACACTCAGCACTTGGTTAGTATAGCTGAAAAGATGTTAGGTTTTTCCATATTATCTATTCAGTAGTTTAACAAAAGGCAGTTTTCAGAACACACTGTAGATTGCTCATAGATACCCAGTCACTGAAACTTAACTAAGACAAGGAACAAAGTTTAGCTCTGTTGGTTGCTCAAGCTAATGATGCTTCTATAGTAAAAAAGAAAAAAATCAAATCCATACAAAAATCAACAATGATTTAAAGAAAAAAAGTTTCTGACAATGACCACAAATCTAGATCAAACATCTGAAAACACTATCACATGGCAATGCAATCTCAATCTGAATGTCGATATGAAATTCCTATCCAAATATGAAGCATTTCATAGCATAAAACTTCAAAAAAAAAAGCAGACTTAACGCAACTACATCACTACCATCCAAATCCTTTATGTACAGTAAAGGAATAAAAGGCACAATAAACCTATATCTGAAAAGATAGACTTCAGATGCTTCCTTCCCACCCCAAAATGAAGGTTATATGAACCACCATAACTCATGTGCAGCAAAAACTCAGACACATATTCCAAGAAATATTTGTGTCAATCCAGAAAGATCCACTAGTTTATGTCATGTTTACATACTAAACACAGGTAATAAATAAAAATTCCTGCCTTTAAAAGGAGAGGGCATTCCCTCCCAGTGTGTTGTACTGCTCGGACTTGTCCAAGAGCCATCTACACATAAAATAAAAAGAATACATTACATATATCATCTGAAGCATCATTAGCTCATTTTTTGTATATTAAAAACCTCACCGTTAATAGAAAAAAAGGACTTTTTTACAGGACACAAGAACTCCTGATATAAAGCTTTTGTTACATTCTGTAGACTGAGTTTCAATCCTCTAAAAGGAAAAAAAGGCATTCCTCTTTTGTGAGACCTATTAACATTTCAACAAGCTCAGAGATTTCTTTCCACAATTTAGCCAGGATTTTATGTGTATATTAGACATATCAAACCCTGTTAAGTTCAAACTGGCTGCTTAGTAAGAGACAGACGACAACACACACACATTTCGGGAGAAGACTTTACTGCAGTATAAGGCAAATCCAAAAAGCTGCAAGTTAGAAGATTTAAATATGATCTTATCAGGGTTCACACATGCTATGTAGGCTTAAATATGATTACGCAAGTGTCGACAAGGTAGAAAATTGACTTTCCTGTCTTTTTTTAAAGTCCTATGCTTTCACAATGAAATGCATTAATACTTTTATTTGAAATTGTGCAGTAATAAAGTATATGAAAAAATCAAATTTACGGAGTGAGCACTTCTTACCCTAACTGTGATTTACAAACGGTAATCAGTCCTACACAACAACAAAAGACTTAACTGACATACCTGTGTAAGTGTTTCTCAACCATTAATTTATCTGCCCCCCTTCCCTGGCACACATTTTCCTCTTATCAGCATTTAAACCACATTTAAAATATTTTAAAACAGGCCTACATTCACTTCACTTTAGAGCACAATGGTTTAAAACAGACTTCCCCATTAAACTGAAAATGAAAAAAAATGTCATGATCTAGAGGGAACAAAATATTTTTATGCTGTGCTATGGCAAAAAAAAAAAACACAAAGGGAAAAAAAACCACCTTCAATCTTTCTAGCACCATGGCCATACTCAATAAAAACAAATGCAGCAGTAACGAGTGCATACCTCCATCCTCAAGAGGTCTTTTTTGTCCTCCATAACCGTAGTCGTTTGAATTCATTGATGTGCCAGCATCTCCTCCAATTTTTGCTGCAATCTAAACACAAGGCAGATGTTATAAGTTTTAAAAAAATAAACACCAAAATAAATCAGCCAGTCCTCGTTTACTCCAGGTCTTCTAAGAGATTTTAAGCGATTTGGACAACGCATATTAAGATGACCCCAGTTACGCAGAATGCTGCTAGAAACAGTTCTGCTCACAGAAATTTTATTTTTTCAATGTCTTCACGAGACTTGCGCTCATCCTTCAACAGCAAAGCTATTATATTTTCTTCATCGGTTGGAAAAAAAAAACCCACAACAAAAAACCCAAACCAAAACCCAAACCCTGCCTTTCAAGCACCGTAAAGTTTTTGTAAAAGGTGCTTTTCCTTTTCTACCCGTTCTTCACGAAACACTGCGGTATCTCACAGAGGGCCCGAGTGCTCAAACTATTTCAAACCTTAGTAACCCAGACTACATCAGGTCTTCAAATATTGCCAAAACCGCGGCGGGTTATTGCCCGACGACGCGAAAATTTTACCCGAGAAATAGTGAAAACATCGCCCGTGGAGAAAGGCTACAAATAAAACATGGGGATAAAGAACTTCCGAAAAGACAGCCCTCCGCAGGCCGCAGCGCTTCCCAACCGGTCCAGGCAGGTTAGCGGGCACCGAGGGCGCCCCGGGGGACGCCGCGCGGGCCGAGCGGCGGAGCCGCCCTCCTTCCCTTCCTCCCGCCGCCGGGCACCGGTAAGGCGGCACACCGCTCCGCCGCCGGCTGGCATTTCCCCTCCCCGCCGCCCGGCAGCGGGGACCCCGCCACGCCGCCCTCCTCACGCCGCCGCCCGCCATGGCGCGGCCGGCGGCGGGCCCGGCCGGGGCGCCAGCGGGCAATGGCGGGGCGGAGAGAGCCGGGCTGACTGGAAAATAAACCCTCTCACCGCCCGAAGAGGCGCGGGGCCGGGACACAGCTCCCCCCCACCCTCCCACAGGCGCGTCCTGGCGAAGGGGCCCCTCCTCAGCTCTGCCCGGAGCTCGGCGCCGTGAGGCCGCACCCGCCGCCTCCTCCCGCGGCCGCCTCCAGGCCCCGGGACCCGCGGGCCCATTGATTTGGCAGAGCCACGTTACACACGCACACACCTGCCTAGCCCTCTGCAGCGCGTCTTTAAAGGCATCATTCACTCCTCCACCTCCACCGCCGCCTCCCCCGGGCGCGCCCGAAGCAGGAGGGGGCACCGTGGAATAGTCCGCCATAGTCGCTCAGCCACCGCTTCCTGCCCCGCTCGCTGCCTGCCAAGAAAGAAAGAAAATGGCGGCGGGCGGGAGCCTTTCACATTCCTGCGCGGCATCGTGCTCGGGGAGGGGGGAGGGAATGGGGCCTCACCTCGCGAGACCTCGCGCGAGATTTCATGGGCGCGCCGGAGAACAACGGAGAAACCTCGCGGCGTTTCGCTGAGCGGGTGGGAGCGGGCGGGGGTGGAGCTCGCGGTGTTTCCACAGCGGCACGAGCCGTTAGAGACAACCGGTGATAGGGCTGGGAGGGTCACGTGGCGCGGGCAGTGCGGCGGTGGAGGGGTAGGGGTTGCTAGGCAGGTCTCGCGTGATTTGGTCTCCAGCCGCGGAGTGAGGGAGCGGGAGCCGCGCCCAGGGCGCGGAGGGAGCCGGGAGCGCGGTTGGACCGGTGGGCGGTTGAGGCGACGTCAGGTGGGTGAGTGCGGGAGGGTGGTCATGGGAGGGTGGTCACGGGAGGAGGTCCGGGGCGACCGGCAGCGCTGTGGCTTGGCTGCCCGCCCGTGTCAGGCTGCGCCCGGGGAGGCGTTCGGGAGGCTCGGTTCCTCCCTGGAGGGGCGGAGGGGCGGCGGTGCTGGCCCAAGCCCTGAGCGGGGCTGGGGGCCCGGCCTTTTGTTCCGGCGGTGCCCTGCGGCGGTGCCTGGCGCTGTCAGTCCGCCCGCCGGCCGTGGGACACGGCGAGGGGAAACAACACAAACGGCGTTTCCGAGGGGGGGGAACCGTGGCGTCTAACGGGGGAGGTTTGGCGGGAGCGGCGAGGGGCGGCCTGTCACGCCTGTTACCGAGCCGCGGGGGGGCAGAGCCGGCGGCCGGGGCGGTGAGGCGGAGCGCTGGCCCGTCCCTCCGTTCTTTCGGACGGCTTTTGGGCTGTTCCACCTCCCCGAGAAACCGAGCAGGCTTTTTTCCTTTCACGGAGCTTCTCTTGCCCCCTCCTGCAGCGACCGCGGTTGTTTATTCCTGCGTTGAAAACGGTCGCTGCAGTTGTACGGTTTTTACAGTTGGGAGGGGTTTTATTCGTGGCTGCGCAAGCATAAGCTTTAATGAAAAATTAGAGCTAGTAATGCTTTAATCCGGGCCCTGTTTAGGTTCTTTGACCCGGTGGGGATGAACTGTCGTGCTGAATACGGATGACAGAGTTGCAAAGGCTTCACATCTAGATAAGGTCATAGGATATCTCCTTAACTATCATAGCAGTAGAGGCTAGATAATACTGAAGAGGAACTGAGCTGGACAACCGCTTTCTGTACTCTTCCAAGGGGATGTTTTGCAATTTTAAAAAACTTATTTAAATGCATCGAACTGTAGCTTTTTCATGCGCTCCTGGATTATATAAACATAATGCTTGTTTTTAAAAAACATATGTAGTTTTAAACTGAAGTGTGGAAGGTCTCTTCTGACCTAGATGAGCGTACATTTCTCTGTTGTCAGAGAATTTCTAATTCAGGAATTGCTGTTTTGGACTTTGCCTGGTTTTGGGCTCTGTGCAGGGAGGGACCAACTCTGCTGAAGTCGTATAAGAAAATGTGTCTTGCTGTTTCTTTTTTAGTTAGTCTTGTAGTTCTGTGCTGCCTTGAGAAGTTCCTGGTTTCTCATTGGTCCCTTCACTGCTGGCTGCTTATAAATGGGTTCATTTTAGCATACCGTAAGACACACACCCTGCTGCTGCTGAGGTCGAATTATCCTGCATCTCCAGTCGAGATTGCGCCGACAAAGAAAACTGAAAATGTGCTAGATTTCTTTTTGCCTTCTATGAAACTTCTGAAGTAGTGTAGCTCAAAAGGATTTTAAGATTAATATATTCCACAAAATTAAAATTCCTATATGCCTTTAGGCAGATTACAGTGTATAATTAGAGCTAGGTGAAGCTTGCTGCTGAGATACTTGTGCTGAAAAAGTCTGTTCAGAATTAGCCTATACCAGGGATTGAGTAGCTGCCTTCAGGCTTAAACCACAACAATTTTCCATTAGTGTAGCTGTGTTAACTCGGGGGGGGGGGGGGAGGGGGGGGCAAAAATAGGTTTGGAAAGTAAGAAATTAATTTTCATGCTTGACTCTTTGCTATTTCTAAACAATAATTTGATCTTGAACTATTTTAAAATTTCCTTTGTTACTGAGAATTTGGCTTTGTATACCAGCCATGCTATGCAAATAAATAAGTTGAGTCATAGGAGTTGACTGTGATGTGTTGAAGCTAATACTGGCTACTGGCTATGTCTTTTATGGCTCTTCGCTTATTATAAGGTGTGGAGCGTCTATGCGCTTTGTTTTTTATTGTTATGAAATGAGATAATAGTTCTTTGCTAAGTTCTGTGAGACAAGGCAGTAGCTGTATGAGGCTGATGATACTTCAAAGCAGCTATAATGCCTTGGGCTAATGAAAACACTCTTGCCTGGTACTTTAAGTGTTCTAGTTGCATTCATAAGGAACTAATGATAAGTGAACGTTGATTTTGGAATTTTTACTAGCTTTTTATTACTGCTTGAGATGACGCTTATTTGAAAGATGAGATATTTAGTACATATATGAATTCCTCTAGCTTCCAAGTTCTTGAAGTCCCTGTATTTCTTAGGCTTTTCAGGTAGTTAGAACATGAAATTTAGCAAATTACAGAGAAGTAAGATCTTAAGTAATATATACTATATAAATATTATGCCCTTATTTTCACCATTCCTAAGTTGATCTAATGATCTTTATCAACATCGCATGATGGCACCTATCTGCTAGAAACCCGTGCCTCTTTTAAAGTATTCTATCTCCATTTCCCTTTTTAAAATGATACTTCTGTTGAGAAAATTATCCCTATGGGATTAATTCCTTCTCCTTAATCTCTTAAAGGAGTGGGGTAAGGATGCAACTCCTTAAGAGTGCTAACTGCTATATTCTTTCAGACGCTTTGCAGACTTGTTGGAGCAGCATGTGCCAGGCTATTTTGCTTTCTTACTTGCAAAAATTACTCATTTCCTGTTTTCTCAAATCTGCCTTCTAAGAAATTTAATGTAATAGGTTGGTAAGCAAATATTTGCACTGCGCTGCTAGAGCAAGAGAACTCCTGTTTTACTGTGTAAAATAAGCCTCAGTTCTAGAGTAACTCATTTTTACTGAAGGATGTATAGTAGATCTACCGCTTTCAGAATTTTAATAATTAGATAGTAGACAACATAAGAAGTAACAGAGAATATGGAGTTCTAAAATGTCTTTCAGTATTTCTTCTGGAGATTGGAGGAAGGTGTTTCCCTTAACTAAACTTATTAGATAATGATATCTCTCAAGGTTTTCAGACCATAGTCCGATGATTACTGAAGACAACAACAATTAGAACATTCTGGTAGGTGTAATTACTGAGAAACAAGTTCAAATGAAAACTGACAAGTCAGAAAACTCCTTATATATAATATGGATTGTCTTGTCACAGACTTTAGTGGAGAGTTCTTGGGGGGAAAAACCACAAACAAACCACATTTCTGCGGTTTTTTAAGTCAAATATTGTGTATGAAGAAATCCTTACTTCTACCAAAAGGTACTCTGGGATATTTCTAAATTAGCTAGTTCAGGCATTGCAGGAGCATAGATGTAAAAGTGTGGAACTGACCCAAATCCTCTGCATTAAGCTAAGACATGTCAGTGCATGTTTGCATTGAGCTCTGTTCCATTGTTTGGGTTATTTGGAGTTTTTTTTCCCCTGTAACAATTGACTTCAACTTTGATCTGCAGTGACCAGACCAAAGGGTAAGTCATGAAAGAAGTGGTTTGCTAGTACAGGTAAGGAGACCTCTCACAGGGTCTTAAACAAAAGGATTATGTTTCTCATAAGGTTGCCTCTGCAACTTTCTGGGTGTCGTGTTTTGTTTAGCTTTGCCTCAGTATGCTCAACACTTTTTTATATAGGAAAAGTGATTACAGTCTTTATCAGAGAAGGATAACTGTTGTGTGTTACAGTGCCATTTTTTTTCTGATGCATTCTCTTTCAGATCCAAATTGTGGATCTGAAATTTGTAATTACTACTTTGGTGCATGTATGGTAAATATGAAAGCTCATGACAGATCAGCAGTTGTTTGGATATAGAGCAGATGCTGAATCTTCTCTCGGTAGTTACTTAAGGGAGTTTTCTACTGATAATGTTGCAGATCCTGGACACCCTTTGCCAGTGCAGGAGCACCAGCTGACGGTTAGGATTTGAATCTGTTGATCTAAATCTCCCAAAGTGATGAAATCATCAGAAACCAATTGCAAATTTCCCCACGCCAGCAATGACTTGCAGAAAGCATAGTGAGCAGATTTAAAGCTAGAAGTGGGTCGAAGCTGCTGAAAAGAAATTTACTGGTAAAACTTAACAGGGAAGAAGGGGGTCTTTGCCCCAAGGTTCCAACTAGCAAATTTGATTCTGGGCTTGAGGAGAGTTGGGCAGTGAGAGATTAACATGATTTAGCCTCTGAAAAGTTGACTAGCTTGCTATCAGATTGCATTAGGTATGTCACAAATGCAGAAGGATAAATTGGAGAACATGCACTTCTTCCTTAAATACAGCTGGACTGTGCCATGAGGCAGCGGATCACCATATAGAATGAATGTAGTGCAAAAAGGTAGATGGATAATATTAGTCAGCGTGATAATGTGGTCATCAGTCTTCAGTGTCCTACTTGGTCAAGGAGTTGGATGCTTTTGTGTGGGTGTCATGGGAAGGGAAGTTTGGAGAGCCCAGCGAATTTGTGTGCTGTTAGCTTCTGCAAAACTCTTCCCAGATGGAGAAGTGTGAAAGGCCTTGTTTGAAATAAATTGGTTGATGGAGCTAGGCATGGAAGTTGCATGTGAATGGGGGTTAAGAAGGGCAGAGATGTGGGCTGAGGGGCTTTTAAAGGGAGAACAAATACGTATTGCAGTAGTAGCTGTAGGAGATAGAAGTGTCCACTGTATTCCTCTATCAGCAGAGCACTGAAGAATGTGCATTGAAGTCCTGTTAATGAGTGTGTAAATGCACATTTTGTTGAATTAAGCCAGTAATGTTCAGAATCCTCATCTCAAAAGCTTTATTTAAAGGGTTTGGTGTACTTCTCTATTACATAGGCCTGGGCCTTAGTAGTATTCTTTCTGATACTGTTTAATTACAGCTAACATCTTTATTTGTTAATTTGTGAGTCAAGGCACCTTATTTTTAACCAAGTTGTGCTTATATCACAGAGTCAGTTAAAAAAAACTAGCACAGAAAGGTAAATCTCTTCTGAGGGTGAGGAAGGAAAAATGGAAGAGGTGTTTTAGAAGCCATAAATGTTTAATCCCTTCAGTCCATAAAACCATGACTAATGCAAGCTTATCTAAACTGGAAATTGTCTTAAACTTTATTGTAAGGGTTATGTGTATGTTTTGGGGAAAATAAATGTTTGCAGTGAAGTTTGTGAATGTGTAAGGCTAGATTTTTTCTTCAATAAATCAATATCCAGAGGCACCCTAAAGAAAGCTATAGTCTAACTGCCACTTCAGTATCTGTTGGTGGTTAAAGGTATCTTGGTGTAATCATCAAAAGCTCAGTTGTGTTTACAAATGAGCCCTCATAACGATGCTGCATTTACTTGAAAAGGGATGAATGTTGCTGGGTTAATCTCAGATATCACTCAAAGAAATCAGTGATGTGGATGTCATGATATGACTTGATCTGAAGAGCAAGAAGACAGGAGATTCTGTAAGTTTAGCTTAAACAAACAAAAAAACTATACACCTCAACTTTTTTACTATGGATCGGCGTTTTCTGCAGAGTCTATGAAGAGGAGATTCGTACAGGTTGTCTCTTAGGGTTATGTCCTATGAGCAAACAGATTCTCTGTAATGTTTTCATTAAATAGTCAGGGAAATGATACATTTTATTTGCAGGTGTCCTCTAATTCATCACTATTCTTTGTACTCCATTTTTCCAGAAGGGACAGGGAGTAGGTTAAAAGGAAAATATGTTGATTTCTACAGTGAAATGTCTTTCTAGGACTTGTTACCATGAAAAGTTTAAACTTTTGGGATGAGTTGGGTGGAAAATTTTCATGAAACTATAGAATTTCTATAGTCTGTTAGTAGAATAGATGCTGAAATTTGCTATCACTTTAAAACACCTGGACATTTTTCTGCTTAATATTTCACCTTTCCATGTTCTATCTTCTTTACCTAGCACCATTTAATCCATCTAACCTAGAGAAATAACGTCAGTTAGGAGATTAACTGCAATGCAGGTCTATCAAACTCCCATCTTCTTTCCCAAAACTTCTAGGTTGACTAAGGAGGGAAAAAACAACCAAGAAACGTGATTTGAGCTGTGGGATGTGGTTGAAACATTTGAAAGACTAATGAGCAACTATTTTGAATTCTATTACAGCAGACTCTGATAAATATAACTAGGGCTGCCTGTAGTTCTGTCTTCTGTAGGTGAACAGAAGTACATTCTTATTGTTTCAACTTAAGTGAGTTTAGGTGTGCTGACATATGTTCTCCTTTCAGGTTAAACAGAGTTTTTCTGACACCTCCTTACCAAATTCCTGTTTTTATGCAATGGTTCAGTGTGTGTGTTTTCAGCCTTGCATGTAAAACTAGCTGTGTGAATCATAGCAGCTGGGTGGGATTTTGACGAGCGCACTCTGGAAAAAACATCTAGTGTGACAATCTCCTTTTGCTTATGTAAGAACAGTGTGATCACATGTCCACGGCAAAAATGTGTGCAGATCCTTATTTGGTAATGATTAATAACCTTAATCTTGTTTGAGTGCAATTAAAAACAATACCATGTAGCCCAGCAGCTTTTCCAAATGGATTTATTTGTTTTGCAGTTTCTCTCTTTCATCAAGACTGAGGAAGGAGTTTATTTTTTACTGGAAACTATTAATTTCTGCCATTACGGGGGGGAACCAAACCAAAAAAAACCCCAACAAGTAGAGCATGGATAGGGATTGTGCAGGCATCTTCCACCTACCCTTCCCACTCTTACATGTGACCTGTATCTATGATCAGTGTCACGCTTACTCAGTTTTTTCTCTCAGCTTTTCTGTTTACTGATAGCTTTTTAACTATGCCAGGAAAAAATCTAATACTTCTGCAAGAAGAAAAAATTACTTGCAGACATGACTTCTTTCTGTTCCTGAATTATGGAACATTGATTGAAGTAGTGGTACAACTCTAGATGCGCCTATTACTCTACAGCTTCATACTGAAGACCATCTTCACTGTTAAGAAAATATTTCTATAATTTGTTATGTTCCACTAATGAATATACCAAGCCGGCAGTGTGTTGGGGCTGTTGTGGGTTGGTGGGTTTTTTTTTTTTTTTTTTTTTTTTTTTTTTTAATAGAATGAATCCAATCACTTAGGTAAGTGATAGGCTGAGAACCATTGGAAAGACAGGCTTCAGGTTCAGATCAGGTCACATCTGAGTCATGCCAGTGCCAACTTCCCAGAAATTGTTAGCAAGAGCTAACCTGTAAGGACTATCTCTATTCTACAGGTGCCCTGAATTCTCTGCTGCTGCCTCTTTGCTGAGACAGCAGGTTGTTAATTACATTGTTTGGTGGAAGAAACCCCTTAGGATTCCTTTGTTGTGAATCAAACAGGTAAAAGGCTAAAAGAGGAGCTGTTGTATGCTACTTCTTCTGAAACAGATATTAAATGAAAGAGTCTGCCCATCTTAATGTTTTCTGGGTGATAAAGTAGTTGTGATAACTATGTAGGATATTGAAATAAAAACATTTAAAATGCCTTTTAAAAACTTTTTCCATTCCAGTTTCTTGAAGGAAAGTCAGCAAGGGTTATTGTGGAAACAAGCACTATTTTTCCATTGTCCTTTTACTGTTAATCAGTACATTGCACTGGTATTAGGTCACAGGAGTTCTGCTGCACCAGGATTCGTTTGGTGGAAGAACTGGTAGGGAGCCAATCACGGTTCCCAGGGTCTGAGCTGGCTGGCCTTGCGTCCAGCCTCAGCTAGTCCCGAGCAAATGTTACTTTGGTTTGTGCCAGCTGGCTCTGGACAGTGGGGTGGAGAAGGCTGGACTCCAGAAGGAGTAGCATATGAGCTGGCTATTCTGTCTCTCTACTTGTAGGGAGATTTCTGCCCCTTCTGTGCTGTGAGAGTGGGGCTGAATCCATCGAGTGTTAGTGTCAAGTTAAGCCTCACTTCTATTGAAAACTGGAGTATTAGAAATGTCTTTACCAGTGTTACTAAATACATGTTTAGAAAAGTCTATTGTAGGCAACACCCCTCTTTATGTCACTTAGACGGAGAACAATATAGATATGTTTAATATTAATTTCTTATTTTTCCAAGGTTTGTATAATAAACAGATCTCTGGGTAGGAAAATGAGGGTAGAGCTCTACTTATCTTTTCAATGTGGGGTTTTTTTTCTTTGTGTGAATTGTCTGAGAGCCTCTAGGCAACTGATTCTTTGTTTCATAGGAACAGATGGAGAGGTGGCAGGAGAGAAAGAGGAGGCAGCAGGGTTGCAAGTGGTACCCTGGGTTGTAATTTCAAGTCAGTTTTAAGTAACCTGCATCTAGTATATGTACATTTAAAAAAAACCCCAAAACAACAACAAAACACCAACCCCCAATAAACCCAAAACAAAAAAGCCCCCACCAACCCTTCTTAGCAGTACTAATGAGAGTTGAAAGTTTTTTTGAAAACTTATACAAAACAATACTCCAGTTATAAGACAAGGAAGCATGCTAGAATAACGAGTACCCAAACACTTTTCTTCTAATACCTTAGCTGGAGTGGACCTCCACCGCTTGGCTGAAACGTACGTTTGCAGCATTTGTCTGTCACTGAGGTTGATTACGTAGTGCCAGTGCTCACATTTTAAGCTTCTGTGTTAGAAAGCTTTTGTCCTTTAGGACGTGGAAGTGGCTGAATTGCATTATACTGAGATTTTCATTAATCTAATGAGGATGCCTCTCTAGAGAATGCTGAACTGGTTGTCCATTAAAGTAGTGTGTTTAGTCCAGTAATTTGCATTCAAAAGTGGCCCTAAGTAGATGCTTCAGGGAAAGTTGGAATAAAGCAAATGCTTGGTCCTCTTGCCACCTTCCTAGCTTCCACATATTTGCAGCTCAGGGATTTCATGCTCTGGCTTCTCTGTCAAGGAAATTGCAGTGGATCTCTTCTATGGTATTTTTTCGGTACCCCACTGAAACCATTTTTGAGTTTCCAGTGTCCTTTGGCAGGGAATCCTGTCACTTGTAGACCTTCTTAATTTTTTTTGTTGAAACTGGCTTCTGCTAGTTTCATACAGTGGCTCTATCTTAGATGGGAGTAAACCATTTCTCCATCATTTGTAGACCTTGTAGAGCTCTGTGACTTCTTTCTGTCTTTTCAGCGTCCTCAGTTGTTTCTCATGTGGAAGCACTTTCATATCTTCCATGATCTTTTGTGGTCCTTCTCTGAACAGTTAAAAAAAAATACTTGGTTTTTGGGAATTGAGGGGAACAGAATGGCAGTGTTATGGTATAGATGTACTATTGGTACTGTACTGTTCATAGGATACTATAATAATGTTTTCTGATTTGTTCTCTATTCCTTTCCTAGTAACTCCTACCACTTTATTTGCTTTTTTTTTTGTGGCTGCCAGGCAGTCTTGTATTCTTTTTGACACTAATCAGAATTAACCAGTGCTTATTTTATCTTTTTTTAAGCAACATCTGTTTCGTTATGTTGTATGCTATTCATGTTGAGAAAAGTTTAACATGGAAGCCTGTGGCATATGTATAAAGCGTATGTCCAACTGATAAAATACTCCTGTGTGACAATACTGAAAATGTATTCAGGGTCTGAGTATGTTAGCACTTGAGAATCTGAAAGACTTGTATTGCAGCAGTATGTTTTTTCTTAAAACAATCACCAGAAAGGCTACAAAGCTTAAATATTAATACAATCAAATAAAAAGGAACTAGCGTTGGAGGGAAACAGCAAACAATTAGGGAGCCTTAAGCTGTTCCTCACGATAAACATCTTTACTTGTAATAAAACCAACACGGGATGGTTGGTGGCATGGGAGAAACCTGACTGTGATAAAGGTGTGAGGAAGTCTAACTTTTCCTCTGCACACGGACTGTTTCAGGACAGAATTCCCCAAGTCTTGGATAAATTCCTGAGTGTTAGCAGTCAGTACCAAAAGTAGTTAGGACAAAGATCCAGGCTTACTATATGTAAAATTGAAAGGAATAACTTTGACTACTATGTTTTTCTGCTTTCTTTGCCCTGAACTGATAACTTAATATTAAATTGTGCTGAACTTGTCAAAACAGAACATTTTCTTCAAGGAAACAGAACTTCAGCTTCCTTATGAATGTCTTTTTTTTGTTTGTTTGTTTGGTAACAACAGTGAGAAGATATTTCTCCTTACCACCATGGTACACTTTTCTGTATAGATGTTAACAGCAGTACCTATGGCAACAATGTCATTAACTACTTGATGTTTGTAATAGCGAGTGTAGTAAATAGGCGTAGTCAGTAATGTGAGGGAACCTGTTAAATGTTTTGCATGATTGGCGTTTTTCCTGGTTGACCAATCAACTTGTTTTGAAGAGGAGTCCTTTTACAGAAATTTGTGTGGGTGGGAATCGAAAAGAACACTGAATCTAAGTAAGGAATTGAAAAGCACTTGTGGAATCTGTACACTTCCAGAAGATGAAATCTGTAGATGAAAATACTTTGTGTGTTGCTTTGTGTGACCATGTTTCCAATGTTTCCTTTTGTTTATCAAAGTGCAGTCTGGTACTTGACCGAAATAGTTAATCACACCATTGTGAAGTAAGGGGGAGTAGTTACGTTTTCATCAGTGCGATGCTTCATAGCTGAGTCCCAAGAACTTTGCCTGCTTGCAAGAAGATGTTCATTCCCTCTCAGCAATGGAAAGTTAAATTTGGAAAATTCTTCCAAGTGTATTTTTGTTCTTCGGCTATAGTAGAGTGACTTAGTAGACAGGAATCAGGTATGAGAAAGCAATTCTTTATGTTAATGACATGTAAGTTTGCTATGTTGTGATGAAGTATCAGTGTGCATGTGTTACTAGTCTCCTAGTAATGTTTTCGAAGAGAGTTGTAACCATATTTAATATAAAATCTACTTGAGCTTAGATCAGTTTATTTTCTTTTTTGTTAGTAATGCATATACTTCTATGTAGGTCATTATATATATAGTGGCAATATAATAATTTTCTGAAGAGAAGAACCCAACCCTGTAGCTTAAAGTATAACAAATGATAGTAAGTTCTAATGTGAAAATATTATGGACGTTTTCAGTTGTGCATAGCACTTCTAGCTTTTGGTCTAGTGTTACAAAAGTAACAAGAAAGATGAAACTAAAAAAAGTTGCTAAGTGTCTGTTGTAGTGTAGATTTTCCAAATAAAATAGAAGGCTGCATGAATCGCAGGCTTAAAAATTCATTTTGAGAGTTCAGAAGTGGTAACAGTATATCTCTGGGTGATAGAAGTATGTGTTTTGAGATTTAGCATTTGAACTTGAGCTGTAAATTCATGTCAACTCTGAAGTGTGTATTTAAAGTAAGCTTTCCCATAAAAGACCTTAAAAACGTGTCCTTTGGCCTGTTGGCAGGAGCATAACTTCATGTATGTTCAAGTGATATTATAAAAATTTTGAAGCGGATATCTCCTATACTTCCTAGATTTAAAAAAATAATCTATATTGGCTGTGTGTGTCCTGTGAAGTACTGTTTCACAGTGACTTAAATATAGCTCGAATGGGAGCCAGCTATTTTTGTAAAGTATGACTATAACTATCCCACTACATTTCTTCCTTTTTAATCTGTGAGGAAGTCAAAAGTCAACAAATCATTTTAATACAAGCTTCAGTTGCGGTTGAATTGCATTAAATTGCACTCTTGCATATGCCTCAGGAAAGAAATTGTGATGTCTGTAGTATGCAAACTGGTAAATACTTCAGGGTGCATTTCAATTCAAATCTTTTACAAGTAGTGTCTCAAAGACACGATGTATGCAATGTGAAAATATAAAATAAGTGTGCCTAAGTATGCTGTTTAACAAAGTTAATGTCACTGTCTATTGCAGCTTTATAATTCTATTAATATTTTAAAGATTTATGTGGTATTTCACTTCCTCATAGGATTATTTATTTAGATATAAAATCAGCCCCAGAATCCTTATGTACAATGAACCTTTTACTTCCACTACAGTGCAGCATGTTTCTGCAGAGAAGTAAAGTAAAAATTTTATAAATTTGGGTAGTTACTTGGGTATGAAGTGTGTGACTAAACAAAGCTTTTCTTTCAGGGCCATTGATAAGAAAGAACTGTTAGGCTCTGCAGGTTTCACTTTGCATATTCTGTTAGATATATTTAAAAAATCAACTATTTGTTGCTTCTGTTGTAAATTCTAAAATTTACTTCTGTGTATGAGACCAGCTAGTGAATATTTCTGTAGTGAAATTTAATGAATTCAGGGATGGGATTTGCATGTATAAGGTCTTATTCGTGGTCCAAAAGTATAAATGTAGCTCATTCAACAACGACATACAGTTAAAGATGGTGGGGAGAAAAGTCATTCTCAAATTCTTCTTTCTCTGGGAAAATAATGGATGATATTATAGGAAATTTTACTATTGGATGTGTTTTCTTCAAACCATTGTAGACAAATGTCAGTTTATTCCATTCATTAGTGTGGTTTTGCAAATATTACAATACTTGAAAGAGCTTTTTCTGGGGAGGGATTTGGCTCCTCTAGCCTGACATTTACGTGCACATGTGTATTTATAGTTGTGATCTCTCTGGAATTTGCCTTTGTGGTTTTGTTTGCTCTTTAACTTGCACTGTGATCTAGCCCTGTCTTTTTCAGTTTTTTCTGAGGTTTAATAGGTGAGGAATATAGAAGAAATGGCTTAATTTAAAGAAAATAATGAGCATTTTTATTCAGCTACTTCAGGGAATAATGGCACTGTTCTGCTTAGAAGCTTCTCCTTCATATTACCTTATACTGGTGCTAATTTATGATTAATCTAGAATTTGAGTATAACTGTTCCTGAGAATGTTTCCTTAATTTGTTTCAGTTGTTCTTATGAAGGCTTCTCTAAAGAAAGCAACTAACTCATATTATCAATGCAACTATTCTAAGACCCGGAAGTTTGGCAGAACAATGGGAGCAAGGTCATACCACTTATGATGTGTAGCACTTGTCCATATGTATGTGAGGTGAACTACGGTTGTTCAAAGAGAAAAATGGGAAAGATATTTTAAAGCAGTGATTTTTTTACTGAAATAAGAACTCAGGTGGAATGCTGAATATCAGCCGTCAAACTCAGCCTCAGAAGTGAAGGGGAACTGTTGAAGGAACAATTTACAGCTTCCTAGTGTACATTTCATAAACATTTTTAGATTAAAAAAGGGAAGTCGTATTATGAATGCAAATGTCACTTTTGTTTTTGATCAAAGAGCATAGAAAATCCTCTGTAGATAAGAGTGGACTTATTAGGCAAGTTCTATAGGATTTCAAAATTCTATGCAGTCTTCTTGGGAATTAATGCAGTTTTTTAATAAACTTTCTATTTGACCTTTTGTTAATTTGTTGCAGTTGAAGATGTAGCAATTTTTTCTCCAGTCAACTTTAAAAAGCTCAACCTGAAATTCCCATTTTATGTATTTGTTTTTTAATTTGTACTGTAACAAATAACACTGATGTAAGGAAGCACTGAACAAATACAGGCTGCTAACTTTCTCAGTGCATGATAAGAGTACCCTAAAGTAGCTTATAAGAACAGGAAGACACATCTAAAGCTGTCTAGTTTGATGGAAAACTGGTTTACAAAATTGACTATGAGCAAAAGCTTCATAGATAACCATTTGATACTACAGTGATAATAAAAACTTTTTTCTCTGAATGCCTGAAAAGGAATGCAGCTGTTGTATTTGAAGACTGTAAACAAAGAACTGATGATATAGATGGTTAATTGATTCATAATGTGATCTATGTCAGAGAAATGCTGATGTGGTAGAATAAGGAAGAAAGGTAGCTGATGGTGGGGTTTTTTATCTGGTATGTTTCTGAGGTTGTGTCACAGCCAAGTGCATTACTAGATTTGTGTGTCTGACAAGTTGCTTAGCACTTGTTCAGGAGCACTCTTAATCAGAGTCTTAGGCTACGGCCTTACTAATTTAGAGATAGGTAGTTCAGTGGCTTGCTTCTGGGAGGTTTGAGTAAGTTGCAGGATGCACTACTGCTGGCCTGTCACAGCTGAGGCCAGCCTTGGCTTCATAGGATCTATGGGGTTATGTGCTGTTAGTGTTCCCTAAACAAACCAAATCACAATAACCACCTCTCCTTCAAAGTCCTAATAGAGCGCTCATCCCAGTATGCTGTAAAGAGAACGGCTCATGAGCAGGTGTGCATTCAGTGCGGGTTCCTCATGGTACTTAGACACAGGTGTCAGTCTCTGAAGTAAGAGGTGACTGAAATGCAAGGACTCTGGGAAATGGGCTTACTGACAAAATGCCCTGTGGTGTTTCTAAATTCTGCTACAAAAGAGGAATACCTCGAGATAGAAATGCAGAAACTTGTAAACAACAAAATAATCCCGTAAAAGAGTTTGTCTGTCACAAACTAGGTGATGACCTTATCTGTTTTTGTAGGAAACACTTATTCAGGCACTTAAACAAAAAATTAAAATCTTATTCACACCTATGGGAAGCAGAATCTTTCCACAGTCTAGAAGAGTTTTTAAAAAACTTCCACTTCTACATGTATATGGTAACACGGGAGATAGGAAGGATTTACCCTTCCTTACTTTTGTTAACTCTGAAGAGGAATGTGAGATAGAATAATAAAATGAACAATAAAGAATTGCAGAGATCAGATATTCAGGGTTCTAAAAATCTAGCAGCTGTGATTTATTCTGTCCTTGAAACTGCTCTAATACTAGAAGATCGGAAGATGTAGAAACTTACCACACTTACCAGATGGATTTCACTGTCTGAAGAGGTGCTGGTATGATCACATGTACCCAGATGATCATTGGCATGATCACCAGATGTTCATCTTGTGCATGCTAGTCTTGTAAAAACTTTATTATTATTATTATTATTATTAGTTCTAAGAGAGTCGTATCTCTCAGTCTATTAGAAATTGTTTCAAGAAATCGATAACCATGTGAGAGGAACTGAAGCCTACTTGTGTTTCCAAAAGATCTCTGAGTATATGATAAAAGGATGGAGAAAAAGAAGGAACATGCTTTCTTTAAGGAGGTGCTCCAGTTATCCTATCAGCTCTTGGAAGACAGGAGATCCAGACTGTAAATTCATTCTGACATGAAGATCTGCAGGGCAGGAAGTCTAAGTAATGTGGTCATTGCTGTACATCTTGCTCAGAAACTTAAGTAATTTCATTTCTAGGGAATAACTTCTGTAATTAGGGTATAACTTGGCACTTATGCCAGAATAGCATGTTCCCCTCTGTAGGGAGAGAAAGGATGCCTGAACACTGACTCACTGTGACTGTCGGCAAAAAGTCTCAGTGTAGCTTTTGTTGTTACCAGAATGTGTTCTGTAAGTTTTGACATTTGAGGGGAAGAAACTTTTAATTTCAGAAGAAATCCTGACTATTGGGTCTTTTAATGAAACCTGTGAAATTAATTACTATGTTTTACAAAATGGGGAGGGGAGGGGAAGGCTAAGCCTTGCTAGTTGCAGCTCCTTGAGTATTCGTTTGACATTTAAAAGTGAGATAAGTGTTTAACATAATAGTCTCAAAGGGGAAAATTTTGTATACCTTGTTTTTCAAATCAATGTGTGTCCCTCTGCCACTTTGATCAACCAGAGGTTTTGAAAAACATGATGAAAAATACAGTCTTTAGACTAGTCTGAGCTATTGCTGTTCTGACAATTCTATTATATGACAACACAATGACAAAAATGGCATGGATTCCTTCTTGGACGCTCACTAGTGGGAATACTTAAAGCGATGTAAGTTATGACCACACCAGAGGTTGCTCAGTCCGTACCATGGGGGCACAGCTGAGGCCTTTGTACTGCTAATTTTGCAAGAGAACTTAAGGCTGCTCTAAATCTTCTATCAATAGCGAAGAAGTTTTTTGTTGTAGTCCAGAGTATCGTAACTGCTGGGTTTGGGTAGTGATTTGTCATATTGGCAACCATTTCTTGAGTGTAATAAGGTTAAAACTGCCCACTAAAACATGTAAGTAAAGCAGCTTCTTAGGGAGTGGTATTCGATCTTACATTAAATCAGTTGAAGTCCTGTTTGGTTGAGGGTGACTTAATTTTATTTTTAAAGAAATGAAGTTATGCTTTTTGAAGCTTTGTAGTTAACTTGGGTGTAAAATACTGCATAGGCTTTGCTGGAAAGGGTACAAATCTGTGTTGATATATTTGGAAAACAGTTATGTGTACTGGTGTCTCTATAGAAACTGAAGTAAAGTGCTATAATTACTTTATATGGGCTTCTGCGTTTCTGCTGGGGCAGTTATGTCTTCGGAGCAGACTGGGTTCAGCCCTGGTGGTGAAAGGCTTCACACTGTTAAACCTTTAAACTTTGTAGCTGCTTGAGAGGGAAGAAAATAGAAGTTCAGCATGTTCTCTGTGTGTGTGTGTGTGTGTGTCTGTGTGTGTGTGCGTGTCTGTGTGCGCATGCGTGTGCGAGAGAGTGAAAGCTGTGCAGGCTGTTCAGCTGGGGCAGTCGGGGAAGTGACGTCCTGTATTATTTGTCGTTCTAGAAAGAGCGGAGGCACGTACTGTAGATGGGAGGACTCTAAAGAAGGCTGTCTCTTGTCCAGTGTGTATAATTATTTATAAATGAGCAACGGGGGAAGGAGGGAAATACAGAGAAGCTGTCTGGTGTTTCTTTAATGTATCAGAGACTTTGTTGATTTGTAACAGTTCTGTTTGTTTCAATTCCAAATTTGATTTTTATTTTTCCTTCTCTAGCATCTCTACGTTGCTAAGACACTGGACACTGCTTTCTTTATAGCAAGGAAAATCTGAATTCCTCCAACACTCAGGATGGGGAAGGATTATTATTCTATCCTGGGAATTGAAAAAGGGGCTTCTGAAGAGGATATCAAAAAGGCTTACAGAAAGCAAGCGCTTAAATGGCATCCAGATAAGAACAAATCTCCCCATGCAGAGGAAAAATTCAAAGAGGTTGCAGAAGCTTACGAAGTGCTGAGTGATCCCAAAAAGAGAGACATTTATGATCAGTTTGGGGAGGAAGGTATGTATGTCTGTGTTATACTCTGGTCACTTTCATTATGGTTAATGAAGCAAAATAAACAGATGATGCCTGAAAACTTGCTGTATGTTGATTTTTAGGAAATGTATTTGTACTGCTTGGAAGTTTGACTCATCAGCTTTTTTAATGTAAAATACATTGCAGAGTTTTAATGCTGGTCTAGCTTTAATTTCTTATTTTAATGTGTGTTTATGTTTTTCTTTTTAAATCGCAAGTACTTGACATGCAAAAAGTTACTGAATTGAAAAAGTTTGTATGACCCACAAATAGCTTTCTGGGATCTCTTACTGCTGTCTTCCCCTGCCGTGGCACTTTTTGAGGTGGAGTTGAGAAGAGATGTATTCTTTTCTTAAATTTTTGCTAAAGGGCAGTCTGCTTGATCTAGACAGGGCAGTCCTTCTGAGCAGAAGCCCAGGTGTCCAGTCCGTAGTTGTCCTTGGCTTCTTGCCTGGAGAGGAAGGAATTTGGCTGATGTCATGAAATACCAGAACAATTTTTTTGCTTTAATTGTAAGCAGTGATAACATGCCAAGAGAATGAGGCCTCAGAAATGTCATATTTATCCTAAAATGGTTATCTGGGGAGGATGGCTTCTTATTTTTGACCAACATGACTCTCAGTCTTATGATTGAGCAACAGAGGAAGTCATTAACGTCCCTCCCCTTAAATGTATGGTGTCAGAAATTCCACATGAAATGACGACTTCCCTTGTGACAAGTAGGTACACACTCGTTGCCATTCACTGAGGGCCATGTTTTTTACTAATATGAAGGAGAACACTTAAATAGCAGTACTTTGGGGGAAAATTGTAGGTTCTTACGAATGCATAATAAAATTTGGTCCACGGTCATCTGTAGGACTTAATACAATTGTTAACATCCATAAATTCCTGTAGAAGACCTTCAGCTTCTGAGAATGCCATTTTTTGGTCACTTGTTCCATTGCATGTGTTCAAAGCTTTAGTGCTGTTACTGAAGCATGCTAGGCAAAAGGTGTTTATGTCGATAGCAGAGGCCTTTGTTGCCTCTTGGGTCTTCTGCTTTCTTGTACTTCTTCCTTCTCACCCCTGCCTCCTTTCTGCATATCATTATAAACCTATTTACTGTGTGGATTCATTTGCATTTTAAGTTCCTGTGCAACAGCTCATTGTAGCTGCTTTCCCAAAATACCATTTCAGTCACTTTTACTAAAGAGCTTGAAGTAAAGCTTATAAAGCAATGCAGCCTTTGTCATCCTAGTATTGCATACTTGAAGACAGAGGTTCAAAACATAGATTTCTGTTTATTTGGGGCATAATATTAAACCAAAGTATGAACTTTTAGAATGGTGAATCTGGAAGTGCCTCCTGATGCCTCAGTTGCTCTCTAAGCTCTTAAGTTGCATCTGAGAGCGTAACTAATAGTTGTGAAGGAAAGGCAGGGGGTGGGGTGGGAGGAAGGAGGAACCCTCAGTGTTTTTACAGCCAAGAACTTGATGTACCTTCAGTAACTTTTGGCTAGCTATTCCAGGAGGTGTCCTTCTACTCCCACAAATTGAATCCACTGATAATCTTGTTTGACATTAACAGTACTGTAACAGAAGGATGCTACCTATGCTAAGTACTCTAATGTGGTCTGGTATCGAGATGGGGAAAGCATTCTCATTCTAATATCTTGGTTACTGTTGATAACGAGTACTAAGCTTCTGAACAGAGGGTCTAAAACACTGAGACCCATGTTTCAAATTTAGGGAATGCATGCTTCATTAATGTAAGCTTTCACATTTTTATGGCTGTGGAAGTAGGACAGCAGCTGTAGTGCTGAGCTGTTGCAAGATTGAAAAAAAAAAGCAAACACCAAATATTGTAAATTTAGGAGGAAAAAAAGTCTCTTAAGAAGACACTGTCTTTCATCTTAAAGGTTTGAAAAGGTATTCTGAAATGGTCAATGCAGGAGAGCACTAACTATTACAAGGAAATACTTAGAGGTCACCTATTGGGAAAGAGGCATTTAAGAAAATTGATTTTTAGTTGGGTTGAGAATGAGGGTGCAGGAAGTACAAGAGGATGTCCAGTGGGAATTGTAAGGGAAATCTATCAGGAAGAAATGAGATGTAGGTCTTGCCTTGTGGAAGATAGAAGAGAAAGAACAAAGCTGATTGAGAACACTCTGATTTTTTTACACAGAGATGGTGACAATATATACAAGATTTTTGTACCCAAAGGAACTTCCAAGCTATTTTTACTGTGACTGTATTGAAAAGAATTCCCAGGTTTCTTACCTGTTTTATATCATAGGAACACAGGCTGTGATAACTTTGCGGTTGTAAATTTAACATTAAGGAAGCATATGGCTGCTTGACCATTGGCATGTTACCTTCTACTCTAACTGAATTATAGGAAAACAGAGGTAAAGCTAATTAAAACAGAGTTAAAGCTGAGAGACTATGTAGACCATGGAAAGTGTTGCATATGATATTGCATAATTTTCCCCAGAAGTGATCTTGAAGAAGGATGCAACTCACAACAGACTTTGCAGAACAAGGAAAGATCAAGTCAAGCAGACCTGTCTTCTGTTTTAAGATGCTAATTTTTTTAATAACTGGCTTTAATCATATGAAATAAAATTGGCAGTGTCGGAATACTTGTTCTTCTGAAGTAGAAGTCATTCTGTAGCTTCAGAAACTTTGTTGCTGTTCAAGCTAGTGAATTACTGGTTAGTTGGTACTGCATAGTGTGATGGTGAGTCCTCCCTGAAAAGGAGACCTTTCACTCGATTGCAAAGACCTTTTCGACTCCTCGGTTCTGATATCATTGTGCACTACAATAGGAAAGCTTATACTAATATTTGATTTGTTTTTTAACTTTGCTTATTTGTCTTATTTAGGTCTGAAAGGAGGAGCTGGAGGACCTGATGGACAGGGTGGTACCTTTCGGTACTCCTTTCATGGTGACCCACATGCTACATTTGCAGCTTTCTTTGGTGGCACAAATCCTTTTGAGATCTTCTTTGGAAGGAGGATGCCGGGTGGCAGAGACACTGAAGACATGGAGGTGGATGGTGATCCATTCGGATCCTTCACTAGTTTTAGTATGAATGGTTTTCCAAGGGAAAGGAATACAGTTGGCAGCCAATTACGCCGTAAACAAGATCCCCCTGTAATCCATGAACTTAAAGTGTCATTGGAAGAGATCTATCATGGCTGCACAAAAAGGATGAGGATTTCACGTAAAAGGCTTAACCCAGATGGTAGAAGTGTCCGAACAGAGGACAAAATTCTTACTATTGAGATTAAAAGGGGATGGAAAGAAGGCACCAAAATCACTTTTCCAAAAGAAGGTGATGAAACACCCAACACAATTCCAGCTGATATTGTTTTTATCATTAAAGATAAACCTCACTCTTACTTCAAGAGAGATGGATCAAATATTATCTATCCTGTAAAGATCAGTTTAAGGGAGGTAAGTTTCTCTTTTGGTGGATCTCTAAATGTGTAAACCTGTTACAATATGATACAATGGCTGTGCTGCACAGGCTTTATGGCAGCAGTAAATTTTTTGGTTTGTTGTTTTTTTTTTTAAATAGAGTTTCACTCTTGTAAAGTCAATTTGTGCTGCAGAGCACAGTTATTTATAGTGGAAGCAATAGCTGTTTTGATAAAAATGGAGTATTTTGAGCTGTTGACTATAGAAATGGAAAAGAATGAGGGTGAAAAGGTAAGAGTAAAGGTTGGTATGTCTTAAACCTTCATACTCTACCTTTCTAGCTAAATATATATTAGGCTGAAGTAGCAAATGCAAATACAATTAACAAATACATCCAATATAGTTATGCTCCTTACTGCTGTGATATGATTGCTACTTCTGTAGGACCAAGTAGAAATGTCTTAAATATTTTCACTGCCAACAAATTCCAAGTCTGCCTTTTTATGTCGTACGTTATCTCAGTGTGATTTCAAAGTACATCAAGATTGATTTCATGAGGATAAATTATCATGAACAGGTGTTATAGGAGCTATATATAACAAAAAAAAAAGTGTAGCTTTTAAAAATTTTGTTCCAAGTCAAAACACATTGGCTTTCAAAAGGAAAAGTCAGAAAGACAACTGAGCAGAGTCCTTAAGGTTCTGAAGCTTCGACGTGGTCATCCTTTCAAAGATAATATAGCTGAGTGTGTGCATTAGTGGAGAAAAAATAAATTCTTGCTTGCATTATAAGCTCTTTGTGTACATTATAAGCACACTTCTTAAAGGATTCTTAACTTAAAATACATCTGAAGTGAGGTGAAGCACCTAAAATAGGATGAGAGGAAGAAAAGACAATATTTAACGTTGATGTGGGTAATATAGTTCCTTCATAGATAAAAGCCTATTTAGACGCGTTGTTATGTAAATTGGGCGTTATCAGTATAGACTTAAGTGCACTGAATCAGGTCAAGCTGAAAGAATCAAAATTTTATTATCAGAAATCCTAGTAATGAAAGCAAACTATTGGATAAAGCAGGAGAACGCCTGTGATGTTTTAACTTCAGTGCACCAAAATAGTTGTTTGCTTTTCTTCAAGCATCACAAATGCTGACCTAAGATGGCTGTGAAATTTAATATGCCTCTGCTTATAGACACTCAAATGTTCTGCAATTTGATGTAATATAAGTTGATAGTGTGTTAGAGTAAACCCCTGTGCAATGTGAACAAACAAAAAATGGAACAGGGCTCTAAACTTCTAACGGAAACTGAGAAGCTGGAAATCCCTAGAGAAGTATGAGTAACAGATTCACTCTGTGCTCAACTACCTTATTATTTGATAAAGTGTTTGAAGGATATGTAAGCTCAATTATGATTCTGTGATTCTGTTATGCTCCAGTGGCCATTGCATAAGATCTGTAAATTCCATGGTATTCTGTGACAAATTGAACCCTTCCCTTTTTGAGAGGAACGCTGTATTTTAATTTTGACATCAGAGTATTGCACAGTGGAAATGGTGTTTAGAATTCTGGTCTTTTCTAAATAATCCAGATTCAGTTGTGGGTGCAAATAAAGTTCTGACCAATTTCTTTTTCTCACGATGCAATCTTTCTTTAGGCTTTGTGTGGCAGCTCTATGCACGTGCCAACTATAGAAGGAAGAACCATACCCATGACAATAAACGAAGTTGTAAAGCCTGGGATGAGAAGAAGAATTATAGGATATGGTTTGCCGTTTCCCAAAAATCCTGACCAATGCGGAGACTTAATTATAGAGTTCGAAGTAATTTTCCCAGATAACATTTCTCCAGCATCAAAAGAAGTACTTAGGCGAAATCTTCCGGTTTCATAAAACGAAGACTGTGTATATCAACTGTTTAAATAGGACACTGGAAATGCAGAAGACTGGCAAGTCTGTGCTTTAAAAGTGCAATCTGTAACAACTAGTGGAATATTTGGGGTTTTTTTGTTTTGTGGGATGGGTGGGGGGAAATACTGTAATGCTGCATGAGAAGACAAGGGTTAAATACAAGTCATACAGGTGACTTCTGCAGTAAAATTTACAGGGAAAACCACTCATTTTATTTTACATCAGAAAAGTTTATTCATTATTTTGCCTAATGTAAAATGTAGTCAGTTTTTACAAAGTGCATATTTCTGATACAGTAAGATATACTACTTATATCCCTACGCTATCTATAACATTACCCATTTATACAAAAATTGGAGATGATAGTAGAAATACAAAAATGTATAGATATTTTGAAGAGCAAACATGATACCATTTTGGTATGTTGCCTTCCACTGCACAAAGCATAGGCTGGGAAAATCAGCTTGGACTCCTGAACCATACCCCAGTGGAATGAAAGCATTTTGTTTATCGCCCCAGAATGTGAGGACTGCATTGCGAGACTAGTGAAGGGCAGTTGTGGCTTGAGGAGCAAGAGTAGCCATTTGCTATGGGAGAGTTCCTCAGCCTTCGGGCAGAACAGCAAGAAGGGGTTCTGCAAGTACATGAACAGCAAATGGTGGGCCTCCTGTTGAATAGGGCAGGGAAGCTGGTGACAAATGACATGGAGAACTCTGCCTTCTTTGCATCAGTCTCTCCCAGTAAAAGAAGCCTTCAGGAATTCCAGGCCCCTGAGACCTAAGAGGGAGGTCTTGGAACCTCAGTGGTATCAGGGTGCACTTAAGCTGGAAGTCCATGGGCCTGACAGGTTGCACCCTTAAGTGTTGAGGGAGATGGCTAATGCCTTTGCAAGGCCACTCTTAATTATCTTTGAATGGTCATGGAGATTGGAAGATGTGCTGGTAGACTGGAAGAGTATAAATATCACTTGTAAATAAGAAGGAAAATTTAGAGAGCTACAGGCTAGTCAGCTTCATGTCAATCCTTGGGAAGGGTTTGGAGAAAATCCTCCTGGAAAGCATTTCCAAATACATGGGGGACAAGAAGGTGATCAGGAGTAGTCAGCATAGGTTTACAAAGGCGAAATCGTGCTTGACCAAGCTCATTGCCTTCTACAGTGAGGTGACTAGCTTTGTGGATGACAGGAGAACAGTCCACATTGTTTACCTTGGCTTTAGTAGACAGACTGATAAAGTACAGGTTAGATAAGTGGAAAGTGAGCTGGATTAAAAACTGGCCAAATGAGTGGCACAGGGGGGTATAATCAGTGGCAGAAAGTCCAGTTGGAGGCAAGTCAGTAGTGGCGTACCTGATGGCTCAATACTGGGGCCAGTACTATTCAACATCTTCATTAATGACCTGGATTATGGGATGGAGTGCATCCTCAGCAAGTTTACAAGTCACATAAAATTGGGAGGAGTGGCTAGTAACACCAGATGATATACTGCCTTTCAAAGGGACCTCAACAGGCTGGAGAACTGGGCAGAGGATTCTCACAAAGTTCAACAAGGAGGGGAATGCAGAGTCTTGCTTCCTGAGGAACAACCCAAGGCACTAGTACACCCTGGGAGCTGACTGGCTGGAAAGCAGCTTTGCTGAGATAGACCTTGGGGTCCTGGTGGGCAACAAATTAACCATGAGCCAGCAATGCACCCTTGTGGCAACAAAGGCCAAAGCTTTACTAGCAGTCTGAGGGAGATGATCCTTCCTCTCTTCTCTCGGCCCTGATGAGGATGCATCTGGAGTACTGTGTCCAGTTCTGTGCTCCCCGGTACAATAAAGACAATGTTTTACTGGAGCGGGTCTAGCACAGGGCCATGTATGAGAGGCTGAGAGAGCTGGAGCTCCTCAGCCTGGGAAAGAAAAGGCTGGGGGGGACCTTAGTGCGGCATGTAAACATCTGGTGGGGGGAGTGAAGGTGGTGGGGTCAGGCTCCTCTCAGTAACTGTCAGTGACAGGGCTCAGAGGCAGTAGACACAAGTTAAAATGCAGGGGATTCCATCTGAACACAAGGAAACGCCTTTTTACCGTGAGGGTGGTCAAACACTGGAAAAGGTTGCCCAGAGAGGTTGAGGAGTCACTATCCTTAGAGATATTCAAAACCTGACTGGACATAGTCCTGGACAGTCTGCTCTAGCTGACCATGCTTGAGCGGGGGTGTTGGACTACATGATTGCAAGAGGTCCTTTCCAACCGAGATGATTCTGTGAACTTGGATGTAGCACTTTTCATGAGACAGTGCTATGGCCGCATTCTGCAAATGAGGCTTAGGCCAAAGATGGACGGTACTGATGTGACAGCTTGAATCCCTAGGGAGTAGGTCTGTGCTTGAGTGGAAAGATGCACAAAGAACACTGTAAAAGCATTTGGCTAGTTCAGGTATTTAAAGATCATGCTGATCTCAAGTATTCATTATTTTCAAAGACTGACCTTTACTCCCAGGAAGAGGAAGGAAGAGCCTAGGTCCTAGCTAAAGGAAAGTTTGCTTAAGATACAAAGTGGGATAGGGGTTGCCCATAAACTTTTGTATTCTTGAATTGAGTCTTTTGAATACAAATACGAGTTACTGGTCTTTAGAGGTAAAAGGTGCATAGGAGAATGGAGAGCCCTCTGTAATAGTCTAGTTTTATAATACAGTAATAGGGCTGGTTCCCTTGATTGCGGCATGGTTTTGGTGAAAGAAATGCCTTGCAGGTGTGCTTTATCACTTGAGTTTAAAACCATAATACAGTGCTTTAACAACACTTTCAAAGGTTTTTGTTTGTTTGTTTTTGTTTTTTTAGTAAGAAAATATGTAAGATTTGCTGTCAGCCTTTTGCCTGTGGAAATTTAGTAGTTACCTGCTCTGTTAGGTAGCTTAAGAAATAGCAGTGTTATCTTCATATATGTGATTTTCTGCAGGAAAGTTAATCCTATGGAAGTTGGGATTTAATTTACAATAACTTTTTAATGAGCACAAGAAGAATCCCATTCTATTACACAAAGGAATAGAACTTCTGGGAGATGCTGCTTGAGGCAGTTTTTCAGCTGCTGATCTCTTCATACAGTGTCAGTTGGTTGTAGTCCCTAAATCTACAAGGGACTAAACAATTGCTGGAGCAGTATCACAAAAAAAAATTTGCTGCTTAGTGCTTACACATATCATTATACTACATATTGTTTGTTCAAAAAATTCCCATTTCAGTATGTTCCATATTGCATTTCTTACGTGGTTTTTAAGTAAAAAGTGTAAAGTTGGTTTTTAACTTTCTCTTATATTTTGTTATGACAGCAGATGCTATAAGCTACATGACTTTAAAAGCATATCATCCTAAAATACCTGTTTGTTAGTTTAAAAGCTAATAGAATTGAGCATTTTGTAATCCAAGATCTTGTAACCATAGTCCAACTTGTAAAAAAAAGTTACAGCAGCTAGGACTATTTTTTGTAACCACCTTCAGGTAAGAGTAGTAGTGTTAAATTGAAGAATTGCAGTATCTTGTGTATTTAGAGGTATATATAAATATATATATATATGTATAGCAACCTAAACTTTTCCAACTGTTTTCTTGCTCAAAATACAGAACTATAGGACTGGTATGAAATGCTTGTATTTCTTTTCTTATGGAGAGATAACAAATTATATGTTTCAGAAAATAGGGTGTGGAATTACTTCAAAAGTATGAGAGGGAGCATTAATATCTATCTAATCCAGGATTCACAAAAATTAATATTTTTCTAATCAAAGACTGTGCTTAAAAGCTATGTTTTAAAACTCACTTGATTATTTAATAAAGGCTACTTGGGAGAAGGCGGCAAATACTTAGTCACCTACTATATCCTTAACTGCTGAAATACATGGAAATAAAATGGACATTCATGAAGCTGGGACAAGAAGGATGTTTTGATCTGAAGGTTGCTTGGGTGCCATAAAAAGTAAAGGTCATTTGGTTATTTTGGAGGAGTTCATTCAGCAAGTCTATGGAAACTTTTTTAATCTACCAAACATCAAGCTTTAACATAACCTCAAGCTTCTGGAAGAGTAGGGCAAGCGACATTACAACCATTTCTCCTTTCTGCCATGCAGTGGTACTCTGTGATTGCTCCAGAGTGGGCTTGTTGACATCATGAGGATATTAGTATTCCACTCTTCCACTGAGCGTTTTTTTGTATTATCTGTGCTGAAAACTTGTTGAAGCCTATTTGTGGTGTGTTGAACAGATGTTAGGGTTTTGGGTTGGTTTTGAGTCCTGACCTGTTTACTTTGTTACAGAAGTAACAGACTGTCAAACTGCGGTTGGGTCTGCAATGTTCCTGCCACCTTCATCTTGTAACTTTGTGTGTACTCACTTCCATTTGCCTGTCATAGGGTGGAAGCTTTCTCCTCATTTTTATGTCCTCTTCTAGTGTTCACCCCTATTTTCAATATGACCTTCAGTCCAAACCCAGCAAACAGTGCTGAAGATGAGCAATATGTATTATGATGGTCAAATGAGATTATCAGTGTTCTAATTCTCAGATGTGATAGTTGTAGTATTTTTAGTAACTGTTCAAAACAGTGTCCATGTCCGATTCTCAAAAATCCAAGTGTAGGGAGGAGACATCCATCAGAATGATGTACAGTGCAGTAAATGAATCAAGCTCTTGGACTGGTTGTACCTGCAATGCTAAAGGGCCAAAGCATGGATGAAGAAAAGGTCTGTAGCTGGCTTGGTTTTAAAGACCCTGGTTGAACTGTGCAGAGGTGTCAGTGTGCTGTAAAATTCTCAACCTTGCACAGTTTTGCTTAGAGACTGGAGGAGACAATTGTTGTGACTGGATAATCTGCTATTAGTTGTGCATTTTTTTGTTTTGGTTTTTTTTTTGGAGGGCCTGTTCCAAAATATATCACCAGCCTGGTAAGAGAGTTGTATTTGGCGGAGAATCAGTTCTACTTGTTGGTAAGTGCCACTAGCCCTATGTTTGCATAAACTAAACTTCCCATATTAACGAGTCATGCCGTGTGTGAATTTTTTTTTTTTGAGACATACTGGCTGGCAGTTAGTTTTTGCTGAGAGAGGAAAACAACAGTGTTTTCCAAACCCTATTTTCCTTGGCCTTTAGTTAAGACATGTTTACATCTCTTTTTTTTATTCTTAGCCTATAATCCTTGAATCTTTCAAAATATTTTAGTCCTAGAAAACCCCCCAAATCTGTAAGCCCTTAAGATGCTTTTGTCACTCCCCAATGACTTGGTCTCACTAATGTGATGATGCAGTCTTAAAATGTGATTCTAGCAACTGTATATCTGGGGTGCCACTGAGCTAAAGGAGTGAAGTCCATAGCCTTTGTAAGGGCTTTGCTTTGTTCATGGGCAACTGACTGATTTTAAAAAGTGCTAGGCTGGTTAATCGTAATGTCTCTCAGCCTGTCATTACAGACTGTTATTTCCCTGCTTTTAGGCACTTTCATACTTGATGATGACCTGTGTGTCTGGCTGACAGGATTATCCAGTAGCAAGTACTTCATTGATAGGGGGTTGAGAGAATGGTGTGTGTGACTGAATGGTGCCTGTAGTATCAGATGGCAGAAAGTGTGGAATGCACAACGGAAGGGAAAGACACTAAACTCGGATGCTTGTGGAGAAGAACAGAAGTATGTGTATGAAGATCGCGTCAGTCTTGCATTTGAAGAGCACTCCCTGCCAGATCCAGAGTCGCTTCCCCTGATTTCAATGGTATCAGTCCCACAGGGATCCACTTACAGAGCTCCAAGTTGGAGTGATCATGGCAGCTCTTGTATTGTACTGGCCCCCTGTATTAGATTATATAGTTGGTGAAGCATCCAGAGGTGACTGGACAACTGACTGACTTCAATTCATGAGCTGTAAAACAACTAAATGCAATCCCTTTCTTTCTAGCATGCACATCTTACGTGCTAGCCTGACTCACTGGAAACATACATTGTGGGTAGAATAGGTTTTACCCCACCAGTGAAATTTGCTATGATTCAGGGTGAAATTCTGTGCACTTAAGTTCATATGTTAGACCTAAGAAATACTGGGCATGGACATGCTACTGTAAATATTAAGAGACAATTTTCCAGTCAGTAAATGCTAGTCTTCCTTTGCAGCTGACATTAATCGCTCTTGCTATATTGCTTACTGAACAAATCCTATAGACCCAGGGTATTTATATGTGCACTTACTGCTTGGCATGCAAGCTGGGCAAACGGCAGTGCTAATCTCATGAAGTACAGAATCGCAGCTCTTCATTTGTCACATAGCTCAGCAATGGACTGTTGGATGGCATGATTTGCTTCCTTCAGGCTCCTCCAATTAATTGTTCTAGTATTTAGAGTGAAAGTTGAGGTCTACTGTTGCTCCCCTTGGGTCTAGAAGGTGTAACTGTCCTGTGCTTGTTTTGTTCCCCTGGAGTTCCTGGCTTACCCAAGGGAAGAGCTATACAACAACAATCTTGTTAGTCATGCCTGGTTGCTTTATCAAGGACAACTGATCACCTTCACACTCCTGCTGCCCTACATAATTAGAAAAACAAAATCCCTACCCAGCCAGCTCCTGTAATACCGTATAGCATTTCCCTGAATAAGTACTTTATGTCACGCTCAAAAAAAGTGTCTTGACTCCTTGTGTTTATATCCAAAGAAAGGTTGATAAACTGGGTTCGTTGAGAAGCAGCCCTTGCCAGAAAAGCTGTGACCGCGTGTAACAAGGACCTAGAACCTGAGAGCAATCCAGGAAAACCATGTATCTTTATTTTCCTCGTATGCTAGCAAACAGATTTTAAAAGAAATAGGAAGCAGGATAAAATTCCCTGGCATCCCCTTTTGCCCCCTAACAAGTCACAATTCCAAACCTGAAGTCACTGTTTGAACTCCTGTCTTAATGAGGAAATACAATCTTACTGAACGGCCTTGTTCTGCAGTATGCTCTGATGGCTTTAAAAAAATAGTTTTAACATTACTTATGAGTAGGAAATGTCAATTTTATTTTTATCAACATTCTTTTGTTTAGATAGCTTATATAAATTTTATGCTATGGTTGATATTTATAAACACCAGCTATGTTTCTTCTCAGTCTTATTTTCATTAGACCAAACAAGATAAGGTCATGAAATATCTTAAAAGCAGCTCTTTATTCTCTGGTCATACCAGTAATTCTTTTAAGCAGTTGCTTCATTTGGAACATGAGTGACCAGAAGGGTATGATACGCAGCGGGTAAGAACTGCCTACATCACAGGCAGGTATTTTCTGTGTGGTGTAAACAATATGGTACTGATATACAATATATATGGACAGTTTGCAGTATAGCACTGTGGCATTTCACGTCCAGTAACATGACTCTGTTCTATGCCACATACTTTCTCCACAAACTTTATGGCTGTTGCATGCCACGATTCTCACATCCTAAGTACCATGGCTGAGAAACTGAAGACTGGGATAAGCTGCAGCATGCAAAATACCCACAGGATAAAAGAACTGAAACCCATTTTTCTTCTTTTTTTTTTTTTTTGTGGTACATGGTTTATTTTCCTTCTAATTATTAATGTTTTTATTTAAATGGTTAACTCTCCAACAATGTCAATTACAAAAAGTTAAATTTAAGTAATTTTTGGGTCCTAACTATCCTGAATTGCTGGAGGCTTATTTGGATTAATGATCTAGTTTTGATGTGCGCTAATTAATGTTGGCAGATATTTCCCTGGAGGTTAAACATTTCCCTGGAGGTTAAACATTCAAGGAATTCTGAGAGCAGTACTGGTTGTAGTTGGAGACAGTGTCTTGTGTCCATTACAGGCTTTTATTCTTGGGGGGTTCTCATCAGTCTGACGCATTTCTAGCTCTACGGATCACTCAGTCAACGCTATGTTATGCTGGTTAAATCTAAATGGTTGAAACTGCTAATACACGATCAGAGCAATATTAATAAATAGCACTTGCAACTTAGCAAAAAATAGATACCCGTAGCAGTAATGGACAGGTGAAGCTGGGTGTTGAACACTGCTTCCCTGTTTCTTGCCAGAGCTGGGGGCTGCTCTGACACTTCCATGTAGATGCTGCTGTAGGCTGGGCTTTCGAGAATAACTTGGCATTTGTGAAATGTTATCTTCCTCTGATTTAAATGACAACAAAAAGATTTATATTCATCTGTTACATCATGTAAATAATGATAGCGCGTGCACGCTCCATACTGCTTGTATTAAACAGTACGATGTAATCTTCAGTTTGTTGGGTCAGCACTGTTGGTCGCAGCAGTTTTTCTTGCCATGGTTAAAAGCTGATGCTGTTGCTCCAAGCTGTAAGTAGGATCAGCATGGTTCTTGTACAACTTCAGCTGTCTTTTTCCATCCATCTCGTATGAAACGTGGAAACATTAACACTTCCCCTGAAGAAAGTTTGCAACAGATATCTAAATTAGGGCTCTGTCAATGTCCATGAGTTTTAAAAATAAAACTAATCTGCACCACCTCTGCATGTTACTGCATGGAAACTTGACTGTTTTAATTTGCATTAACTAAATTGTTAACATCAGTAATGGCTGTAAACAGTATTTACTCTTTTTAACGTTGATTATATTTTCAGAAGGTAAGGAATGAGTTGGTAGAGATCAAGTTGGTAGAGACAAGACAATGTCACCAAATTGTAACACATTTTAGTAAATGGGAAAAGGCACATTTTAAAAGAAATCACCCATTTAAAACTGCAAAACAGCAAAAACCACTGAATAACAGAATGAAACATGAACAGTTTTTGGTACCGAGTCTCTCATCTCGCTGCGATCTCATCCAGCTTGTGCCAGCATGCTGTCTGAATTGCATTCCAGCAATGGGAAAAAGTATACACCGTTCTCCAGGTTGAGAGAAATCTTCAGTTTAAGCTTTCTGGTTTCAAACTGGGCTGGAAAGTCAGCTATTGTGCGATGGTAAGTTTCTTCTGTGGTTTTCTGTTGTTTTTTAATTGGTGGAAACGACTAGAAAATTAGTAACAATCTTGAATACAATTGTCATCGATTAGAATTGGGTAAAAGTCAGGCATTTTTGAGCATTCAGTTAAATCTACCACATTCTATCTGGAAAGACTGAAATCCAGATGGCTTCAAACTTTGCCCCCCTGCCTGCCCCTGCCCCCCAACCCACGCGACATGAGCAGTTTAAAAGTGATGTGTATTTTCTGAGATGCTCTAGGTGCTCGGTTTAGCTATGCTAAGAACTTCTGACTCCAGCTGCCTCCTCATAATTCACTCTCAGTGCCTGCCGGGGCTGACTCCAGGTGCCAGAATCCCTTTTGTATTCTGAGAGTCAGAAGATGTGGTAAGGCAACGCTGCTTCTCTCTGCAGCTTTACAGCTGATTCCTTTAGAAGTGCTGGATGTTGCCTCATGAATTTTCCACTTTTCACAACTTGAGTGGGTTCAGTACACCGGTGAAGATGGAGCAATTCCACTGAGGTGAATGTAGCTATTTTGGAGCACGGAAGGTGTCTTCTGTAACATGCAAACATCCAACTCGTTCTGCAGAATACATTTCTCTCTTCCATGGTGGAGAAGGAAACATTTTAAAGCTGCTAAATATTAGAAAATAAACTTTTCAATTATTTATATGTTAAATCTTAGTATTTCAAAGCTGTTTTCCAGTTCAATAGGAAGCCTCTTAAACTTTGTACGGCTACGGCTTTATTAATCCTTAGCGGTTGATAGCTACGCTATGTACAGTTGTGGTAAGTAAGCAAGAGTTGGCCAAAGCCCTTGGACACTTGGTGTTTGCTTTTATATCCTGTAGGCACAAACCTGCTCTGATCAGTATTTAGTCCTTCTTTATTAGTAGAAATTCCTGAACTAGTCAGTGGAGAGATGGTGAACTTTTTACAATCACTTGAAAGGTGTATATATATACACTTTACAGTATACACTTCTTATAATGCACAGTTAGAAAAAAGTGGGAGAGATGTCTTTGCGTTGGCTGGCAAGCTTGGCGCTGCCTAGTTCAAAGTGTCCTTGGCTTCCAGTTAGGAAAAAGCCTCAACCCCTACCTCAAGCCCTTCCTAATCACTACCATGGGCAGGAAGGATTATTTATTTATACGATCAGCTTCTCTCCCGGGTCTGTGTTCCTCTGCTTTCGTTGTGTCCGGCTGTGCCTTCTGCGGTGGTCGGGGGTGGGGGGGGCTGGGGCGAGGTGCTGGGCGTGGGGACGCAGAGCCCCGGTACCCCCGCACGGCCGGCGGAGTGGGGTCAGAGCCCCGGTACCGGCCGCGGGGGGGGGGGGCGGGGGCAGAGGCGCGGCCGGGCAGCTCCGGCGCCAGGGGCCGGCTCCCGGCAGGGCGGGGCGGGGCGGCGGCCGGGCCCGGGCCTCACCTGGCGGCGGCATGGCCGGGGGCCGGGGCCGGGCGGCGCCGGGGGCAGAGTCCGTCCGGCGCGGGCGGCCGGCGGCAGCTGCAGGCGCGCAAGATGCCGCTGGGGCTGCGGAGCAAGAAGAAGGACAAGTCCAAGGAGAGCTCCAAGCTGGTGGAGAGCGAGGCGGCGGCCCCGGGCCCCCCGGGCCCCCCGGCAGCGGGCGCGTCGCGGCTGCAGTTCCACACGCAGCTGGCGCACGGCAGCCCCACGGGCCGCGTGGAGGGCTTCGGCAGCGCCCGAGAGCTCTACGCCAAGATCGCCGAGGCTTTCCGCATCGACCCCGCCGAGGTAGGGCCCGCCGAGCCGGCCCCGGCACTGCGAGGGGCCGGCGGAGGCTTGGGGGGCCGGGGTCCCCGGGGGGGGCTGTGGGTGCTGGTGCCCCGGGGCCGGGGCCCTGCGGGTCCAAAGAGCGCTCGGAAGACGCAAAAAGGAGCCGCGGGCGGTTCTGCCCCGTCACTGCCGGTGGGCATCGAGTCTTGCAAATTTTTGTGGACTTGGGTATTTTCCTTTTTTGGGGGGGAAAAAAATTCCTTTTGCTGTTTCCAAATGAGCATTACTGTACGGGAAGGGATGTAAGCGTAGCCGCGTTTAACTTTTACATGGAAAACCAATGGTCTTTTTAGCCAAGATATCTGTAGTGTCTTAGCTAACCTGTTGCCAGCCTGCTGTTTAACACAACTCTTAAGCACTGAATCAAACCATTTGTATTACAGTTTAGTGGAATAATTATTTACAGACGAGGAATCATTGACTGTGGTGATTCATTCCAGTTTAAAAAAAAATAATCAGTGGACCCATGAGGGTACATACTCAGAACAAAGGCAATGGGGAGGGTACAAATGCTTTAAATCCGACCACGTTTTAAAATTCCAACTGAATGTGGTGTTTGCAAAGTTTTCTGCTTCGCCTTTTAAAAGGCTCCCTGTTTAAGTGAGGCTATTTAAATCTGTAACAGTGGGGTTTTTTTTTTTAAACCCTGCTGCCTTTTTGATCTTTTCTTCTGAGCCAAGTCTTAAACATTTGTTTGGATAATGATTCATTTGTATTTGTAAATGCATTGTTTTCTCTTAGTTAAAAGGTAGTGGCCATATCAAGTTCTTCCTACGTGGTTCTGTGAACCTTAACCTCTGAGTGGCGAACTGAAGCACAGCGCTAACATTTCATTGCCCCGCATGGGGCTACGCAGCTTTACTCGTTTTCTTATTTGTAGCTGGCTCTTTTAAAGCAGTAAAAACGACATCTACAGACTTTGTTCTGAGAGTCTGTTGTGGCCTGACCTAGCAGCGTTTCAAACAGTAAATTGTAGAAGAAAAGTGGCAGTCGCAGTGAACACGGTTTAACCAGTCACTGGTGCGTGACGTGACTAAGAAGTACCAGCGCGGCTCCGGCCACCACACCTGTGTCCCAGGCCTTCCCCGCTGCCTTCCGACCTTCTGCTCCTGTTTTCCTCCCGTACTGAGCTGCTGTTCTCCTTCTGTTCTGTTCCATCTCCAGTTATACCCTTTACTCTCAAGTTCTCATATTTGCCAGATTATCTTCTATTTTAATTTTCTTCCTTTCACTGTCGAGCTTTTGTTACTGATCTTTTGGCTCCCCTGACTTGAGAAAGAACAGCGTTCGCCAGAGAATTCAATTATTTATTAGTGGTGCGCTCCCATTTCTCCTGCTAGGTGTATAACCTGACACCCCCAAAGGTTTTAGAAGCAGCAGCACATGTTTCATGGGCATCTATCACCAGCCTCGTGCTAAACTAGAGGAGTTTTTCTTCTTTAATCTTTTGCTGTTTACTGTCCTATTTGTATTAGAGTGTTGTTTTGTTTTTTTTTTTTAATGTGGGTTATTGGTAAAAATGGATGGAGAATTTTTGCTGGAGGCACTGAACTTAAAATCGTTTACTCAAGAAATTCAGTTGGCTTTAAGAAACTAAGTTGTATGAAATGAAAAACAGCGATCAAAAATATTTCCTGGTGTAATGGTGGCACAGCAGAGTGAAGAACCCAAACCTGAGTGTTGCAACAAAATTTTGGACAGACAAGATAAAATAAAGATGACACACAAGATAAAAAGATGAGTGAATAGTGAGGGGTGCCATGAAGCATGAATTTATTAGCAGCTGCTGAGCTTGATGGAAGTAAGGAAAGATTAGACATTTTAAATGATATTATCTATTAATTAAAGCTGCTTTTGAACAGTCAGTCTGGTGTAAAGATTAATGCCTGAAGCTACACCTCAGCAAACTGAAAGACACTAAGGTACTCGAATGCCATTTGTAGGTGTTACCTGTCTCGGAGAGTTTCTGTGACCTGGCTGTGCTGAAGCCTGTGGGCAGCATGACACCGCAATGCCTTCGGAAACGGGTGCTATCACAGAGATCTCTGCTCTGCAGTGACTGAGGTGGAAAATAGTGGGGGGGTGGGGGTGAGGAATTGCTCAGTGTAGAGAAAACTTGGCTAACTGTTGCAGAAGAGAATACATTTAATATGATACGTGGGTTTACTGCCATGTAGGCAAGGGTATGGATTTTCGGATAAGTTCCTGCTTAAGTGTTTTAGTACAGTTCAGGATGAGCTATACTTGTAATCTGTCATTTCTCCTTTGGATACTGCATGGTTACAGCACCTCATTTCCTCTTTGCATCACATCTCGCAGGACCAGCTGAGTTTAGCTTCTGCTGGAGAATCCTTTCCAGGATCTGTGACTGACTGCCAACAGTGACAGAGCGAAGCTTGTATAAAACACAGTGTTTGTTGGACAGACACTGACAAACGCTTCTGTGCAGACCTGGATCGTGAGTAGGGTAGGATGGGGACAGAACAAGACAGGTATAACTTCGAAGGGGAAACTCCTTCACTCCTGTAATGTTTGCTAGGCATTTATAAAGGAGTGAGCCGTTACAGCAGCTCTGAGGCTTTTCCTGTACTTACCTTTTCTTGTCTAGGTATTTTGTTCTTCATCCATCTTCCTAGCTGAATATATATCTCAGTTATCCCTTTCAAACCTGATATTTAACTGCATTTCTGTCTACCTCTCTGACTTTTACCATGACTAGCATTTCTTCTTTTCCTTGTCCAAACTGAATGTTCTTTCTGCAGGGAGGAGGAGTGAAGATGGCTTCTAGCAATGGATTGCTTGTCGTTAACATGGCTGCTGGTTGAGGTAGATCACGTTGTTCTTGACTTTCAACTTGATTTCTTCAGGGTTTCAACAAGGAATCACAGAGACAAAAGAACCCAGACAAATTGATGCAATCCTTAACATAACCCATCTACACTTAACGTGTATGTTTCTACTTGCATAAATAATACAAATATTTCCCCCGTTTTTTTCTATAGCGGGTTAAGTAGGGAAAAGTAGTTGGAAAAAGTATTTGCATGGCCTTTGGCCATTTAAGATTACTGCTCCATTGTGACTATCAGAAAATGTGGCAGGGAATGTTACGTTCCCCGTAAGGGTGAAAGTACCAAGTGCGGCCTGTGTGCTAAAGTCATGACCAAAGGACAATGTGGGTCTGTTAAAGCATTTGGTGGTGGTGTGCTCCTATGAGAGCACATGGTAGGGCTTTAAAGTATTCAAAGTAGCTAACCGGGCACTGGGAATGGGGGTATTAAAGTCCAACTGTAGCAGGGCTATTTCTTGATCAGATGAGAAGGGAATGGTAAACCACAGAAGCTGCATGGACTTTTGGTTTCTGTACTCATAATTTGCACTTCTGATTATTTTGTTTGCTTTGGAAGGTGAAGTATGGTGGGGCTGGTGAGGTAAGTTGAATGCTCAGCGGGTGTGTCTGTCAAGAGCCCATGTGGCTTGCCATTTCTTTCATGGTGGAAGGAATTTTGCTCCATAAGGGGAATACTGGAGAAGGGAGACCTTCCCAGTAGCACCAAGGGCAGAAATGCAGCTCCGTCTTCCAGTAACAAGAGTTCAGCTGTGGAGCTTGCGTCTGGGCTTGCCCCCTCATGCTAAACAGTTAAGTGTACTGTGAGGCTGTGCCGCGTTAAGCTTTCATAGAAGTGTTTGATTTGAACCTCTTCAATTGAAACTTTTATAAAGGTGTACTGAAATAAGCCACTATGCTGAAACTTAGGTTTCTGAATAAAAGTAACCTTATTAGAAGAAAAAATCTGAAGCGTGTTTTAGGAGGTTAGGGAGAAAAGGGTCAGCTTGTGAAATCCTCATCACCAATCTGTTCCAAGTTTTAGAGCGTATACTTATTTACCTGTTGACACAAATTGCTCACAGTCTTGCCTACTGATTAAAGACTTTAAATGAACAAACAGTAACACTATCTACAAATCACCTCCTCCCAACTCTGTGGCAGCAATTGTTTGCTTGCTGTTCCCCTAAGCAGTGCTTAAATGTCACACCTGTATTATGTGGACGGACGCTTGTGGTGTTAATGATCTGTTTTTCAAATACTTCTAACCTGTGTGGAAGAACTTACACTGTAATTCTCGTGCACTCTGGGTTTAGAAAAAGAACAACGAAACACTGAATGCTTACTTTTATAGTACTTTGAATGTATGTGGGGAGGCAAAGTTGCATAGCTGATGGAGTACCCAAAGCACAGGAGAGCTCGGAGGACTTGGTTGCTCTTGCTGTTGCTGCAGCTAGTCAAGGCTCCCGCATTTTCCTCAGGGAGGATAAAGTACCTAGAAAATGCATTGGTGATTTCTTGATATAATGACACCTGCGTATATACGGAAATATGTCAGTGGGTGTCACATCTTGCTCAGAAGTAGAATTCCTTTTCCCCCACCTCTTAAATAAAGTGCGTGTGATCTCCTTTGTAAAGTTATGTGAGATCTACTTTAAAAGTGCTTTTTATAGCTTCTGAGTGTGTCATCTATCAGTCAGCTTACTTTTGAGTTCTTCTCAAGGTGTAGGCTTAATATGGTAGATGAGAATAATTAATATATAGGATATGCAATATGGTACTGCATATATGCTTTATATAATACATAGCGTAACCTTTTTCTTAGCTAATACACCATGTGTTGTATAAAGAAACTGTAACCCTGTTTTTATTGACTAATGTAGTCTCTTCCTTTTGAAAATACTGATGCGGGGAATAATCTGCTGGTAATGGTATCTGACAAATCTTATAAGGTTGTGCATAAGCCTCGAGTCCCTGCCAGCCGAATGGGATTTCCTTGTTCTGTGTGCCGCACAGGATAACTCTCTCAGTGAAGGAGGTATCCTAGATACTTCATGACTGATGTAACAGTCATGATTTATAATGTCTTGCCAAAGTTGGCTTGAAATGTCACAGCACTGGTGTGCTGAGTTAAAGATCAAATGCGTATGAAGGTTGGGGGTGAGAAGAGAGAGAAAGACTTAACAATGAGAATTGCACGTTCAATTTTTTTCTTGCTTCTCTTCTGGGTAAGAAAATTACTATCAAAAATATACCAAACTTTAAGTGAATGGAAGGTGTACTGTAGTAGCTGTTGTTTAATTATTTAAGCATATAAGCTGTTATTAGGTACCTGTATTAAACTTACATAAAATCTACAAAAAATATAATTTTTGAATTGACAGGTGTCAGTAATGTACAAATAAAGCTATGCTATAACTGACAGATGGTGTAACTGTATATTATCCTGGGTAGATACATCTTTAGTACATTACTCTCTGCATATATCTGTTCTGAGAAAAAGCAGTTGCTCACTAAAGAGGATAAAGAATGATTTAAGTTTTATTTTTGACTGGCTGATGCTCTCTCAGCCTTGTGGTTAGCACAGAACTGACTCACAGAAAATTCTGCAGACTTATAGGCTGTAGTAGGAATGCCATCCAGATGAAGGTCTAAAAAGAGAAACTCTGGATCAAGTTTCTAAATATCACATTTCTGCTCGGTTGCCAATTTTATCTATTCAAAGGTGTGACAGTAGTTACTAGATGATTGTCTGTTTGACAAGGTCAGATGAAGGATGCTAATGTGTAAAATGTAAAGACACAGTGCTGCTTGTTCGTTGTAAGAACAAGAACTGAGTTGCAGCTGTAAACTGGCCAAGTTATGTAGCTTGAGAGAGAGCTGAAAATATATACATGAACTTACATATATTCTGTTTGAATGGAACCTTCTTGGTTTAAAAATAATGCTGATGATTAGAGATAATTATTATTTATAAAATAACATTTAATTTTCTACTTAAAACCAGCTGAATTTCTCTAGGTGATATTACTGCTTGCATATTGGTTAACTGAAAAACTTCGTGTTACCTGAGAGAATAAAACTAATGTCTGCTAAGGGTGTGCTGTTACAGCTCTCATTGTTAAAGTAAGGCGTTAGATTACGGTGGATGTTTGATGGATTGTATGAGGTAAGTAATTAGCCTTTGAAGTAGGCTGGGTTTTTTTTGTTTGGTTTTGTTTTTTAAAAATCAACAACTAAACAAGACCCCCGTCATCAAGAAACACCATCTCACTACTAAACTTTCAGTTTTTAAAACCAAAACCCCATAGTTATGGAATCTAAGTTCCAGAAAGCTTCGGAAACTTAAATGGTCTCTGTGAAACACATGAGTAAAAGTATTCGCCCCTCATTAGACCTGGAATGAGTTTGAATAGGTTGGTTTTCTGCTGTCATCCAGGGATGGCAGAAGGAAAGAAAAGGCCTTTGAAGTGTTCTGGTGTGGAAAACCCCGTAACTTTTACAAGCGTAGTGAGGGAAGGCAGGAGGAGACCCCGCATTTCCAGCAACGCACCGGGGGGTTCGGCAGGCCGCGGCAGGTCTGTGCCTGGGTTTGGGGCAGCTGGGCTGGCCCGCTGCTCCCCAGGGTCTGCTGCTAGAGCGGTTGCAAAGATGAAGGACACTGAGCGACATCCTGCTGCTGTTTTTCTCAAATGCTAGCCTGGCTTCCCACTGTGCATTTCTTTTCATGTGTTAGCAAGGCTTTTTCCATTTCCTAATTTGGAGCTGGTGCGGGCAGTGGCTGCAAGGGGGTCCCAGGCACACTTTGAAGGAAAATAATGTCCAGCAGATACAGGTAGGGGGTACAAAAGTATCTAACTTTTAAGTTTTATAAGTTAAAAGTATTTAACTGTTGTCCTGTCAGAGCCACATGCGTCCTGCTGGCAGCAGAACCTTTGTCTGATGGTTTGCAGCGGAGGCTTTGCCACGTGTGCTGGAGGGCTAAATGGGGTGGCAACTTTCCTCCTCTTCACCTGCTTCCTCCATTGCATGTGAAAGATGGTCTTTAGGGGTACTCTTTGCCTCAGTGAAGTAGATTTTAGGGATTCTCCAGGCTTCCCTTGGAGCACAGAGTTTCTCTATTTTGGCTGCTGCCCTGTGCTGCCCAGGAGGAGGCTGTGCGGGGCCTCCCTCAGCCCTCACTCCTCTCTGGCTACAGCTTGGGAAGGAGTCGGGCAGTGTAGTTACTCTAGCTGTGAGGAGGAGCATTGGGCTTGGTTTTTTTCTTTTTTGGCTAGGCTGTTCAGTACAGCCTGTACTCCAAGAGCAGAAAGCCCAAAGCCTGCCTGGACCGGCCACATTCCTCCGCGCAGCACCGTGGTGGGCAAAAGCATCGTCTCTGTCCCTGAGCAGTACGGCTGGGTTAGTTTCATCCTGCCTATGCCCAGGACAATAAACCTCCCTGTTAAAGAACCACCAGTATTAAGTGTAGGGAGAAAAAGGAGCGCCTAACACCCAGTGCTGAAGGGAAATCCCTCAGAAAGGCTGACTTTCGAAAAAAAAAGGCAAAATTTTTTCTTTGTAAGTCTTGCTTTTACTAAGCTGGGACAGCGACAACCCCCACTTATGCTGGAGGAAGGGCAGGAAACTAAGCCAGCTTGTTGGAGAGAACATGCTCTTATCTAATGGTTGAACACATGGAGCAATATAAAACATTTCATTCTCTCTCCTGACCTGTTTGTTTTGATAAGCTCCTTTTTTTTTCCATGAAACTGCTTTCAAGCAGTTACATTTTGAAGCAGTCCCTCGTGATGTTTGAATCCAGTGGAATTTGAGGTGGGTGAATGATGAAGCAGAAGATGGTGGTGGCTCTTCAGTTTGCTCACTCTAACATCTGGAACAAGCTGTTCTGCTCTAGCTCAAGATGCTGGTGTCAGAGTTGGTGTGCTGGGACAGGCCATGAGAGGCTGCTCACACAGATACGTCTCTCTCTCGGTCCCTGCCAGCTCTTATCTGCAGAGTTTGAGCTGTTGATGCTTTCTGTCATGTGCATGGATGGAGACTATCACCTCTCCTGGGGCAGCTGGAGAAGGAGAGTTACCATCATTTCAGCTATGGATCTGCCAATGAGGCCAGAACTAAGCTCTCCTTTTATCGTCCTATCAAGCTCACCAAACCTAATATACTGTTAAACTTAAAGATCATGTGTTTGCTGTCCTCTTGCACAGATCATGTTTTGCACTTTGAACACTCATAAAGTTGATATGGACAAGCTCTTGGGTGCACAAATTGGGCTTGAAGATTTCATATTTGCCCACGTAAAAGGACAACGAAAAGAAGTGGAAGTCTGTAAAACTAATGATGTGCTTGGGCTTACCATTACAGACAATGGAACTGGCTGTCCGTTTATAAAGGTAAACTCGATTACCAGTGAAATCTTTGTTCTGTAGAAGCTTCTGTTACTATTACAGTTTAATTATTGTTTTAATGGTCCTTTAGAACTAAAAAATCTTTACTATCATATATATGATAAGTAAAAAAGTTGCTTTTCTTTAGGTACATCATTCAAAATTAGTTCAGCTATTTCTGTCCTCCATGTCATTCAAAATGAGTTCATTTGTTCATTGCTTCTGTGGTGTGTATCAGCTTTACAATGTGAACATTGTGTTTCACGACCTACCCTGAGGTGGTAGGTGTTAGGTACTGCTTGCCTGTGCCCCCTACTTTTTAAAGTGATTTTCTGATGTCATTGATGAGGTGCTTATAGAACGTCTGTCACTCATGTGATGAGATCATGTTCTTTCAGTCTTTAACTGTTCACAGGGCAGAAGCCTTTGTGCTATATAAGAATAGGTGCAAGTACGGTGCTTTTCCAGCTTTCCAATATTGTTGCCTTAGATAGGATGAATTAAAAGGTGCTAAGATATGGATTAACACAATTTACCACAATTAACTTGAGTAGCGACTATGGGCAGTAACATGTACAATATATTAATCATAATTGCTTTCCTCCTCCTCCTATATATGACCTCCACATGTTTTGAGACAAGTAGAGGCTGAGGAAATGATGTTCCCCTCCTTGCTAGACTAGGTATTAGGAGCCTTAATCACACTTTCTGCCTTTTTTAGATGCTTTGCTCTAATTTAATCCAATTACCCATTATTAGTGAGGTATTGGCAATTATCTTTGATTACTGCTGTCCCCATCACTGTTCTTACTGCTATTGTAAACAGAGCTGCTTGTACGGAGAGGTTGTATTCTCTATTCATTCCTTAGCTACCACAGATTCAAAACAAGATGTGATTTAGAAATAGGTTTGCTTGTCTTTGTTGTGGAAAAAAGTGATTGAGATCATGCTTGAGAAAGTCAAGATGCAGTGGATGTTTCAGTAAGCAGTTTGGCAAAATCATAGCCTCATTTTTACGTTTATAGACACAGAACTCTGAATTGCTAGTGGTAGCATCCGTGCAGCCCATAACATTCAGTCACGCTGCTGCTTATGTGGCATTGAAAGCAGTGCTTTAGCGATTAAAATTCACATGTGCAGCACTGTACAGAGCATTACTCTCTCTGTGCTTGGTTGGTAACACGGGGAGAGAGAGGAGCCATCACATAGACTACTGTGTAATTGGAGCAGACTGGAAAACCCTCACCACATTAGCAAGACAAGCTGTAATTTCCAGTAAATTCTATAAAACTTGTCTGAACAAAGATATCATTGTCCTTGTACTGGTCTAATAAGCAATATAATGAATACGGTGCAGTCTTTGTGGGAACATGTCAGTTGAAAGGGGTTTCTAGGAGCTTTGTTGCTGTTGCATATCTAGCTAATTGATTTTTTTTTTAAACAGCATAGAAAATACATATACAAAAGTAAAAGCTACATCTTTTTTACACTTGGTTGTCTAGGTAAATGACTAAGCAGAGACTGTCTTTACAATTTGATAGAATTCTTAATATACTTACTTTTCTTGAAAAAATGTTACTATGTTCCATTATTAAAAATTATTAATATTGAATGTACCTATCTGTGGGTTGTTGAAAGCTGTTATGGGCTGTAGTAATTGGTGTTAGGATCCAAGTGACGAAGAAAAGCTAAACAAGAATAATTCAACATGCAGACTAAACATCAGTTGAAGCCTGGTGGGCCTGCTCTCGAATCCTGGCACCCGGTAACAGAAATGCATTTGGGACCTGGTTTCTGGTGTGTGTACGATACCCCCCTCCTCGTTCACCATGAGGCATCTTTTTGGTTTTAATCTAGGTTAGGGGAAAAAAAAGTGCTAGGAAGAGTTAAATTCAGCCTGAAGCTAAAAATTGTTGCAGTTTATTATAGGACACTGAGCACCATCACACTTCCCACTGACTCCCTCGAATGGAGGCACATATGTGGGCTCAGACGTGCGCACATAAACTAGAAGCAGGTTTCTGAGATAGTTACGCAGCTAGGCTAGGTGTTACAGCAGTAGGTGGTAATGTGTTTATCTCCGTTGTCTCAATGCTATCTCACTCAGTTAGCCTGAACAAGATCAGTCTTAATTGAAAAATACTTCATTGAGGAAGATATTGGAATGAAATTAATATCTCTACAAAATATAAGATATTCTATTATGTTATAGTTTTTCTATTATGTTCCTATGGCTATTTGGTTTATGTGACTTACACACATGATAAACATATGACAGCATATAACAACAATAGACAGAATCACTGAAACTTTAAGTGGCCTTCAATTGAGTTGATATATCATAGACATCTTTTAAAGATTGTCTTTTTTTCCTCACTTTTTAAATTCCACTTCTCAAAACCTATATATCTTAACTTCTGTTACGTTGTATGACCTTTAGGCCGTTTGTATTTGTATTCTGTGAGATAGGATTTAGAAGAATTTCTTATTCTTTATTGTTGTTTCAGAGGAGCTACTTTAATATTCAGCCGTATGGCTTGATGAGGAACATGGTAGAAGTTTTATCACTATAGATGGGTCTTATTAAGAGTAGCCCTTTATAGTATGTCAGACACTTTTTTTTATGGCCCTGGACAATACTTGAGGAGAGAAGGGTTCTGTTCCTATGCTTGTCAAACTATTAAATCAAAATAAAAATCCAAAACTCAATAAAACATTCACATTATTGACATGTTTGGATTCAGTTTTAAAACACAAAAATATTAGCTTATTCAGAAGCCTTCATTTCTAAAGTATAATTGCATTCTTTTTTCTCTGTTGATTTTATATTCAGTGCTTATTTTAATACTTTGTTTAAAAAAAAATGCTTCCCAAAATATGTTTGATGAAAATCTTAAAGACAAAATGCACTGCTGGTGTAATAAGCTCAATGCTATTGATGTTGCTAATTGACATTCTTGCAGCTCTGTGGTGTCACCTCTTTACCTTTTAAAGAAATGTTTCTAATTCTATCTTCTTTTTTTAAACAATAGCGAATCAAAGAAGGTAGCCTTATGGACCAAACCAAAATTGTCTGCGTGGGTGATCACATAGAAAGTATAAACGGAAAAAATGTGTCAGATCGTCGGCATTATGAAGTTGCTAAAATGCTAAAAGATCTGGAGAAGGGTCAGATGTTTAAGCTGGAGTTGATAGAGCCTCTGAAGGCATTTGGTGAGTGACCTGACTGTCCGCTTTGTTCACTGGGTATTGAAATCCCAACACTGAATTGCATTGCAAGTTTTGTCTTCAGATTGCAGCCGGGTGTCTGCCCAAGGTAACATAACTGCTACCAGAAAGTACATTTGTGTTTTTTCTTCGAAGCGGGAAATCTACAAATGGATTTTCTTCCATCTTGCTTCCTTCAGCAGTCAGCCTGGCGTGGGCTGCCTCAGGCTAGGTCTCGGTTGCTTGATTCCTTTGCCACCACATGGCGATGCAAAACAAGTACAGGATTTTTTTCATAGACATAGTTAAAGCATGGATCTCTTCACTAATGCGCTGATCCTGGAACCTCCTCTTCTCTTTTCCTCTATTGATACATAATCCTTGTTCATTTGTGCGTCAGATTTTTCTATTCCTGTACCTTTTACTGGGGACTGCACTCTCTAATGCAGAAGAATGCGGCAGAAAACACGGTCCTAGAGCACCTCCTTTGCTGCATGCCTGCCTGCTCTCCCCAGCTTTTTTGTGGATCTCTAATCATACAGCAGGTATGCTCAGAATTGGAAGAAAGCAGTATGGCAAAGGTTTGACTCTACCTACTGCTTGCATGCTATGAGAAAGTGATATATCTATAGGAGGAATGCATACCTGCTGCTAATCCTTATGTATATTAATTTTGTCAATGTGGTAAACTAAAAATAAAAAGTAGGTTTAGCTCAGGGATTCAAAATAGAGGCTGAGTTTTAATTTTTACTCTCTCAAATTTTTTATAACACCCACCCCCAAACCATGTGGGATTTTTCTGTAATAAAAACTTCAAAGTACTGCTAAATTATAAGTATGTGTGAGTCCTCATGCACATCTGCACTAACAGCAAGTTCAAAATCACCATCTTCATCACAGCAGCAAAAGTTAAAGATGTTTATTTTTCAAATCTTTTTATATCTGTTAGTAGCTTATAACTGCTGTCATACACCAGTCTTGACACTTGGTGTCAGGGTAGCAGCAGAAATTGAAAATGAGAGAAATTTGAAGATTTCTTTTTGCTTTTAGTGCTTTTGTGAAGAATGAGGGTTATGAGTTAGCCTCTAATGCATTTGCATATAAGTTGATACTCCTGTTAAGTAAATGTGTGTGTTATACATTACGCTAGAGTAGTATTACATACGCATAGTGTTGCAATTAATGATACAGGAATACCTTTTTAATATGGGTCTATCATTTGTATTGAGTGCTAAATGTGTTACATAGTCTATTTGTAAAGACCAGGGTAAATCAGCATTTGATTGATGACTTCAGCAATTATTTCACAGTAATTACTTTAGTCAGGTGATTAAGATACCTTTTAGTCTGCCTGTGATGTAGAGAAGGAAACCTGCTAATTCCCTGGCAATACCTTTTATCTGACATTGAATTAAGAGTCAATCAGAGCTTTGGGGACAGATTTTTGGAAGATGCACATTATTTTTTACCCTACAGAAATTAATTTACAAGTTGAAGTGCCCAATGGGTTAGAATATCCCGCCATTAACCTTAGGTGCAGTTAGGCTTTAGGCACAAGATAGTGTTTAAGCTGCAGCATGCTGAGAATAGCCCCAGAGGAGATGACAAACAAGATCCAGATCCTGCTGGGCAAGTAGGTACTGAATTCCTGTTAGTTTCAACACAAGTTTAGAGGGGTATAGAAATAAGAGACAAACCTCTCTGTGAAATTACTAACTTTTATTTTTCTTCCTCTCAGCAGAATGTGAAATAGTATAATTTACTGGTTGGATAACTTTCTACCACGTGTACACAGGCTGCCTCAGCTACTTTACGCAAGTCTTGTAGCACAGAATTGAAGATTTTTCTGAATAAGATTGGTCCTTAGTCACAAGCTAGCCCTCTGTGAGTTGGTGAAAAATTAATGGAAACAAAGTAAAGGCAGCATAACACAACTCTAAATTTAAATTATTTGATTATGAAAAATACTTTCTGTGATGGCCAGAGGGCTTTGCCTGGAGTATCGCAAATAAAGGTGATGTCAAATCAGTTCTAAGGTGCTAATGGTGACAAACTAGAAAAATACGTGCATTGTGTCAGGGATGACTTTCTGAAACAAATCTAGCAGAAATTATTACAATCTTAAGGATGTTTTAAAGTGTTCTTGAAGCAATAAAAGGGTTAAGGAGAAGTGTTGCTCCTAAGTATATAGGTAAGAGACTGTGCCGTATCTATTTGTTAAAATAAAAACAATTAAAATTTACCTTTCAAGAGCTGTTCAAGCAGAATAATCTGGATTTTTGACTACTTTTGCAAGGGTGATAAGTTGGAATCTACCTGGCAAAATGGATATAGCATGTTAAAGTCTTGCCTTCAAGGAGAGCTTATTAGAAAGGCCTGCTGTTAAGAGGAGGAATAATCTGGTAGAGGAAACAGCAGAGCTCAAAACAGTTCTGCAATATTATCTCCTCTCTTTTAGCACTTTCCAGATTAACTATGTAATTTCCATCTCAGTATGTAAATTAAAGCTTTGCCACTCTTGAATGTAAAATTATGTCCTAGAACAAGAAAGCCAAGTCTTAAGTGATTCCATACTCCATTTACTAACTGGGGTGCCATTACCCAAGATTAGAGAAAGAAAGCTGAATTCAGGTAAAGAAAACTTCACCCAGATACTCTTGGTAGAGATTTATGAGGTGTGACATTATGACCTTGGTGAACCCAGTGGAAACCAGTAGATCCTGCAGATCTACTTACGGACATTTTTACCTATGTGGCTGCTAGTAATGAAATTGTTCGCTTAGCTTCATGTGGCTCCTCATGACTTGTTTAGCAGTAGTGTTTGCGCTGTTGTTTCAGTGAAAGATGGAAACGTTGCAATGCTAAATCTGCTACATAGTCTGCCTGTAAAGACCAGGATAAACCAGTGTTTGGCTGAGGACTTCAGCCATTGTCTAATATTAAGTAATATATACTTCTACTTTTCCGTAGAATAGGGAAATAAAATTATACAAAGAGCATATGTGAAGTTGAGTGCAATAGGCCTGCACAGATATATTGGTTAATAGAAGTCCTAGCTTCAGTGCAATCAAGCAGATAGTCAAGTTTGAAGAAAAGAAATTGTCAGCAAAGCTATACTTAGAATACAGTTAATTTATAATTAAATTTTTACATAGGTCTAGGTCTTGATTAGAACAAAAAGTGGTGGTAATGTAATAGCCAAAGCAGATACATCATATTCTGACATACCATATTCTTAGTTTTATTTGGTATTCTTTTCTTTTTGTTGTTTGTTTTGTCCTTAGAAAAGCTGGAACCAAGGTCCAAAGGTAGAACTCTGCCAGAGGCTAAAATCTCCAGAGGGCGGGAAACACTTCGGCTGAGAACCAAAGGTCCTGCTACTGTGGAGGAAATGGTATGTTTATCTTGGTGCCCTTCAATACTTTAATTATCTAGCACCTGATTTATTCTTCCCCAAAGTTGATAAAGAAAAGTAGGAAGGAAAAATATGGATGCTACAAAGCTTGTGGGACTTTAAGAGGATGACTGCCTTCTGCAGGGAGAGATGCTTCTATAAAAACTAGCAGGGGTCGGATGGGGCTGAGGAATCTGGAAACAGAAAGCCTATATTTAGATGTCATGGATTACATGGATGAATTTAAGGTAGATTCAAGGAGTGTTGAAAAGAGGGAAGGGGGGGAAAAAAGGGGGACACACACACACAGTTGAAGAGTTGGTTCTGTTTCTGACACTGCAAAATGTACTGGTCTGGTGTAAGGGTTGTTACTGGGGGAGAGGCTAATAACGCATGTTGACATGAATATGTGTAAAACTAGGACTGGGGTTTGGAAGAAGAAATGTTATTTATTCTGGGCTCCTCTAAAGCTGATGAGGATTTGATGAATATCTGTATTGTCAGGAGATTTAAGGCCCCTGTTTATTCTGAATGTGAGAGCTGTGTGGCTTGACATTAGGAGGAAGGCTCAGGGTTGGGACAAGACGGAAAGAGAGTGGAATAATGTGTTTTGCTTGTAGGTTTTGTAAGTCTAGGTGGCTAGGATGGGAGTAAGGGTAATATGTGGTGAATTGCTGGTTGTTTTGAAATCTGCATGGATGTAATCATACTTTTGCTCTTTTTCTCCCTTTATTTCAACAAAGCCAACTGAAGTTGAAGAAAAAGCAATTAAAAAAGTTGATGAGCTTCTTGAAACGTACATGGGGATAAGAGATATTGAATTAGGTAAGTTTTTAACAGATACCTTACTACAAGATTAAACCATTTCTCATTTTCCGTAGTCTAAAATTTCTTGACCACTTTAGTCTCTGGATGTTAGCGAAGCAAAACTTGTCCGGTGTGCAGTCTCAAAAACTTGCTTGTATATCTCCAAACGTGTGTGTCTGATAAAGGAAAGAATCTCTCACTACAATCCTTATGATGTAATTAATTAAATTTCTATTCTTCCTGCACATTATCTATACACAGTTGCATGAATGATTTAGTTGTTTGCCATTAACTGTCATCACTGTATTCTTTCCAGCATATATTTTCTAGTGGAGCTTGTGTGTACCACGTTTCAGGATTGTTAAGGATAAGCATGTATCTCTGCTTTTTTGCTCTTTTGCCCCATGGCTTATACACATCAAAGTTGATCACTAAAGTTTGAGATCTTCATCAGTGAAAGGGCAACTGTTTAGCAAGGGAACTGACAGAGTAATCGCACAAATCTATCAAATTCTCTAAAGCCTGTGTTCTGAAGAATATGGGAAATTTTCCAGAATATTTACTAGCTAGCACAATCATCAGTTTATAACGAAATAAACTATTCAGCCCCAGTGTCATAAGTTCCTTAAAACTGCACCAAACTTGTCCTTGCAGCTGTTGTTTATCTCTGTTAATCTGACAACAGCTAAATAGGAACTTCTGTTTGTATGGAGGGAAGCTCCAGTCTAGCAGAGTAAGAAGTGCCGCTGCAGCCAGCTGTGGCTGGGTGTAGCCCTCATACAATATTGTGGAACTGCTCATACTGAGACAGAGCGATGTATTTATTGTTATGGTAATATCTAAAAAAATCAGCCAATCATTAGGAGCTGATAAGATAAATGGAAAATGTTCTTGAAAAGAAAACTTTTATGAGAAGTGGAGGAGGCAAAGCAGAATAGAAAATAGGTCTGGCATGAAGCTAAGGGCAAAGCAGGAGGGTTCGACAGGCACCAGTTAGCACAGAGAAATGAGAACAATAGGAGACTATCTGAATAGCCCAAAGTCCTTTGGCTGCTCCCACCAGAAGGCATCTCATTGGCAGCTTCTACTAGTTTTCTCACAGCAAAAATTGTAGGTAAAGTATTATTCGCCCCCCAACCTAAGGTAGAGATGGGCTTCCTAGCATAGAAGAGAGAGTGGAGCTGCCCAAAACTTGTGAATTCTGCTTTGTAGGTAGTATCTAAACCTTCCAATTCCCAGAAAACAAAAAATTCTCAAAAAGTCTGTTCCCAGCAACTCTAATATGTGATGCCCCTGCCATGTAATGTATTCCCAGGAGCCCTGTGTGGTGCTGACCCTCTCTTTAGGTTAGGGAGGATCCCATGTCCTGTCACTCTCCTGCAGCCTCTGCTGCTCGGTCCATCTCTGGCTCATGCTTCAAAGCTCCGAGTCTCGTGCCAGCTGTCCCTCTGGGAGCTGTTTTTGTCCTGCAGCTGTTGCAGTCCTGGCTCTAGCCAGGCTTCTGGAGGCTCCTGTCCTTGCAGGTTGCCTCCAAGGTCCCCAGGCTCCTGGCTCTGCAGGAGTAAGCAGCTGTAGGTGTCCTGGTTTTGGTGTCCATAGCCCAGAATCCTGAGATCCCAGGCTAAAGCATGGCTTCTTGGGGTGTTGAGGTGTGCTATGCTTTGCTCTAGGACAGGGAAGCAAGTTCCCGTGGGAACTGGTGTGCCTGTACTTTTGGCTCTTGGTACTGTAATGGGATGGCTCTTGTAGAGTAGACTGAGGAGTTCAGCTTTCAGCACATATGGCTGAGCTGATTGCCAACCACCTGGTAGAGTTTTCCCATGAACTCCTTGACTCTTTCCCCCCCGCCAAAGATCTAATATGCTTCACCTTTCAGTATGTAGTTTGGAAAGTTTCAGAGAATTCCTTCAAAGAATACTCAAAGAACGAACAGGTCTTTGTCCTCAAAGATACTCTCTTCTTCCCAACTGGGTTATTGTTTTGCCCTTCACCTCTTCCTTCTCTTCCTCCTAAAAAGGCAGTGAAACAAAGAGAAACTGTCACGAATCAAAGACTACAGGGTTCACATAGCTTTAGTTTGCATCTTTGAAGCCATTTCCTAAAGTTAAAATCTTAAAGCCCAGGGCCAACGGTAATGACAAAAAAAGAAAAAAAGTTTTATCATTTTTAAACAATTAAACAGCTCTAGGACTCTTTAGGAAAGGAGAGCTAATCACCTGTCACAAATCTGTTCAATTAACATATGTCAGTTTTTCATATACTGGATGTGATCACTCACCCATGAAAATTAAATATGAGGAAAGGATTCATTCAGAGAATGCCAATCACCACTCAGCTAGAAATTTCACTCATTACTCAAGCCAGATTAGTTGAAAATGCAAGTCATCACAATGCGACAGCCGACAAGTGATTAAGATCTCAATCATTGCTCACTCCCATGCAGTTCTGTTTGTCAGAAGCTTTGGATGTCAGTTAATATTGCTCTTTCATCTCCATTAAAATGACACTTCCATGGTGTGATTGAATTCTAAAACAGTGCCCCAGTTTTAAGCCAGAAGTTATAAAGAAAGGAAAGAAAAAATAATGTAAAATTACAGACAGAATTAAAGATGAGATAAAGCCCTTAATTTTTACATAGTTAAGTATCTTGACAGTTTCAAGAATGGCTGACTAAATCTCTGCACATATCCCTGAGTTGCAGATAAATCCTTGGAAATCATTTAATGGAAATGCATATGCTTTTTTTTTTTTTATTGGCACAGTTTTTTATTTTCAGAGATCTAAATGCTGTTTGAGATTTACATACCTGCCTTTTGAATGCACTTTTGCCTTTTTACCTCTTTATTTTACTGAAAACTGAGCTTCTGCAGAAGTGATACTTGGCTCTGGAAATATATTCCTCAGCCATTTTATGGGCACATTAGAAATTGGGCCAAGGCTTGACTTCAGCCTTCTTTAAAACATAAGTATGCCATTGAGAGATAATTCAGGTTATCTTAAATCCTGTCAGTTGCTTTCTGCTAAAGGAATGTGAACAGTTGATTAATAGGAGGGACTCTGGAAGCAATGTTAGTGGAAAATACTAGTGGCATTTACTTTTCAAATCATTGAGGCTTGAACTGTTGTGGGCTATAATTGATCCCAAAGATTCTAGGTGGGAGGAAGCCTGAATCTGTGGGGTCCAACCCCAGAATGCTACTGATGGAAAAATGATGGCAAAAAGGTCTTCCTGTCCAACTTTTTTCTTTCAGCATCTTCTTGCTAGCTCTTCTTCCACTGATAGTTTATAGTTTATTCCATATTTTCACTTTTATAGTTTATTTTTTCACTTTTGGATGATTACTTCCTTTTTGTTGTTCCCAATAATATTGTTAGACATTACATATCTTTGCATATTTTCCACCTCCGCTTAGAAGAATTTCGAATCTATTTCTCCATTCTTGACTTTATTTTTCAAACTTACTGTCCAGTTTCAAACTTACTGTCTGTGTCCAGTTTTGGGCCTCCCAGTTTAAGAAGGTCATGGAACTGCTTGAGCAGAACTGTGGAACCGCTTGAGCAAGTCCATCGGAGAGCTACCAAGATGATCAGGGGACTGGAGCATCTCCCTTATGAGGAAAGGCTGAGAGACTTGGGTTTGTTCAGCCTGGAGAAGAGAAGACTGAGGGGGCATCTCATCAACACCTATAAATATCTAATGGGAGGGTGTCAGGATGATGGGACTAGGCTCTTTTCAGTAGTGCCCAATGACAGGCCAAGGGGCGACGGGCACAAGTTGGAACGCAGGAAGTTCCACCTCAATATGAGAAAAAGCTTCTTCCCTTTGCGGGTGCCAGAGCAGTGGCACAGGCTGCCCAGGGAGGGTGTGGAGTCCCTTCCCTGGGACATTCACACCCCACCTGGACGCGTTCCTGTGCCCCCCGCCCTAGGTGTCCCTGCTCAAGCAGGGGGGGTTGGATGAGGTGATCTCCAGAGGTCCCTTCCAACCCCTACTGTTCTGTTTTTCTTTCCATTCAAAATGTCCTAACAAGTTTAAACTTTTTGTACCCAAGCTGCTTCTCTTGGCTTACTACCAATGCAGCAATACTGGATAGATGTTTTTATCTTGAAATGCTTTGACTAAAGTGATATTCTCCCTGAATCTGTTGTTTTCTGCTCCTTCTGTCACCGGACTTTTTTTCCCCACAGGATTTTATTGTATACACTTTGGGGTATGTTGTCTATGAGCATTCATTTAATTCTGAGAGAATAATGGGAGTGTTGTGAAAAAGGGAAAGGTAGCAAGTCCGGTTAAAGAAGAAAACTTCAAGAAGAATTAGTACTTAATAAAAAGAAACAAGAAGAAAGATTATTTGTAATGGTTTCTTGAGTGCTGGATCTGACAGTGTTCGCCATGAAACTAAAACCAAGTAATGTTAAATACTGGGAACTGCAACGACACTCTTCATTTTCTGTCACGTCATAAGGAAACTGAATGTGAATTTTAGCTCTTTTGAAGTGTCAGGCCAGAATAATAATATTTGTTACCTTTTGATGAAGGCAAAGCTCTGACAGCATTACATATAAATAAATAAATATTGAAGTTTCTGTTAAGACTTCTGAAAAAGCTTTTTTGGAAGTTACAGGATAGGATATGGGTAGTAAAACTGCTATGTAAGGTAGGTGACAATAATGGCAGGCCCATCGTAGCTTTCATAGCTTCTGCCACATGTGTCTATCAAAAGTGAAAATACGGATTTTGTGAAAGATCTTTGAAATTATTTTAAAGGAACCAGGTTTAAAAAGCCAGCAGACTACTTTGTTCATATTCTGGGAAGCCTGATACTGAGCTTCTTAGTTAAAGTTGAGAAGACTTCTAATTCCTTTAATTGCTTTTATGTTTGCTGAATTTTTCACATTTTATGTAAAAATTCCTCAGGTATGAGCATTACCTGAAGTGAGATTTTGAAAAAAAAAATATATCTGAAAACAACTGGGGCTATCTGGAATCTGGAAAAATGTTCTGTTGGAATAAAATTCCTGTAATCACTTATTGTGCAGCTGTTACAAGAAGCTGTGGGGGAAAGGGAGGGAAGCGGAGGCAATTTGGCATGGAGCTGTCACCCTCTGAGAACCAGTAAAGTTTTCTTCAAGTTGGCAAGTATCTGCTAAATGCCTTGGCAATCAGTTATTTTTGATTTGCCTTGGGAATTACACATTGTGAATGACACTGTGTAAACACGTGTGTTCTGCACAGCTGTGCCGACGAGAGGATGCCATCCCGCATCTGCGTTAACCGCCTGGGGAAATAGGATTATGCACGCTGGGTGATCGAAAAGACCGGTCAGCTGTAGGGTTCCTGTATGCATGAAACTAGTGAAGCAGGGTTCAGCTTTGCACATTCGTATACATCAGTGGTACAACTTGCGTGTGAAAATCGGGAAGGGTGGCTTGCATCTTGCACTAGGATTTGCTGCACGGTAATACAACTCCGCTGGCACTAGAGGTCAGCACCCAGCTACCGAAAACAGTCCTGCAGTCTCTGCACAGAAGCGTATTTCATTACCTCAGGTGAATCTGGGAAGGGAAATGTGCTTTAATAAATATAGTACATTAAATGTATCCTGGTAGTTGCTCAATACAGTTGAAAACACTTTTATTTGAGGCTGCTGCCTTTGCACGGCGGTGACATTTTGACTCCTGCTTGACTGGGTTGAAAGTTGCCTTGATTATCTAAGTTTAGTGGATGTTGTTTTCAAGTTTGGTAAATCTATAAGAAACTGTTTTTAAGGTTCTATTTCATAACTTAGGAAGCTCAATCTTTAAAGAAAATTGTGTTTGAAGTAAAATTTTCTGTTAGTGACAGTCTATTACTGTGTAATTCTGAGGTTTCAACTAGGGCAATTGGACTGTAACCTAATGCTGTGTTGTCTTGTTTTACCCCTGCTGTCTGTGTCATACGGCTCTTTCATACGGCTTGACCAATTTGTCTTAAAACTGGCTAAATTCCTTACTCCTGCTCTTTCTGCTGAAACACTTGCCTAGATCCTCACCCTGTTGATGGCAACTTTTTAAATATCTTGAATAACTATGTCTAGACATGTTTGTTCTTGTGTCACCTTGCACAGCTCTTCTCCCTCCAACCCTCTTCCAGTGTGTGTCTATAGAGTAACTTCATATCCTTGTTCATATCCAGAAATCTGAGACTTTTAAATTACACCCTTCACCTCATTACCTCCAATTACAGAGGCTGCTCCTCCTCCTTATGCCACAGTGTCGGGATAAAAGGTGGCGTTGACAGGACAAGTATTTGTCTTCTGCTTGTCAGGAACAAGAGCCCCCTGTTTAATGCCTGTTTCCCATCCAGACTCCTCTGAGTCACTGTCCCAGGAACTCACAGGGGGCATGGAAAGAATCAACACAACAGGGATAGGGTTTCTTCTGGCAGGGAAACATGTCTTGAGAATTCTTGAGTGCTGCTAGTGGTTCCCGAGAAGCTGGGTTACACTTGAACAGTCTCAATCACAGCATTTTGCTTGTCAAGATTTATATGAATTTTCCTTGGACTGCTTTGTGTAGTTTGGCACACTGTGATTTAGTTTGAAGCCTTGTGTCTGAACATAGTTAAAACCAAAACGTCAACTTTCTGCAGAATTACTGTTGCTGACGTCTACAATGATGAATATGGCTCAAGTTTGCTCACAGCTTGTTACAAGTTTGCGTAACAGCAAACACTGTTTGCTAGAAGTTCATAACTGTCAATAAACTTGAGCTCAGTTTCAGGTCAACAAAATAATATTAAATGCATATAACAAAACTTCAGAGCAGGGGAAGCTTCTTTTCCCTTTTATCAGAGAGATTTTGCTGTGTTGATACAACACAGTGCACGCAGTAGACAGCAGATTGTCCCAGTGAAGATGGTCTTCTGTGGCTTCAGGACTTCCTTCCCTTCCTCAGGCGCTTAATACAAGTTTTCCACTCAGATATCCCTCTGAGAAAAGGCTAGAAACTATTAAATCCTTCAGTGGAACACCTGAATTTGATGTGCTCATGAAAAAAGTAGTGGTTACTTGATGTGTAACAAAAGACGGGAGGACATCCTGCAGTTTAAGGGAGGTATGTAAAGTAATCATGAAATGAAGCACGCTTTGAGGGTTTAATCTATTGTACAATACCATCATTTCTTGTGAATATGTACAGAGGCTGTGGAGCAGAGTTACACCTCAGAAAATAAACTCTGAACAGCTGTTAGTGCTGAGTCTGTTTTATAGTATTCTGCCTCCCTCAAACCATGATAGCCTGCTGCCAGTGGTCCTCCTGGCCTAGCTCAACCAGGAGAAACTCCTGTGCTGACACTTGCCATCCTTCAGGGAGGTGCAGGTGCCAGGTCTGAGAGAGGTTTGAGCCCTCACAGCTTTCCTTTGCTCTAATGTCCCTGGGTTGCCACCATCCAGTAGTGACTGAGATAGACTCATAATTTGTTCTGGGATCTGAGAAACTGCACAGTGGCTAAAGGTGAGGGGTGAGCACAGCAGCTGAGGACTGAGTCCTAAGCAATGACCCCAGTGTAGCCATTTCCAAACTAAAGTCTAAAGCTTGGTAAATTCTGGTACTTGGGTGTTAAATAAGAGAAAGTGCTGTACAGCATGGGTATACAAGGTAGCACAGTCTACCTCTGTTGTATCAGACCTCTCTGCTTTAACTTCTCTGGGTACCAAAATATTCCTACTCTTTGGTGACTCTGGTTTATTGTGCACAGCAGCAAGGCTTTTCCCATGCTTTTGCACAATATGAGCTGCCTGTTTGCGACTTCCAGAAATAACTTTGATCTTTTTCACTTCATAGTGGCGTAAGCACAAACTTCCCCAGCCTCGAGGGTGCTATAAAGATTTGCTTTTCAGAGCTGGAGGTAATAATAACTGAAGCAAACTCTGCACTGACATTAGTTACTTTTTAGTTTGGATGGTACTGAAAAAAATGTAGATCTAAGCGGAAGAATGATGTGGCTCACAATAAGTGCCTCAGTCTCTTTACTATCTGGAAGTGGTTTTGGTTTAAAAAATTAAGATAAAATTAATTAGAATTAAATAAAATTAAGCTGAAAAATTAAATCTATTTGAGGTGATATGGTAGTTTCTTGAGAGCACAACTTTCAGGTAGTTGTAAACATACTGTGTGCAATACTTAACAAACCAGCTTTTAATTTTCTCTGTATTTTATAAAATGCATTAGTTGAGCCTAGTGTTTGAATTCTTGTTTCCTAAAGTAGGGTATTCGAGTGTTTTCTCTAGGCTCATTTATCATTACTCCTTTCTAAATGCGGGTCATTAAACTCGTTAAACATGGATTTTTGCTAGCAAACCCCTACTAGCTTGGTTGCATGTATGCACGCTGTATGTTGTTTTCCATGTTCAAACCCTATGCCTTTTGGCTTTCTGTGAAGAACTGGGCTGCTTTAAAATCTGACTTGCTGAGATCTTTTCTTCATTGTTTAGAGGAAAAAAATTTCATATTTACCTTTTGATCTTCTTATTTAGATCAGTAAGGTCATATCAAACTCATGAAATTGGTGTGATGATCTGGCATGGGTCTTGTTATCACAGAATCACAGAACGGTAGGGGTTGGAAGGGACCTCTGGAGATCACCTCATCCAACCCCCCTGCTTGAGCAGGCACACCCAGAGCAGGGGGCACAGGAACGCATCCAGGCGGGGTTTGAATGTCTCCAGGGAAGGGACTCCACACCCTCCCTGGGCAGCCTGTGCCACTGCTCTGGCACCCGCACAGGAAAGGAGTTTTTTCTCATATTTAAGTGGAACTTCCCGTGTTCCAACTTGTGCCCATTGCCCCTTGTCCTGTCATTGGGCACTACTGAAAAGAGCCTAGTCCCATCATCCTGACACCCTCCCATTAGATATTTATAGGCATTGATGAGATGCCCCCTCAGTCTTCTCTGCTCCAGGCTGAACAAACCCAAGTCTCTCAGCCTTTCCTCATAAGGGAGATGCTCCAGTCCCCTGATCATCTTGGTAGCTCTCTGCTGGACTTGCTCAAGCAGTTCCATGGCCTTCTTAAACCAGGGGGCCCAAAACTGGACACAGCACTCCAAATGTGGCCTCACCAGGGCAGAGTAGAGGGGGAGGATAACCTCTCTTGATCTGCTGGCCACACTCCTTTTAATGCAGCCCAGGACACTGCTGGCCTTCTTGGCCACAAGGGCATGTTGCTGGGTCATGGTCAGCTTGCTGCCCACCAGCACTCCCAGGTCCTTCTCAGCAGAGCTGCTTTCCAGCAGGTCAGCCCCCAACATGTACGGGTGCAGGGGGTTGTTCCTCCCCAGGTGCAGAAGAGTTATGCTTAACCTTACTTTTAGACCCAGAAATGAATAGACTTCATAAATGAATACAGAATATAATTTAATAAGATTAAAATGAAGGTTCATTGAATTAAAAATGAAACCTCTGCTGAACAAACAGAAGAATACATAATGAGCACTCCAAGGAAGCTCTCCTGTTTATGACAGCAGAATGTAGCTACTGCGGGGAGATTTAAGTACATAATTCCTATTGAATCCTAAATTCAGTGGGTAAGCTTTACACCTCCCTAAGATGACCTTACTGGTTTTGAAAATAGACGTTCAAAAACTATCTTGGCCATATATGTTAGCTCTCACTTTCATGATAATTACAGTATTTTGTTTTGTTGTTTTTTAGCTGCAACCATGGTGGAAGCTGGAAGAGACAAGAAAAACCCAGATGAATTTGCAGTGGCATTGGATGAAACTCTTGGAGACTTTGCATTTCCAGATGAGTTTGTCTTTGATGTATGGGGAGCAATAGGTGATGCTAAGCAAGGGCGACTGGAATGAGAACTGTGCAGTTTATCAATTCCTATTTGAAAATGCAAAATGATTTTCAAACTTATACATCAGGATTTTAATACTTTTCTTGATATGAATCCAGGGCACTCTATATAAGCATTCTTATCTGAAACTTTCTTTTGCAAAGGAAGGTTTATAATGGAAATATGAAGATAAACCCAAAGTTCTGACAACTGTACATTTAAAACAAACATTTAATTTACATGTAGAAATCACTGAGGAGTGTGTCGAGGCAATATATTTATACAGACATTTTATGAAAATCAGGTATTTTTTTATTGTGCATACACTTTGATATCAATATTCTGGAGAATGTTAGACATATGCAACAAAGAGTTTGGATTATCTTATCTCTTCTTTAGAAAGGTTTATAAACTTGTTGAAAAACTACCTAGCTGCGCGCTGTACTTCCCTGATCTTCTGTTGTCCTTATGTGTTCGTGTACACAGAGAGCTGTGGAAAACCTAAAGCCTTAGGTTTTTGTACAGTTTGACCTGGATGTAGTCTTTTCCATAGACAAAGCTGGGAAGAAGCTACCCTGTTTCTGAAGAACCTGAGTTCAGGGGAAAAAAAGTATTCCTCTGAAACATAAGAACGAAGATCTTTAATGATAAAGACTTATTTAATTTGAGTCATAACGCACGCTGTCTGGGTATTACTGAGATGAGTAACTGTAGTAGAAGTGCTTAAACCAGGAAGCTGCTGATTTATTCAGATGCCATATTACTGCAATATGAACTGCATAGGAAGAAACAAATGTTAATTTTGATTACTGTTCATATATTTGAATAATATCTGTGATCTGGCACTGGAGACTGTAGTGTATAACTAAGTGCTTAATTGATCTTTGCATGTGCTATATGATTTGCTGAGATCCTATGCAGTTCCCTCTTGTCTGGTTTTTTTCAACGTGGCAACACAGGAGAGATGTTGAAGGTGTTCCAACCTGGAAGATCTTATTGTAAAGTCACAAACAACTGCAGTTTGGATAAAAATTAAAAATACATTAAACTAATTTTACATGTTAGGATTTCCAATCATATTGTACATAAACATTTACTTTAACTGATAATATTTTACTAATATCAAATTATTAAAAATGAACTGTCGCTTAACCCATCTGTTACGTCTGCATTTTTCCTCCTGTTCACTCTGTATTTAACGAAGAGCAATGCAATAAGTTTTGTTTTTACTCATAACTAGATTCTTTATTAGTTTTTACTGTGCTTTGTTTTAATCAGGACAGACATTTTCTCATTTGTTTAGAAAAAGCTATTTTCAAGTGATTATTATAGCCAAATAACATGCCATGAGTGTAGTTGAAAATAAAATTGAACAGGAATGTGGGGCCTGACCTGGGAAGGTGCCATAGCTTTTTAGTATTTTTATATTTGCATAAGCATAGAACATAATAGGTATTTAAAAGTTTTTTTCTAAATCACTACCTAGTTACTTTTCTTTTGTGAGGAAAACGTCTTTCACTGTCTTGCAGAGATTTCTTTAAAATAAAGACTGTGTCAATAAGTTTACAAGTTCTATGTCAGTGATTTTTCTTTTTGTCTAAAACCATGACACTTTGAAGTATTATTGAGAGAACAAGTCCTCATTCTCTTAACTGTGTTATTTAGGAAGGCTCCTAAACCCCACTTCAGTGTTTTACACATGTTACAATAAGTGAGTATTTTTTCTAGTTATGAAATATTGCATGAAGTCTTATAAATACTGTTCAGTGGTCTGCCAATGGGGATAATCTCCTGTTTCATAAACGCTGTTCTGAAGATTTTGCTCTGAATATTGTCCTCTGATTTAAGGACAAGTTTTCACGTAATATAGATACTCCTTTTTACAAAATGAGTAGTACAGAGCGGTATGCAGGTCATATATTTTATTGTATTTAAGAAGTTCAAAGGTGTCAAAATTTCTCTTAATTGTACAGTGCATCATAAACACCAGTGTGGGATGAAGTCTGTATGCATCTTCAAACAGGTGTGATCATTATCAACTTCTATATGTAGAAATACATATAGATACAAAAATTTAGGCTGTTTTCAAGATAAGAGAAGTAAAAATATGTAATTTTACAAGGAAATTTGAACTTTAGTAAAACTTGAAAACAAAATTAAAGAAACTTTGTAAGGAGGTCTGTCAATTTTATACCTCCCATTGCTCTAGCTGGGGCTGTGAGGTGGTATTATTTTGACAAAGGAGTGTAATTATAGGACAGAGAGCACAAGGGGGATAGCATTTCTCTGTATTTAATAATTGCAAATCCGAGCCCACGCTCTTCCATTGCAGTTTGTGTCTGGCACAGGGCTACTTTAACTAATGTACTCTTGGTAATGAAGAATGAAGGTATCGTGAGGCCTATTATTTATTCTTTAAACTTCTTTTAGGTGAAAAGGAAAAATGACATGCCAAGAATTCCCTGTTGGTTTTAAATTGTTTTCTATAAAACTCAAATATAAAATTTTGTGGAAAAGTTTATGTACACTAATGTTAGTAACCAACATGCCGCTGATTATAAAATCATTTAAAGTTAATAATTCCTTCTTAAACAGCAAAAAAAGATGTATTATGGAAGAGTCATATTATAAAATAATACATGAAATGTTACCTGTAGCAGATCGTGTGTTTTGGCTGTTAATTTTATTTTGAGAAATTAACGTTGTTCAATCAATTTATCCTCAGAGGATAATTTGTCTTATTACACTGGCAAAATAGCGAGATAAAAATAATCTCTGGGAGATGAAAATAATCTCTGAAGCTCTAATTCTGTACGGAGCTGTCTCTTGTCATAGTGGCCTATCTTTGTGCAGTTTATTTTAGAACTAAGATTTAAATAGTGATTGCAGTTTTACTAGCATTTACTTGAATAAAGTATGTTGATATGTCTTAATATTTTTTCTGAGTTCTCACACTATTTCCAGCATGTAAGACCTAATGGCACCACTACCCAATTTAGTAGATTGTTTGCATTTTCCAGCTATGCATGAATAAGTTGTCACATGAAAATCATACTTCCTTATAAAGTATGATAAATACTTCTTGCTCTTTGTAATGATTTCTGTAGTAAATTAATGATTTCTGTAGTAAATTAATGTTTTACTAATGAAATGCAGCCTGCGGATCCCTTTAAAACATAGTCAATAATGACACTGAAGCCTTTGCACGCTTTTTAGGGTGAAAATGTTGTTAAATGTCGCTGCAAAAATACCCCAAATTCATTTGAATTACTAATTCTAGTTAATATAAGTATGATCAGAGAGGACCATAAACGCCTTGTTAGTGTGTGTTGCAGGTGGAGGTGAACATTGGTGAATAGTCCTCTCAAAATCGGAGGTGGGATGAGACAAGGTAGTAAGTCAGCCTGAATGCTATTCTAAAAGTAACTGATGCTCATTCTTATCATTTGGTGCACAGTTTGCAGGGAGCTGGCAGGTATAGGCAATTGTTTGTGTCTTTACTTCCAGCCTTACTGCTATATTCAAGATGATGGAAAATACACCACTATTTTCCTCTGTAAGCAATACTCTTTAGGTGCAACAAGGGGATTTAATGAAATCTAGTGTTCATAAAGTTCTGAGCTCATAATCTTAAAAATATGATGTGATGAATATTTCACACTTTTAAAGGAACTAATTTTGCAAATTACATGTCTTTTGTGACACCTTTAGTATGCCAGATGTTGCTTCAGTTAAATTTGATTTTATGCAACCCTATTCATAATAAAGTTGTTATTCAAAGGGCTATTAATGTAATCAATGTATTTGGGAAAATCTCATCTGCTATTCAGATTTGCACCTTGGTTTGAATAATACATTTATTCTTATTTCTGTATATGACTTTCTAAACAATTTTCTATTTCCTTTTTATTTTTTTTAAAGATAAAAGTAATATAAAGTTTTAAAAACCTTGTTCTTTTTATTTGAGTGAAATATTAATCTTAAAGTTAAGCTGATTTATAATATTTTGTTAAGAAAAGTCTATCAGGCAAGATGTAAAGCAGGGTATAAAGTTTTTAAAGTGCCATCTGTGATGACAAAAAGCAAATTGTAAGGTTTTTTTCTGCTTTTTAAGGTGAACTTCTGTTACTTTTCAAATTGCGTATTGTTCTTCATGAAAACAGCTCTGAGAATTTGTATTCCAAAGTCTGAATATTGTAGTAAAATGATATATTACTCTTAGTTTTCTTTCTGCCAAGAGATATTTCAGAACAATTAGAATTCAGGGTGTTGACTGTTTGCCCTTTTGAAATCAAAGGCATGTTTGCCATGAACTTCAGAACTCAACTCTAGCAATCAGAGCTTAATCTGAAATTTATATTCAGTATTGTTCTTTTCCAATTCTCTGACTCCCTGTGTTTGTAAGGCATTTTGCCTTTAGACGTTATCCTTTGAAAGATCTGTGATTTAGTTTATGAAAAGATGAAAACAATTACAGGCTTGGAAGTCAAAGATAGGGAGAATCCTCGACGTTTCTTGAAGATGCTCGTAAATATGAACAGTCTTTCATTAAAAAACACGCAGCCTGTACAGACTTGTCCTCAGAAAAGGTAGATTCAATGTGTGATGTTCGGGGAATGACAACTAAAAAGAAAAAGATTGAGACAGCATAAATGTAAAGAAAATATCCTTTTCTTTAATTGACAAACATGCACTGGCTTTAAATAGAACAACACAAGGTCTGTAGATTGAACAGAAACAACCTCCTGATGTTTTTAGGCTGCCCTCTGTCTCCGTTCTTGTTGCTTGTAAACAGGTTGTGAACAGCTTTTTCACTTTTCTTTAAATAACAGCAGTCCTTACCTAATCTCTATTGCTATCTAAGAGCTCTTTCAGAAAAATGTAGCTGCTAGTTTTGCAGCTGAATCATTAGTCTGTGGGGTTCTCCCAGTTCCTGAGAACTAATGCAGCTTTTCAAGTTGTCATAAACTTTATTTTGCTATTGAAAGAGGAAAAAATCAGGTAGAAATAAATGTCCACTTTTTTTTTAGAAGAACGGGTATATAGCAGTTCCACTTTTTAGAGTCATTACTGCAGTACTTCTGCTGCAGTGAGCTGTGTGTGGGATGCTGAAGAGTAACAGAGAAGATATCAGGTAAAATCTGTTGTCTGAAAAATATGCCAAAACAATCACCACGTAGTAAGAATGCTTTGTAAATTATTAGGAAATCATCATTGTGGAAAAAAGTGTAACTGCTATTCAAAAGCACAACAGGTAACCCCAGCTCGTGGCATAAGGTAAAAGTTTTCCAAAGCTCAGATGAAGAACATGACCTGTCCAAGCCATGAGCAGCCAGCTTCTCCAGGAGAATGCTGTGGAAAATTATGTCAAAGGTTTTACTAAAGTCTGGGTAGACAACATCCACAGCCTTTCCTTCACCCACTAAGCAGGTCACACTAGAGCTAGTTCAAAGTTAATCCCTGACACAGATTAGTGTGAATGTTGGGTACTTGGCCCCGGTGGTTTTGGCAGCAGACCTGCTTCTGTGGTTCCTTGACTTCTTGCCAGGGTGCACCCACTGTTGGGTTTGCGTGGCAAGGTTTTGCTAGTGGAGACAGGTGTTACAGGAGTGGCTTCTGTGAGAAGTTGCTTGAAGTTTCCCCCATGTCCAACAGAGCCAATGCCAGCTGGCTCCAAGATGGAGCCGCTGCTGGCCAAGGCCGAGCCCATCAGTGACGGTGGTAGCGCCGCTGGGATAACATAGTTAAGAAGGGGGAACAACAACAACAAAAAAAAGACCTGCACAATTGCAGCTGGAGAGAGGAGTGAGAATGTGTGAGAGGAACAACTCTGCAGACACCAAGGTCAGTGAAGAACGAGGGGGAGGTGGTGCTCCAGGTGCTGGAGCAGAGATTCCCCTGCAGCCTGTGGTGAAGACCATGGTGAGGCAGGCTGTCCCCTGCAGTCCATGGTGGAGCAGAGATCCACCTGCAGCCCGTGGAGGACCCCACACCAGAGCAGGTGGATGCCCAAAGGAGGCTGTGATCCTGTGGGAGGCCCACGCTGGAGCAGGCTGCTGGCAGGACCTGTGGACTTGTGGAGAGAGGACCCCATGCTGGAGCAGGTTTGCTGTCTCATGAAGAGCTATAGCCCGTGGGAAGGACCCACATTGGAGAAGTTCATGGAGGACTGTCTCCCATGGGAGGGACCCCTTGCTGGGGCAGGGGAAGAGTGTGAGGAGCCCTCCCCCTGAGGAGGAAGGAGCAGCAGAGACAGCGTGTGATGGACTGACAACAACCCCCATTTCCCTTCCCCCTGTACCGCTGGAGGGGAGGAGGTAGAGAAATCAGGAGTGAAGTTGGGCCTGGAAAGAAGGGAGGGTTGGAGGGGAAGGTGTTTTCAGATTTAGTTTTTATTTCCCATTACCCTACTCTGATTTGATTGTTAATAAATTAATTTCCTCAAGTTGAGTCTGTTGTGCCCATGACAGTAACTGCTCAGTGATCTCTCCCTGTCCTTATCTTGACCTGTGAGCTTTTCGTCATATTTTCTGTCCCTTGTCCAGCTGAGGAGGGGAGTGATAGAGCGGCTTTGGCAGGCACCTGGTGTCCAGCCCAGGTCAACCCAGCACACCTGTTAATGTTTACGAGGAATGTGGTCTCATCAATGCAGCATATAAATTAAGCCTGGGTTTTTTTTATCTTGGACGTTAACTGTATTTTTTTCTCTTTGGAGGGCGATAGGTTTGTCTGAACGTAAAGGTTACAAACAAGAGTCCCCAAAGCTTTTCTGTTTGTGGGACTGTGGGCTGTTGTGTTTCTCTAGTCATTGCATGTCTGAACTTTTCACAGAGGCAGAGAGAATGAAAACAAGATTCACAATTCAAATTTTTGATTACTAAATATGCTTTATATTGACTTATTTTTTTCTGTCTTCCTTTGGGATGAATAGTTAAATATTTTGTTATTAATGTTTCTTTTTGGAGTGTGAACTGCATTAATTAACTACTTAAAAGAAATCAGGTATTTGAATTTCAGATGAGTTCTAATTGGAGAAACATATTGCACCACAATACTTGGCAATATCTAAGAATGCAAGTTTCTGCTTACTAAAAAGATTGTTTTATTAAGTATTCGCAAATCTTTTTCATTGTCTTTCTAATAAGGAAAGAAGTTTACAGAATGGTGAACAGCCAGGGAGGAAAACTTTTAGTTTAGTGGAAAAAACTTTTAATGACAGACTTACGGTTACAAGTTGTGCTTGTAACACAGATGATCTAACAACGATTTGTCTAATCCTTTCACTTGACAACTCTTCCAGTAAAGGCATCAATTTGTGCCTCATACATATGAACTCTCTCTGGCTTGAAATGGCAAAGCAAGCATGGTAAATCCATTGTAAGTCATACTCTCCAGGCATTCATAATATTGAAATCTCTATCAACCCATCACACATCCTTTTCCAAATATCCTTATTTTCACAATGTGGATTTTGTTGCCAGTGAGTATTTTTGCAGATAATTTTAATTGCTGAGCTTAAGTTTTGAAACCAGTAAGCCTTTTTTGAAGTATCTCTTTGTAAGCTAATTTTTTTAATTATCAGGTACAGAAACTGTTCAACAGAACGACATAAATGTCAGCTCTGTTGGTAACAATACCTGAAATGCCCAATGGATGTTTGCCATTAGCGTGAACAAACTTGGTAGTGAACAAATTCTAATTGTAGGACTGCAAAAGTCGAGGCTGACTTCGTCCTTTCTATGTTAACAAAATAGCATGTTGTTTTATGGTTGATATGTTTTCATTATCTATAAATTGAACCAGGAAAGAAAGGGACCAACTATGATCAAAACAAATGTTATGAAGTTAAAAGTATAACCTCTTTCCAGGACCAGAAGCGTTGCTAATTGAGGTGAAACTAGATAGCCATGATACCAGTACAAATGCTTTCTCATTTGGTAAAGAATAAGCTAATCCTTTCCTTTCAATATCACAGATAAGTGAATGTCATTTTAATGTTACTTGTCTGTTCAAATGTAGTGAACTGTGTACTATCTATTGAATGTGCAGCTTTCTTGCCAAGGTTCTTGGCTGGAGTGAATTGCCACTAAGGAAAGATTCATGAAACTCAGCTCAGATTGATGGTTTGGTCCATAGGGTCTGAGGCAGCTAAAGCATTGCCTGAGGGGGAAACAACTTTTCTCTTGAGTTATGCTAATGGTCAAACTATTGAGCTAGAGAGTTTACCAGAAAACTTTTTCAAGAATTGATCTTGGGACTGATCTCTCTCTCTCTTGGTTTTGGTTTTGTGGTTTTTTTTTTTTGTTTGTTTGTTTGTTTGTTTTAAGAGAAAAATAAAAAAGACCTTGGCACAAAGAATAGGCTTAGGTTAATGATATTGCTGATGACACAAACTGGGAAAGATGACATGACTAAAAAGAATAGTGGAATATTATCCAAGAAGATGGCCTTTAAAACTTGACTAATAGAATTTTAATAGTTTAAAATGAAAGGTCATAACTTCAGGGACTAGTAACTGAGGGAAGGTCTTCATTTGAAATGATGGATGAAAAATACCTTGATGCACTAGTCATTCACAGAATGACTGTAAGCCACTAGAGGGCTGCATCTAGGGAAAAATGACTGTGGTGTGCATCACGGGGAGAAAATGAAGGAGAAGCTGGGAGGTAATGATGTTATCCAGAGCAATGGTGAGATTTTTCTCTGCAACAGTGTGCTCAGGGCAGGCTTCCCGTTTTAGAAAAAATGCCTAGTAAGATGATCACGAGAATCTTTAAAGACAGAGCTGAAGAACCTGCATTCTTTGGCACAGTAAAAACGACAAAAATTGTGTTAGGGTGGCAAAAATTTTGAAGAGGTAAGAGTTCTTCAAGCTAACCAACTGCATTGCCAAAAATACATGTGCGTATTTTGTAGCCATGAGCTGCCTTCAGTCTGGAAACACTAAGAAGGATTTCTAACCATGAATGGAACAGTGCAATGGAAGGGTATGGGGACAAAACCCAGACAGGCTTTAGGGCAGAACTTCAACCTTTGTGAAGAGAAGTTACATGATTTAGTTGCTGGAGTACCAGCAAACAAGATGTGATCGCCCAGTAGATTCCTTCTAGTCCAAAGAATTACGTTGGCTGTGTTGAATTACCAGGTGTTTCAAACTTTCCCAGGCTTATTTAAATGTGGACAGATTTGGAAAGGTCGAATAGGGTTATAAAGAGTGAAGGAACTTGCCTTTTTGGCTGAAGTACAATGCCGAAGTCTGCTTGAGGTCTCTTAGCAGGGTAGGCGATTTGGGATTTTGCTGCTCCAAAGGTGTGAAGGGAGATGGCTAAACCAAGGCTTTATTTCCTACTGTGTGCCAAAAGAAGGGGAGCGGTGCCAGGGAAGGGAAGGAGATGCCTCTGGAGAGTTAAGCTTGTTACTACTGCTGGGGCTTGGGATGATCACTTCGCCAAGAGCTATTGACTTTTCCTTCAGTGGTAGCTAGATCCTGATTTTTGTATGGATTTGGTGCACCACAGTAACTTTTCTGTCCTAGACCTGTGCTGCACTACAACTTTTGAATGCAGAGAAGGAGTCTGCCATGGTTTCGTCCTACCCCCAGGAACAGCTGAGATAAGTTCTGGTCTTCAGCAATATTCAGGTGTAGGCACTGAATTGTCCAGGACATGTGAGGGGGAAGAGCTAAGTTCTGCCTATCTTCTAGCTGTGACCGAGTGAAGAAAGGGTGCAGACAACATAGAGTCTATTGGTCATGCTGCAGAGTGTTGCTTGTGACACTATTTTTTCCGTTCTCTAGATTTCTAGTCTCTAGTAAATACAAAAATATCTGAGATTTGTACCTTGCTAAACTCACTACAATATGCTCATCCCCTGTATTTCTGGCCTTTCAAACTTGTGGTTAGTCTCTTAAATGATCAAGGGAAAAGGAATTAGTAAAATATCCTTGGCTGTGATCTGTATTCAACTCTGTGTTGAACATCCATTATTTTTATGGCTATAATAAAATGAAAAGCAGTGTAACAGGTGCCTTGGGTTTTCAATTAAATCACTAATACATATGCAAGAAGATAGCCTGCCTCAACAGTATTTATAGGGAAGAGAATATTTTTCAAGATTTGTTGCAAATTGTTATTATGTGTTATTTATCTGGCATTTGGAAATGGGGGAGTGGAGTTGCAGGAATGCTGCTTTATTGCTTGCAGGTGGAATGTGTGATAATCAGCCTGACCACTCTGCAATATTTCTTAATGATGACAATTATCATTGCATAAATATATGGCTTTATAAGCTTGATGAACAAGACTGTAGTCACTGCTGGTTTTAGTAAGAAGGTGGTTAGTGTTCACAGAAGGGCCTGAATGTGTATTTACAGCTTTGCGGCATTATTTTTAAGAGAAAAGTTGATGGCATGAGTGAAGTGTGTAAATTCCTGTTTTATTTCGATGGTTTGAGGGTGGGGGGTAGTTGCTTTACTCATTGTTTCCAAACTGCTTTCTCCAACATTCTTTATTTTCTTCATCTTTGCTCCATGTCAGAATCATGCCTTTAACAGTTTCATTTGCTTACAGCCTTCATTCTTCTCCTTTGTGCCTCTAGGCTTGCCAAACGACACTGAACAATAAGGGAGTCGCTTTGTCCACCCAGCTTAGCTTTTGTCAGGCTTTGCATTACAGCCCATTTTTCTATTCTTTCCAGCAGTATCTTGTATTTGAGGCATCACTGTTCATGACAATCAGTCTGAAAGAACAGTCTTATCACACTGCTTTTACAGGTCTGTTATTCCTTGTATGTGAACAATAGACTGCCCAGTATCTTATTATGTTTCCACCATAACAAACGCAAATACAAAAGTCATCTCAATATTGGAGCATGGAAGTTGGCTGATTAAAAAAATAATAATTACCATCCTGACACATTATCTGCTTCAGCTCTAAGGCAAGTGGCAGTTTGGGAAGTGTTTTATTAAGTCTTCACTCCCATACGCAGAGTAAGTAATAGGGCCTAATAGCAAAAAGGCCAGCTAGGATTAGTATGAGACAGGTGGTGTTCATGTATGTAATGCAGCCACTTTACTCTTAGCACTAAATTCCTTTTATTGAATTGTTTTATTGCAGAAAGAATTTAATCTTCTATTACTGACAGCACTTGAATAAATGAATGAATAAAATAATGAATAACCGTGAACCATTTGGTCTGTGAAGTTGACAGCAGGATTGCTATCTCCTTTCTTCCCAGGGCCACTCCATCTCCCATGGTCTCACATCCAAGATCCCTTGACTTTCCGGTTTACCAAATTGGTGTTTGCTAGTTTACATAGAAACAGACGTAGGTAACAAAAACTTGTTTATTATAATTAATTAGGATTTCATACTGTTTCTTTATGCATCATCTGAAATTGTTATCTTCTTAAATCTCATCATGTAGAAAAAATTGCCAAAAACTTAAGCTAGACTGGAGCGTTGAATTGTTGCAAGAGATCCTCATCTGTCATAAATAGTTCTCAGAACATTACCCTCAAAGTCATCACAGAAAGTACTTTAGAATCCATGGCAACTGGCTCAAAAGCATTAGAAAACAAACTGAAATTATTTATACCTGACACTGGCACTGTGTGGATAGAAAACAGGTCCTGTTGAGTGGACAGACAATGCAAGTTTTATGAATTTGAGAAGTTTATTTCCTACAGCCCATCACTGTGAATTATATATAAAGGGGTGATGACTGATGACAGGGTTAAGTAAGCAGAAAAAAATATTTCTATTTAAACACTTCAATTTATGGAACAGGAATGTATTTACTTTATCTGGTAAAAGAATTCTTATTTATTGTTTGTAGTGTAGTAAGCCTGGATTTTCATATCAGGTTTCCACTGTCTGAGGAGGTTCATAAATCTACTCTCAAGCATCTGTCCTGAAAAGCATATAATCTAAGTCAAGACTAGCTATGTATAGACAAAAGCATAATGCAAAACAACTAGGGAACTGAAAACTAGAGCTTAACAGTAGATTTTTTCCAAATGCCTCAGGGAACAAGGATTTTCAATGTTTTGCACGTGTCTCATGGAACACACTGGACAGAGCAAGCTGCACAACTCGGACCTGCCTTCACCCTGGTTTTCCTCCTAGATTCTGTTTTCCCACAGTTCCGTATGATTAACTTTTAGTTGGTAGGATTTACAAGAAAAAAAAGCATTATATTTGCTTACAAACATAGGGGATCAAAGAAATGAGCTCTACTTTGTCAGAGTTCATGGCGATGCAGGTAAGATAATTTCTCCCGGAAAATGTGGAATGACACTTCCTTCTCTGTCAAGTTTAAAACAACCGTTTCAGCAGTTTCTGCTTTGTGCCTCTTCCCTCAGATTACTTCCAGCCAGCTTCTTGTAATTACCTCCTCATTATGTTCATGTGGGATGGGAGTTTAAAAGATGATATCACTCAGCCACATATTGTGATATGTATGAGTAATCAGTAGTTAACAATGCAACAATTAATTCCTCTGTGGCATTTTATTTGTCACTTGAAAATATTCCTTTGACTCACAGAGTAACTCATACCCTGCAGGAAAAAGTCTCAGCTCATTAGAGCTGATCTGCAGTTATCACTTGGCCAGTATCTCCACTGGGCCTCATTTATTTTAACCTCGATCTGGTATCTCACCTCTTTTTTTTATTTTAGTGTCCTTTTTTTTCACAGTGGAATATCTATCTGTCTTGCTTCCAGGCAGAGCAAAGGAGTAAACCAACATTATTAAAAGCAAATAAAAAAAAGTAAAAAATGTAGGCCTTTCTTTTTGCAACAAGCCTGTATGACAAAGTACAGAAATGCCACTGTATGAGTGTTTCCTCTGAACTTTAGTCTCAGGGCAAGAGGCATCAGTGTCTTCCACAGTGTCCTGATTTGCACTTACTTACCTTTCCCAGAGATCAGTCTTGCTTCTAGTTTCTCTGTGGATTTACTTCTTTCTTTAAGAGTTCATGCTCACAAGAGTAAAACTTTTTACCTCTTTGCCTGAATCTATTTTAAATACGGCTGATGAAACTGAAAAGCCAATGATGTCTGTTTTTCTGGAGGAAAAAAAAAATCTCAAGTCTTCTATACTAGGTTGATCTGCACAACAGAGATCTTTTGGAGTACTTTTTTTTACAACAAAACTCTCAAGTGTGACATGGTTTCAGCTCTCATGTGGCCTGAAAAGCATGAGGTAGCATTATAAGGCCTTGTACAGAGTTCCTCAGGAACAGTGTTGTCGTGCGGGTAGGGTATAGCCAGCAGCACTCTGAAGTTTTTCAGTGACCCATGTGTTTTGGTCATTGCAAGCAGTGTCTCTTGCAAGGATCTTAAAGGAGTGGCAAGGAGGGCCAACGTCTGATAAAAATATTTAATGTATTTGAATCTCCTTGACATTCTTGAATTAAAATGTTAATGTGGCAAAACCAGGGTGAACGTTGGGCTTCTGCACCCATGTGGGGCTTCTGCCACGGTTTCCTGCTTGGAGCATGGTGTTGGACAAAGGAGTGTGCAGCCAAATCACCGTTCATGCGGTGAGTCTATTGCATCTGGGAACCAAAAGCCAGCCGGGAAGGCAATCAAGGTGTGAGACCAGTAGAGAGAAGGCTTGTGTCTTGCTTACTCTTCACGATCACCAGAGAGCTGTGCACAGGGTATGCAAACAGGGACTAGGCAGATAATGCAGCAGTTGATGTGAAAAGTCATGCTGGGAACCCAGGGTCACCACTTCGGGATCGAACGCCTCACTGCGGTGGTGATGATGGTGAGCTCCAGAAGATGGTACTTTGTGTCACTGAAGTGATTGGCTTGCACACCTTGCACTTGATCCTGAGGGAGGGCAGAGCTGCAGAGTGTGTCTGCTGACGGAGGATGCAGGAAGGGCTGACGTACTCCCTGTCATTTTTGCGTCAGTCTTTTCTAGTGCAGTCTGCTCCTTGGCAGTGTCTCCTCGCAGTAGAAGAACAGGATTTTTCAACTCAAGTTCAAAAAAACAATCTTTTTCTGTGTTGGGGAATGCTTTCTCATCCACCTCTTATCATTGAATGTATGAAGTATCAGTCAAATATTTTACATACTGTATACGAATGTATCATTTAACACCGGGTTATGTAAATTCATACCCCATACAATTTGCCTTCTAAAATGTTTTTTCCATTAAAGCTTAAAGTCCTTTTCTATAGTAAATCTTCCTACAAACTATCATTATTCTACACATCATGCAGCTGAGGCAGTGATGGAGTAAATGGCCTACTAACAATCTCACAGAGGCAGAGGGAATCAGAAGGAAAGACACTTTTACTCTATGCAGGTAAAACATCAATTTCTACTACCAAATTATTAATATATTGCTAGCAATAGGAAAACAAAAAGAGTTATAAATGGGTTATAAATGTGAAGGCAGCAGAATATTTAAAATGCATGCAGATAACTGCTGTGTGCTGTAAGTGAAATTCCCCATATTCTTAAGGGACAATGCCTATTTAGAAAGATATTTGAAACACACTTAAGTGCTGGAGTACACCCTATCTGAAATGATAATGGTTGAGATGGTTACAGGTAAGCTAGATTTATTCTTTTGATAAATCTGGTGTGATAGATTTTTTTTTTTAAGCTGAAAATTCTGATTTGTCAAAATCAAAACTTTTTCTAAAATCATTTTATTTACTTTGATAGCTGAAGATATTCTGTTTATACAGGGAGTTATGCACTCCTTCAGCCAAGGAACAGCCAATCAGTTCATTGCAAGGTACACAGTCAAGCTGATGAAATAAATATTTTTTCACTTGTAAAAAGTAAAATAGCTCAAACTATCTAGAAGGCCTAATGACTTAAGAGGTGCAGTTAACCAAAGTGGAAAATTAGGTTCAGTTCCCTAATTGTAATTGTGGAAAAGAGGGTCTGGAGGCAGGTTGGTCATATCCCTGGCAAATGCCCCCAGCAAGTTGGTAGAATATGCGATTGTCTCCTTTATGAGATCTCGGGGTTGTTTCAATTTAGAGTAGAAATACTGTTAAAATTTTGATCTTCTTTCTCTTTGGACACAGTTTCATACCCAGCTCTTGTTATAAAGCCATGTGAGCAGACTATGCGGGCAAAAGCCCAGGAGAATATCAGGATATCTTCCGAGAAACAGCTTTGGGAACATGCTGCAGCCAGAGGCTGGGACCCAAACCATTGACAAAGGGAAAGGAAAATAGCAGAAAGATTAGAAAGATATGAAGCATCAAAAACACAAAGGACGATTAGAAAAACATGGTCTGGAAAAAGGACAATCTGCCAAATGTGTGAAAGTCTACCACATACAAATTTAATAATGGGGCTGGATAGGTTGAACAACTGCCATACAGAGTGATCTGTATTAGCCTCTGAGAAAGAAATGTTTTTAAAAAGGTGTGGTTTTTTTATTAGAGCAGAGAGCTTTGCCAAAATGTAAAGAAAAAAGAAATGGAAAAAAAGTCCATTTTTCCAATTGGGTTTATTGAATGCGCCAACTGAACAGAAATGCTATCAAGGATCCAGTCAGAGCAATAAAATGACTTTCAGTCATTTCTGAAAGTTGGGCAATTCTAGCCTCTTGCATAACACCTTAGTACTGATCTGGTAATTCCTGCATCCATCTCATAATTTCTGTCTGAACTCTTAGCGTATCTCTGAAATGTGTGGATAGTGATATAAGGGGCTTCAGGAGATGAAGGATCTACTATGTTCCCAGGTAAGGTGCTTTAATGCATTGATTCTCTTCAGTTAAAAAACCCCTTCAAACTACAAAGGTGCCATTTCTTGACCTAACCATAAGCTTCCTTGTGGCTTTCAACAGAACATATGAATTGAACATTTCTAACTTAATCTGTGATGGTTGCCGCTCTGCTCTGCTCTGCTCTGCTCTGGTGAGACCCTACCCGGAGTGCTGCGTCCAGCTCTGGAGCCCTCAGCACAGGAGGGACATGGAGCTGTTGGAGCGGGTCCAGGGGAGGCCACAAAAATGATCCGAGGGCTGGAGCACCTCTGCTGTGAGGGCAGGCTGAGAGAGTTGGGGTTGTTCAGCCTGGGGAAGAGAAAGCTTCAGGAATACCTTATTATGGCCTTTCAGTAATTAAAGGGGGACTATAGGAAGGACGGGGGCAATATCTTTAGCAAGGCCTGCTGTGACAGGAGAAGGGGTGATGGTTTTAAACTAAAGGAGGGTAGATTTAGACTGGAAATAAGGAAAAAATTTTTTACAATGAGGGTGGTGGAGTGCTGAAATGGGTTGCCCAGAAAGGTTGTGGAGGCCCCATCCCTAGATATATCCAAGGCCAGGTTGGATGGGCTCTGAGCAACCTGGTCTAGTTGAATCCTGCTCACTGCAGGGGGGTTGGGCTAGATGACTTCTAAAGGTCCCTTCCAACCCAAACCATTCTAAGATTCTATGATTCTTAGAGGAAGGTCTTGATTCAGACATGGCTGCTAAACAGCAGTTTACCTTGAATGAGTCCAGATCCTCTTAGTTTATAGTCATTAGTCATTAAATTTCTCTGGCAAAATGGGGTTTATGTCTCTGAAGAGTTAAAGTGAATGGATCTCATCTTCTCTTGTGCTGACTGTGAGGTTATACTTGGGAAAAATGACTGATGCTTGTTCTGAATGTTCCCCTTTATTCCCCCTGGCACTGAGGGAAGCAGGAGGGCCAAAACGGTGCTCTGCACCTGAGGGGTGAGTACTGGGAGAGTCCGGAGAGCTGCATGCTTGCATACAGTGCTGCTTAGCTATTGAACAACCTTCTTGCAATCTGGAGACTCTTTTGCTGGAGGACATATGTCCTGGTGTACCTATTAATGTGATAATTTCAAGGCCACATCTGTTTTGTTTACTATGGGTATGAACCCCCACCTCCCTGTCCTCACAAGAAATACTCACAGGTATGCATATCCCTGTTATTTTTTTCCCAAGACTATATATGTAAGGGCTGGAAGTTATTTGAAGGACTGAAGATTTAAAATCTTTTAAAATATTTTCTCTCAAACCAACATTTAAAGGATTTAAAGAACGTTAAAAATATTAGAGCTGTATTTCTGTTCCACAAAATGATTTCCATTATTTATGAAGAGTGTTTTAGGTCCCAGTATTTGTCAGGCCTTAAAATTAAGTTGTGGATATCTACAACACAATGAATGTATATAAAGCTTATGTAAATGGTAGTGGAGAGTGACAGTCTCTTCATGTTCCAGGCATTTTAATCAGCAGAAATTTCTGATTACTTCTTAAGCCCATTTTATAAATTCCTTCTTTATGTTTAAAGACAATCTTGTATTTTCTATTTTCAATCTTTTTTCTCTCCTTTTTAAAAGATATTTTAATAGGCAAAACTACATATAGATACATTAACATGCAGTGCAGTTTTACCTTTAACAGCGAGTATACTGACCATTTATTAAATGGAAAGACTGGGTGTTTAGTTATTTCATAAATCCATCAGGACTATGTTCTTTGCGCTGATTCATTAATCAGAACACATTTGAAACTCTGAAATAAGTAAATTAAGTTAAGCTGAGATTTAGTAAGTAATTAACAATGATGCCAGCCAGTATGTACTGCAGATACTTCAATTTCTTTCCAAATTCTTCCTCTCACGCCCCCCATGAATTTTCCCATATTTGCAGAAATGTATTTCAGTTGACTACTGCATTTTAAAGATTGTAATTGTGAAGACAAAGCTTGGTGAGCTCATGCTTTAGTTAATTATTTGTTTTGGCTTTATCTTTAGTAAATGCATTGCAGCTGTTTCCAAATCATCTTGTATCAGTACAACATTGTCAGGACAATAAAATCTGCTTAGGAAGCATTGCATAAGACGCAAGGGTTGTATAAGATACGGTTCCCAGTCACGAATTACACTCATATGCTCATTATACTCATCAGAGTGATTTCCAACCCTCTGAGCTTTTCCTTCTGCTGGGGTTACACCAAAGCATTAGGGAAAGGACTGGGAGAAGTGTGTTTTCCACAGCCATAACATGTGAAAGTCTGCTGCCTTCCCTGCTCCCTCCTGCTCCACTGCCCTGTTCACCAGGGGCTCCCCTCTTCTCCCAGGCACACTGCTGGGGCTCTGGCTGCAGAGTCGCGAAGCTGCAGGTCTGACCTGGAGTGGGATCAGCACACAGAAGACATGCTTCTCAAGTAATTTTCAGTGTATTCCTTGCTTTTCTTGTGCAGCAGATTTACATCTCTAAATCTGATTAAGGGAAAACTAACTGATGTAATATAGTCATCCCTTCTGAGGGGCAAAAGGACTAGGCAAAAGGGTGCAGCATGGACTAGGAGATGAAGAGCTGATGGTTGCTCTCAGCGTGTGCTTGGTTGTGGGTTACTGCCAGCGAGTGGCTGTGTGAGTCCAGATGCTTCTTAGTCCTCAGTTCTAACATTTCAGAAGTGATTAGGTAGAAAACATTACAAATAATGAACAGAGGTTACATAAAGGGGAAGTACTGTGAATAATGAAGAGGTGGGCTTGGGATGGTGTGGACTGTTTGGTGACATGGTTTCATCCTAGCATGGCTTCCCTGAGAAACTTCTCCATAGCATAACATGACATGTGTTCCCAGACATAGGGTACCATGTTCGTGGTTGTGCAGCTGGGCCTATTGCTAGCTCACAGCCACCTAATGATTGCATTTCACCCTGGGTATAGCCAAACAATATATGTTTTAATATAGTTAGGGCTAAAATCGTGCTGCTGGAAATAGGAAAGTGTTTTTCCTATGAAGGAAGGCTGTTTTTGGACGCAATGACTCAGAAAAGGACTCTAAGGCAGAGGGAGCTCCCAGTGCAACACTATAAAGGGTTCTTTTGCTGTCTGAGCAGAGGAATAGGAAGTTGCTCAACCTGTAATTACTCACAGTAAACAGTTAGGAGAAAATCACATGCAGGTCTGGAAGTTTATTAATCAGGGAGGTCTAAGAGAGGAACTCCGAGATTTGGAAACCTTTCTTTGCAGTGGGATCCAGCAAGGTTTATTATGGAGACGATAAAGGAGCAGCTTGACCGTATGTGAAGCAGAGATTTGATAACAGCAGCTCTCCTGTCTGGCTGGCAGAGGTATAATGAGATCCGTGCAATTAAATTTAAGACTATGTGATTTGGATTCCAAGCAGGCACATCTTAAACAGTGCGAGCAATTTGCCAGTGGAATGATTTAATAAAGATTGTAATGAATTCCCCGTTATTGGACATTTTAAAATCTGAACTGGATGCTTTTCTGAAGGAAATGGTCCAATTCAAACAAGATGAATACATCAAAGTCCGGTGGTCCAATTTATTCAGGAGGTCAGACTGGAAGATTATTATGATCCATCTGTCCTTTAGTTGTGCAAAAAATTGCTCAGTGGTTGGTCTGTGCACTTTTGTCATGTGAAAAGATTATTTCTTTAGCAGACTCAAAGTATATCAATTCAACAGAGAGCTCTCAAGTCCTCTTTTGTGATTCCAGCTTTTTTATTAAAAGGAGCGGTGGCCCTAACTCTTTTGTTTTTATTGCATTGCATTGGTTAATAAGGCTAAGAGCTGATAGCGTGCTTAATGTTGCTCATATATCTTGAGCCAGTATGGGGCAATAATGAAAAAGGCACTTGCTAGATTCCTTTTGCAATTTTAAAAAATCCACGTCAGTGGGATTATTGCGCTTTTGACTCGAGACAATACAAATGTGGCTTCATATAGCTGATTTCTGAGTAACGGTAACTGCTGGTCTGTGAGGTCTTCCTGTGCAAGCTACCTCCAGATACTGCTAAGTAATAGGGAAAGCATAGCTCACTGCCGTGGGTTAGCTAGCAGAATGCAAATGTACACAGCATTTCACCCTTCGTTGATGCATTGCTGCTCCTCTCTGCTTGGTTTCTCTGCTCTATTGGAATATAAAAACTAGATCGCTACTAGAAAAAAGCTAGGCTATTGCAGAGTTCAAATGAAGATGATACTAACAGAAACTTCCTCAAAACTGAGAAAGCCCTGGCAAATCTGGAAAAGAGAAGGTTATGCTAAATAAATATTAAAAACAATTTAATTGGAGAAACATCATTTAGAACAGATTAATTAATGGTTAAAAATACACATAATTTAGTTACTTGAAATATCTTCCATTTGATACTCCAAGCACAATACAGTGCAATTCTTAAAGATTAGCATTATCGCATGTTGCCTTGAGAACTAGTATTTAATCTTAATGACTCTCATTTGCATATTCCTAGACTTTCCAAATTAGACATGTTTCAGCATGCAGGAGACATTGCTGCCAGGCATTCCACAACTAGAGGGAATTCTCTTCATTTCTCCCCCATGAAAACTCTCCTTCCTGGTCACTGATTTGCAGTTTTAGTATCAGAAGACTGTTGTCTTCTCTGCACCCTTGAATTCCTTCAGGTGAAGATTACTTTTTTCTGCAGCTGCTGAAAATACTGCTGCTTTCTGTTTTATTGCAACTAGATGCCCTGTTTCTTTGCTCCTGCCTACAGGCTTTGTCCTTGACTAGGTACATTCCTTACCTGCCCCTTTTCTTTTGTAACATCTGTTTAGATCTAAATGTAAATGTCTTGTAAAGAATATAGGGATAATCTCAGAACTGAATATGTAAGAGTCCAGCTATTCCATGCCTGCTCCTTGTGGAGTCATTGGTTTGATTGTCCAGCTTTACATAGCTAATTTTGGTACACACCAAAGCTCGGAGCCTGTACTCCCTAAATAAAGAGATAGACTGCTAACCCTGGGTGCTGACATACCTAGAGCAGACTGTGTGACTGTTCTCTTCATTAACTTTTCATCCAGCATCTCTTAGTTTCATTTCCTTGAACTAGGTTGAAAGATCAGTCTTATGGTGTTCAGTGAAGTCAGGTCCCGACTAACATTGAAACTGCCTAGTTCCTCTGGTTGTCCTCTACCAATGCTGGAGTACCCACCTGCCCCTTAAATTTTGTCTGTCCTAATTAAGCCGCAGAAGCAACTGCCGTGTATATTGGAATCACACAAAATATGATCGTGACCTAGTTGCTTCCATTTCATCTGATATTAAACACACACAGATTTCTTAGATTATTGTTATACTAGTTTCTTGTAAATCCATGACCTATAAAGGCTACAGAATGCGAGTGCTGGAAGAGGTATGTTTTTTGTGAGTTTAGTATATTGCTGCCTGTTTTGATCTAACTGTTCGTGTTACCATAAATTCACAGGTTTTCTGAGAACCAAATGTGTGCACATGCTGTAGGTTGGCAATATTTGTAATTGCTGGCAATGAGAAAATTTTTTACTGTATATTTTATTTCTGTGTGATAATCTTTAGCTCATTTTGAGAAAAAAAAAAGTTAAATTATTCATGGACTACATGTTTGCTTTTCTCAATACTTTAGAGATTGGCAAATATCTAAGAAAAGAGGGTCTGTCTTCCATTACTCTGTTTAAAAGGTTTAGGAACTCCTACTCAGCAGATCAAAGAGGAAGTGAAGACCCTTTAATTTGATCACAAAGAAAACAGAGATTTGCCAGTCTAGTTTGGATAAAACATACATAAAAATGTTTAATGAGAGGAGAATAATCAAAGTGAATTCAGATTAAAAGAAAAATGCATCTTTGCAGTTTTGAGGTTAATTAACCACTTATGACATAAAAAGCATTGGCGGATTCTTCCTTCTACATTTTAAAATCAAGATTGGATTTTAAAACCAATGCTTTAAAAGAAATATTCTAGGTCAAATGTGAACAAGTGCAGAGGCATCTTCTTGTCCCTTTATAGAAATTGCTTTGCAGCTGGTCTCTGGTAGTTCTTACAAAGTAGTTTATTTAGCAGAGATAAAGTATGTAAGTTTTAATATGGACCTTTTGAATCTTCTTCAACCTGTGACTTTAGTTTTCATAATGAAAAGCAGCAGGAGTCCTAACTTAGGTTTCTAGAAATATGTTCAATTCATTTTAATTGTGGTTCATGTGAATTAGTTAATAAATCCAATGGATAATAATGTTTTTTAATGTTGCACATACATCTTAGGACAATTATGTGGCAATAAGAAGGAAAAAGCAATCCCTGACCTCTTTTAGCAAGTTTTAGAGTCAATGAAAATGACCGTGTACCTTCTTAGTGAGTTGAGGCAACCTGAAACATGGATTGAACATCACTATTTTTTAGAAAGCAAAATGTTCTGGAATTAGACTGGATCAGCATGTCTGAGTCACTGTTTTAATGGCACCAGACTGTAGGATCTGCCACTTGGCCCTTTGCTTAGTAAGTGTGATTGTCATACATGTGGTTTGGTTAGAAATACTTAGTATTTGCTGATTTCATTTAAGCTAGCTCCAAGTGAAAACAAATGCTGTCATAAAAAGCACAGCAGTTAGAGGTGAATTTAATAAAAGTTGTTAGGCATTAAAACAAACAAAAGAAAACATGGGAAGATGAACGAGTTCAGTAAAATTGTTCCCAGTGATTTGTTCACACATTGTCAAGGAATGTTGGATTTCATTTATGTTTCTTACAGATTATAATTTTTTCTTACTTGGAGTGGAGATTTTATTTGAGAAATTAGGGGCTTGCTTGTTTTTTCGAGATGGAGCAGGCCACACAGTGCCGACACTTAAGCTCTGTGGACTGATCCATTTCAGACTTCATACTTTTGATAGAACAAAAATACGAAGAAAATTGCATGATATTAATTGCAGATTTATACAGTACTGAAAAATTATTTCAATCTGCAATCAGACAATGTCTCGAACTGAAAAGATCAGTTCAAAATCTTTTGTTGTTGCTGTTTGTGCTGGAACTGCAGTTATTCAGATTTTTATTTTTGGCTCACTAAGGGAGGTGGTATGGCCATGTGCACTTTGTCTTTCCCAGGGAACTTTCTGACACGACCAAACTGGCAGAAGCTCTGCTATGTGAATATGTCCTGGGTACGTACTTTCTTTTGGGGGAGTGGAGCCGCAGTCAACATTTGACTTAAATTCTTTAAATGGCATTCCCTAGAGGTTTTTTTTTTTCCACTTAGAACATTGCATTTTCTGTCAACTAGATTTAAAGATAATCAATGGGGATAACCTTTATTATAGCATTTCTGTAGATTATTTCTGGGTAGACCCAAGACATAGAGACAGACTGATCAATGCTGTTAGTTAACCACAAGCTCAAATAAAAGTGTTAGTCTTGACTATGGGTTGAAGTTTTTATTTATTAGTGGATGGAATTAGTCATGTGAAACACAGTATTGATTTACTGGATCAGACAAATACCATGATTTGCCCTGTATTTGGTTTTTAAAAGCTGCGCATAACTTTTGTACAAGACTTTGGTTTTGGGCAGGGCTAGGGGGAAGTCAGGGATGTTCTTCCTGTCCTCTGTCAATTAGGGGTGGCTCAGCTATGCTCTGCATCTTGGTCCCAACGCCACTGAAATGAAAGAACTTTGTTTATTACTTTCACTGCAATTTAAACAAGCTGTGATGGATTGTTCTCTTTTCTGTTTTCCATCCTGTCTTATATTACTCTGTATGTCTCTGTGCTCTTGGTAAATATCTATTCTTTCTGAACCTTGTTAAGACCCATTTCAAACAGAGAACTGACTTAGAGAATCCAATTTTCTAATCTAAGCAACCCAGTTTAGATGCTAGATGACAATGCCTCCTAATGTTTCCTATAGAGGTGTATATAATGAATATAAAGGGTTTATATAACAGTACTATAATATTAAAAATAGTATTTGCTATCTCATTTCTTATGAACCCTGCTTTTTTTGCCTTCTATACCTGGTACAAGCTAAGCAGATACTTTAATCTGTGCCCAGTGACTACCTCATCTTCTGCCTATGCACTTATGATCAGTTTAGAACTCAACAACATGCAGAAGTAATTGGCAGAATTCCTCCTCACTTGCAGCTCTTTGCATTTACCATGGTTGACTTTCATTTGTCTTCATGTTGCCCCTCTATTCAGCTGTGCTTAGATTTAGCAGAAATAAATTTTGTGCGAAATTTTATTTTGGTGTGATAAGTATTTTGAGCAGATTTCCCTTCTGGCACCAGATGCATGATTTCCTAGCGTTCTCTTTTTGTTTTGTTTTGTTTTAAAAAAACCCCAAACCCACAACTTTGATTTTCAATTATATGAAGGCATTGAAAATGAATTTTCAAGGGGCTATAAGGGTAACTTATGGAAAGTTAACTGTGGAAAAACAAGTTGGAAAAGGATGAAACACCCCACCTTGATGTATCAAGGAGATGCAGAAATTAGTGTGTGAAAAATGAAGTAGAGTCTCTTAAAGTTACTCTCAATGTATTTTTGAGCAGTTTCTTTTTTCTGAGGAATTCTTTTTTTTTATGTTAGAAGGTGACTTGTTTTATGAATAACAAATTATTGAATTAGTTTTTTTCTCAACTTTTAAGGAAAAAAAAGGAGAGTCTAGCTCAGTAGTGATTAGGGAAGTTGACAAGGCAAAAGTAGGAGTCCTGGCTTATCTCCTAGGACTCTTCATAGATTTCAAATTGGACATTCTGTAGATAAAATAATAATTAAAAAACATGCAAGTGGAGTCAGAAGAAATGTATGATGAACCAACCACTCCTGCTGTGCAGATTTTTTTTGACACCAGGCTGAGCAACATGTTTTACTCTGCTGAGCAAAAGCAGAAACAGTCTCAGGGTGAGTTCCACAACTCTTACAACATCTGTAGAGTTGTTGTCCTAAAATAGTCCTCTACCAGCTGTTAGTCCATCTCTTCTGAATAACACAACGAACAGCTTTTCCTCCCCTCTGAACAACAGCCTATTCTTTTGCAGAGCACGAGCAAGAGACCTGCTGTTATCCCATTATATTGGGATCTCAGAGGGCTTGTGTTAAGGACATGTGTTCTCCTAAGTGGTTATAGCTGGCAGACTCTGCACCCTCCACGCCCATTTGAAATTTATTTCACTTTCATGGTGTCAAATTCATTGTCCCTGTGCTTTGTCATGTCTTTGACTGCCAATGCATTGCATCTTATGGAAAAATACCAGAAAACCACATGCTCTTATTTGTTTAGATTTTCCATTCTTTCCATTTCAAGGTAAGTAGGAGTTATGTTTTGAAATGGGTGATTCACAGGCATAATCATTCCATTTTGGCAATGCTATTGCATCATAGCATCACATCCTTTAAATACAGCATAAAATTTGCTAGTGTAAAGAAAATGGCCTTACTTATATCTCTGAAACTTCCTTGGTCTTATTATAGCTCTTCTGTTCTTTACTTTCTTAGTTCCCTCTTCTAATGGTGCTACATATTCATGCAGCAACAAAGTCAATAAATCAGACCTTCCTATTTAGGCAGGTGTGCAAATATAGTTTACTTATCTGAAGAGCAGAGAAAAGAATTATTTATTATATAAATAATTAAAGTGACACAGAGAGGTGGATAGGCTGACTCACTACAATTAGCAGGAAGAGCATTTCGAAATGGAGTGATATAAATTGAAGGACATAAAATTTTATTTTATGGGTCTGTGAGGCCCCCTTGCCCTCACTGGACAGGCTTTAGTTCAATGGGATTTTTATCTGTTGGTTTCTTATTTTTTTAGCTGAGGCTTGGCAAAGCCACACCATTTTTGTTCATTGCTTCAGTGGTTTTAAATCACTTTTGCTACCAGAAAAAATTAAAAGCATCGTCTTTGCACTGGTGGTTATCATCTCATTTTACGTAGATATGGTTTTGAAACTTTTCCAAGGAAGCACAAGGCCATGTAAATCCCCAGCTTGGTAGTCAGGTAAGATCTCATTGCTAATTAGTCAAGCTAAATGGCTGTCATGTTTAGCCCTTCTAAACAGTATGAACTGACAAGCGATGTTGTCTGTGTAAGTGCAACTTGGCAGGCTATGTTTTTTCATATCTGTGTCTACCCATACAGATAAAGAAATAATTATCATGAGATTAACTCATTTACTTGGAAGAGCCAAATTCTCCATTTGGCTATCTTTGTGATACCTCTGCATTTTGCTCCTGCAGCATCCTGGAGGAGCTGCTGCTGCTGCTGCGGGTGGCCCTAGCATGCAGCACCGAGTGTGCTCACCCTGCCAGCTCCCCATCAGTGCCGGCTCCCCCTCTTTAGGGGGCTGTGGGGGGGGCTGAGATGGGACCAATAATGACATGTGTTACCCTCAGGAAATTATCTTCCAGTTCTTCAGCATAAGGCAGTTGAGAGACATTGCAGAATTTGTTGCTGAACTTGAGAAGGCGCAGAGTTGTGCTTGCATGGATGGAGAGGAGCTCTGCAGAATGAAGGCTGGGATAGCCTTCCTTTTTTCCGTGGTGCTTAGTAGTATAGTTAGTACTGGGTTGAAGAAAAAGATCTTACTTTACTATGACTTGCATATGGTAGTCTTGAGAAAGAAGAGTGACCTCTGTCATCCAGACTGGTCAGTCCAGATCAAAAATCTCAGTAGCATGGTAGAAACTAGGACCTGAATGCTTTGAGAATGCTCTTTAATATCCCCCAGCCTTAGTGGAACTTTTTCCTTCCCTCTGGAGCTGCGGTCATTACAATATACCACACTTCAGACCCTGGGAAAAGCTGTCAACAGACCGCTGTCCTGCCCTGTGGCCTCCTGACTGAAAAGTACATTGCTTGCCACATGCAGACATGGAGCTACAGCATCCTCTAGCCCCATTTGGCTCTCATTTACAGTCAATGGACTGCTCAGTCAATATCAGATCAGTAACCAACATTGCTGCTGACTGTTTAGAAAAGCAGAAGATATTTTTCTCTTCCCCCCGCTCCCCCCCCCCACCCCTGCAGTGCTACAATGGCAGAACTACCTCTGACTTTATTCCTGCAAGAGCAGAGCATACCCACAAATTATTGTCTGATAAGCTTCCAAGTTATAATTTTCCCAGTTATATTTTCTTGCTTTCTTCCATTCCCTTGATTTATTGATAAGATACAAATGTTTTAGAACTGAAAGCAAAAGTTCAGATATGGTTACCTTGGGACCCTCTACTGTGAAAGGCAAACGAGCCATTTACCTTCCCAAGAATACCAACTTCTTTCATTGCTTCACCTTGCATGACCAGCGAAAACATCAGAACCTGGCAGGCGGCATAACTTTCTGGAGGCTAAATTTTTTAACTGTAAATGCTTAACATAATAGTATTTAATTGCTTCTGCTAAGCTTTTTTAAGTGAAAAGTAAGATGGATCTCAAAATGATGGATGGAGACAGGGTCTAATGTGCTTTTTCAGGAGACAAATGCTTTGCTGCTTCATCCTCATTCACTCCGTCTCCACTTTCTGCAGCATTTGATCAGCTGGGCTGCTCTCAGCCAGAAGCATTAGGTCAACAAGTGGCCAATATTGCCTCCCTGCCTCATCAGGCTTTGTCTTTAGGGACTACAGAGATGTAAATGTTGAAGGTACAAATCACTGTTCAAGATATGGCTACATTTGACTGTTGAAAAAAGAGAGAAAGGAAGTTCAAAATCTCAACTAAAAAGCAGCATGGTTTCTTTTCTATCACAGGGCCATTTGGTCTGCCTGAAAAACACTAAACTTGCCTGATACTTCAGACTGGTCACTTTTCTGACAAAGCAGAGGGGAAGTAGCCCTCAGAAGCAGGCCAGAGACCAAATTAATGATGTTACTCCTGTGCACTGAATTGCACTAGGAAAGCAGTTCTTACACATCTCTTTCAAAAACAAGGTAACATCATTTCTCTTCCAGAAACGTGCCAAAATACATCATGTTAAGTAACAGCAGAGATTTCAGCTTTAATTTTTTAAGTCCTCAAATAGTCTGTTGTATTTAAGTTTTTCTTTTTTGGTGGTTGTTTTTTTTTTTAAAATAATTTCTTAATTTAATTTTGAGTTTCCTAGTTTACTTGCTGAAATTCCTATTTATTTAAATGAGTGAAGTCATTTTGCAGGTCTAGCTCTTGCTGTTTAACCTTTCCGCTTTCCTTTCTTAATGTGTCTGTCATTGTAAAATGACATCTCTCATTTTAGCGTGCAGTAAAGCTTATTTCATGAAACATTTGAAGGCCTTATAATCTAGTGAAGTCATGAGGTAAGATGTTGGAAAAAATATGTATAAAACATAATGAAGCAATTCTGACAAGAACTGTCCATCCTGTGCAGTGCGTGAGGTCGGAGAAAAAAAATGCATTTGCATAGTTAAAGCTTGTATCATAATACAGAAGCTGGATTAGGCAGACTTAAACCTGGTATTTCTTAACTTTTGAGAGTTTGGCTTTGCAACCTCAGTAATGCTGTTTTTTCTCTGTGGGTAGCACTTCTACTGTTGTCACGTAACAAGGAAGATCGTCTTGGTACAACAGATGTTCATCCTGAATGAAGTTCAGGGTTTTTTCCAGTAAATCTAACTGAAATGGAGAAGAACTGAGCTACAATAACACCCAGCATAAAATGCTGTGTGCGTTGTCCTCTTTCACATCTATACTTTGTGTTTGCTGTTTTCCTTCCAATGCTCTTGGCTAATTTCTCTCTTGATGTTTCTGTTAACAAACATGTTCTGAAGATTAAATTCAAACTGATGTGTCTGAATCCTCCGTTGGATCAATTGCTGTGTCCATTTTAGATTAAGGTTTACACGAATACCAGTGGAGAACGTGCATGATATTTGAAACCTTCAGACCTTACAATTGCCTAATCCAAACAAAACATCTGGGCACTGCCTTGCCGGAGTTATTTGGTAGCTGTATTAGTAATGTCATACATGGAAGTATGAGAAGGAGAAACAGGCTAGGCCAAGGGATGGGTTTAACCTGTGTCACGCAAGATTGTTTCCAGAGACAAAACCCTATTCAGCACATTACTGTGGTTGAGTTGCTTCTGAAAGCAAGTGGCTTCACAAAGGCCATATCCCAGAACTCCTGCACAGTTCTATTACTCTGCTTTTTTGTAATATGAACTAAGATTTCTCACTTTATTTCTAAAATTACACACCTGTTTCTGAAATAGTATAAGCTAGTGTGTTAAGAAGAATTGTTTAATTTTTCTTCAATAAAATACACTGACAGAAAGCTTTTTCTTAATCTGCCTACAGTTGAAAAACAAAACTGAACCAAAACTCCTAGCCTGTACTGGTAGTCCTATGAGAAAATTACTTGGACAGGTTTATAAACTCTGTCTAGCATTCCATGTCCAGAAAGAACAGTTTCCCTAAGTCTGTTTATGCTGCTCTTTCTCTAATGCCCCAGGCATTTTTGTCCTGCTATTTTGGAGCCTCCAGACTCCAAAAAGTTCCAGTTTATCTGTTGCTTTTCTTTAATTAGAGACAGCTTTTTATTTTGACTTGGAAGTCTACTTAGTACAACCATGTGATTTGTATTCATCTATTTTTCTTTTCCACTTGCTTACAAGCTGGGGAAGACAAGTCCAGGGACAAGTTAAATTGACTAAAGTGAGCGGGAGTCTTTCCATTGGCTTTAAAGGATTTGGACTGGACCATTGTAGTTCAAAAAAAAACAACAACGAAGCTAATTTTGTGCATATGCACTTAAATTAGGCTACATCCTTTTGAGGAAGAACAGTGACTCTTAGCTGAGTAACTAATTAGGTGTCTACCACTGTAACCAAATACTTCTAGTAGCCTGTTAAATGAAATGGCTAAGCTGTTGCATAGGTTTTTTTCTTTCCCTCCTGCCATCCCCTTGAGGGATAATATCTACAGTTTTTTAATATAACTTTGCTGAGTGTTTTTTGGGGAATGTGAGTTGGAGATGTATACTTTGCACTGGAGTAAGGAATGGTGAGGTTTGTGACAGCTTTTGGTTCCAGGTATGGACTGGCCTTAGGAAAAGGTAATTTATTTCTAGGGAATATCTTAAAATAAGGAGCAGGAGTAACAGTTTTCAAACATCTTTTCAAAGATGTTCAGTGATCTTTTAATTGCACTGTTTTGGGAAACTGACTGTGGAATAGAAGAGTTCAGGTCTAGAATTTGTCTCTCTGTTCTATGACAAATGAGGGTAGATTGTGAAGAGCGGTTGCTGTTGCTTCAGTTGTTGAGACCAGCCGCAATGTCCTGTACCAGCTAGAGTTTGCTAACAGTGATGGCTTTGTGCCCAAGTAAATTGCATTGTTTGAATCCACTTAGGATGTGACTAAGGGACTTAATACTTAGGCATGGTCATAATTCATAAAGATGGGATAGTTATGTTAGCCCTGCTGAAAGGGTGAATGGGGTTGTTTGGAAAGACAAAAATAAGAGTACAGATGCTACTGCAGCTGGAAGCAAGGTGTAACTTTAATGTACAGAGCTAATGGATTCAAAGGGAACAGACAGTCTCTTTTGCATAATTATTTTGGAAGCTAAGTTTCATTTTGCAGCACATTTCTGTCCCCAGTTACAAATTTAGCTCTGGACTTTCATTTTTTTCAGCCTGAACTCTAAGCTGATTTACAGGCCTTTGACACATACTGCTGAGAGATTAAGTACTGCTCAGAGGAAACAGTAGCATCACCCCTCAGTTTGCTTTGAGTTGTACTTTCTAAATATATACTCTCTTTCTCCTAACCCTAACTTTAGGCTCATCTATAGGAAAGGCATAGTGATTCCAACTCTTCCCCAGCGCACAGGAAAAGCTGGCATGTTAAGGTGCACATCTGCTGGTTCTCAAATATATCTGCTAAACTAGAGCCGAAATATAGCAAAGATATGACCTATGGGTCTAGAAGGAAAGAAGGTACCTAAGACAACTACTGACACGTTTCTGTTATTTTAATGCATACTTTTAAATTATTTTTGAAAGCCAAGAGAAGTCAGAAAAAGATAAGAGATGTATAAGAAAGTACTAATATTATGAAAGAAGAACTGGTTGTCCTTTAGCATGGGCATAACAAAGACAGAAAGATATCTAATAGAGCAAAGCAAAACTCTGTGTACTTGATTGTCCTCTATGAAGTGAGACTAGCCGGACACATTCACGGCAGAGGAAAAGGAAAACTTGACTATTCCTCACTCACAAAGTTACTCAACCAAGAATGTAATACAGCCATGAAAAAGCAAAAGTCTTTCTTGGAAATATCAAGGGAAATATTGCTGGTGAAGGCAAGGAAATAATAACATTTTTGTACATATCAGTTAATACATAATAATGGTATCTTCTGCTTTTATAATTGTTGCTTAAAAAAAGACTTCTTCAGACTGGGACTGGACTACAAGAGAAGAGATAATATTTGATGAGTCGTGTTAAAAGGCTTCAAGTTGTTTAGATAGCAAGTGGATGAAGTGGTGATATGACTGCCCTGCTCAAGTGTTTTAGGACAGTTTCTGTTCCAGAAGAACGGCTGAAACAAAATTAAAAAAAATCCATGCAGGAAGAGATGGCTGTATCCTGGGTGCAGGGGTGGTGGGAGGTAGACAACCAACAACGAGCCATTGACTGAGGTTCTAGAGCAGGAATTCAGGGACCCAACTGTGGAGACACAGTTTGAATTTATGAATAGCTTTATGTTATGTGATGATCTGTTTACAGCAGGTACCACAGAGTCTCTGTCAGTAGGGTGAAGAAAATGAAAATAACCCAGAAATAAACTTAATTCTCCTATGAGTTAGAAATAAAATGTGTTTTGATTATAGGAAGAAACTTAATTTTATAATTAAAATTATAAATTTTATAATTTATAATTATAAAATTATATATAATATATAATATATATAATAAAATAATATATATAATTATAAAATTATGTACTGTTTCCACTGAGCTTGTTTTTGAGGCGTGGAACTAGGTTCCTAGCTCTGTCAATTATATGCTATTAGAAAATCTATATGGTGCCTATTTCTCCGCCACTTAGGAATAACAGTATGAAATGAAACTAAATTCTTATAAATACCAGGTATTACAATTATTATTAATCCTGACTTTTAGGGAATTTCTTCTGTTTGTGATGTTTTTGAAGCTTATTGACTGATCTCTATTTTTACGCCTATTCTGAAATACACCTTATATTTTAACATATCATTTTAAACATGCTTATTCTATCTCACATGCACACTCTCTTGCTCTCTAAAAGCAATGGAAGCTTTACTGAGATCGTTAGGTTGTTTTTCTGCTGCTCCTATATGCACAAGTCTATAAACAATATTGTCCAGATCAAAAACTGTGGGGAGCTTAATGCAATGAGTTTGGAAGAGTTGATATGGTGGTTGGATGCCTAGGAAGAAAGTTTCGCTTTGCACAGCATCCCACCTCACAGTTGCAGCACAGGTCAGACAGCAGCTCTAACCCTGTTGTACGGAAATCACATGTGCATTGTGGAGGAATCGGGTGGTCTGTACTCTCAGGTAAAAGTGCTGTACTACATAATGGCAAATCTGTTACTAGAGGAGGTGAGGAGGCGTCATTATTAAGGCATTAAAACCATAGCAATGAAGACACGATATTTTTAGCAGAGATAGTAATTTTTTGTATCATTTGCTATGCTTTGCTCCTTGCAAAGTGTTTGAGTACCACACACTTTACAGCTGGGTGAAGCCTGGAAAGACTGGTTTCTGCAACAGCATCTCCAGTTTACTTCACAAGTAGTAGAAAGAAATGGATCCTGAAGATTTCCCTAGTATCTTTGGTTTAAGGGAAAAGCATCACTTCTCTGAGGCTCCATCCTTTCTTCACCTGCTCTCTTGACTGACACCTGCTCATCTGTACAATGACAGCAGAAAATCTGTGTGAACAACAAATACCAAAGTGTAAATTCTTACACTGTGCCTTTCGGGAGGCTTTGCTGTTGTGCCTCGTCCCACTGCTTTGGGCCTGAGACTGGAGGAAAAGAGAAGTGATGTAATGTTTTGAGAGTAAAGTGAACTTTGGTGAGATTTTGTCAATAGACAGTCTATTGACTGTCCGGTGTATTTCCAGACACGGTGAAAACAATGGATGAGCCAAACAGACTTAGGGAGAATGGATTGTGGAAGGTGACCTGAAGACACTTCAGAGAGCCTGAGTTATATTAGGTGACTTGTATAAGAGAAGAAGTTGCTTTTTTTTTTTATTTATTTTTACCGAAAAGTGGCCTGGAATTAGAAAATTTTATTTAAAAAAAAGACCCAATTTACGTCAATAAGGCATTAGTGCAAAGCTGCTGTAAGGTGGGCATTCATCAGTGAAGGGAAGGAAAAGTCCCATCAATTATATCTGAAAAGATACAGAAAGATATAGAAAAGATATAGAAAATTCTAGTGCAGTACTGCAAGATTATACAGCTAAATAAATCATGGTGTAACTAGACTGAATTTACTTCAGAAGCTGTCTTGTTTTCTAAATATGATTTTAAAGGTCAATTTGTTAATTGTTCACAAAACCTACTATTTGCCTTAGGGGAGCTCACTCCAAGCACCTTAAGCAGAGATTCCCACATAGTTAGTGAAAACAAATTTGTCCTGTGTTATGAAACATGACAGGTTCCACATTGTTTTCATTAGATTGTCTGAATATTTTGAAAATAAATATTTCTGCTGTGGAAGAAGGCACAAATGTCAGCAGCACTGGCTGAGTTTTCAGACAAAATAATTTTCAGATGAAAACTAAGGGCACAATTACTATGCATGCAGATAAGGACTAGATTATTCCCAGCAGACACCTTCCTTTGCTCCTCATTTCAAGAGGCAAATATCATCATCACTGTTCACTATTACAGAAAGGAGGGCAGAAGAGTGAACAAAGCTGAGAAAGGATGAGTCCTCCAGACAGTGAAGAGGTAAAGGAGGGAAAGAGAGAATTGACGGAGAGAAGGTAATGGTCCTGTCAATATGTAGGGGAAACAAGCTATTTGGCTCAATGGAGAGGTTCTAATCCTATTTTTAGCTGATATAAATCAATATACAAAATTAATGTTTTGCACCTCTCCTCTAAAGCCTCAAAAATTTCTTTTTTACAGCTGGATAACTGAAGCTGTCAAGTTTTCATTATTTGCCAGAGACCAAACTGAAGGAAAGGCGTAGCATCTTGGTTTCCTGGCTATAAGCTGAATGTCCTCTCTAATGAAGTTATTCCAATCGGAAAAGATCTCTACAAGACAGACGCTAAAAATAGAGTGTCTGAAGATAGTTCCTGAGATAAAGAGAAACTGGATTGTATTCCCTTCACAGGAAAAGGTCAGTAGAAGGAAATTAAATATGAAGTCACAGAATTATTTCATGCTTTAGCATCTAAAAGCATTATTTTCCTTTCCACTTAGGTTATGGATATTTTTTTTTGCCAATGCTGTTTGCTATAACTTTTGGCTTACCTGGCAGCTCCTGACAAAAATTTCCTCAGTTCAAAGCATGTGGTTTTCAAAGTGTTATGAATGTGCTAAAAGATGCATGTGCTTGATTTCTACATCTATAACAAATTTTTCTATTTGTAGTCAAGTGAAAAAACTTTATTTTTGCAAGCAAGAACTAAGTGAAAGAAGGTTTGAAGACGATAATTTCTCTAATTAGTTTAACTTTAATTTGCTCTTTGAATCTTTTCTCCTCTCTAGCTTTCATGCAATAGTATTCTGTTCATTCCTGTTACGTTAAATCTCTAATACATTTTCTGTCAAACTAAAGAAAAGATCACTCAAATGAAGCAGAAGATTCAAGATGTGCTCCTGCTGCCATTTGGATAAAACTCTGGAGAGGTGTTTGGTTCCCTTCTGCTTGCTTTTTGCTTTGGAGACGAGAACTGTCTGATCTATGTCTCCGTCCAGGTTCCAGTGCGCTGCACATTGTGCCTGCACTCAGCTGAGAGAAAAGCCCATCCTGTGCTATCTGAGGCACTCTCTCTTATGGCTCTTTTAGTTGTATTTTAGAGTTTTGCCTTTGCATTTGGCAAAAACAAGCTCTGGAGGTTTATTTTGACACTGAATTTTCTGATGTTTTTTATTTCATATCCTTACAAACTTTCAAGTTGCTTGTGGCTTCATGGGCTACTTTACAACAATACTGTTGTGCAGCAACCTGTCATTCTTGCTAGAGCTCCAATCGTTTCAATTTTTAGCAGAATATGTGTTCTGCCATACAAGGCTGATCAATGACTACCTTGTCAATGAAAATATAAATATAAGCCAACTTTACAGAGAGTTCTTATAAAGTTCAACTTGATTAAAATAGTTGGGTTGTTTTAAACCACAGCTTATATGTGCTACGACCAAATACTTTTATAATTAGAAAGCCAATTAGGAAAAGGGATAGCCATTCCACTTAAAAAAAAAAGAAGAAAAAAAAAAAGAAAAAAGAAAAAAAAAGGTTTCTTCTTTTAGACTGCTTAGGTTTGATCTGAGAGCTTATCCAAAAGGAATCATGAAACATCTGGACAACTGACTTGAGTGCCCATAGTTCTGAAATCTGAAACATCCATCCTAGCCTAAGATGTCATAACAGCGGAGGAGTACTGGCAGTGCTTTGTGGCTGTGTTACCATGATCTCATGGTGTGATAATCCTCCCTCCTCATACTGGTAAAGGCCCTGTTGCAACGACTAAGAGCAGAATACTATGAGTGCAAGGGTGGAAACAATCTGGGGAGGTCCTTGTATGGGGTTAATAGAGCTCTACCATGACGATAATGTCAGGATCATGTAGGTCATGTATTTAAACACTAACAGAGCCAACTGAGGTGTGTGTATGTGTGTGTTATTCTTTCCAGCACTAAGCACAGTTGTCTCCCTGTTTTATATAAGAAAATAATTTATTTGCAAGATGAAAATTAGCAGCAGTTAATGGATTGCTCAGTAAATAGCCTGGAGGATCCTGGATGAGTCATGGTTGTCCAGCAGCATGACTATAACACACAAAACTTCTCTACCGTTCACAGTTTGTCTACTATCCACAATTTTTTTTACTTGTTGTGGTCTAACCCCAGCCGGCAACCAAGCTCCACACAGCTGCTTGCTCACTCCCTGCCCCTCTGGTGTGATGAGGGAGAGAATCAGAAGAGTAGAAGTGAGAAAATTTGTGGGTTGAGACAAAGACAATTTAACAGGTAAAGTGAAAGCCGTGCACACAAGCAAAGCAAAACAAGGCATTCATTCACTCCTTCCCATGGGCAGGCAGGTGTTCAGCCATCCCCAGGAAAGCAGGGCTCCATCACATGCTATAGTTACTTGGAAAGACAAGCACCATGACTCTGAACCCTCCCTTCTTCCTCCAGCTTTATATGCTGAGCATGGTATCATATGGTGTAGAATACCCCTTGGGTCAGTTGGGGGCAGCTGTCCCAGCTGTGTCCCCTCCCAGCTTCTTGTTCTCCCCCAGCCCACTCACAGGTGGGGAGGGGTGAAAACAGAAAAGGCCTTGACTGTGTAAGCCCTGCTGAGCAACAACTAAAACATCCCTGTGTCATCAACACTGTTTCCAGCACAAATCCAAAACACAGCCCCACACTAGCTACTGTGAAGAAAATTTACTCTACCCCAGCCAAAACCAGCACATACTTCAAGAGTAATGTGAAAAATTCTTACAAAACAGTTATTGACTCTATTTCCTACGTACTCTTCCTGTGGAAGAGATCAAGTGAATACAGTGTGTCCTTGCTTCTCCAGGAAGATCACTTTATAGATCTGGTAACTGTTTTCCTTCATGACATAAGTTTTGATATGTACCATTCTCCCTCTTTTACTCATCCTTACATAGTCTTCAGAATTAAATGTGGTTTGTCAGTGCTGTCTCCTAGGATGTTCAGTATTTAGCTGACTCTTAGATAGGTCTGTGACTAGCTCATGGTAGTAAGTCAATGAAGCAGTATCGAGATTTCCGTGATGGCGATGATGATAGCCCTGCTTTATTCTTGCTTTTGCAGTAGTTGATGCTGTAGATGTCAACTGAGATAGCGAGTAAGGAAATGATAAATAAGGTTGAAAGTATTTTTATGAAAAGTACATTCCCAGACTGGATTCAATGGCAGCAGCATTCCTGACTGGAATTGGAATCATGCTATATTTGGTTATCGATAATTTTTAAAAAAACCAACCCAAATCAAAGACAAAACCAAAAACCCCTCTGAACAGGAGTGTTGAGCCTCTTGCTGGGGTCCTTAAGACAGTGTCTTTTAGTGGTGTTGTCCTGGAGGTTGACTAGATTCAGGGTTTTACAGGAGCGGGCTGCTTGTTAAGATTGTTTTATACTTTGAAATTATGGTTTGCTGAACTGACTTATTCGTATTTGCATTTTTATTTTAAAAGTCGCCCCTGTATGCATTTGCATTGTCTTTTCAGAGTATTAGCAACAAAATGGTCACTGGGCAACATTAATGAGAAGAGCTGATAATAGCTTAGATGTGAGGCTGGATCTGCTGATTCCATTGAAGTGTGTGAAGCTGTAAGAGAACATTTCTAAGCAGGAGGATTTGGCTGCATCTAAACAAGATGGCCAACGCCCTTTGCCAGATTTATAATTTTAAGCTGGTAATATGAAACATAATAGATGGCATAGAGAAAGCTATTTTGGCAAATGAACTTTTTTTTTTTTTTTAATTTAACTGCTTCAGGAGGAAAGACCCAGTGAATCATTGAATTGTTGCACAGAACCAGCCATCGTGTAGCCTACTGGCTCTGCTGCAGTCTGGGGGTCAAAATAAGCATGATGGTGGTGGTCATAGTAGAAATCAGGAACATGGCACAGTAGAATGGTTGTAATGAAGGTTTGAGGGAGACAAAATTGCAAGTAGAGTTGCTTTGTTTTGTCCTCTATTTCCTCTCAGGAAATGTAATTTGAAAAAACTGTGAAACTTTTTTCTAAAAAAAGCCCCCCTCTTCTTTGTCAGTGGGAGGTGTTATTAATTACAAATACTGAAGACTGATTTTGTAAAAGCCGTTGGCAATCACTGCACGCTTTATTCCTGTTCCGTGATTTTAGAATCATGTCAGTTTTCTTAGCCTTGAACAAATATCAATTGTTTTTCATACAACAGACATGCATTAATAAGTTGAACGAAATGTAGGAATTTCCTAGCTAGAGCCGAACACTGCACACTTAAACCGGCATGATAAATACTTGCATATAACTTCTGTGCTGCCATGTGCTGCATTCCTGAGGAAGAATTTGAGCTCTGACTAAAAGGAGAGATAAATGTTCTCAGCAAAAGGATCTAAAGTGGTTACTCAATGCAAATAAAATGCAGTCAAAGACAGAGCAGTAGAAGAGAGGGTCTGAGATGTCAAAGGTATTTTCTTTCACTGGATTATATACCATGCACTAGAGAGAGAAGGAGGTTTCTTCAGAATATAGGCAACCTGCCAGATTTGTGAAGTTTTCAGTTACAAACTGATTACAGGGAAGAAATTCTAGTCATCGTCTGTTTATGGTTTACCTCAACCTGTTTCTTCCTTTCAAAATATTTTTCTCTTTTTAACAAGAAAGGGCTATTTATGCAAAGAATGACTCTGCAAATGATTCTGTATTACCTGCTCTTATCTGCGTAAGAGCATAAATAGTGCTACTAACTTTAAAAGGACAGTCATGTAAAATTAAGTATGGCTTTTTTAGAACGAGACCCAGTTACCAGTTTTTATTGTGGTTCTATTCCGTACAACCAAAGATCAGTAGTTTGTACAGAATCTGTGCTAATGGGTAAACACAAATCATACCTAAAATACATGACAATTCTAGAATGGTTTTAAGAATAAATGCTTACCCTTTTTATTTAAATCAGCCAAGTAATGGTATATGTCAGCACATGTGTTTGATTTGTGTATATTTTCTGTTCTGGACCACCTCATATTCTTTCTTAAGAGCCAAGAGTGAGTGATCTCATATTATGGCTTTCCAAATGGGGCTAATTAAGGACTTTTCCTGCCAGGTGCTCAGCATGTCCTGCTCCTATTGCTTTCAGTTGTGGTTGAGGGCATGCTGCATTCTCTGGGATACAGCCCTGTTGTTTATGAGTTTAAGTTAGCATTGCCAAAAGAAATACAATGGTAGAAAATAAACAGCACTGAGGTTTACTTTGAGGATCCCCTGAATAAGAAGGGTTTTTTTTCTTTTTTTCTTGGGAATATCAAAGTCAACATCTGGAAAATATCAGTGTGACATACAAATACTGTCTGACCACTAATTTCACAGAACAGTCTTTATATACAATTTGCGGGAAATCAGTTTCATGTTAAAGGAATAAGGATCTAAAGTCTCCTACTGACTTAAGAGCTCTCTGGAGCAGTAACTAACTCTGCTTTCCTTCTTGTAACATGACCCAACCTCTGTTTCAAAACTCAGTGTTGCGGCCAATTAATTACCATGTAGTTTCCTGATAAAGCCTCAAATAGGCTAATCCTTGGAAATAATGCCGTGCATGGTTATTACTGACAGCTTCCATTGTTCCTGAAAGCCACAGTATGTGCCTTTTACTTTCTTTTAAGAAAAAAACAGATCAGAAATATGAAATGTAGTAGGTTGTTATTTTCTTATTAAGTTATGTATGTGAGGCGTCTGGGAATGAAGGGGCCTGCTTTCAGCAAGATAACAACTTGCAGAAAGTGGAATCACAAGGGAAAAAATCTTTCCTCTTATCCTCTAGGGACCTAGTCTGCATCCAGAGAATCAAGTCCCTTGTGGGACAGAGATGGGTAAGAGAGAGGAGAGATAAAGGCTTTCCGGTATTCATGCTCAGGTGTGCTGGGGTCCAGCACTGAGGAGATGTCCTCCCTGTGGCCATGGGTCAGCCAGCAGGAGCTGCAGAAGGGGTCAGCAGAGCTGACGGCTATGGTAAAGTCAGTGCGGCAGCTTCATGGGCAGATTATTCCTTTTGTTCTCCAGTATCTCTGTAGGGAAAAGATTTTCTCTTCATTTAGTGAACAGTGGAAGATAGATAGAGCTCTTCTATTTCCCTAGTGATGGAAAAATAATACTTTTCTTGAAGAAAAATACAGTAGAAAACCAGTTATTCTGCTACCTCTGCTTTTCTGTATATTCTTGTTGGGTTTTGCATTTAGGATTCTGTTTTGGCATTTCCAGATCATCATGAGAGGACGTACTTATTTCAAAGGCAGCCTATGACAACTGGCAAAAGCTAACTAGTGCTGTCATACTGCTGATAAGAAAGGAAGATTTTTTTTTTTTCTTAAAATGGAGGGTTTAAGAGTTTGGTGAGTTGTTTGTGGTGTTTTTTTTTGTTGTTGTTGTTGTTGTTTTGTTTTTTTTTGTGTGTGTCTTTCTTTAAACAGGAAAGAGTGAGGGAGAAGAGAGCAAGACTTGTTCATCCGTGAGTGAGTGCTTAGTGCTGCAAAGCTCCTCTGCAAAATACATATTTGGATTTCCATCTGGTTTTGTAAGTGCCAGCCCTCTGTGGTTCAACAGTTTGAATTTCTTTGGAGTGATACTATTAAATGTGATGGGGTGCTTTTTCCCTCAGATAGTACTGAAAGAACAGTACATCACTTAAAAGACTCCTCTTCTAGTATCCATGTGAAACTGCACCTATTTAATCAGAATTGGGGAAAAAAAAGAAGTAAAATTTGTGGGCTGAGATAAAGACAGCTTAATAGGACAGAAAATGAAGGGATAATAATAATAGTAATAATAATAATAATGATAAAAGAGTATACAAAATAAATGATGCACGATACAATTCCTCACCAAACACTGGCTGATGCCCAGCCAGTCCCTAATCAGTGTTTGCCCCACGTCACCCCTGTCCCAGCCAACTCCCCCCCAATTTATATATTGAGCATGATGGTCATGCGGTGTGGGATATCCCTTTGGGCGGTTGCGGTCAGCTGTCCCAGCTGTGTCCCCACTGAGCTTCTCGCTGGCAGGGCATGAAAAGCTGAAAAGTCCTTGACTAGTGTAAGCACTACTAAGTGACAACTAAACCATCAGTGTGTTATCAACATTACTCTCATCTTAAATCCAAACCACAGCACTGTACCAGCTACTAGGAAGAAAATTAACTCTATCCCAGCTGAAATCAGGACAGATGTATAAGATGAGTTGTAATAAATTTCTAACAAGTGAGTATAAAATCAGTTCAGCTGAGCTGATAAAGACAGCAGCAGACAGGCAACACTGTAAGATTCAAAGTTTAGCAGTCAGAAAAATGAAAGAATATTTGTAGTGGCCCTCTGTCAGAAGAGTTGTTAAATACCATTTTCATGTCACTGAGTAAGTAAACGTCACACAACAAAGGAGTTACAACAGAGGTCTCTGTCAGCACCTCTGAGCAAGGTAAATGTAAATTATTAAAATTACTGTGATGATAATCTTTCCATTTAATTTTTTTTTGTCAGATCTTAGTGAAAAAAACTTAGTAAAACCTGCTTCTCACCCACAGCTCCTCCCACCCTCGCCCTGAATTGGATTGTACTGCATTGCTTCTTTAATCTCAAGATCTGCCCTGGAAAGAAAATACATTGGTGAATTAAGGTAGACAAGTTATTTTTGAGATGTAGCTTTTTCAGAACAACCTCTGCATTTTTAAAATTATTTAAAATTCATAATTAAAATACATTTCTGGACTTACACTCTGTTTGAAGCCAGCATAGAGAACTTCAATGAGCAAGTAGGGGTTTCTATCAGCTATGACCTCAGCAATGTTGCAACATTCCTGCTGTAAATCCCAGATGCTATCTTAGGTGATAAATACATCTGAGTGGTAGGGAAAGATTAAAGATGTCTGGGGAAGAGCAGCTTAGCCAAAATGTTGAGTAATTAAATGGGGCAACCCCCGACTTCCTGGAACGAGGTATAGTGAAGCATTTTCTTAGCCACAATGTTGTAATCTGAGAAGCTCAGCACCGCTGGAACTTGATCTAGACCAAGAGCTATTGTGAGAGGGAGAGCGCTGCTGTGCTCTGGTGCCTGAGAGCGCCTGGGTTTAGCTCCAAGAAGCTGTAACTGGCCCCTGTTACAAGTACTGTGTATGTTTGCACATGAAAACTTTAATGTTCAGAAAAGCATTTCTGGAAAGTTTCCCCTACAGCATTTCAGTTTAAAATAGTGGTTTATGATCATGATTCCACTTTCTTTGAGATGAATGATAGTATTTCTGGCAATTTCAAGGCCTATTGGAAACGAGTCCCAAGTCAGTATGCATGTTCTCCTGCTGTGGTACAGCTTATATCTAAGCTCTGCTGAAAGGAAAATGTATAATCCCAGTGTTTTTATAAAGCACTGTTTAGGATGCAGAAATACAATGATGTTGTGTCAAATACCTAATATTTTCACACATCTGGACAAGGCTTATGTGCTACCTGGGTCTGCAGTGTACTGATTTGGAAGGAAGACTCTCTGCACAAATGTGCTCAGTGGTTTTATGCTGCCAAATGAGGATGGCTGCCTTTTGTCTGGGAGAAGCTTGACTGAACTTTCCTACTGAGCCAGCTGGTGCTAGGGAATATCATGTATATTTTATGACCTGTTAGGGAATACAGATGAGTCCCCACAGAGGTTTGCTTCCAAAAATGGGACTGAGGTGGAATCTAGGTGCCTACTTCAGAACCCTGAAGATGTTTATCTCTACATCTTTTAATTTCCTCCTTTCACAGGTTTGTTGATCAGACAGGAGGCATCGGTCACTCTGTACTAGATCCGTATATGCTGACTGTCATTTCTGGAACAAATTTGCTTTATTAGCCACAGATAAAGTAGCACTGCTTCTCCTCCAGGATACAAAACTCAATAGATAGCAGGCAGAGTAACTTCAGGGCGTGGTTCCAAGGGACCTTGGCTGCATCAAGTGCAGGACATTACCGATGTGTCCTGGAATTTGATTTGGGGTAGTTTCTGGGAGAATTTACCAAAGCTGATGTCTGACAGAAAACTGAGTCTGTGTAAAAGGTGTATGCACCTCATGCGCTGTTCTCCTCAGACAAGCAGTCACCTCTGCCTTCAGCTGTTGCGCCTCCTGTTCCTCTTGCCCTCCTCAGCGTGTGAGTCTCTGCTTTCTCCACACAATTTATTCCTTCACAGTCACTGCCTGCACAGAGCCCTGACACAGCCCTCCTGGTTGTGCCTTGTCCTCAGCGACAGTGTTGCAGGAGAGGTAGGGGTGTTCTGAAGGGAGATGGATCTGTCTGCATCTCCTCATTCTGTTTTCCAAAGGTCTGAGCCTTTGAGCTCTTAACACCATCAGTTCCTAGGAATTCCTTTCCCTTGAACGGGTTTTATTATCCAGCCCATGTGTGGGGAGGTTTTCTGGAGGATCTTTCCTGGAACTCCTCCTGGCTACACAACAAGCCAGTTTCACAGTTTGCTGGTTGTTTTGGATCCACTCTGATGGGCTTAATCCTTTCCATGACTGTGGAAGGAGTTTTGACAGATAACCTGGGGGACAGCGTCCCAAAGTTTTGCTCTATGTATTATGAACTTAATTCAGCAAAGTATCATGATCACGTTGACTGTGTCTTAAAATGCATGCATACTTGATGCTTTGGTGGAGAAAGGCCCATGAAAGCACATATTAGCTATGGTTAGACTGGGTTTGGTCCCCCCATCTGCTGTGTTCATTTATTTCCTGGGCTTGGGTGGGCACCGTTTTGTTGCGTCTGTCCCTGCGTTGAGGGATGTTCTGCGCGCACATGAAGCCATCCACCCCCTGCCTTCCTACGCCTCTGCAGACACAGAAAGACAGCTTGGGTATCCCAGGTGCTGAGTGTGAAATGATGAGAGCCCCACAACGCTGGGAGTGGCAGCAAGATGTCAGAGGTACCACTGCTATCAGTGAGCGTATTGGTCATTAAATCTTATTTATGGAATAATTGAGAGACTGGGAAACATGAATCTTGGCTATATGGTTGAGTAAGGAGAAAAGTTAGCCTATGGTAAATACAAATGAAGCAGAAGTTTTGTTACTAGCATTATTTAGAATATTAATAGACCCCAGTTTTTGGAACTTAATAAACTCTGTAAAGGAGATTCAATGATACAGTTATTACTGTGATGATTAATGGCATACTTCTGGCTGGATCAGGCCTGCAGCTGTGGTCTGTGTATTCTGGAAGTTTGAATTCAACTCCATTGAGGGGAAACACTCTTCTGAAACATTTAGCTTCTTTTCAACAACAAAGCTGTTATGTGGAGAAATGCATGTTTCCTATATTTCTTCTGTATTCTACTTTTACTCTTATACTGTTGTTTACTACAAGCTGTTCAGCCTGCAGCTGTGTTATCGGTATTAAAAAATGTACTGAATTTCACCTGCTTTCTCCTTAGCTTTCCTTCACTCTCCCTATTCCTTTATCTTCAGTAAATCTCTGCCTGGTATTGCAAACAGGTAGGAGGAGGGCAATGATCCTGAAACAACTCTGTTTCCTACAAATGAAATTGCACTTTTTAGTTCTGAAAATTTGTCCAAGTGACCCAGAGAAGCAGGATTGCTGCAGCAATAGCTGAGAGCGGAACAGATGATCAGCCTAAGCTATCTAATTTCACTGGCTGTACTGAAGAAGGGTGCTTTGTGTCTCCTAGTCTGGCAGATCTTCAGTGGGGATGATGAACTCCAAGAGAAGGAGATTAATGGCTGAAGAGGGCTGGGGTGGTATCTTGAAGCAGTTTCTGGTTTTGCTGTTCTCAACGTCATCAGTCTTACAAGTTTTTAATTGTCCTCCTTAAAAGCCTTCACTAGATTAATGTATGCAGTTATTAGTCATGCATTTTCTTATTTTGGGCTAAGTTTGTGTATACTGTCTGGTTCTACAATAATTTAGTTTTTGAATATGCTAAACTAAATCGGACAAGGACTGGAAAAGGCTAATCTGAACTAAATGCTTATCTGCAGAGTTGCATTGGGAAAATGGAACATATAAATTATAACTGCTGTAGTTACAGTATTTCGGTGTAAGTTTGTAAAGGGGACCTACAAAAAGCAATTGCTTAGCAGCATCTGCCATGGTATAAAATGGCCAGATGGAGATCACCACACTTATTAACTGGACTTCAGCTAGGGGCTCGTGTGAAAGCTTCTCACCTGTTACTGTGCAAATTTAGTTGGCTTTGCTTAACCTTCCCAACTTCCCTTCATTAGCCTTTAAAGTTCAGCTGAAGTTTGTTTAAGCTGTGGTATCTTTGCAGGGAAGCACGTAAGAAATGCTCACCCAACCTGCTATTTCAGGTCAGGAGGTGCTAGGTGGGAGACTAGCTTAGGGCAATACCCTCGATGGTTTTAGCTAGGTCCATAGACAGGTGTTTGACTGTTGGGTTTTTTTTTAAGCATTGACTACAGAAGTATGTTTTAATTGTAGCTATACTTGTGTAATATATGTATATATACAGTGCTATTGGCTATTTAATTTTTTAAAAGTGGTACAAATACCTTTTATTAATTTATGGAGTTATGTACTGTGTATATTGTTTTACAACTGTTTGTGAGTAAAATATCTCCATATGTGAGCTGTACCCATGTAATGTAATGGATTGATGAAAGATTTGTTCGTGGTAAGTAATGAGAATGAGAATTTTACAGCTCAAATATTGGGTGATTATAATGGAGGTCAAATGTAATTTTGAACGTTCATTACTAAACCAAGTAGATGCCATTTGTCTCAGCTGGAGCAGATGGTTTGGATAGGTCACCATTTAAAAACTGAACTCACAAAGTATTTATTAAGTCCTTTAAGAATTCAGTTATTCTTTCCATTGCTACTTCTGTAATGTCCCAGGAGAAGAATTCTGCATCCATCAAACTGCAGCTCTGTGGAAAAATTAAAACATAAAAAATGACTTGCTGGTAGCATAGTCTAATAGCTAAACATTTTTGGTTTTATGTTGTAGCCATTTTGGTAAAGTAAGAATCTTAATCTTTTCTTTTTAAAAAACATGGGAATGGAAAACAAGTGCAAGCAAATTCTCAGCTGTAGCAGTGATGTTTTATGATGCAGACTTAGAATGTCAAGCCCATGCTCTCAAAAATCCGATGGCTGCCTCATAAAATGACAGTGGGAGTTATCATCTTTTATTTCAAAAAAGCAAGCAATTAACTAAAATGTTCCTTTTCACCTTGTTGTAAAAGCTCATTTTTCATTAAGTGCTGAAACAATTTTTATAGCTATCCAGCGGTTCTCTAAATCCCTAATCCTGCAAATATTTTGTACATGTTTAACTTCAGGCATAGAAGGAACTGATTTTAATAGCTTGAAGATAAGCAAGTTTGTAAACACTTTTACGTTTTTTTTTTTTCAGTGGGGATTTTCATGGAAAAGTAGGAAATACTTAAATTTGAAAAATGACTTATTCAGGCAGATGAAGAATCATGGTTTCATCACACTGAGATCCTGTAAGACTCAAGTGCTGCACATCAGACATTTCATTCAAGGTGTGCCTTGAAGACTTAGGGGTGGCTTAGAAATCTTTTTATTCTCTTTGGCAGTGGCTGTTCTTGAAGCTTTCACTTCATGTACCTTATTAAAATACTTGTGTGCCTTATTAATCTCATTATATTTATGATGCCTTACAGAGGTTAGTTACAAAAGAAAATTGTGCCATGAGTAAAATAAAAGTGGGAGCTCATTTTGAGGTTAGGCTATGAGTAGCAGCAAGTTAGAGGGGGATTATCAGCATTACATATCCTAACCACCTTGTTTTACTCTTGCAGGATTTTCTCTTTTGCTTTTTCTTTAACATATGCATAAATGTAAATCGCTTATTTTCTTACTTACACATGCTGAATCGAGTGGGAATGGTCCCCTTTCATTGCTTGCATTTATTATTGGTTGCAGTTATTTAGCTTTGGATTTACACAGGTTTGTGGCAATGGTTCAGTTTTGGAGAAGACATAGAGAGAGGTCAGCAAGAGATTGGAGAACTATGTTTTTCTTTGTTAGGTTTCCTGGGTGTTCAATAGAAAATGAGTGCCAGGCATCTAGATTTCATTTTCCTGCTTTGTGTCAAGAATAGGAATTTGGAACAAAATTATTAACAACAAACTATTGTGTTGGCCTGTCCTTTTGCAGTCTTAAGACCCTAATGATTCTCTTGAAGGTCAAGCCATAAAGGAAAAAGAAAGACAACATGCAGGCCAATTGTCTCTCTGTATTAAAGTGGGATTCTACCACGACTGTTGTTGGAGGGAGTCGTTAAAAAGCAATGTAAATAACTGTACTCTTTAGGACATAATTTAAATGAGAGTGTTGGTTGTTACTAGAGTTGCTTGTGAATCAAGAAGATAAAAGGAGTGAGGAGAGTGACTCTTTCTGTAGACTCTCTTAGCCATGTATAGCAAACATTTTGCTTTTCATGGTCTGTGCGGCTTAAAAACTTGAAATTTCCAGCATGGAGACTGAAAGAAGCACAGCTGGCTAGTCTAGGGATGAGATGGGATCACCTGCTGCAGGCCTAGCTGGGGGGTTGCCTTAAAGTACGGGTGAATACGTAACTGCCTACAGTTAATCCTCTACTTCTGGCACAGCTTGATAATAGCCACTTTCCTGAAAAGATGGGTGGAAACCTTTGCTTTGCCTCCATCTAGTAATGATGAGATGGGTTATCTGAGGCTACTGAGCTGTGGGGCTGACATGGGCGTATAGATGGAGGAATGTCGCAGCACTGACTGCCTGCTGTCCTGCACTCACACTCCAGAGCCTGGATTCCACAGTAATACTCAGTTTCCCTTCACAACCCTTTTTCAGGGTCAAATTTATTTTAAAGCTCTTCTTCAAGGGAATGCCCTCACTTTAATAACACTTGAATTCAAATGTGAGTCCTTATTTTAAAATGCTATTTAGATTGGGGTATAAAAGGTTTTTGAGGGCTGTTTTTATTCTGCCAGTTTCACGTAATTAGTCAGTATGGCCTTCATTTTGCTAAGTCCTTGTGCAAACTGTGCAAAGAGGAAAAAGGAAAGTAATCTGAAGCTTTCAAAACAATTCCGTGTAAGGATTTTGTTGGTACCTTCAAAATACCAAGTAACTACTTCTTGCTTTCTCAATGAGCTTTTCAAAAATATGTATTCAATTTGTTCCAGTACTTCAGGTTTTTCCCTAGAGAAAGTTTCCACTGATTTTAAGTGGCAATTTTTCTTGAGAAGAGAATTTAGTTGCAATTATTTATGTTGTTACTTTTAGTGATTATTGTGGTTTGAAATCTTGTTCATTTGTGCAGTTCCTGTGAAATTCATAGGTTGTCACCTTCTGTAACTTGTTCAAAGACTCTTGTTCCTTGATTGCACAGGTTTTACGACCACACTGTTATTTTTATTCTTTGAGAGAGGTACTATGTTTATCTTTACTGTTGTCTAGCCTTCCAGTCTGTAGTAATAAATATATTCTGTCAATATTCCATGCACAGCCTGATATTTCACTTTAACCTGCTTCTGACCTAATTCAAGGCTATTATGATTGCATCATGCAAGACAAACTAGCTGTATAGGTGAAGTTCTCAACTGATGAAAGCTAACATAATTTCTGAGGCTTTCTTAACAACAGTCTTTGTTTGAAAATATCCTGCATGAAAAGACTGTGCAGGAATGTCACAAAGTGCTGTTCTGTAATGCCAGCTACTTAAAAACAGTATGCAAGTGCTATTTGAATTACTGACTTGCCTCTTCCGAGTATGTATAGTGCTTCCTGCTATTGCCGATACGGAAAATATACTTTAGTACAGTGCCAAACAGCTAATAAAAAAGTAAGGAATCTGGATTTAGTTCTTTCTCTTGACGAAAGGAGATTAAACCAACAGCTTCTCAGGAAGACGTTCTAAGAAAGTTAGTTTTTCTATAAAGATGAGTTACTTTTTGGAAAAAGAGAGATTCATGTAGCAAAGAAGCATAAATTGTACTTCAGCAGTACAGGAACCACCTGGTAGTGGGACACGTGGGCACAAATCACTGCTCCTAAAAATATCTCTACTTTCTTCAGTCTAGAAGTTTCTCTCTGAAATTCTCCACTGTTAATAAACCCATGTCACCATTTAACTTTCCAGCCCCATCGGGAACTTCCCAGATTCTTTGAATTGTCACAGTTTCGTAAGATTCACAGTTAGTTATTGTTTGAGGTTGAATATTATGAATAGTTTTCTTCAGTGTGTATGGGAAGAAACCCAAGCTAAGATGTATCAAAATGTTTCAGTATTTATAGGTTTCGAAACGCCATACTGTTTGAAAAAATTGTAAAGCTTAATATTGGCTTAAACACAAGAAAAAGAAACACTTTGAACAGAAGTAAATGTTTTGATTAACCTCAAAATAATTTCTTTTTATCATCAGGCTGATGCTTTTTTCTTTGCTTTAGCCAGTGAACCAAAAAAAATCAGTTATTGTCATAACTTGTTTTTTTATAGTATTGTTAAATTTGAAACCTTGATAATTCTCTATCAGTATAGTGTAAATGTACATACTCGGTTTCATAGTCCTGTGTTGCTAAATAATTAATGATTAGTTTTGTTAAATGTCCATTGCTATGCATTTCTGTTTAAAAGTCATGGCCTCTGCTAAATGTATTTCTCTCTGCTGCTACAGAGGATGGCAGTCCTATTACAGTTATTTTCCCTAGCTAAATTTCCACAATAATACCACATGTTAAAGTAATTCTATCATATAAGGTTAGTGACCTTAAAAAACTACATATAAAGGAACACTGTGAGGCAGGCATGGTAATAACTGGGGCATATCTAAAGGCAGGTATATCCTAGAGTGGATTAAAAAATGGGAAAATAGTATTTTAATAATTTCTTACAAAAATAGATCAAATAAATCTTAATGTCTGAGTTTGGAGTTTTATCTTGTGCAGATAAGCAAGGTGATGGCTGATTGCAAATTCAGAGCCACCTCTTGTATACCAAAGTCTTGGCAATAGAATATTGCTCTTTAAATTTAGTTCAATTTAATATAAAACATTCTTTAGTTACAACTCGTCGCACATGAGGGGAGCTGTTGAGCCTTCTGATTGTGTATTCCCTGTCTTTTTTACCTAAGGTGTTCTTATTAATGTTGAAAAATGTTAAATAATGTATTAATGACAGATACAATCAAATGAGATGGCATTATTTACGGCACTTTGTTTTATTTGTAGTTCCATACTAAATAAACCAAAATCAAACCCTCGCAGCTGAATCTACTTCACACCAAGTACGAGATTTAGTTCTAGGTATTGTACCTAGAAAAACATTGATGTTTTTCAATGACCTTGATTTCCTGGGGTGTTTTTTTTTTATTTGTGCTTGGTAGGATCAAGCACGAATATATTGTGTATAAAGAAAATATATGCATAAGTGTGTGTATAGGCATGTGGATATACATTAAAAATATAAAAGCCCGAGTCAAACATAGAAATTCAAAAATCATGTGTATTAGCAGAGTTGTAAGCAATGAAAAGTATTAGACAAACCAAAGAAGATGGTTCTGTCATTGAAACATTGGAACAGAAATTAGATCATTAGAATTATGGGTTACGCTTCTTTCTAATGGATTCTGAGGTTTCTGTATTTAAGTTGTAAACTCTCCCAGTGCTCTCAGTCTGTGTGTGTATCTTACCTACTGCAACAGACTGCCTTTCCAAGAAGGAAGATTAGGCCATTTAATGAGACCAACTGGAGTGGCACGGATCGTGTCATGTGTTCAATTTGACTTCCTTCTCAAAACAGGGTGGCAGCATCCAGACTGCGTGTTGGGAGTGGTTCCCGACGTAGACTGTGGTTGGTCTTGCATTCATGTAGAGTCTGGGAAGGTTCTAATTTGTGAAGGTCAGACTCTGCCAGGGGGCGTGCTGGGAATTCAGCAGTATGAGTGTGTGTGGGTGAGGGCTTAATCCTCCTCCCTGACCCGTTTTATTTATTGGTGTCAAAGTAGTCAGACAGCTCTGCCAAAATTGAAGTTTCAAAGCACTGTCGTAAGATGATAAGTATTAATACAACTAAGAAGGCTCTGTGCTTTCATCTTAATATGATGCTGGCCTTCATTTTCTAGTTTAAGTCAGTTTTCCAATAGTTCACAGAAAGAAATAACCTTTAGAAAGAAAAATACAGATATGTAATATATTATACTTTTATTATACATAATAATAAAATAATCCTTAGTACCTGTGTTACCATACAGAAGATATTAGAATTTCTTGTATTATTAATCCTTTGCATTTTTTATGGTAAGACAGATTTGTGAATAAAAAAAAATGTGTGTAGTCAGTGTTGTATTAATATCTTTGTGGTTATGGTTTTATTTTAGCTAAGCACTTCTCTTAAAAACAGGCAATACATTATTTTCATAATTAAAATGTACTGATTTACTCTTAAAAACTGGGAAGAAAGCCAGCAGAAACCTCTAAATGGCTTTTAATTATATTCTTAACATTAGCGTGTTACCTAGTTACTGTGTTCTGCTGTTATTGTTAGCACAGAATTGGGGTAGGGGTGAGACAAGAAGCGGAAGAGAAGATATCAGCTTGGTGTTTGAATGATTTCTCAAGGCCTCAGACCAAAAGGGTCCAAAATAAGAAAGATCTATGGAAAGAGGAATTGATGGAACAAAAGGAAAAGCAGAAACAGGAGAAGCTATGAAATACAAGTGGTGACAAACCTTCCATAAAGAATTTTTTCCATTGTCAAGTAGGGGGAAATGTAGAGTCTCTAAAATTTGCATGGAATGAAAAATTTTGGAGAAGAAAAGAGAGGAGAGGATGCAGTGCAAGGAGTGCAACAGAAATCATGTTGAATAGTTAATCAACTTGATGACAAAATGAAGAAGTAGCAGGAAGTTGTAAGAAACCAGAAGAGACCATGCTTAGCTGTTGTGGGGAACGCTTTAGACCAGTGATGAGATCTGTTTTCACTATGGCTTCAAGGAGCCATTATATTTAGAAAAAGGAAAAAAATGTTATAAGTTATTGCAATATGCAATAACCCAAATATGAATCATAACCCAAAAGAAGCTAAGCACTTCCCTTACTCTGTGGAGAAAAGGGAGAGACTGAGGAATAAATGAGAATGAGGCTTCAGGAATTACTTAGGAAACCTGGCATATAGTATTTCCAATAGTCATGTAGGATATGTTCATTGAAATAATGGCAGGAATGATCCACTGACAACAGGAAATGGAGATTTGGAACATCCTTGGTCTGAGAAAGAAAGCAGCTGGTTGAAAACTTTCCACAGAGTCCCCACAGCTTCTGTCCTAGGCCCGTCAGAATCCAGATCTGTAAACTCTTGTTTTATTCTAATTTTTCTAATTGGAATATCAGGTGGAGGTGCCTGGCTACAGTATATGACCTACACTGAGGGAGTTTCAGTAGACACAAACCCCATGCTTATAGGAAACGGTGATAACTGGTGAACAGTAGAATTATTCAATATAATTTTATTACAAAGCCTTTGCAGCATAATGTAGTTTAATCTGTTGGGAATGGAGAGATTTTGGTTGGAGACTTTAATGTTGCCTTGAATATGCCAATGGAATACTATGTATTTTAGTATGAGCAACTATGTCAAAATCTTTTTAATGAAGCAAGAAGGTGAACATTTTTTAAAAAATTATTTCTAAAGTCAGGTCACAATTGTTGAAAAGATCTTCTACACTTACGAAATAGGGAAATGAATCTGCACCCACTTTCAAATTACTTAGGGTTTGCTGTGTATAGATCTAAACTGTGTACAGCTCACTAAAGCTGTGCAGTAACTTATAGTTTGATCTGCTGTCCTTATCTTGTCATTTCAAATCTCTGACTGTACTGAAAGTTGCACTTCTGATATACATGTGAGTTCATGTTACATAACCTACTGCCTCAATTACACTGGGAAACAGAAAAATTGTATGAATATCTGAAAAAGAACACTACCAGTTTTCATTCACTGCTATGAGGAAAGAAATTGAAATGGTGGCAAATCAGCTGACCAGACCATTTAAGTCATCATTCATATTGGTCAAAAAAAGCCTTTTGTCAGAGCCAAAAGAAAGAAAGCCTACGAGGATAGCAAGAATCACAAGATCTGTCTCTGTTGCTATAGTAGGTATGGATTTTCCCAGACATTGGAAAGTATTGTGGAGTACTGCTGTGTAAGAGTAAAAGTAGAAAGAGTATGGACTCCATAAATTTTCATCTGCTGTGAAAAGTATGTGGGGAAAGGATGCATGATTTTTCTACTTGCTGTGAGCATTCCCAGTCACAGATGCTTATTTTAATGAGCAAGTGAAGTTTTTAGTGTGTTTAACCTCTATCAGCCTTACAGAACCAATCCCACCCTGGGCTGTAGAACAGCTCCCATAGTGTTGCTCCCTCCTGAAAAGACCATTGATTTCTGGACCCCATGGTAATTGCATTGACTTTATATTCTCCCACATGTGGTACTGAGTTACTCTACGGGGGAGTTCCACAGATCTTGGAGTTGCACCCAAGATCCAGGTAAACCAATAGCCATGGTCATCTTAAATTCAGTGGGCTCTTGATAGGATTTAGTATTTATACTTTTAAATCTTTAATAAGGTGATGATGTATGGGCTAAAGAACACAGGTGCCTCTCAAGGATGTGAGTGGAGTCGACTCGTCTTTCAATTCATGGACCAAAAAGCTGAGAAGATGCAGGATGATAGTGATGGGCTAAAAGCAAACGGCCACATGCCCTGAGCAAAAGGAAGCCAAGGAGATGATTTGTGTCATAGGCGCATGCCTGAGTCACGGTGCCTCCCGGAGTGATTGCTGGGATTGTGCTGAAGTTTATGACCTTAAGCAAGCATTATTTTTCTGCAACTCATTGACCCGGTAGCTGCTGAAGTTAATATTATTTGGTATTTTCCAGGTATCAGTTTTGCAGGGTTTCTTTTCAGACAATTCTGTCTTAGTTGGGAAAAAGTGATCACTGTGTTCTATGACATGAATTTTCAGATATCAAAGACCGATGTTTCTCTAAAAGTTTTAAATGTTAGAAGAAATATTTTTGTTTTCAAATTAGAGATAAATACTTTCCTTTGGATGGGGATGGAACTTAATGTGGAAGTGAGATGTAATCTGATTTGCACCTAGACAGGCAAATTGTCCAGAGATTAAAAGAAACAACTACAAAAATGAGGAAAGAATAAGAAATGCTGAATGATATTGCTAGAAAGGTGAAGTATATAATATTTCATGTTACTCTGAGGATAGTGTTCTCAGTTGTTTTATCACTCCACAGTTTATAGGTAGCTCCATTTGTTAATAAAGCTATGTGTGGATGTTAGGGCTCATTCCAGAAACCAGTGCAGTGCCTCCTAAAGGTGCCTGCACTCGTAGCTGTTTAGTTGTTAATGGACTTCATGAAACATATATTAGCCTAGTGATTACCATCCCATCACTGTCCTTCTGTTACAGGAGGTGGCATCTGTGCAAAGCAAATGTCTCTATTATCATCCGTCTCCCAGAGACATTATAAAGTGGTAAAACTACACCTGTTCCATTTCCAGAATATCATTTGCAGGTGGAAGCTGAATCTGTTACTTAAAAGACCTGATAATGTGACCAAAATATGGCGTGTAAAATCCTTACCTTTTGTTGTCTTTGTGCCAAGAGTTGTGAGGTAAGTTGTCCGGAAGGACTAAGCTGCTCTGATCAGATGGCAGTTCTGGTTGGGGTCTGCAAACCTCTTTGGTTTGCTGGCATCCGCAGCTTGTGCATAAAATCAAATAGTGACATCTCATATTTGGATCAGGCAATTCTTTTTTTTTTTTTTTCTTTTTTTACAACCAAAGTAGAGCCAACAGCTCCTTGTTGAGATATAACAGAAAAAATCTCGGTCATTTTCTGCTGTCCATACTCATCCTGCAAATGCTGCCCTCCTTGTGGTCGTTAGCAGGGGCAACGTTAATAATATCAGGAGTATACCTGGGATCTGATACAGGCAAAAAGGAAGGAGTACCCTGTGGTGTGACTGTTTCAGGCGGTGTAACCACAGATAATCAGTCTGAGGAGCTGTCTACCCAGCAAAACAATGGTGCGAGGTAGAAAGTCTTTGTGTACACAAAGTAGTTTCATCTCATTAGCACGGCTTGCAAAATAAGAGCAGAGATGTAGTAACCCATGGTCAGTCATGTGTCAGCACCAAGGTTATGGATTCAGTACTCTTGGACAATCCAAGAGTTGCCAGCACATGTTGATGTCTGTGGCTACATCTTCAGGGATGTGAGAGATTAAGCAATCCTAAAAAAGTCAGCTCTGTTTTTCTGAGTGGTGATGAAGCCAATAGAATGGTTTGAATATTTTTATATGGTGTATGATCTATAGTGGTTTGTTCCTGTGATTTCACATGGCTTGAATTATATTTCATTGCTGTGTAGGTTTTATGCTACTATTTTGGAATGATTGTGTGATGCCCATTTTTGCTATAATGTGTGATTGAAGATCCAGTCAGTGGCTTTTTTCCATAAGCATCATAGCACTCCATCTTATTTCCGTCATTTTGAAATATGCTTAAAACTATGTTAATCACTTAAAGTTTTGTGCAAAAATGGACACTCGCCGTGGTAAAAGGTGCCAGTCACCAGCTGAATTAAAAAAGTTATGCTTTTGTGATCTGAGGTATTAGGCCAACCTGATCCCTAATCCTAGACTTTCTATAAACACACGACAGGTAGGGACAATGCAATTTTCTATTGCTCTGACCATGGACCAACTTTGAAATAATAAAACAAGCCGTAGTCTCCTGCTCCAAACAATCGGAGCTCTGCTTACTCTTGATGCCATTGTGTGACTCTAGTCACAGTAGGCAGGACAGACAAACACACAGGGGTTGTTCCTCTCCTTTTACATATGTTTTACTCAGCAAGAAAGAAACAATTTCTCTGCTGAGACTAACATGAGGAACTGGTTCTGAATCATTGTTTCGGGTCCAAGTTATTATTTGCATTTTTGAAGTTTGCTTTGCAACCACAGGCTTGGGCATTTATTTTTTTTTTTTGCTGTCACTCACGGTATAAAAGTCTCCAGGATGTTGTCCCTTTTGCACATAATACTCACTCTTTGCTTCTACTAAAAACATGCAGTTATTACTCTGATTACCCTAATTCTTAGCAAAGAATAAATGAGGTGAATTATTCTTCCTCTTTTCAAAAATACAGTCTACCCCCAAACCTTGTTTTAAATGTGTATCGGTTCTCCTGCTGTATGTCCCCCTGAATTTCTTTCTACATCCAGTTTTGTCTCATATGCAGTCCCTTCTGGGAATAGAAAGAATTGCTTTGTTCATTTGATTTCTTACTGTGAATTCTTGATTAGTTTAGCACATTCCCTTTTCCAATATATTTTAGTTTTGAGTAAAAGCATTTTAAAAAGCCAAATTATAAGTCTCTATTTCTCTCCATTGCAGCAATACTTTTCTTGGCTTGCGGTTTTCAACTATTTTTTCATATTTAAAGTTCATTTTACTCTGTGGGACAGGGCTACAGAACACGATGTTCTCTTATTACCAGCTAAGTAGTAGGTCAGTAATATATTAGAGCTATTTATAAAAATAAATGAACATTAATATGGCTGATAAAAAACAAAGCAAAAACAGTTTTTGAAAGTTGGCCCAAAAGGGATTTTTAAAAAAGGATCTTTATCATTAAAAAGTGTTATCAAAATAGTAATTGCACACACATAAATATTTTTAATATGTTTACATATATTATAAATACATTTATATATGTTTGGGTTGTCCACTGCTACTTCACTAATTCTGTATTTGTCACAGGTAGAACAAATGCAGTTTCCAGGGCTGGCACGGGCTCCTCTGCTTGAGGAATCCTAGTTCCCCTTGTGATATACGTGCAGCCTACTGCTCGACTTCGGGCAGTGGATTTCAGGCTTCAGTTTGAATAGTGGTAAAGCTGTAAATGTTAATTTTAAATGAGATGTATGATCCGTCTAACTCAAAGGAATAACACTGAAGGGATCAAAGGCATCTCTACTCCTGCATAAGACAAACTTCTTTCCTCTTCCAGCTGTGCTAATGGAAGAACTCTTTGGCCCCTAACTCTTAATTCTTGATTTGACTTCTCTGCCAGTTGAGCAGCTAATGTAATGGCTCTCTTACCTTATTAAAACAAACATGCCAAGATAACTCGAACCACTGCTGATTTTGCTTGACGCTAATCCTGGAGCACCTGGATGCCTGCTTCTCCCCCACTGCAGAACCCACTGCCCCAGCAGGCAGCGGGGGTAGTTCTCCTTCTCTCTCACTGGCCTGGCTGGATCGGAAATGGAGTATAAGCTCACCTTTAGCTTCTTCACTAGGCTGATTCTGTAGCGGTTTGGTGCGGCCCCCAACTATGCTGCTCAGCAATCTGCATTTGCACTGCTTTTCTCCTCTGGCGTGATTAGGAATAGGTGCTGCATGAGTTGGTGCAAGTGAAGGAATTTACGTCCGAAATTCGTGTAGCCCATTTGGGGTGAAGGTATGCCTTTCTCGTAAAAAGTGAGCCCTTGGAGAAATATTGCAGGTCCCACAGTCCAGCACTGAAATCTAGGAGAGATCACATCTCCTCAAGTCAAGAAAGAAAACTCAAGCCCCTAACAGACCACTGAAATGAAGTTGCTGAAACTGTGTTTGAAAAGGTTCTGTAGAAGTCGATATTTTCTCCAAGTCAAATGATGCTGTAAGTACAGAATACAGTGTGAAATTAGTTTTCATTAGCAAGCGTCCTGACATTTACCCAGCTGTACTCAAAGATGTAAGAACATGCTACAGAAATGTACTCTGTCCAAAACCGATTGAAAGAATGCATCTGAGATTGGCTTCTCCTATTGACAGTCCTGCTTCTAACACAAAAAGACTGATGCCTTGTCATTTAAAAGTCCACCAGAAGCTAAGAAAAAGAAGCTTTAACCAATCGATCTGGGACACATGCATTTTTAAGCTAGCAAAGGATTTTTATCCATCTCGTGGTTTTGTTTTGCTTTCCTTGTGTTCACTGTTATTCATGAAAGCACCATTTAAAATCATCTATTCCTGCAGAGAATTCCTGGATGCAGAGTAGTGTGAATAGCCAAGAAATCTGTAACTGTTTATCCTGCATAGTCTGGATTTAATTTCTTTTGAAGGGCTGTCCAACCGGAAATGTTTGGCTGTGAGATGGTACTCATGAGGGAGAAGTCCTCATAGATTGAGGGTGGCCGGCAGTGCAGTATAATGCTGTAGGCATCCTGTCAGATACACCGTACTGGTCCTAACAGTGCTGGAAGTCACAGGATACTCTTAGTACGGGTCCTTCTCTGGATCCTCAGCTGTAGATTTCTTCTGCATGCAGCTCTCTTTGCAGGCATCTCAGGTATATTCAGCTCGGCTGTGTCTAATTCTCTGGCCACTGTAGTAGTCAGCACTGGCTTGTTGTATTCACACGTGCCAAAGTAGTGACAGAGTTTGGGGAACCAGCCCTGAGGAAGGGCTTGGTGGTGCAGTTTACAGCCTCTGTCAGTGGGAGGACTGGTGCACACTGATCTTTGAGAACCTGGACACTGTGACACAGCAGAAGAAGATGATTAGCACAAAAAGCAAAGCTCAGTCCCTTTGTTCTAACAGAGCAGCGTTTGGGGGGATGCCTGCTTGAGTGCTGGAGGGTCTTTCCATCAGATAAAAAACAAAAAGCTTTTCAGTGGTGCCCAACAACAGGCCAAGGGTCAGTGGGCACAAGTTGGAACACGGGAAGTTCCAACTAAACATGAGAAAAAGCTTCTTCCCTGTGCGGGTGCCAGAGCAGGGGCACAGGCTGCCCAGGGAGGGTGTGGGGTCCCTTCCCTGGGACATTCACACCCCGCCTGGATGCGTTCCTGTGTCCCTGCTCAAGCAAGGGGTGGGACGGGATGAGCTCCAGAGGTGCCTTCCAACCCCTGCCAGTCTGTGATTCTGTGATTCTATGTGCAGACTGGCTGGAGAGGGTGCTGCAGAGCAGCTGGCCTTCATAGTGTGGTTTGCTAGAGTTGAAGATGGAATTTTTCTATTAAAGGGAAACATCTTACAATTTAGAGATATCTTTTTATCATTACTGCATATAATAATGACTTGTGTGTTTAAACTGAAATAATAATGAAAAATTAAGCAGAGCATGGACAGCAGTATCGAAGTGTTATTTGCAACCTTTAACTGCCAGGGAATGGATATACAGAAGATTGCCCTTTAGTATAAATACTTCTGACAGAATTAGGAAATGTACAAAGAAGCCTCAGGATTTTAATTAATCATTTTAATTTTAACACACTTTCTAAAATGCATTCATTGCCTTTTAAATTGCTTTCATAGTTGCCTTTGTCACCTCAATTACTGAAGAACCAGCTCTGGGCAAACTTCATAAATATCCTTGCAGCAACTTTTCATGACTATTTGGCTTTTATTTGCAGATATCTAAACAGATGCTGCAGAATAGTTTTATATAGGGATATATACCTTCACTTACTGTTTCTTTCTCATACTAGCTACTATTCCCAGATAGCACAGCCCTTGTCTTACAAAGGCTGATGATGCACTATTGAAATTTTTGTCTAGGTTCTGTCTGGCAGCATTTGCATTGTTGCTAAACTACCTGTTTTCCCTGGTTTTCTTTAAGAACACATAACAAGGGCTAATGCTATCTTATGACTTGATTTCAAAGTCAAATACTGCCAATGCTAATTTATTTAGTTTCTGTGCAATTAAGTGACCATACACTGCCTACTCTTGTTAACTGAAAGTCAAGTGGCTTTAAAGATGGTCTTAATAAATCAAGTGGACATGTGACCTTGTATTACTTTTTTTCTGTACCTGCTGCTCTCTTTTATTTGCTGAGGTTTTGCTTTAGGTGATCTGGCACTTCAAATCTATAGTATTAAAGGTAAAGAAGAATTACAAACTCCTAAGCATGCTTTCCTTCAGGTTACTAAGCTGTCCGTCAAGTTTTTAATGTGTTACTATGTCAAACTTGTTGTCCTTTTCGTATAAAAGCAAAGCAAAGGGCAATAATTTTGAAGTTACTCACTGATTTATTTTTTAAAAAAGATTTAAACTTTCTAAGCAATTTAAAGTAACATCCTAATAACATGATATTTTACATCAAATACTAAAATTCTAGGTATAAAACACTTCCATCACCATATGCTTAAATTTTTTTATTTGTCCACTGATGGCTAAAACATAAATAGCCTGTTTATATTATTTTTTCCATTTTAATATCTTTCCTTTAAATTCTTTTTTTTTTAAAAAAAGTATTTATCTTGCATAATAAATCATAATGTATGTTTGCAAATTACATACTGAGTTATCCATCCAGATACCCTGAAAGGTAGCACAGGTGCTGTAGCACAAACCACTAACCTATTCAGTAGTAATTCACTTCTGAGTGCATCCCTAGAGCACAAGGTGAATGCAAACAGTGAATGCAGAAAGAACTGAACCTGCTTTTATGGTTTATATAACACAAATAATATTTGGTGTTGACAGATGGAATAGAGTGCCCAGGACTCTGGAATAAAGAACAAGAGCACAACAGATAAGAGAACATTGAGTGTAGAGGGCATAACTCTGCAACGGACACACAGTGTTTAGAAGGCGAACAATATAACAAACTAATTATGTTTCAGTACAAACAGTGCCTGAACAGGAGATGTGGTCTGAGCCAACCTCTTGGTACATGTGGCTCAGGCAGCCCAATCTACATCACACTTTCAGTGAGTAATTGAGCACCCTACTGTAGGGCTGTTTAGCTCTTTGATCATTTCCACGTGCAGTTACCATACATATGCAATCCCAGAAACTGCATGCTCTATTCAGAGGTGCAGACAATGAGGTATTTTTGCATTCATTTACACGCAATTAAAAATCCAGTAGCACTCACAGTTTGAAACGTAACTGCTTGCCAGTCTTTTAACATTTTCAAAATGGAAATTCTAGATTTGTTTTTGTCAGTTAAAAGGAATAGAATTTATTAGCAAGTATAAATAGATGAAAATCAAACTTAAAATTTTAGATCAACCCAAAACATTAAAATATTGTTCTGCAAAATAATACAATTGTTTTGCTTCTTTGTCTCCTCTTAGGATACTTTAGCATGTTTCACATGATTGGAAAATTAAACCTTCTCTGGCCCTTAGAATTTTTTCACTGAGAAACTGCCCAATAAAACTTCATTTGAAGATTCACCAAGGATCAGTAAGAGCTGCCAACTGTCCTCAGGCTCTTGAGGACCATCTGCCTTTTTAAATGATGTCTCATTTTATTAACTTCCCTGTCCGTGCCTTTGGATGAGTTCACTTATATGCATGTGAAGCTGCAATTCTTTCCCTTTACTATCCATTAAATTCTGTCAGGTATTGGTGTGTTTTGCATTTTTAAAAATTATTTTCCTCTCCTTTGGTATGCCCTATATGAAATTGCTGCAGAAACTGAATATAATTAAAAAATTGAAAGAAAACATCTTCCTAAATGACAATAAGGAAAAATTTCCCCAAACTGCAGAATGTATGAGTTATAGAGGCTTGGCATATTTTAACATGCACAGGAATTTCTTTTCTCAGAAAGAATAAAATTTACTTTGTGATGCCCCTAATAGGAGGTTTCTTTAATCTGAACTTGAAACTGAATGGAAAATAAAATTTGAATTGTTGGTTCAAGTCACCTACTACCTTTTTAGGTGGCTGAAGACTACACAGAATCACTGGGTTCAATTTTTGTCTGCTACTGTGTATATAACAGAATGTGACAGAGCTCTGAAACCATAGTAACTTAATAGGTAAATTTAAATTGCTGTATCTGTAAGATTTTCTGTGCACCGTGGTGTTTTTATACTCAAAATATGATGTAAAATCAGTCAAGAAAAATTTCAAGGTGTACTAAAGAGAAGAAAAATGACATTCCAGCAAATAACATAGAAACCGTCAGATTTCTGAATTTTGCTAGTAGCTTGAATGGGAGAGAATTCAGTCTTCCACCTATTGAAAAGGGCAAAGCATAGCTATAGGTTACACTTCCTTTGCCAGATTGCCTTTAAATTGAATTGTGACTTGTCACCACGAGTTGTGGTAGAAAGCTTCCTGGCCAGTTGTTGTTTGGTCCAAAGTATCAGGCATATATGGGGCATATGTCTCAGCTGGGAGGCATTGAATCATAGCTGAAAGGCTGCAAAGAAACTGGCTGTGTAAATTCTTGCCTCTAGCTGGAACTGCAGGTGATGATTGACTGTAGGAGCACAAAGGGCAGCCCTTGGAGAGAGAGGTGCTGCTGCTCAGATATTGGGTGTTCATCCTGAGCTTTACCTCTGCCTCTGTTGATCCATCCACCACATGTGAGGAGCTGAAGTTTGGAGCTTCATAGCAGGTTGCAAGGACTGACCTTAAGCCTTATTACACCTGTGTTGTATGGCTTACCAGTGTGAATGGCTGCTGGCAAGGCATAGCCATGGTGAGCTGCACATGCCTAGGCACAGTCCTCTGGTGGGATCATCTAATGTACTTGGATTTTGAGGATAATGTCCCCTTGGAGCACTACAGAGGCTGAAGCAGATGGTCAAGTGGTCATTTTGGAAAAGTCAGATTCTGGAGGAGGACCCTAAGCATGTTTGATTCCTTTTTATTTTGGACTGGGGGAGAAGTGGCTTAGATCCACTCCAGCCCGAGAGATAATGGATAAGAGAGCAGCAGAAATGAGAATATTCTAGAGCTTTTGTGTTTGCACAGCTCCCTAATAAACTTTGAAACTGGATGATGCGCTAGCACCGATCCATGCAACCCCCTGCAATCTGGATCCGCAGCTGCAGAGAAGCCCTTGAACTGCGTTGGGCACTGCTGGTCCGAGCTGCAAGCACCCGGGCAGGAAGGAGGGAGCTGGTACATGGCGATGTGCAGAGGAACAATGCTCTGCTGTGTGTAGAAAGGGAATGTTGATAGAGGTGGTGGGAATCATTTAGGAAAACACAGCTTATTCTTTCCTTACATACATATTGTGTTACCATGCTTTCTGACTTGTTCCATTTCCCCCAGTTCCTCAGACAGCCTTTGGAGCACAAGAACATGGAGTGGTTACATCTTAAGCAAAGACATCAGGGAATTCCCACACTGCCCCCCATCTCCCTTGATGGAAGTTCGAATGGTTTAATTTTTTGACATACTGACAAAGCTTTTCTTGCTGACATTACTTATCTGGCACTAGAGTCACAGTGGTATCACTTGCTTTGATGCCTGACAATAAGTGAGAACTCACTGCGTGAAACTGGCTGTAAGTCAGAAGGCTCTTCTGAAATTATATTCATTTGATGTGCTCCTTATGTATTGTTTTACTTTCATGTGAGACACATTGATGAAAGGATGGAAGAGACTGTATAATGTAACTGTATTCTTGAGAAATCTCTATTTCTCATGTCTTTGCCTAATAGCTTGTTACAGAAAAATTTATTTCCAACCAGTTATCCCCATATTGCCTTTAGGACTAACAGGGTGACAGTTGCTTCAGGTGATAGTACATTTTGTGTGCTAATGTAATTAAATGCAGACAGAAGCCATTGTTAAAACAAATAAATCCTGCAACTAGGGCCCTGTGCTCCCCTCTGTGGGAGAAGTTAAAGAATGATGTATTCATGGGGGAAGAGAAATTAGAGATTTAATGGAGCTATCTGCCAATGCAGCCCCTTTCCAAATTGCTGCCATTTCTCCACAGGAATTTCAGGGGTCCTCCAGCTGTGATTTTTCTGGGTGCCCTTTTAAAGCTCTTAACCAAGATAACCAGAATAACCCTTTGGCTCTTAGGGTTTTTGTAATAAATCATATGAGAATGGGGGCCGTGCTGTTTAAACCAAGGAAGTAAGGAGAAAAGAAAATTAAAAGGAAAAAATGCAAAAAATTCCTGTTGTGAATCTCACAAGATTCTTTCTTTTGTTGTTGAAATATTGGTTTTGCTCAACCATTTTAAATAGTTGCTTGACTTCCAGGCTTCAGAGTCACAGAGAACAGTCAGTAAGATTTCTTGCATTTTCTATGTGGGGAATCATTACTTGCATATAGAGCACTTCCAATGCCCTCATATTTGTGGGTTGTCAGTGTCTCTTCTGAGGACTGGATGACTTCATGTCCAGATTTTTTGAGTATCCTCCAGTCTGGAGTGTACTGGGTTTTTTAATGTGTGTATGTGTGATTAACTGGGATATCTGTTGACACGTTTGAATGTAATACTTATGGGTTTCCATTAAACTCAGCAGGACTGAGCAGTTCTGGAAACAAATCATAAATATTCATGCAGAGCACTCCAAAATTCAGATGCCCCAAGTATGTGAGCTACTGAAAGTTGGTGAGATTATTAAGTCTCAGGCTTGCTAGAAGCAAGAACTATTAGAAATGTTCTAAAGATTACTGTCCTATTGTTCTTTGCTGCCTGTTTTTTGCAGATATTTAGCATGTTTTTTAAAGACATCTCTACCTTGAAGTATATATCTCAACTGGCCTGAAATCTCAAGGCTGAGAAGCTTAAATGTAACAAATCAAAATTAATAAGATGTCAAATTGGGGAAAAGCCCTGACATCCATTCTTGATATGGCGTGTTCCTTTTTTTCAGTAAGTAAAATATTTTCTATATGGTTTTCTTTGTTTTTGTAGGAGAAAGGCATTGAAAGGAAATGCAGAAGGATTTGTTTAAAGAAAAAGCAGCTCTCTAGCTACTCACATAACCATGTGAATGTGTAAATGCATAATGAGATTATCTGGTGAAAGGTAAATGCATTGGAATTCACAGTCTCCAAACTCAGTTTCCATTAAAACACATGTGAATGGTACACCTAGAAACACAAGAAACTAGAAATGGGCTTTGATGATATGAAAATGGTAGCTGATAACATGACAGCATTTGGAGCTATGTTACCAACAAATCCCATACCATTTTCCCCAGCTCTTGCTTTCTGCTTATCTGCAAGGCTGAGCTCTCAGCTCTGCATAGTCACCGCCTTCATCCAGAATCTCAAACAATGGGAAAGCAAGGACAAATTCAGCAACTTACTGCAACTGCCAGAGTGACAGCAGCAGAAGGAAAAGACAAAGCAAAGCAAAAAAAGCTGGTGCTAACAACGACATCTGACAACCATCTGACATAGTCTAGAGCCTGTGCTGTACTGCTCTGCCTGCCAGCATATTGATTTTAAACCCTGCATGGCACCCAGATGCTACAGTGATGGGCAATAAATAAATAACATTGTTTTGTTCACAATGAAGATGACTCAGGATGCTCAAGAGACGGGGAGTGATTCATATGCAGCCCTCAGACCTCCATCAGCTGTAAGCTATTTTGCTTGCCCTCAGGAATTCAGTAACTGGGACAGGGGAACAGAGAGTTATTAGTGTGTTACTGTTGTGCTTGGCTACTATATGTTAATTTACAATAGTTCCATGTTCAAGTAAGTTATTACTTATTCCTCAGGTGGCTGCAGTGAGGCTATTGTGAGAAGCTGCGTGTACTGGGACGTGTGCCTGGTGGAATGAATTCTTCTACTGATACAAGCCATGGAAATGAGCAGCACAAGGCAAAGCAAATGAACCACAGCCTGGCCTCTCTTCTGCTATGAGTGCCTTTCTGAAGAAATATCACCATGCTCTTTCTCAGCCCTGCATCTGATATTTGAATTACCTTTACATAATTTTGTGCTTTTTAAAATCCTTCCTTCCTAGAGGGTGACAGAATGGCAAGGTCCCAAGCTGTACTCATTCTTTTCATTGCAAGAGATGAGTGAAGAAAAAATGTAGCTCAGTTTGAAGTTTTAATTTCATCTTAACCGGTCGGTCGGTACTTCTTTGTGGCCATGAAAGATCTCCATTTAGTGCTGCATCCTGTTCTTGCTGGGTATGGATAGAGCCTGTTGCTCGTGCGCCTTTTCTCTGTTGTTCAAGTCTAACTCTCTAAACTTCTCAGCACATGAGAACACAAAGGTAATGAAACCCATCAGATCTGTCGCAATTGTTATGTGAGAGCATTACAAGCTGGGGAACAGAGGTACAAATTAAAAAATTACTTGCATGGTAGAAAAATTACACAACTGGTTATTCTGAGAGGCAGCTAGAAATTCCGGGTATCCTGGTTCCTTTTCCTTACCTGGGAGGATTTGAGGGTAAGGTTCTATAAGTAAAAGAAAATTTTTACACATCCGTACTGCATTGTTGAAAAGCTCTTATTTTTCCCCTTTTATTACAGCTTGACAATTGTAATTAGAAGCAAATGTCTAATTTCAGAAGGCCAATTCAGGAATACAATTGCTGTCTGGCACTGTCTTCTGTTCTGCGCAAACCTACACAACCATGAACATCCAGCTTCAGCTTTGTGCAGCATGGGATCCAGATGGATGATTTTGCTGAGTCTGGGATTTTGTTTACAAATGCTTCCGCTCTAAAAAAAAAAGAAGAAATTTCCCCACATACAGTTACTATAAGCCATTAAAAAAAACGCATTTAGATATCATATATATTTAATACATGTCCTGAAGGTAGAGGTGCTGAATTTTCCTGCTAGGTTTTAACTCCATTTTAACTTTTCTGTTTCTTGGTTTTATTTGTCCTTTCAATACGGATTTTGACTATGCTGTCTGAATAACTATTTTTTTTTCAGCTGAAATTTTTTCCATGTTTCCTAATGAAAAGGACCTCCTTCTGCTTCACCAGTTTCATTTGTACATTACAACAGAACAGTGCAGGAAGATTACATTTGGCAAATGAAAACCTAGTCAAAGGACAGATATTCTTTCCAAACACTGATGGGGTTCTTTGCCTAGGTCTACAATAAGAGTTTCTAACCACTGCAGAAGCTCAGTGAAACTCTGGAGGCTGGGCAATATAGTAATGCCCTGTATATTTTTACTGCTGTCCAGTCCAACTGTTTTACCACCATCAGCCAATGTGTCTTCACAAGATCCTTCATAGGGAGTCTCAGTGTGTACCATTAGCTCTAACTTACAGAAAAAGCTAACAACATTATTTCCTCACCCCTGCTCCCACCCCCAGAAATCCTCGACCCCCAGGTTTCTGAGCAATGTAGCCAGCAGGAGCTGGCTTCTTTGCAAGCAGATGTGGTGCCCACTAAGGTCCATAGCTGCCTGCAGCAAATGTTAGCTCTGCTCTCAGGTGACCTCTCCAGTGCTCTCTAGGCTCCTGGAATAAAATTTGTGAATCAGCATATGGGAGACAGCAGATATTTCCAAACGTTTAAGCCTTGGTAATATGTAGCATGCTTTTGATCAAACTTTAGATAGAAGCTATTTGCTACATCTACTCAAGATGATGCTCAGGATGCTGTGTCAGGAAATGAGTGTAATTCCAGTCACATACAGGTGAGTATTTACAGGGAAAATTTATTCTCTAGCACTACTGACGTATCCTATGCTCTGCCATCTTTATCACTTACATCCAGTAGCCATAAATGTCTGCTAAAAGTTTCTTCTTACTTCCATTTAGATACATTTAAATTTGACCTTTCTGTTATTTTATTTCATCATTTTTTCTCATTTTTCATCCTGCAGTTTGGAACAACCATTTTCTTCATTGTCCATAAAAAGATTTCAAAAGATGTATGAGTATTTACTCTTCTTGAGACATGCACGTCAATCAAATTCTGTATAAAACATACATTCTACTTTAATGTGGTTAAGATTACCAAGTAATATCCAAAATGCAGAAATATCATATTCTAAAAAGGAATGTTTCCATAATCTCTGCTAGGAATACTACATCTCAGCATGGGATGTACTAAAATCTCTAGCAGCAACCCAGAATTAAATGGGTCTAACTGAAATCCCTGAAATGAAATGGAAATATTTCCTAACTGCCCAATGGCACTAAGAACAGTTTGAAATACATCAATTATTGCTCATTAAGAACTGTTGTAATTGCTCTAGGACTGTGAGCAGCTGTCCAGAAGACAGTCTTTACCTGACATAGCATGAGTGAAATTGCGCTTCTCTCAATATTGCTGTCTATTGCACCTGAGTGTGATGCAAGATCTTAGCTTGATATAAATTTGACTTGAAGACAGTCACACATTTAAGGTCTTTGACTGAGACCTAAAGACCCGGACTCATAATGCAAAGCATTCTCAGGAAAGATTGTTTTGTCCAAAAGGTGAATTCTAAAATGTGCTGAAAATCTTTTATTCCTTTTCAAGTCACATTTGGCTGAGGTGTTTACTGTCTTGCAAGTGGCATACTGTAACATTCTTTTGTAATGCAAGACAAAACACAGGGGGAGCATGGAAAAAGGATATCAAAGGCTGGTTAGTGATGAATAGAGGTAAAACAATAATTATATGGAAAAATGCATTGAAAATTAATTAGATGGAGGAGCTTGAAAGGAGATGTGGTGGTCAGGAAAGGGGGAAGTGTTTGAGACACTTGAGACGCAAGTGTTAAAGTAACTTTATCTCTCAACCGGGTAATGGCCAATCTGAACTGGTGCACGATGATCTGGAAGTAGGTATTTTAAAGCATATGAACATTTATTTTCTTCCTTTTTTCCTCTTCTGCATGCATGTCCAATGAATGTGACCAACTTAGTGTATTGGCTGTGTTTTGGGGGATTCCACTACTGTTCACTAACGATATTTATGCAGGATGTAGACCCACATTTCTGCTTGAAGAGTACATCCATGGGTGTATTGGAGACACCCCAATATACCTCTCCAATGGCAAGTATTTTAACTAAATGTGATTGTTTCAGTTTTTCATATATCATGAGTTTACGAGCAGACTGAGTGAACCTAATGCAATATTTATGTTCCGATTTTTGTTAGTGGACAAATGGGACAAATAATTCTTGATGTAAAGCAGAGTCTGCCTGAGGTCTAATTTTATCACAGCTATAAATATCGCTCTTTCCCAGTCCCGTTCATCTCCTAGAGTGGTCACCTGGTTGGCAACTTTGAATTTATGCTTGTGCTGAAGGATTTTGCTGTATATTTTGTGATCAGTCTCCTGCATTTCCATCATCAAACTCCTTAAAGTAAACTTTCACATTGGAAAGTAGTGCCCATACAGTGAGAAGCTAATTGTCTATTGCCGCAACAGTGTACACAAATGAATAGTTACCAAAGTCACTAGGTAGGTACGTGTTCAGTAATGCTCTGTATGCTATAAGACAAATGCAAACAGTTTATCCAATGTTTATTTATTTTTCCTATGTCCCTTCAACACATATTTTTGAAATATTTGTACTTGAAAGTACAAGTGTGCAAACCATGTGATTTGAGTAATGGTGTTTGCAGTCAGTTGCTATTAGATTTCTTTACACTGTGTTCCTTGAAGACTTTCATAATTCTGCAAAATAATGCACACTTTCTTAACTGGCTGTTGGCAATACTTACTGAAATCCGCATAGGCAAGTCTCCTGGTCAAAAGCTATGTTCTGTGGTGGTTGGCTGATCCAGCCTACTGACCTGTGTAAATAAAGGCAGTCCCTCTGAAAAACCAGCTATGCTCATTTTTCAGTACAGACATTAGATATCCATGCCTGTTGATTTTTTGGGAATGTATGAGAAACCTCTTGGCTTGGTAATAGTTACTAGTGTGCGACTTCCCCATTTAAATGTATTTAGATTTAATTTTGCACTGATGTCTAATTGTTCAGTTACAAAGCTGGTAGTCATATACTACATATCTACAGCTTGCAATGTGTTTGGATTCCATTTGCACTTTGATAGACCACAGTAGCATCACTACTCCTTCTGGATTCTTGATGTGTCATGGCATTGCATTTAGGAGTTGAGGAAACATTTCGTATATCCGGAAGTAAATGACATCTGATGTGTCTTCTTTATTCTGCCTTCAGGGAAAGTGATGAAGAAATGGTTGTATCTCACAGAGAATGGGAGAAGTTTTGCAGAAAAATGGCTGGAGAAAGGTCAAATTTGTGACTATTGTAGGTTGTGAAATGTACATTGTGAAACTAATGAAAAACTTATGAAACTGGTTTCTACTGAGTACAGGAAACGCAGAATCTGGCCCATAGGGAGAAGCAATAAGTATGGAATAGGAACAGTACAATAGTTTTATTTACATAAAGACTTAGTAAAACAAGCTGTGTTATTTTAGTTGAGTCTGCCCGATTTACTATCCAAACACAATACTTAACGATACATAATTGGCATTTGATCAGTACCACATAAGTGGAATGTTATTGTGCAATGTTCTGTCTTCAGAGCAGTTTCCTTTCTCGGTGCGTTACCAGTAAGGTCTGCTACACAGTGCTGAGAGACAGTGTGCGCAAGGGAGCAGGATCCCCAGATGTGCTTTTGGAAAACATGGGATAATGCTTTGCTATAATGATAAAAATCACGGTGTTCCTGACTGACTGTATTCTGTTCTAGAGGCTGCTGCAGCCTTTAGTCTGAATTAGATGAAGGCCCAGCCTGGGCTTGCTCAGAGGCCTTGAATTGCTGTAGTATAGGATGCTTGGTGAGCTCCTGTGATACCCCCCTTTGCCTTCTGCTGCGTTGTGTTCCCACCCAAAACACTGAACAGCTCCAAGGAGCCTGGCTCTGGCAGATGCATTGCAGCTCTGCAGGCACTGCTGGAAAAGAACACAGAAGGCCTTGCTTTGTTCAGAAGCAAGTGGGAACAAACATGATCTACTAACAAAAAACGCTTCATCCTCTGACAGTAATTTTTTTCCCTATTCCTTTGTTGTTTCTTTTGCAGTTTTATTTCTTCATTTTATTTCTTTTCCTTTACTCTTGTAGTGCTGTATTAATGGCATCCTTTAGATACAGTGGCATTCGCTGTTATATTTCGAATTCGTCAGTATAGTTTTCTCAGAGGTTTATGTTAAAAAAACCCCTTGTTCAATCAATTTGATGCAAGGACCCTGAGTCTGTGAAAGGGTTGCATGCTGTGCTCTCTAGCACTCTTGGGGATTCATTCCTGTTTTTTCTGACATAACTGGTTTCCAGAGATTGGCAGGCTCTCATCCTTTAAAAGATGGAGGACTGAGAAGAAGAGAGTTGCTTGGTGGAGGTTGGTAGAATTCAGCTCATGGTTGCAATTCAGCTATTTACAGGTCAATAATCTGGTCAAAAATATCTTAGAATTAGCAAGCTCAGAACTAATTAGGTCATGTCTGGGATATCTTTAGGAAGCGGCTATCTGTTCCAGGGTGTGCTAGGAAAGCGTTGCTAGATGAGACACACCACTCAGAGTCACCATGGAGCTGGTGCACAGGGTGAAGGTGTAGGCAACTGCTTGTGGTCCTCCATTTCCTGTCATTTTTCTATTAACAGAGACCAGACACATATTTCAGGAGGATGTAGAACTGAGGTTTTTCGGTATCTGCAACAGTTAAAGATGTTTTGATGTCCCTCCCACCCCCTATATTTGGAAGGGTTTGCTTCAATGTCAGCCAAATTTGACAGTTGTTTCTTACACATTTCTGTAAGCACAGATGTGTAACACTGCTGTCACCAGGAAGAAATGTGGGTTTTCACTTGTGGCCAGAAAGAGCTCTAGAGTTTGTATAACACTTCTTATTCCAAGACAATTTTTTGTTCCTGGACCATTGTGTGTCACTGTGATTTCATAGCATGGCACAAATCACTTTGCTGATACTTGTGGTTTACGCTCAGTAAAGTAGCTGAAGGAAATGTCTCAATATAGGAAAAGGCTTTCACAAAAAAGTACTCTGAGGGACAAAGGTGGAGTAACTTCCATTTTCCTTTTTATTCTTGGCCACCAACTGACATGAACAGTTTTGCTCTGCAGCTGTACACCCTTGCAGGTTGGGTTAGATTCTGAAGCTGCTTCTTATTTGTCCCAGGTCAGCGGGACTGAAAGAAACCATCTCCAGTATCCCAGTCTGCAAAGAGTCAAACCTTGCTCTCACTTTGAACTTCCTTTATCTAAGAAGAGAGTTTCTACCAGGAACTCAAACTTTACAGGTTCAAATTCCCTTTGCAAGAGAACTTCTCATATGAAATACATATAACTGATAATGCACATTTGTGTTTGCTCTGTCATAAACGCAGGCAAACGAGCCAAAATCTTCAAGGGCATCTGTGAATTTTAGATGTAGAGGGAGGAAAGTAGGTGGGGAAGGAGCTGAACTAGTGCTTATGTGCCAGCCAAGCAGATTACATTAGATCAGTCACTGGCAGGAAAACCATGAGTAGTAGCAGACCAAAAGGCACTGTCTACTTGCAGCAGTGCATGTGTGTCTAGATCTTTATTTTTGGTCAATTGGATATGAATATGGGAGATCTTGAGAGGGATAATGTTGTGAGTTTGTATGTTTTTCTGTGCTTGGGAGCCCCAGTCAGTCTGTTTGTACCACTGATGTCTGGGAAGTTGACAGGTCCTTTCAGCTGGGGTAAGAGGTAGTTAACACAATAATAACAGAAATAATTTGCCCTAAACCATGTTTTTCCTCATCTGAGTCTGCGGTCTGTTGGTAAGGGAGAGGAATGGGGCTGCTACTTCAAATCAGGCTGTAGACTACATTAAAGATTTGAGAGCTGCAAATGGCTCTTTTATTTCCCCATTTTATCATAAGCTTTGTTCGGTGCTTCCTGCAGCTGTGCGTCTGGGCGGCTTTTCCTCAGCGGTAGTGCCAGTTCATCAACATCAGCTGTGGTTACTTGAAACAAAGTGGTTAAGCCTGCCGTGTTCGGAGATGTGCCACAAAGCCATTTTGTTTGGACGACTCAGTGACCAATTCTAGATCTACGGAGGAGAGATGTTGTAGGCAACACTTGAACAGTCTGAAGTAGTGTAAATTGTATTATGAACTGTCTAATTTCTAGTACTCAATATGCATCAAGCTCATTTCCACGCTGAATGCATAGTCCGTTGCATCAGTTGTGGCCGGCGCGAGCCTTGCGGGTGTGCGCTACGAGGAAATCTACACAACCATCTGTTATATTAAAGCAAATGTAATCTCTGCAGTGCTGGCTGACTAATACTTTAAATTAAATAAGACTTTAAATTAAGGGCCACTTTGATATCAAAAGTCCTCTTCTGTTTTCTATAAAAATTCATAGAAGTCTTTCCAGAACCTTGAAATTAAAGAGGAAAACCATCATTAAAGCATTCATTCCTCATTGGGAGAAATTCAACTTGTATTTCTTTGAGTTTGGAATTAATAGCAAGTCTGCCTTCTGCTCTTTGAATGTGGTGCGCTGTAATACCCTATCGCAGCTTGACAGCACGTGTGGACTGTTTATTCCTTTATAAAGTCACAAGCTGCTGTATCAAACTTTTGTTCTTTCACTGGTAGAAACCTTTTCAACTATATAAAGCACAGTTACACCCTGAGAAGTGACACTGAAAACTCCACTGCAAATACCTTTATTTCATGTCCTTCATCGTTACACAACATATTTTGCCTAGTTCAAAAAAGTAAAGATGTTTTTTCCTAACAGCTGGTGGGTGTCGCTACTGGGCATGGACATCTGGATCTGGAGTTCTCTCCTGCTTGCGTGTCACCAACCACCTTGGCCTGGCTGGGGCACGTTGCATGTATGCTTGGTGCAGCCATCAGATGGGTCAGGTAGATCATATATTTTAAATACATGCATTTATATACACTGAAATAAGTACACCTAACATATTATAGGACTATAATATATATTGAAAATATTTTCAATCTGTGTTTCCCTAAAGACATACTGATGTTTTCTGTGCAACACCTATAATTGAGTTCTGTATCTCCAAACAGGCTGGGATAGGGCAGTGCTTTGTATCTAAAGCTACATATGAAAGCCTGCTTCCTAACTTTTTGGGATATTTAGAGATTTTTGTTTGCTCTACTTAACTTCACTGCTATTAAATTTATTACTAGAGAAAGTAATTACCCAGAAAGAAACATATTTTCTGAGCCTTGAAGTTAAATTTCTGTTTTGGGAAAGCTTCCAGATAGGTGGAAGAGAATTTATTAGGGATGGAGAAGACTTTTTATGTCTGTGCAGAATATTCCTCTGCCTCTTAACCTAATTCCTCCAGGCCACTCTCTGTACCTTTGCTCCTCCTGGCATCCAGAGGCTGTTCCACAGCTATGGCCATTTTATTTGTGCTTGGGTACCGTTGATTGTAGCACTGTGTGTCACTTCTGACCTGAGTGCCACAGATTCCACATCAGTGACACAGAGGTTTAGTTAATATACTGCACTTTATAGATTAATAAATTAAATAAAAATGTCCTGATTAAATGGACCATAAGCCTGGCAGGATACAGGTAACCTGTGTTTATGCACTACCAAACACAAGCATCCCCACTACCGATTAGACTAGTACCTTTGGGCACTAACTTAACAGAGATATTTAATAACAGTAATAAAACTAATTCCATCGTACTCCAGGCACACTAAAAAGGTAGCTTTGAAATGCTTTTGGCATTGATCGGTTCTTTTGAACCGCCCCATCATGATATAAATGGTTTTATGCACTGAATGATGTTAACGTATTTGTCCTCCTGCTGATTTTGGGTGCAAAAGATGGCCACATGTGCCTACATTTAACTGGGGTCAATACTATCTTAGCTAGCTAACTAGGATATATGTACTGCACACACCTATCTTTCTAGGTAAATCAGAGCTACTGCTGGGTGCATGGTGGACTATATATTGCTAACGGCTAAGTGGAAAATATTCTGCACCTTGAGCATGAAAAGACCAGTTCTATCCCTATATTGTGAAATTTGAGCTGCAGAGAGTGTGGGCTAGAGGAATTATCACAAAATCTCACAAAACCACAGCTTTGTTGCAGTAATTTCTTTTTTTTATCTCTTCTGCTGTTTATCAAAGGACTGCCAAGAAGTAGGAGGCTCGCATCTTGATTTCTCACTGAAATTAAGAGAAGTAGTTTTGTGTACATCTTCCTAAACACTTTCTGAAACGCACCAGCTGGCATGATAATTTGTGAGCTGTACTCATTCAGCTGCTAAATTGTTTGTAAACTGTATTCTTTGCACTGATTGTGTTCCGGTCTCCTAAATGAAACAGCTGTAGCTGTATTTACAGTCTGAGAAAGCTGGACCAGTGATAGAAGCTTGCAGTTTTAGTCACTGCTGATAGGCTGATGTAAAGGCAAAGCCAACGCAGAGCATGTGCTTATTCTCTCTATAGTGTCTAACTCTGCCCACGTGTTGTCATTTAACTTGGATGAATCAGAGAAGTCAGCATTCAAGGCTTCTGATAATTCAGGTCTGTGAGGGCATATTAAGTCCCAAACAGGACAGTTTGTTAGAGACTCCAAAAAACCCAGCTATATATTCATGGAAGTGGTGAAACATAAAATAGATTTACAAAGCGAAGACTGAAATGCAAAAACAAGGATCACAAGTTATCTAGTGATACGTCTATAATTAAAAAAAACCTAAAATCTACTCTTTGTTTTTAACTGTCCTGAAATTCTATTGCCTCAAGCAGGCTTTCCTGTAGATCCTTGTACAAATATACTAAAGTTGCTTCTGAAACTTTAGTGACTACAGAGAAAATGTTCCTGGATTTGTATTTATTTAGAAAATTCCCTTTATTACAACAAACTCATGAATGTCTTGAGAATACTTTATTCCTGTGTTTGGTTTAAAAAACAACCTCAAACTGATGGCAATTATCATAGAGTGTAACTAAAAGATGGCAGCAGTCCAGTATTTTTTTTCCTACCAAGTAGACAAGAGACTGAGTTTATTTACTCTTTTATGAGCTCTACTGTGTTATTGGAAAGGAAGAATGCTATGGACGCTATTTCCTACTGGAAAGAAAGTGATTAAAACAATCTGAGAGGTAAAAAATAGTTGCAGTTTTTGTGTAAACAGAATTACAAACTTACTTTTATTAAATTGCTATAATTGGGCACTGCCTCTAGGATGCGGCAAGCATAGAATAAACCACATCGAGAGGAGGGACTTGTCAGACCAAGTAGAAGTGTCTTAGCTTAAATGCTTTCATGCTCTATGATTCCTAGATGGGACTTCACCCTATAGTGACAAAAGAACCAACCAGAATTAGCTTCCTAAAACATGAGGGCTGGAGAGGGGATCAGAAAGGCTGACTGAGGCGTGTTTCCTTGTCCTTTAACAGCGAATGTGTGATTATTTCTAGTATGTGATCTTAATACCTGTGTGCTTCAACTTTCCTGGTGACGTTCAAAAGGGAAATTACTAGATTAATGAAATGATGTTCACAAGCTTTCCCAAAGCCCTGTGAGGTCAGGGAAAAGGCTCCCACTGACAATTTATTTCCAAATCAGGTGCAGTCTGGTGGCATCCCAAAAGTGCCTGAAATTGTGCAATGTGCAGATATGCACCTTACACTGGGTTTTGGATTATCAGTGCAGTCAAGGAGGCCATAGCAAAAAGGCAGCTACCTCTCTTTGGGGAAAAAAAAATTAGGGAAATAACTGTTCATTGGTCTTATAGTGCAGAAAAATTCCCAAACAAGAAAACCAAAACAACCAAGCACTTGAACAAAAAAGCCTTTACTCCCCTCCCCACCCAAGCATTTTCAAGTTCAAACACCTCACAAATGAAAGCACATAACATCTTCCAGAGCATAGAAAATCCCTTAGGAAAAGGTTTCTCATAATCACAAATTTCCTTGCAGGAGGTTGCTCAACAACTCTTAAGCAACATTTCCATTATGTGCAAAGCAAAACCAAAAGTTTGTAGTATTCCAGCATGCATTCACTTGCTGCTGGAACCGAGTCTGTTCTTAGTCTGCTTTACTCTCGGCTCCTTTGTAAGGTGAATATGAACTAGGAACATAATTCTGGTAACTGATCTTCACAGCTGTGAAGTGGCATTATCACCTTGTTAATGTTTTTCATATTTTTCAGGCTAATGCCTGCTATTCAACTAGTGTGGTACACCACTGCAGGAACCCTTTGGGTAGCTGAAGGCTGTCCTGATCAGGGACCATTTATTCATTTATTTTAAATGATTAAAATCCCACTAGCATCTTCCTCTGACTTAGTATTTATTTTTGGTAGCGTAAGGTTCCAGGCTGAAGATAGAAATGGGGAATAAATAAAAGAAGCAAGTACAAAGTGCGATTCATATACTTTTGGCTTCAGAACAGAAGCAGCTTGTCCAAAGGATGCAGGGGTGAGTAGGACTTGCTTTTTCCTACATGAGGCTTTAAGAGAAAAGCTAAGGGAGAAAAGGGGCACAAAGACTCTGATAGGTGAAATGCGATGGAAAATTTGCCTGCCTTTTTTAACAACTGTCACCTTTTTTTTATGCTTTTTGGCTTACCCTGATATTGGATGATTCTAATTATATAACTCTGAATTGCTACTGAATTTTATTTTAGAAAGGGAAAAAAATGACTTCATTATTTGTACCAGCAAAAGATGGTTTAACCTCCTGCAGAAATGCTAGTTCTTTCTTTCAGCTCCCTGCTGGTATTTTTTTTAGGCAACTGCTATCTGCAGATGTGAAGGCATACCTTGTTTTATTCACAGGCCTGCAGCCTCGCAGTCCTCCTCTCAATTAGCGCAGCGCAGTCAGCATCAAGCCAAATTTACAAGCCAGGAGAGTTTGACATCAGCGGGAGTAGTCTCAGGAAGGAGCGTACAACGTGACTCCAGAAGAGGCACATGAACTCCACAAGCTCTTTTTTAAATAAACAACACGTTGATGTTTGTGGTGAGCTAAACATCTGCATTTCACTTTGAGTGTTAAGTGAACTTTGAAAATGCGATTTCCCTTGTTTTAATTAAATTCAGCGGATTGACGAAACTTGGCCATGAGACGTATTTCTAAAAGGAGTGACCAAGAAAGAATGGTGTCTTTTATTATATTGAAAAAACAGATGTACTGACCTGTTTCCTTTTTTGGTGGCTCACACATATACACTTCAGGTGGATAGCGGTTCCATTACCAGTCTTACTAACTGCGTTTACTTTTTGTCTATGTAGTCATTAATTTACCTGTTAAATTTAAAGGCTTGTCTTCTCAAGAAAAAGTTGTATAGGAAGAGGAAAAAAGAGGATCAGTCTCATGGTTATACTTAAGCTTAAGGTTTGTTTTACTTTATTTTGTCAAGAAGAGTTTCAACATGATCATCCAAATTTTTTTTCAAAAATAGCAAAAGCATGAATTTTTTAAAAAATTTAAATACCCTCTAAAAAACATTTGAGAAAACCTGGACTACCACATTAGTTTACATTAAATCCCAGCAGCATTAAAGATGTGTGTGATTTTTTTTTCTTAATAGCTTTGACTAACTTTGTTTTTCTGGTGAACAATTTACTACTCAAAATGCACTATTTCAGACAATAAAAGATGAGGAGAAATATGTCCCAGGAAATTATTGTAATATTTCCAACAAAACATTTGATATCTGAATTTGATTAATGAGGAGATTTGGATGCCAGTCATAAAACTGAATTCTACTCAACAGGGTTTGGTCTTGCAATGTCCTGGTCTACTGCTCTGGCCTACTCATGGGATGAAGACCTAGAGTAAAATTCCTTCTTGGAGAGAACAGGGCAGTATTAATGCTCAAGTAACCCATATTTTGGATGATTTTCCAACAGAAAGAGGTGAAACTTGTCATTGTGAGCAATGTTCCTTATTTCACGTAATCAAGGAGCAAAAACACTGTCACTCAAAAGCTGAGGAGAGGAAACTCTGAAAGAAGTTCACCGGCAGGAGCTGACAACAGTTCCCTGAGGCTGAACATGTCACTTGTCACTGATCCAGGCAAGCAGGGCTGGCCACAGCTGGCTGCTGCTTCTCCTAGAGAAGGGTTCAGAGGATGCAGCCAGCACATTCCCACAAAAGACAGCCCTGCTCCCTCACGTACCCAGGCCTGGCACAGGAGCAGTCCTTGGACAGCCTGCAAGTTAGCTATCATCCAAGAGCAACAGGATCATCACCTTTGGTACGCAGGGTCAGGGACATGAAGTTTTTGGTGTTTTTGTTTTTTTTTTTCTTTCCCTTTATTGCTTTCTGACTCTGGTTTGCTGGCATTAGTAAGTATGTCTGATTTGTTTCTGCTTGAATGAAATGTTTTGTTTAATCTCAAATGATCTGTCTTAATTGGCTGAGTATGTGGAAACATTTAAGTTTGGGATGGATCCAAACCAATAACCACTAACTTTTTTTTTCTGTTGGCTACCGAACCAAAAAAAACAAAATCAATTATTTACATCGTTTCTGTTTTAACATCAGCTGCGGAGGAACTTGGTAGGATGATGGCTTTGTGTGAACATGAAAGTCAACGTGAAATAGGAAGCTACGGATCAAAATCAAAGCAGGTTCAGAGAAGCAAGCAGGGTAGAGAAGAGAGGGTAGTTTGCTGTTTTAAATGTATTTTATTTCCTTCTGGTACACTCGAATTCAATTTGCATTCATATTGGAGTCTCTTAAAAGTTGGTATTCTTTGGGATTCAGGGATTCCTTTGACTGTGTATAGAAATAGAGCTAGAAGGTCGGTTCTGGATATGGAACCAAGTCTGTTTTAGGTGATGGACACATTCTGATTCGGGATAGTGTTTGCTTGTCATTAGATAATGTGAGCAGCAGGTTTAGATCAGAATGTTATGACAGGTTTTAAACTTGGTAAAAGTTTTTTGCACCAGGGCTTCATATTTTAAGCCAGCATCAGAATTACAACTTCCAGCTACTGTGAGCTTCAGTGTCTTCAGTTGGGATTTCCAGATCAGCTACATCTCTAGTGAAGGTAAAATATAATGTGAAGAAGGCGACAGGATGAAAGACAGACAAATAATTTTTCATGCTTATTTTACAATCATGTAGTAGAGAATAGCAATGGAAATAGCACTGTTAGAAACTATCCAACACAAATATGATTTAGGGAGATGAATGAGAGCTTTGGCTGTATCTTGTTGCAGAAAGGAGTCAGATGGTGATGGAAAGCCCATGTTGCCTCTCCTGTAAAGCCAAGCAGAGGCTGTGGTTTCTTCTGCCCCTTATGGTGCAATTACTTCTGAAGTGGTTGATTCTTAGATGGAAAATAGGAATTAAAAAAAATTCCATTTTTCTTTGCCGAAGCACAAATTAATTAACTGTACTTTGCTTGATCTGCTGTGGCATTGGAGAGATGGAAATAGCTTGCTTAGGTGGTGGTTATGGTTGCACTCACTCCCCCTTCTTTCTCCTCCATTTCAAGCCCTCCACTATCTCCACCTGTCACTTGATGCCTTGGCCACCGAATGAAATGCACACAAATGCTGTTATTTTGCATTGTAGTCACAGGAACAATGTTAAAGCAGTTACCTGGTAAATTCAGCTTGGATTAAGTGGAACATTCCTGCCAATACTAGCTCATATGATGAATGTGGTAAAGAATATGAAGTAAAGGTGTAAGGCGATGTTTTGGGTAGGCTAGATATGTCATTAGGATCAGTCCAGGGGTCATCTGTGATAAATGACGAATATTATTACTTGTATAGATTTTACTTTTTCTTTTTTTTTTTAGTATACAGGAATTACAACCAAAAGTCATAACTAGATCCTGCATATCTTTGGAAGGGCTACAATGAAAAATTTAACAGTCTGAATTACACTTTTAAAGCACTGCAAGATATAATATAGACTTCCAGTTACACTCACTTATGCCTGTCACCAAGACCAGAGTGTCAGATCACATTCAGGTTTTCTCAACAGCAAGGAGGGCTTGGAATGTAATTGAAAGAAAACAAATCATGAAGCACAAGTTGTGTGGAAAACAGTGCATGAGTCAGTAGACGTTTTCTAGGAAACCTTTCATAAAAAAAAAAAGAAATTAGTCAGCTAAGAGAATTTTGTACTGTAGAGAAATTAAATTTCGCTAAACAAGCGGGTCTTTGAGGTGCTGATTTGACGATCATGGTGAAATATTTGAAGGTACTGCTAGTGGCCACTATTTGCTCCCAGTGCTGGACTACGTCCTAACACCCTGCACGGGCTGTGCTGATGGGTTTGCTAATCTGGGTACGGAGCTGAAACTCTTCTGCAAGTGTTGGTTTCACAGCATTAACTCCAGCTTTGTATATACTACATAGTCTGTAAGATACGAGGTCCTAACACAGCATTGCTGGTTGACAGCATCTGAATATGAGCCAGCAGTGTGCCCAAGTGGCCAAGGCGGCCAACAACATCCTGGCTTGTATCAGGAATATTGAGGCCAGCAGGAGCAGGGCAGTGATTAAGCCCCTGTACTCGGCACTGGTGAGGCCGCACCTCGAGTGCTGTGTTCAGTTTTGGGCCCCTCACTACAAGGAGGACATGGAGGTGCTGGAGCATGTCCAGAGAAGGGCAACGGAGCTGGTGAGGGGTCTGGAGAACAAGTCTTATGAGGAGCGGCTGAGGGAGCTGGGGGTGTTTAGTCTGGAGAAGAGGAGGCTGAGGGGAGACCTTATCGCTCTCTACAGCTACCTGAAAGGAGGCTGTAGTGAGGTGGGGGTTGGTCACTTCTCCCAAGTTACTAGTGATAGAACAAGAGGAAATGGTCTCATGATACATCATGGGAGGTTTAGATTGGATATTAGGAAAAACTTCTTCACCGAAAGGGTTGTCAGGCACTGGAACAGGCTGCCCAGGGAGGTGGTGGCGTCACCATCCCTGGAGGCGTTCAAAAAAATGTGTAGATGTGGCACTTCAGGGCATGGTTTAGGAGGCCTGGTGGTGTTGGGTTGATGGTTGGACTTGATCTTAGAAGTCTTTTCCAACCTTAATGATTCTACGATTATCCACTTTCCATCTGTCTTCCCATTGCCATGCTTTTGCTACGAAGCGGTGCTGGAACAATTATACTGGAGGCACGGGGAGGAGAAAGTGCAACTTCTTTTTCTCCTCTGAAAGTGCCTGCAGACTAACCCCCCACTTAAGTTTTATACTGCAAGCCATTTATTACAGAGAAAACATCTTACCAGCTAAAAGATAATTTTTCTCCAAGTTTTTCTGTTAGCCTGTCCTGTGAAGAGAGGGGTTTTTTTAAAAAAGACAGAAAGAAAGGCTATTTCACCAAGTGTCACATGCCTCGCTCTACATGTACTATATAGATCACTTTAGTTTTTGGTAGATGAGATATCACTATCTAAGGACAATCAAAGAAAACAAATGCTTGGGAAAAGTTGGGTCAGTTATTTGTGAAGTTCTGGAGCTGGTTCCCTCCTGTCAATAGCTAAATTAGTTTTATAATGGTAATGCCGGCTACAGTTGCAACATAATTGCCTCCATTTGATTATTGTACTCTGGTTTTCAGCTGCCAATAATCTTCACCACTATTAGTTGAATCTAATATCTGTATTGTTATTTTTACAAAAAATAGCAAGGATTGGACCAAGCTCCCTTCTCTACAGGTGATCAGATCAGGATTAGAATACACTGGGAGGATAATGTGGTAATAGCAACTCCCCACCTTTTACTTGATTGTGATTTACTCAGTCCTAATTCTCAAACTTTCTATCCTCTAGGTAAATTACATGATTAGTTTATAATTTTTTTCCTAAGTCATGCTAGCGTACCTCAATGAAGTCTATCAGTCTCTGCTTTATTTCCTATATATACTGTTAAACAAAAGTGAAATCATGACTAGGAGGCCAAATATGATGCAGTGGGAATAAATATATAGGATTCTTTTTTTCAGTATACTTGCAGTATCTTTTCTTTAAATGCTCCATTATTATTTTTCACAAAAAGTCAAGAAAATAATTTGAATATTCTGTCATAACTTTTCCATCTTGTCAGTGGATTTCATTCTTAGTACATAAACAGAGAACAATAAATTTCTAGCTTCATAGTTGGTCTAGTTACCTGTTGTCTAAAACAAGTAATATCTTAAAGGGCTAGCAATATAAGTAATTGCCTAATACTTTTAATTGAATTTAGATAGTTTCCTTTAAAAACTTTGCCTCCTGCAGCAAACTTTTAGTCCTATACTAAAGTTGAAACTGAGTATAAATGGTGCTTTGAGCAGAATAATATGGAACCCAATATAAGCCTCCTGCCTACCATAATGAGCTGTGCAAAACACACACAGTGGGATTTTAGTCAGGAAATTGAGAGATTAAGAATGGAATTGATGTCTCTCTACAGAGGGACTAATCAGAGACTTTTCTGTGTGTTTAATCACTCCATATAAGGCAGCTGGAGTTGTTCTTTTTCATATTGCTTCAATGAAATATCTTGATTTAGGATTTTTGGGGTTTTTTTTTGGATGACATTGTATGATGAATCACATTTACCAAAAAAGGGTGAGTGATGATGTCCACTAGATCAGTACCTATGACTTCAAAATGGAAATACAGAATTATTACATATGCAGCTGTTACGGAAAACGTAACATGAAAACTCAATGTGCCCTTACATACAATGCAGGCAAATAAGAATGGTCATACTGTAACGGATTTATATTCACCCCTCTAAATGTATCTGTTGAAACTCTGGAAGGTATTATCCTTAAGCTTTCCCTGGATTTTTCTCCTCAAGAATATATTGTAAAAACAATGTTATCATCCTGAGACAAAGAGTTGGAATATATTAATCTGACATGTTAGGATTGTTAGAAATATTAACTATTGGTCTGAGCCATCACTTTCCACTATAATCCTGAACTCCATTGGCAGTAACTGTATGTACAATCTTTGGTACGCACTTGGCTAAAAGATCTAACAGGCACACGGCTTTAAAGCTGGGAGTAGGAATGTAAAAAAAACACCCCAAAAAACTAGTCAGGCATGGACATGGATCAAAGTCTAGCACAGAACAAAATACGTGTCTCTTGGATACGGATTTCCATTTGTTTTTTCTACAAAATCTCAAATTTCCTGGTAATCTCAGAATGAAAATAGCTGGGTTAATAAAGAACAGCCTTACATTTGATTACAATGTAAATATTTTTTTAAAGAATCAACAGTCTCGTTTTCAGTAGCTTGAATTATCAAAGCTCCTTTGATTTCTCTCAAAGAATACTTTTGAAGGTGCTAACTACTCTGGATATTTCTCTCCTCTTCTCTCAGTTTTGACACTTTATAGGAATCCTTTTTATATATTATATTATAAAACGTCCCATATTTATTAATAGCATATATATGGTTAATAGTGTTTAAAAGAAATTGCTCTGATGTGCAGAAGTTCTGTGGTTTACGTTTTATCATGGCGCATTGTGAGCTGCCGATTTCCAAGTACTCTGTCCAGGGCTGTCTCTGAAAGAACACCCTGGTCCCAGCATCCAGGATGAAGTGTGCGTTAGGTAGAATTTATGAGAGTGTTTTAAAGGATTTAATTTTTGTCTTATATATGTCATAGTTTCCAGATGCTTATGAAGAACAACAGAGTGAATCATTTGCCTTGACTAGACTATAGAATTACCTGGGTTTGCACCTGAAAACAGGTGTCAATGATGGGTGCTGGTTCAGGGATGAAAGATGACGTGCAACAGGTGGGGATAAGGCAGTCAAGGATGCGTATGGAATAGAGGAAAGACGGGAAAAGATTACTGGGGTGAAAAAAGGACAGGAAAGGCATTTGCTAAATGGTTAAAGGTCTGTTCATATGAGAAAACTGCAGATAGAGGTGAGGTGGCAGCGTGAGCAAATCCACAATCCGAATAAGAACGGTGCAACTGGGCTGACAGCTGTGTTTCATTTTCTTTCATCTGTTAACTGGGAAACAGGTATCATTTCATTTTACACACGAAAATGAGATGAGAGGCAGAGAGAGGTTTATTTAAGGTCATCCAGGAAGTCTGCAGCAGAACAGGGAACTAAACCAGGAATTTCTGAGTTCCAGACCAGTACACTAACCATGGGACAGCTCATTTCCTCTCTACGGGAGTTTCTGCTGCCAAATTGCATTAGATGAGAACAAGTCCCTCTTGTTTACATTTCTTTCAAACAAACCTTCATTAGGACTGGACATGTGATGTGGATACATTACAAATACATTATCAAGATTACCATGAAATGTTTAATAAATCTCTAAATCTGAATGATAGGATTGGCTGATGATGTAACTGAAAATGAGATCACAAGCTTCAGGAGAAAAGCAAGGAAGAATTATCTGAGCAGAAAAGTAAGGTTATTTTCCGATGCAAGGAAAAAGAATTGAAAAAGCTCTGAGAAGTTTTTCTGAATTGGGAAAAACTTGTTTATGTGATTGAATATGCCAGAATAATTTAGAAATTCATTTATTATGAAATAAAATCTGCTTGTTTGAATACTGTGTCTCAACAAATCCCCAGAGGATTGTTTACATAAAGGAAAACAATCTGCCAATGTTAAAAATTTTACTCACTTCCCTCATTTCCCAGTTCTTTCTTAAGAAAAAAAAACAAGAAAAAGGAAAAAGAAAAAAAACACTTTTGTGCAATGCTCTTAAACTTACAGAGATCACACTGTTGTAAGAGCCAACTGCCGCCTAGCTGCTACCCTCCACAAAGGATGTTGCTCAAGTCATTAATGGAAAAAACTGTGCTTTAAAAACAAAGAAAACAAAACTATTTGTGCTGAGTATTATGGATCTTTACTAGATTATAAGTATCATTTAACACCTTGAACACACGGTAGCGATGCTCTTCATTTTTAGGAAGACGGTGCATTCTGCACTGCAGCTCCAGGACAAACAGCTCTGTGTTTATGTGTCTACTGCTGTTCCTGGACATAGTCGGGTTATGGTTTCAGTATAGTAACTGTACAGACACACCCAATCTGTCTTCTATCTTCTGTTTTTCCTAGTACTATATACTCCAGTTATCATCACATCCCTTTCAAAATGTTTTCTGTCTTTTTCCTCGTTTTTAATGAAGGTTTTTCCAACTGCTCTAAATCTAGGTCTCCGTATTGCTAGTATTATTCCTTCCATGGCTCTTGCTCTAAGGACAGCCGTGCAGTCTGGCCTATATTTCGACTGAGAGTGGACAGCCGTTCCTTCCTTTGGCTGAGTGCAGTCCTGGCTCTGCTGAATTTGGTGGGGGTTCTCTCTTTGACTTCCATGAGGTTTGCCTCAGATGAGTGTCAGAAAGTTCCCAGTGACAGGGAACTAGGCCAAAGCCTAGGGATTTGACTAAATGAGTCTGCAAAGCTGCCATCGCGGTCGCCTCTGCTTATATGACGAGACAGGTGAATATATCTTGTGGATGTCCAATGGGAGTCACATATACACGTCTCCAAATGCAGGATTTGTTCATAAACTGACAACAATGTTACAGACTGACTCTTCATTTAAACATTTTACAAATTTTCTTGTCCAGTATTTTGTATTACTTAGGACTAATATTTAGCAGTCAAAATCTAGGTATAGAGAAATGGGTGAAAGTACTTCATCTAGGCATTTCTGCCATCTCACAGTCATGAAAACATATGTCTTTTTAAAAGTAGATGTCTGAGTTTCTCTTGCTGCCCAAAATATCATGAAATGCTTGTTTAATGTCCATCAGAAAAATACAGATATAAAACCTCTTTTACTCATGTTCTTGTTCCTTTCTACCCAAAACCAGAAACTTACCATCTTAAGTCTGTATCAGGAAGCGGAGATATGGTGTTTGTAAGCATCTTTAGGGCTTCGGGCTCTTTCCTTAACTTTTCCCTCACAGCATATGGTATATTGACTATGCTGTTTGGTTACTGCCTTTATGTTCCTCTTGCCAAAATATTTCTGTATGCTTCCTGGTCTCTGCCAGTCTTCAATTAAATACCACATGCTTCCTTCCTATCCTATTAGTGCATCCACTTGTTCTTCTCTGAACTTCCTCCTCTGTTTTGTTTGGCAGTGATTTTCTTTTCTTTGCCAGGCTTTCGGCTCTATACACTTTTTGTGTGTGTGTGTGTGTTTCAACAGGGCAGATAATAGGAGAACAGTAACCTAAAGCTGTTCTCACAAATCTTTTACGGAAGGCAGGATGATGTATTGGGCCAAGGAATACACGGTTTTGTCTTTGGCAGGTAAGTGGTGATTATTCTAGGCCAGCTGTTTTTCCTGTTTCCTTATCTATAGTTTTGGTACTTGCACAATTTCTCTCTCTCAGTCCTTTAACAACGAATAAGAATTCTGGACATGCATAATCCATCTTCAAGACTAGAATGGGCTCCAAAACCAGAACATTATTTCTCAATTTTATCCACCATCTTGTTTCACATCAATCTTCCCAACAATTTACAGCACTGCTGTGTCTGTCAAGATGAGTCTTCAGCTGTGTTTAAGGGTGATAATTCTAATATCTGAGTGGAAATGGTGTGCTTTTACCAGTGGGAAAAAAAAAACAAACCCAAAACTAAGTCCAGTCTCAACCGTTTTTCTTATATCAGATCTTTCTTTATATTGTTGATAAGGGCAAAACTGGTCCTCATTGCAAAGATTCATTATCAACCAAGATGCTGATGCATAGCCTGTTTTCAGTTGTGGTGGGAAACCTCAGCTCATACGAGGGTTCTGCTGTACAGCAGGAAAACCTGTAAAGCAACACTGGCTGCAAACAGGTTGGGCTGGAATTGGAAGGCTGCGTTTTCTGTTGGATAGCAAAGTATCTTCCCACCAGTAATGTCCCTTGTGCTCTTTAGCTCAGTGGGTTCCCATACAATGTATCGTAATCTGACTTCTCAGAATCGGGAGTAGGGTGAATGTGGGCACATATTGCAAACTCTGTTTTGATAAATAGATGTGACTGGGCTCCCTAGAATGGGGCTGGTAAATTAGTAGCTATTTTTCAAGTCCTTAAATGATTTTACTGCTTTATTGCTATCAGTTATGATGAAAGTCAGATCCTTGGTCTACCTGACCACATTTGAAACCGAGCCCACTTTTGATTTTTCTGGTAAGACTGTTTTGGAGATTTTGTGTCTTTTCCTTGGTGCTGTGATGATGATGAAGAAGTGGAGAGTCTGCTCAGGTATAATAACAGTTAGGTTGAGCTCATGGCCAATCTTTCAGATATCCTAGTGCACAGGTTTCAGGTAGATAGTGAATAATCAGTTTGGATTATCCTCCCCTGGAAAACCAGGTCAATACATCAGGAATCTAGCAATGATTGGCAAAGGAACTCACAAGAAACCCAGGCCACAAGACAGGCAGTTTGAAGGCGATATCTCAGTAGTTGTGTATTGTTTTGGACTTTAAAGAACCTTCATGGGAAAAGAGGATCCACTGAGGCTGTTATTAATGATTCTATTATCTCCTTTATTTTTTTTTATGGAACTTTTCCTGAACAGAAATAATTTCACAGAAGATAAACTTGCCATCAGTTCCTAGCAGAATTAGGCTGACATTTATGGAGACAGAAAAGTTAATGGCAGAATGAACTAAATTCTAAGAAAGGCTACAGTAGCTCTTACACTGTACCATTTCCCTGATCATTGACGAAACTATATAGGTTTCATTAAAAAGAATATTTTTATATTTTGTGGGGCAATCAGTAGAAGACAGCCATTATTTTAAAGCAATAATTTAATTTCCTTAATATTCAACCAGCCATCCTAGATCCAGTGGTGACACTGATTACTTCAGTAGGCAGGTGATGATGAGAACTATTTAATATCCATTGAAATAGTAATTGGGGTGGAATCAGGAATCCTTTCATGCCTCAGCATTTGATTGTTACGACTATCCAGGGGAGAATATTTTAAAGAAAAAAATGAAATCAGGTAGAGATGGATACTGTGCCTCGTACTAGACTTTAACGAAGAAATAATAAAAGTAAAGGAATCTGGTAAATGGGAAGTACAGTATTTATTCAGAGGCTGCCCCAGTGACTATGTCTGAAGTTATCACAAGGAGGCAATCTGGAGATTTAAATTCAGGAAAAATGGTCAGATGATCCATGGAAACTGTTTGCACTCTATTAGCCTGCAGCCAAGACAAAGCATTGGACACAACTTCTTTCCCTGCAGGAGGGACAGAACTGGACAACTGTTTTTGATCCAGAGGACCTGCAGTTCCTTAGTAGAAGGTTCAGCAGCAGCATGTCAGCACTATTTATGTTTATGATGAAAGGTGCTGACCCTAGGTTTCTAGAAGCCCAAAGGCAAGCACCGAGCATCTTTAACTTCTCTACTGACAGAAACCATCTCTTTCACACTTCTGGGATAAATTTATGCTTTGACTACACTTGGTTAAAACTGTGAGACTGAGCACAACAGAGTCATTTTTGGGTTCAGGTTTTCGTGAAGGGGACCTAAATCTGTCCCAGACATGGGGAAATCAAACATTTACAATGCAGTGGTGCAGGAATGTCAGTCAGTCATGTGGCAGCCCTTCAGTTTAAAAAAAAGAAATCATCTGGCTGTTTTCTCATGTTGTGATGAAGTGGTTGAGACAAAAAAAACTCCAGCCTGCCAAGCTGTGAACCCCTGTGAAGGTTAATTTTATGATCAATAAAAAACACCAGAGATCATGCACTTTATGACATTTAACCAAAATGTAGGGAAATAGGATCAGATGTAGACTATTGCTGCTCAAACCTGTTGGAATTACTCCTTGCCAAATTCACTAATGACTCTCTGCTGAGTGTCTTATTCAGAACATACTGAATGTGATTCAAATGTTCAGGTTCCTTGCAGTCTATGGATTAGGTTTTGTGTGAACTATGAGAAAACAAGGAACATGAAATATAAATGTTAGCGGTAACAGTGGCTGGTTGCAGCAAAATTAAGACTGTGTTAGAATTTTAATTCCTTCCTTCCTGAGTGAATTATTCAGCCAAATTCAGGCCCACTGGAAAAAAAAAAGGCAGAAATTAAATTTCTGATGCAGATATGCTCCTGTCAACATTATACACATGAGACAAATATGTAGTAGCATGAATCTGAGCTTAAGTTAACTGTATTTCAGCATAATTGCTAATAGTATGAGCTGATTTAGTTATAATAGTTCATGAGGAATTGCCATTTACAGTTTATTAAAGTAGGTATTATATTTTGTGTCCAGTCCCGTCCCATCCATCCCCCCCCGCCCCCACTTTTTAGGTCAATTTTCTAACCAGGCAATAGATTTTGGTGTACTGGTTGGTATAAGTGGTTTAAAAAATTTTTTTTCTTCTGATCTTCAAGCCTGAACTCTCTTAAAAAATGAAAAACAGATTGTTTCTTAGTATTATAATTGTCCCCAGACTTGGTAGCCAGCCCTCCCACTTTGTCTAATTAGGTCACCAGGGAAACCTGAACAATGACATAAGTGGTATTTAAGGGTCCATGACTTTAAGATCTATAGGAATAGAGGTAGGTCTGGTTTACAGCTAAATGTAACACAGACCATCTATACACTGAGTCGGCACAGAATCCTGTTTCGCTGCAGGCAATCAGGTCAAACAGCAACGTGTGGTGCCCTTGCTTCACTTGTTCCTGATTTTTTATTCCTGCACTCTCCTGCCTTAAGAAATGTTCTCAAGGATTCTTCTGCTGCAAAGCAGGTAGAGGAGTTTTCTTTTTCTGATCCTAAAAGAGTGCATTTAACAAAAGCTGTCATTAATATATGAGCGTCAGAACTAGTTTTGGAAGCAGTGGTGTTGAGTTAGCGCCATTCAAAACAGCGAGTGAAGCCCAGCGATGCTGGCAGACGCATTGGCTGAGACTGGGTGTAGGCCAAGGGCAGGGCCATTTGAACTTCACTGGAACACTGTCCTTGGGGAAACCCTGGTCCTAAATCGAGCCAAAAAATTATATGCTGCAATCCTGCAGTTTATCAGGGCACTGCAATATCGCCACCTCATTGTGATTATGCATAAAAGTGTGAAAAACTCTGACAAAGTACTAGCTCTGCTACAGAATCAATCATTTTCATTAGCCAAAGTCCATTAGCTTGGAGTAGGATTTTTCTTTGGATAGTTGATTATAGTCTCAAACCTTGCATAGAAACATGCCAAGCAATTGTTGTCTTCAAAATAAAGTAGAACTTTTTAATAAGAAATTATGGGCAGGTATATGAATTTTATATAACCCATAAGCTTTTTTTATTTTTCTTCCTTCACTGCTTCACTGCTTAATCTAAATTATCTGGTGTTATAAAGCTGTTGTTGATGTCCTGTATTGTTAAACCAAATTATTTCCTTATGCCTCATTTTCTTGCCTGTATCCACACCTGAAATTCAGTAGCATGGCTGACTTCCTTGCTAGTGTTTCCATGATGCAAGTTTTAACTACAGTTTCTCTCTTTTACCTTCTGCACCAGCAAGAGACTTGGGTACAGTTTGTCCCAGAGACATGCTGGGGAAACGTACCATGATTTTCCTGTGCTTCAGTGAGGGCTGAGATGTGCAAGGGTAAATAACTTAATTGCTCAGTTAGCAAAACTTAAATCAATGGCGATCCTGTGCATGGTTATGTTCCACGGTCAAAGCTGTGATTAATTTTCTCTCTGAACCAGGAAGCCACTAATTTTAATGAATTTTGTTCTTTGACAGGTTTTAATATTTTTAATATTTCTCCTACTTTTTTTCCTATTAGCATGTTTAAAACTGCTGTGGTTAACCTGAAAACCTGAGCCAGCAGTGTGACAGTGAGAGTCTGTGAACAAGATGGTTGTGCCATGCGCAAAACAAGCTTGTTGCTACTTGGCCAGCACGAATGCTGTGTCCAGTTGTGGGCACTGTTTATAGAAAGGGCAGACTAATTTGCTGTTTTCTCAAGAAGATGAAGGAATAGCATAACCATTATGTTTTGGGTCGTCAGCTTTTTTTCTTACATGTAACATTTTTCTATCTGAATTTTTGAAACAATTGTCCCCAAATCTGTTACTGTTCGGGTTTTTGTTGTTGTTGTTGTTTTTTTAAGTTTCTTTTATTTTTTTAATGTTGGCTTAGTTAGAAGAACTTTTATCTCTTTTTGGATTCAGTTACACTTTATATATTCCCCAAAAAGGTATCAGACATCTTATGGAGATATTAACAGCTCATGGATATTGATGCACTCCATCCACAGGGAACCCTGAATATAGCTAAATTGCTGCATAGCTAATTAGGGCACAGCAGTTTATCTCCAGTTTATTATTCTGCCGTCAATACACCTCAGCAAATATAAGGACAGAGAACTTAAGCAAAACATTAACTATTACTTGCTGTACACAGATGATGAAAAATATCAGATCACACTGAATTTCGTCAAAGAGTAGATTCTGGCAAACAAAGGATACTGTGCTCAGTACTCTTACAAATCTCTGAGTCACTTTGACCTATTCTTTTTTAATACTGTATATTGCTCATGATACGTGCTTCTCTGCCTGTGACATTTACTGCAGTTACTGGAGTTGCTGGGGTATGCTGTTTTCACATTCACATTATGAAAAAAATATTTTCAAAGTGAAACATGGAAACACGACATATGAAAACAGTAACTTTTCCTGGCCTTCTGACTCTGAAGGTGTCATGAAGGAGACACTGATTTCATGTAGCCACAAGTTCCTCATTTTAATTTTTTTCATTCAGTTATGGAAAATTTAAAAGTAATTATTGACCATTGATCTGTGTAAAATATGATGTTGCCATGGGATGGGCAGTCCCAGATTAACTCGGGACTTAATAGCGCAGTAAAAATAAAAACCATAATTTCATTTATTCTGATCAAACATCTGAAAAGTATAGTTGCTTAGGAAAAGAATTTCACATAGTACACTTAATAAACTATAATAGACAATTTAAAATTGATACTCTCTTAGAAAAAAATAAAAGTTCTGTAATCAATCTAAAAGTGTAGTATTGTCATTGGTGATTTCTGTATTCCTAATTGAGCTCTATGTTTGTGCATAATGTATTTTACATTTAGGATGTAGCTGTTACTCCTTAAGATGTAGATCTTTAAAAAACTGAGCGTTTATTATTACCAAGTGGGAAATATTAAGTAAAAATATTTTCTTCTATCAAGCATTGAAATTTCTTTTCTTGTCTTTCATAGCTTGCTAGTATCTTTCCAGAGAACCCAATGGCCTGTGTTATCACCACGAACCGCACTGGCTTTCTGTAAGTGTTACCTTTCCATTCTCATACGAAAAAAAAAATCTGCCCATGGAAGTCTTGCTTGCAATGATTCACTATCTTTCTTTTCTGGCCTTTAAGATTAAAATAATCATGTAATGCCAAAACAAAATGGAAAAAAACCCCCAACCCTCTTCAAATGTAAAAGTTAAATAAATTAATAAATTCTAAAAGAACCCCACTGAATAATATTTATGTGGTTGAACCCAGCTGCCAGGTTTGGTTATCGTGCTCAGGGTTCCACCGGTGCCTTTACCAGAACACTTTGCAACCACTCACCTCTCACATTTAGTACATTCTTCTGATATTTTCCATTGCTCAATCTAGTCCGGTTACCACTAGTTTTGTCTCCTTTGGCTTCACCCTGATCAGTTCCTTTTCCTCTTTTTTTTTTTCTGGTATTTTTGCTTGTGTAGAAGACAATCACACCTCCCGCTTAATTTCTGTTTAGCCAGTCTGTGCTGATTTACAGTGTTTCCTCAAAACTCACATTTGTCATTCCAGCCCCTTAATACTTCCACTTATTTAATTCATTCCAAACTCTTGGTCATCTATGGTAGCAAGGTAGAGCAATCTAAATTTTTCTAGCTGTGAGGAAACAGTAACATATTTTCCTAGATGATTCCTCTGCCAGTCAGCTTTTATCAGACATCATGGAAGATCTTCAGAGGACCTCAGAAGACACTGGATAATTAGCTATGAAAGCTAAGAAAAAGTAGTAGGAAAGACTGATCCTCTTGAAAAATAAATGAAAGGACTAGGAGCCACCCAAAATGGAAATTCACTGGTGGTTTTTACTCCTTAAGTACAGCTCAAGTGCATTAGGATCTGAAGTGATAAAAGCTCAGTGTTTGCCCTTCATCCTAAGGGCTAAGTAATTCTCAGAAGGAAATAAATTTGACCTCATATTAGCCAATTACTTAATGTTAAAAATGAAAGCAGAAAAATCAAAGCTGTTACTCAGGATGAGATGAAATGTCCTCATATAAGTGTCCTCTTATGAATGTCCTGATATTTGATTAGCTAAATTTCAACAAAAGTGCTATTCTTCCAGCAGCCTTACAGGCGCATCTCTATTTAGCACTTTCCTAACCCAAATCAGGCTACTCAAAGTCTTGTTTTGACTTCAGTGCTACATAGTGCTAGCATTACGGATTCATTTTGTACCTTTTTTTTTTCTTCCCATTTCCTTAATTTTTAATCTGTTTTACTTCTACTAAGTAAGTAGCTCTGTGCCTACTCCAGTTTCCCAACCTACAAAGTAGAAGTCTGATACATAAATTCTGGGTTTACTATTAACTATCTACGACCTCAAGCAATCAGAATGTTAATAATGCTGCTAATAGTTTTGTTACTAATTAAAGATTTTTTAAAAAATTCCTTATCATGTTTTTACAACCTGTAGCATTACTGATGGACTCACAAGCTGCTGAAGAAAGCCCAGAGTTTTTAATTCTTTAAACATCAGAAGTCAGCCTCATTCCTTCTGTGCTTGCACTTATTCAGATGGGTGATCTAATATCTAGATACAAACGTACGTGGCTGGCCTCTAAGAGCCTTTATGACACTTCTGGGCATGCTTGAATATGTAAAGCTGAACTTTCTCATCAAACATCAGTTCCTGGAGAGTGTAGCTGCAAAACTGTAATTCACAGATGTTTTGTCTCTGCCGCTGTATCTTTAGTCGCACATGGGCCCATCCGATTCCTAGATCGTCGCATCTGATATTTGCTTGGTCACTCTGGTCACGCAGAGGTCTGTTACCAAACCTGAGCATTTCCTTTGTGCTAGAAATCCGACCCTCTACCCTTCAAAAAACAAGGCCAGTGAAAATCAGTGTGTTGACAGGTAGTAGATGCGAATTCCTCTTTACTCTCTTCCTTCACAATACGCTCTCAGGCTTTGATGGTCTAGTTCCTCTCCAAGCATCATCTTGTTATTCTCCCTTCTTTCCAGTGAAACTCTATTAATGCTGTTACTGGAAATATCATTACCGTTTATTAGCCTACTGTTTATCAAATCCTACTGCTTATCAAGAGCAACCCATTTATTGAGATTTTCAGTGTGCTTGGCTTAAGGCTATGTTTTAATTTAGTAAGAGCTGAATGGTTACATGGCTGTCTATCATGCTGAAAATTAAATTTCTTCTAATTAGGCATATAAACTTGTTTACTACCTTTCTTTAGCACAGATATTACTTGAGGTAAGTCAACACAGTGAGAATTACTTAGAAAAAAAATGAGATCATTCTTAATTAAATATCTCCACAGAGACCTCTCCACATCATAAATGAGTGCTTTTTCTTTTCATTAAGATGAATTTATTTCTTTATCAAAAATTATCTTCTGCCAGGAAATCCAGACACTTGCTCTTAGTTGGAAGCCCTGAGGCTGAGTTCCTGCCTCTGGCTGTGGTTTGTTGTTGAGTCTAAAGTTTAAAGACGACACTTTGTTTTAAGATACTAGCGATTCTAGGAAAAAGAATGTTGTGAAAACATGAAGCTTTTTCTAAAATTAGATTTGTTTGCCTAAGCTGTTGCCTTATTCTTCTTTCACTTGGTTTACTTTGGTGTATAGTAAACAAAATTTATTTCATCTCACTTTTACATGATAAGGTATAGAGATTATTTTTTTATCATTTATCTGCAGCAATAACGTATTGCTGCATCTCTATCAATCTCTAGCTATGGTGGCATGGCTCAGGGAGAGAACTGTATCTCTGAAATGTAATAGCTGGCTATTCTAGGGCTGCTTTTTCTGCTAATCAGCTGGCATTTATAGTGTTTGTAACCCAAAGCTCCCTGACATTAATTGAAATCTTCCTATTGCTTTTTAATGGACTTTGGATTTGTATTTTATGATATACTTAAAAATAACACTGAAGTGTTTTTACTTCAAAATATGAAAAATGATAAGAGAAGAATCAGAGGAAAAAAAAAAACCAGAAAATCAAAATGAACCTGCCTACCTGCTAGCACATATTAATGGAATAGAATAGAATAGAATAGAATAGAATAGAATAGAATAGAATAGAATAGAATAGAATAGAATAGAATAGAATAGAATAGAATAGAATAGAATAGAATAGAGACTATTTCAGTTGGAAGGGACCTACAATGGTCACCTACTCCAACTGCCTGACCACTTCAGGCTTGACCAAGTTAAAGCATGTTATTAAGGGCATTGTCCAAATGCCTCTTAAACACTGACAGGCTTGTGGCATCGACCACCTCTCTGGGAAGCCTGTTCCAGGGTTTGACCACCCTCTCGGTAAAGAAATGCTTCCTAATTTTGTTAATGTTAAATATGTTTTTATATGTTTAAAAATGTTAAATAACAGCATCCTGACTTTACTGAGTTTATTTTATAATTGAAGGGATTATGTTAATATCTTTGATAAAAATCTACAAAAATACTACTGCATAGTTCAATGAAAATTGTCTTGGTGAGAACTTACATGACTTAAGAAGTCATGCTTCTGGGTTGTTAACATATTTCTATTTTCTTAAGGATAGTAAAGTTGTCAAAGTCTCTTTCACTACAGCTTGCAGAAACTGCAGAGTTTTGCCAGGTATGTGCTGCCAGAAAGCTCAGTGCTGTGCACTGTAAACCAGATGGGTAATTACTTTGATAGAACCTGTTTCCCCTGTTGTTAAAATATAAATAATTCCTCCACCATTCCAAATATTTGTTAAATTTTGAATTTTGGAAGAAAGAGGATAAAATAATTTAGCTAATGGTATAAAAATCTAAAGGTTACAAGGTTGATTCCAAATTAATATCTTCCATCATTTTCACTGACTTTTATAGGAATTTTCTGGTTATGACCAGACTTTTTTTTTTTTAAATCTGGAAAGTGACTTTAGAACAGGATGACAATTTTCATAAATGCTTGTTTCATTCCGATTTATTCTAACCCATTATATTACCCCAGAACAATTACAAAAGAAAAGTGTTTTTAATTGGCAATGTTAGATTTGCAACTGTCAGCTTTCCATTATGTCCTAGAAACAAAACCCTATTAATTCATGGACTCATTATTACAAGTATTCTTTAGTTCTCTTCCACATTTGATGTATTAAATGGAATTTTTGTCAAAAGTTTTACTTCTCTTTGGTGTGGAAGAAATGGTAACATATTTCTAGAGCATAAATTCAAAGGTAAAGCCTTTGAATACAGGATACAGGATTGCAGAATCATAGATAGCAGATGCAAAAGTTGGAAAATCTTCACAGACTATGAAATGTATGATTAGAAAGCTCTTATTGTAAGACATTATTAACCCACAGAACTCCACCCGTTTTCCCCCCTTCGCATATGCAAATACAAAAGGGTTCTACATTAAAAAGATACTTTACTTTTTGTTAAATGCAGCTGTATTCTGTTTCCAGATACTTTTGATAATGAGGAGCAATTAATATTAATCTGCCTGTGATTTTGTAACAGAACTGGAGTCTGGAAAAGCACACACATTTTGCAAACAGCAGTGTTAATTAGAGGTTATTAAACAGACAGGAAGAATTTCACTTGGTCATGCCTTTGGTTGAACTATCAGTGTCGGCTCGTGAGAAACAACAGATCACATTTTTCATTTCTTTGGTGATTTATCAGTTTCAAATGTCTTTTTATTCTTGTATGAATTGGAATAGATGCATCTGAAACCGAAAGCATCATATTTCATCTTAATTTTCTGAAATAAATGCTTGTCAGCGCCCAGCACGGCATATTGGAGGACAACACTCAAAAACGGTTGCTTTTATGTTTCTGGGGAGAAGATCACTTCAGCCTCTTCTATCTATTTATTTATGTAGATTGTAAACCCTTCAGGAGCAGGATCAGTCCTGTGACTCTTCATACCGTCCTGGCTATTCCCTGGCTGTAAAATAAGACCATTGTATGCTGACAAGCTTCCTCCTGCCGCCCGCACGCCTCACCTGCCTCCTTCCCCAAACCCTTCAGCTTCTCTGCAGTAGCAATGAGCGATTAACTTCGGATGGAGTATTACATAGGATGTAATATGTAAACTGCTTCACGTGCAAGTAGGTGTGGGCCATGATCATTGCTCTTGTGGAGTCGTACAGGCCTTTTATGACCTTCAGCCGTGCCTCCTGTGGGACGGAGGCTGCTAAAACCTCTGTGGAAATGCTGCAGGCCACCGAACCTGTCTAGCAGAGATCGTTAGATTTTCCTTCCACCTTTCTGCCAATGTCAACAGGCCACAAAAATTGTTTACAATTTCCCCTTTTAAAGAAAAATAAATAAAATCATAAGAGAGTATTTTAAATGGGATTTGCCTCTCTTCTCTAACTTCTTTATTAACATTAACCTCTTTATTAACTTCTTAGTTAATAAACCAGGAGAATTCTGATAAAGTTGAGGAATTACCTTTATCAATAACATCACCCTTCACCATATTCCGTAAATGAAGAGTTGTTCCATTTAACAGAATTTCACCCTTCTTTCAAGCCATAGTTAAAAGCAATGCGTAGACACCACATCCCAAAGGCATTTAGAATCGTGCGATTAAATAAAGGAATTAAGAATGTCTCTTAAAAGCTGCCGATCATAACTAATGCATTTATTTTTTGATGTTTTAATTCTGCCACAATTTATTGAAATTTTGAGAGAATATGAATTTTTTGTTTGTGAAACTGATAAAGTCTGAAGAGACAGTTCTCTACTTGTCAGCTAGACCAGAAACTAAGTGGCGAGGTAATACAGCATGACTATTAGAACTCATAACGAATTTAGTGAACCATGGGTCACTGATTTTAAGTAAATTATTTCTTTGAAGTCACTGTGGAAATTCTGTTTGCAACCAAGAGAACAATATGACCCTTTAGTTTCAAAATACCCCTTATAAATGTTTAATCTAGCAAAACTTCACATATGAAATCCTAAACATGTGCACAAGCAAAGAAACTAAATAAATAATACCACATAACTTGAGAGCATACAGCAGGCATACCCTTAATGAGATTTCTTCATGTAATGGACTTATTTTGGCCATTATGTCACATGGCATAAATATAATATGTTAGGACAATTTGAAGGAAATGATTTCTTTATTTAATTTGACCTGAGCACAGAATGATTGAAAAGAATACTTGATGAAAGATTTCTTCTGCCTTGGTTTTGCAGTGTCTCCATTCTGGAGAACGGAAGAAAAGTTGTTAATATGGCTCAGCATTTCATATCACTTTGTAGACTGTTTGTTCTTATGTGTCAGAATATTAAAGAGGTGAGTCATATGAGAGAACATTTTGTCCCACATATTTAAAATGAACAAAAGAAAATTATGCTGTTATTGTTATGAGTAGAACAGTACTTCCAGTCTAGATTAAGTCCACTCACTACAAATTACCCCAGCCTGAACAGGCAAGATTCATGTCAGTAGTGGTGTTATGTGTCTCCTCTGGCCATTTAAAGATTTGGGTCTACGGTAGCACAAAAATTGGATACTTTATATCATCGTAAAGGAGACAACCCTTGATTCTGAAATGTCACACTGAACTTTTAAAAAATATATTTCTGACTGTTAAATCTACTATTGGTTAAGCCAGCCAAATGGGTACAGAATTGCAACGTGAAGCTTCCTAGAAATTCTTGAAGGGAATGCTTGCAAATTTGTGTATTTATAGGTAGAACATCCTCAGATTATTTTGTAGTCAATATTTTAAAAGCAGTTAAAAGATGTTTCAGTGACACACCTGCTACATTATCACCTTACTATTTTTCTGTTCCTCTTCCCCCAATTCTAAGGGGCATACTTGTACAAAGTAATGCATAAAACTATATATAAGAAAAAAGCTAATTGAACACAGAAGGATCCTAACAATCTCCCATGTATGCCTTGTAGTGGCATAACAGGGAAAAAAGGTATCATGAAAGTACCAGATACACAGGGTTTGCAAATGAAGAAGAAGAGGAATTACTGTCCTCCAGTTCTTTCTGTTATAATTAAGTCAGGCACTGTTTGTAGTAATGAAATAATTTTAGAGTGACAGTCTGTGATTGAGATGGAAGTGTATCTCTAAGTAGGAACAAATGCAAATCAGTAAACTGATGTAATGAAAGGTTTCAGTAGCCACTTGTAGTGTTTAGCGCTGGTTGGCATGATCTGTTAGTGAATCATTTGACCAATAAGCAGCATCTTCGTTTTTATGTTCACGTGAACATTGCTAAGAACAAATGTGAATAAGACAGTAAAGAATCAATTTTTGTTGTTGTTGTATTTCATATCCTGGCATACTGCAATATTCTGGCTTAGACTGGAAACTTCTGGGTTTAGTAATTTTTTTCCACTTGAAGTTTTGTCTGCATGCTTGATAGCTGGATGATGGATGCTTGAGCTCTCTCCTCCTCTGCTAACATGGTTTGGCTGGGATGACTAGGGCAAATTCAGCTGTTTGAGATATTTAGCTAATGTTTTTCATCTGCTCATCAAGCAATTGCCTTGCAGGTCTGCTGGTATCTCAGAAACAATCTCTTTATTTGGTACCAACAGGCCCATCACCCACTTGATGGCCAAATTCCTTGGCTAAAGGAATGCCTCTGAATGGCTTTGTTGGGCTCTTCTAGTGACAGGACCAAGAAGTACATGAAAACAGAAAATCTGTCTTTGCTCTTCCTACTGAAAAGAACTACAATGCAAATATGAACGTTACAAATAGTAGCAAGTCTCTGCACCTCCCCCTCCGTCCCGTCCTCCCCCACCTTCAAACTTCACCAGGGAAACTGTGAATATTTCCCCTTTGTTCTGTCTACAGCAACTCCTACCTCATTTGCCAGGAGACATGTCTCATTATCAAGCAGCAAAGAACTGAACTTCCTTGCTGATAGGGATGTTTGGAAAATAAAACACCATCATCCACAGCCGTACTTCCAGTAAGAGCAAACAGTCCCTTTTTTAGATATCAGCAGGTGGAAATCTCAGCAGAAGGATGAATGTTTAGTGTTGATTCCTGATGACCTTTCTTGGTTTTATTCCACTCAGATACTGGTATGTTGATGTTTTTAACCTTCTGAATTGATTTGGGGCTTGTTACAAAACACCATTAATTTATATTTAACTACGTAGGAATTTCCTTGTTTAACTGCATTGGCCAGTGTCCCAATTCAGGCAGTACTTAGGCCAGAATTTGTGCCTGCTTTATGTACTACTTAAAGGCGTGAAGGTCAGAGCAGCAGTTATCTGAATGACAAAGCCATGGATGAGCTGTTCAGTGCATTCTGCTGAACCATACTTTTTTAATCAGAGAAGCATTTTAACATGTTTTTAAATAAGTATTTTGGATATGCCAGGATACGGGAACTATATATTTTATCCACCCTCCTCAAGAACCAAGCAAACCCAGGATTCTGAGACCAGATCTTTGAGGAGACATACTGCAACTTCTATTACTCGCTTCAGGTACCTACACTGTCTAACTGCTCACCAACATGATAGCACACGTGTTCTTATAAAACATCTATTTTCTAGCTTGGGTAGAAACTACAGTTTTGTCTTAGCACTATCAAGCCAGGACCTAAATCAGAAATTATACCTGAATCTGAAAGAGGACACAACAGTTACATAATGCTTTTAAGAAGGCTTTATTTGTTAAATTTATATAGGCTTTCGAATGCTTAGAGAATTGGTGACATCCTTTATTGCGCACTTATTGCCATTTTACTATGTACATGATCTCCTTCCATATTCCTGACCTAATTTTCTGCCTACTTTTTCCGGACATGAGGTATAACTAATTTAAAAAGCAAAATCAGCCTTGATCAGCCTGAACTGTTTCATGAAATGATATTGCAAGTTGTCCTTCACTTATATGTGATTTAAAATCACAGTCTCTTTGAAAATCTGCTGTAAAATGAAGCCAACGCCTCCAAACAGACATGCAAACTATTCTTCATTTCCTAATAATGAGAATACTAAAGCCACTAAAAACATGAGGAGAATTAGTAATGTTGGTGCTCTTAAGGAGTGACTCAGACTTTCAAGACTCTCATTTTTCACCTCCATGTTTCTGCTGTCTGCCTATTACTAGCTTCAGAGCAGAGCAAGCCGCTGCCCAACTTACCTCTCATTATTTTTATTGGCCTCTTAAAACTCATCATTTGCATTAATTTAATTTTTTGCTTAGCCATACAATGGTGTGTATGCATCAAGAAAAGTACAATATTGCCTGATGTAAATCCCATCTACCCTAAACCTCCTTTCTTACCTTCATCTGAATATCTCCTTTTTCGTTTGAATTCATTAGTCTTGTACAGTTGGATCTTTGATAGAAGTTGCTTCATGGGGATGGCAGGGATAACACCAATTCCAGAGGAGAAGGAAGTCCTGCTGATGTAGAAGCAGTGGAAGCCAGTAACTCTAACCCTTCGTGGCAATGGGTGCTGTAGGACTCACCGTCAATGACTGTGACTTCAGAAGTCTTTTTTGTCTCAAACAATTACGGGCCGAACACACGTGGCATTTAACTGAAGGATTTTCCCTGATGGTTTTATGTGACTGAGATGCCCCAAATCTGTTCCTATTTTATTAATTTCCATCTATAGTTATTTTGATTTACTACTTTTGTCTCCTAAATATAAAGGCTTTTATATCACTGGTATTTCACCAAATTCGATTAGTTGGAAAGATGACATTTACTTTACTTTTCTTTACAAAGAAAAAAAAAAAGGTTCCCAACGTTTTGCAACAAGAACTGTGAATGATGTAATAGAAGTATATAGTAACTGTCATTGAAGGCTGCACAAGAAATTTAAGACAAGATGACAAAAGAGGAAGACATCTTGCTGTCAGTTTTTTTCTATCACCTTTGATACTGCTACTGAAATGTCTACCTGTTTATCTACAGCAAAGCTGTCTGGAGTTGGTCTTTACTGAAAAATTAGTGCAACACTTGAGTATGCTTCTGGATTTGTAGCAGGAGGCTTTGAGGATTTGATTACTGTACACTTCTTTTGCCAACCAGCAACATAGTTCCCTATACAGAAGGGGTATTTTTATGTTTTCCTCCCACTGTTTGGAGTTTGATAACCAATGGGTGGATTGCAATTTTCACAGAATCATAGAGTCATAGAATGTCCTGAGTTGGAAGGGACCCACAAGGATCATCGAGTCCAACTCTGAACCCCCAAAATTCACACCATGTCTCTGAGGGTGTTGTCCAAGTGCTTCCTGAATATCGCCAGGCTGGTGCCGTGATGCCTCCCTGGGGAGCCTGTTCCAGGGCTCCACCACCCTCTGGCTGAAGAACCTTTCCCTAATACCCAACCTAACCCTCCCCTGGCACATCTCCCTGCCATTCCCTCGGGTCCTACGTCCTATCTGTTGTCTAAAAAGAGAGATGGAAGTTTATACATATACTTTCCTATTTCTTGCTCTCCTATCCCCATCTCTGCAGCAACAGAAATGCCACTCTCCCTCCCCTTGGCAGATCAGTGCTTTTCTCAGGAGGCACTCCACGAGCCTGCGTTCTCCTTCGTTACTCTAACCGGGTTTTTACAGGCACACTGAAACACCTGTCCTGAGGTTTTTCTGTTCTTATTGTCGTGATCTACCTGATAACGGCGTTTTAATGTCTGCCTCCCAGACTACAGGGTCTTGAAGTACCAACTTCATTGCTTCCTTTCAAACAGACTTGTCCCCCATCTCAGGAGGGATGGGTGAAGAAATTTGGCTAGGAGAGACGGGCCCAGTGCAAGCTGTTTGTAGTTTGAGATCTTCATCTCCATTTATTTCTGGGCAGGAAAACATAAAATAAACACTTTTTCTCTGAACTTTAATGGGCAATACTATATTTTGAGACATTTTTATGTTTTATTGTTGTCTTAGAAAAATAATCTCTGGGAATTTAGGAGTCCCAGTCAGACCAAACTGGCCATTTTTTGCTCCTTGCATGCTAAGATGCCAAAACCTGACAAGCATTTTCAGGCAGAAGGCCACCACGTTGCGCTTTTAACTGTTTATGTATTTGACTTGTGAGACTGTTTGAAAGAACGGATTTTGCTGGCCCGTATTACATCACCGATGGGTTAGAGAGACACAAATTGCATCCACAGTATTCAGGACGTGAAGGTAAGCAAGAACTGTAACATGTTTGAGACTTTTTAAATAATTGCCTTGCGGAGCTAGGAGTGGAACAACTCAAGACTGTGTCTCAATGCAAACAAATACAAGTTCTGCATCATTCTTGCCCGTGATAAATTCTGTGATATTTTACAGTTTAACTTTACACTTTGACCTTGATTTTATATTTTGGCTTATTTCTGTACTAAGAGTTTTTAATAAAAATTCCCATTCAGGCCTGTTTGGCAGTCCTGGGTATTGACGGATCAGAGAACTTAAAAGTTATCTAAAACTTCGAGTTCTAACAGCCTGAACGTGTGGGGGCAAGCAAAGCCCTGGATGTCCAGCCTCGCCCGTGTGTCATCAACTCCTCGCCCGGCCGTGTTCTCGTCGCGTTGCTCCAGTGGAGAAACGGCCCGAGGAGCACCGTGGGCCCTGCACGGCCAGGTGGGTGCAAGGGGGGCACGGCGGGGTTCCCGGGGGCGAGCCCGCCCTCAGCTCCCCGTGTGCCGGCGCGGAGGGCGCTCGGGCAGAGGCGCCCGGCAGGGGAACGAGGGGGCTGCGGCCGGCGGCAGATGCGCTCCCTTGCTCGTCCCGGTGAGTTGCTGCGCTGCGGCTGCAGCGGCGTGGGCACAACGCATCCTGCCTGCCCGGGGTGGCCTTGTCGCCTGGCGCTGCGAAGCGACGCGGCAGCCGGGCCCGCCTGGCCGGGGCCGCCCCTCCGCACCCCGGCTGGGCGAGGCGGGACGCTCCGCGCTGCTGCGCGCGGGACGAGCCCCGCACCCCTCCCCGCTCCCGCGGCGGGGGCTCTGGCCGGGGCTCGGGGCTTCCACCTCCCCGGGCCAGAGCCCCCGGGGCTGCCCGGACGGCCCCCGCAGCCCGCTCCGGGAGGGCCGGGCGAAGGGACGCTGGGGCTCGGAGCCGGCCCCGGTCGCCCCGCACAGCGCTGGGGACAGCGGCGACCCTCGCGGGGAGACGGGGCCGGGCAGCGCGACCGCCCCGGCGCCGGAGGGTGGCCGGGCCGGGGCCGGGGCCGGGGGCGGCGGGCGGGGAGGGCGGGAGGCGGGCGGGGAGGAAGGCGGAGGGCGGGCGGGAGGCGGGCGGCGCCGGGCGGGGGGTGGCGGCGGCGGGCCGGGAGGCGGCGGCGGCGGCGGGCCGGTGGGGCACCGCGCTGCGCCGCCGCGCCTCTCCCCGGCGCCGCGGAGCGGAGGTGAGCGGCGGCGGTGCGGGGAAGGAGCGGTGCGGGGTGGGGGGGGGGAAGGAGCGGGGCTGGGCGGGGTGCGAAGGCGGGGGGGACTCGGGTCGCGGCCGGCACCGGCAGCGGCCGGTGGCACTTGTGCCCGGCGCGACGGACTCGCCCCGCCCCGCCCCCGGCGGCGGCGGCGGGCACTTAATGGCGCTGCTGGAGGCGAAGGGGCGCTGCGGGGCGGCGGGCGGGAGCGCTCCCGCCTCGGCCGGCGCTGCCCACGTGCGCGCGGGGACGGCGCGGGACGGCGCGGGACGGCGCGGGACGGCGCGGGGCGGCGCGGGGCGGCGCGGGGCGGCGCGGGGCGGTGCGGCGGCTCCGGGGTTTGCCGGCTGCGCTCCCGCCGAGCGGTTCCGCAGGGCAGCCGCAGCTCCGGCGTGCGGGGGTTCTGATCCAGCCCAGCGCCGGCGGGACTCGCCGCCTCTCCGAGCTGTGCGTTAGTAACGCCGGCTCCCTGTTGGTTTTGGGTTTTGTTTGGGTTTGGGTTTTTTTTTTTTTGTTTTGTTTTGTTTTTTTTCTTTTAATGCGTGGGAAGTTTTTGCCGGCAGGAATGTCCCGAGAGCAGAGATGGGAGATAAGGTGTAAAGTAACGTGCAGAATTGGCTTCTGAGTAAGGGAGCGTCTAAAATACAAGTTTGTACTTCAGTGCGGGAACTGCGGGGCTGGAGGCTTCAGCGTTGCTTACGCTGAAGCTTTAAAACACTGAATTGTGAGAGGAGAATTACTTGGAAGATGTTAGGACATTGTTTTGAAAATAAATGCCTAACAGTGAGAAGAAAAATGGGAAAAAAAAAAAGATGGAGTGTGATTATCGTCCCGAAACATTCCAGCTTGAGTATTTCACTTTTGACTGTGGTTGGGCTGATAAATATTTTCATTCTAGGAGTATGTTGCAAAAACATTTGTTTATATACGCAGTTCAGCGGCCGGAGTGCTCTGTGTGGTTCCTCTGATTCCATGTATAGGAGCATGAAATGTTTTATGCATTATCTGTGTATCTTACATGTGCGGAGACTATAAAGGTATCTGCGTGGTTTAATGCATGCAGGTAATTGTTTTATCCTGTGACTGATGCGCTTAAAATAGGGTGCCATATCATATCACTCAGAAAAACAGAAAATTAGAGTTGTACCACAGCCTCATATTACGGAATTTCTGCTTCAAATGTCATTTGGACAGTGGTATGCCTTCTACAGAGTGTGTGTATTTGTTTTTAATATTGCAGATGCCTTTTGATTGCAAGACTGCTGAAATGTTTTGAGGGCTGCCTCGCGTTCCCTAACCATGAACAGTTCAAAATCACCAGGGCTGGCTGGATTTGGAGTCTTGAAAAACACAACCTGCCACACGGAGAAGAAGATATCAGTTTTCTTTTCCATAATCTTCATGACAGTGGGAATTTTGTCCAACAGTCTTGCCATAGCAATTCTCATGAAGGCGTATCAGAGATTTAGACAGAAATCAAAAGCCTCCTTTTTGCTTCTTGCTAGTGGTTTGGTCGTCACAGATCTCTTCGGCCACCTCATCAACGGAGCCATTGCAGTGTTTGTGTATGCATCGGATAAAGACTGGATTCGATTTAACCAGTCCAACATTCTTTGCAGTGTTTTTGGCATCTGCATGGTTTTCTTTGGTTTGTGCCCGCTCTTCCTGGGCAGCGTGATGGCTGTTGAAAGGTGCATTGGAGTCACTAAGCCAATATTTCACTCTACAAAAATGACTTCTAAACATGTGAAAATGATGTTGACTATGGTATGTCTGTTTGCTGTTCTTATAGCTTTGCTGCCTATCCTTAGGTTTAGAGCCTATCAAATTCAAGCATCGAGGACCTGGTGCTTCTATAAAACAGAACATGTTGAGGACTGGGAAGACAGATTTTATCTCTTACTTTTTTCTTGCCTTGGGTTACTGGCCCTTGCTATTTCATTCTTGTGCAATGCTGTCACAGGAATTACCCTCTTAAGAGTCAAATTTAAAAGTCAACAAAGACAAGGCAGATCTCATCATTTTGAAATGATCATTCAGCTCTTGGCTATAATGTGTGTTTCTTGCATTTGCTGGAGTCCATTCCTGGTAAGAGCCTAACATGTTTGCCAATTTTTAATGCACATCAATGTATAAAAGTTACTCTTTTTTTATTTCCAGGTTTTAAGGTGCTTTAGCTGTGATAACAGCTCCATTCACTCCTCAGTGTATTAATTTTACAGCAGATTGCCTATAATGTATGTACCTATGTATCTATAACAAAAATGGTAATTATTCTCCACTTCTGATCATAAGCAAAATAGATTGAGTAAGCAAAATGTATAGGGACTGTGAGGACTTTATTTCCAAGGCTGTGAAGCAGACAGTGGTAGCAGAATGGTGGCTAGAATAAATCAGAGCACATATTGAGCTTGTCCAAAAATTCAGTGAAACATTGGAGTGACAAGTCTGTTTAGTCTGTACTATGGTCCATATCATTTTCTATTTTTGGTAGTCAGTTCGTTGTTACTATTACGGTTTGCTGCTACTTGCGAACTGTGTTACGGATGGTAACGGTTAAGAATGTAAAAATCCTCCACTCCGTTAGCAGGGTATTCAGGGCTTTGCCTTAGAGTCATGCTGAAAACCAGTGGTTGGCAGCGGGTTAAAATTAAAATCTAGTTTAGACTTGACCAAGCTGGGTTTGTAATCTGGACAGATTACTGCAAAGCTGCTCTGGGCAGTCGGTGCGCTTCCTCAGCTGTGCTGGCTGTAACTCGGGACTGCTTGCTGGTAACTGCTGTGACTCTTCCAAGGCGGTAAGGGTTGCTCGTGTTAGCGTGTGCTCTAGCAGGGTCAAAGGAAGCGGGATTATGATAAGGAAAAGACTTTGATGGCTCCTGTTGTATGATGGCTTTATAAAGCTGATAATCATAGAATGGTTTGGGTTGGAAGGGGCCTTTAAAAGTCCTCTAGTCCAGCCCCCCTGCAGTGAGCGGGGACATCTTCAACTAGACCAGGCTGCTCAGAGCCCCGTCCAACCTGACCTTGAATGTTTCTAGGGATGGAGCATCGACCACCTCTCTGGGCAACCTGTTCCAGTGTTTCACCACCCTCATTGTAAAAAATTTCTTCCTTATATCTAGTCTAAATCTACCCTGTTTTAGTTTAAAACCATCACCCCTTCTCCTGTCACAACAGGCCCTGCTAAAAAGTTTGTCCCCATCTTTCTTACAAGCCCCCTTCAAGTACTGGAAGACTGCAATAAGGTCTCCCCGCAGCCTTCTCTTCTCCAGGCTGAAGAACCCCAACTCTCCCAGCCTGTCCTCCTAGGAGAGGTGTTTCATCCCTCAGATCATTTTTGTGGCCTCCTCTGGACCCGCTCTAACAGGTCCCATGTCTTTCCTGCGCTGAGGACTCCAGAGCTGGACACAGTATTATATTAACAGTGTCTCTTTTTACTGCAGTAAATCTGACTGAATAATTTTTTTTTTTTACTAGGGTGGGAGAGGTTAAGTAACAAGTAATATGAAATCTTAATTTGTTTCCTGGAAACAAGATCCCGTAGTTTTCCACTGATGTGAATGAGGAGCAATTTCGGTTTGAGCTTACAAATTTAGACATTGAGATCCAAATCAGATCCGGCTTCATCTCACCTACTCACTGCCTACGGTGTAGTATGGAGTTACCTGAACTAGTTCTGAGTTAGATACTGGCACTAGCCTAGCTGCAGCAGTTGCATACGTCTGGCATGTAGCATTTTATTAATCCAGTATCGCAGACTTCAAGGAGACAGTCTGGATATAAATCTCTGCATCACCAAAATGCAGAAAACTTCTTTCACTTTTTTTCAGCGCACACAGATTTTTCCCCTGCTTCTCTATTGATTTTTCTAGACTTGCTCTACAGCATAGTTTAAATTCATGTTGGCTTTTGTCAGTGTCCTGGCTATCGTGTATAGAGCATAAACAAAGTCATCAGGACAGTATAGCAAGCTTTTGTAGTGAACTTACTTCCAGTTACATCCAGACACCTCCTGAAATTTGTCTGGGGCAAGCCACAGAATGGTTTTCAAGAAAAGCAACTCAAATGATAGCTTTACTTTTCATGAAAAAACAGCATATTATCCTCTGATGACATTTATTTTCAGACAAAGTAACTGTCCTTAAAGGTTGGAATTAATCTGATTTTTTTAAAAGCCCTTTGGTATCAGAAGAGCTATAGACTTTTTTTAATTCAAAAGAGATACTTCATTTATTCAACTTATGAAGCAACACTAAATAGCAACTACTGTGGTTGTTTTTTCAGTGTTGGTAATTTTTGTTATGCCTTTCAATTTTTATGAATTATAAAAAAATAATTTTTAAAATGTTGACAATCTTTAATGAAATCACAACACTACTTTTGTCAAAGTATTTAACTTCATCTAAGTTTTAGTTCACAATGAATTATTATTCCAGCAGCAATTTTTTTTCCAGAGCCTTTTCAGAGTTTGATGTTTTCGTCAGCTGGTGATGTAGACCAGTGAATGACTTCTTGCTTAATTTTGTTCTTGTAATTTTGGGGACTGTGTTGCCGAGGGAGGTGATACACAAGCAATTCTGGTTCACTGGGTAGCAAATCTGCCGGTGCTCTCTGTGCGTTCCTGGCTCATGACGCTTTGCTTCTGGATGTCTCTTGAAATGAGATGAGCCAAACTATCACCAAAATTAGCTTGGCAGTGTGGAAAGTAGTTCTGCAATACGGACAAATTCATGTTAGAAACAAGAAGCTAAAAAAAAAGAATTAGGGTAAGGTAGGATTTAGTTCTTGAAGCAAAGTTTCAGGGAAGTGAAGAATTTGTGTTTTAGCCAGGGTTCCATAGCCTGGGAAATGCGAAGGACGGGGTCCTTGGAAGGTATTACCTTTCTTAGCTATTAGGGTCGTAGAGTTGTCATCAAAGTTAATTCTCTGAATTACCGACTCTTTGTTTTGATAGCATTCTGGTCACTGAATGCAAACAGAATTATAAGTGCAGCATTAGTTTAGCAAGCTTTATTGGACGGCAGTGAAGCACACCAATTCAGTGGAATACAGCTTTGCCAGGAGTGTACTGCTGAAGAGCTACAATAAAGAGACCCAGGGTTTATCAAAGCATATGATTTATGAATAATTGTTGATCCAAATCTACTTGTCTGATTTATCTGAAACCTCTCAGGGCTTTTAATTTGTGAAATGAATTGTTTAGATTCTGTAATTTAATCAGCATATACCAAAATATGTATTTCTTGAAATACTTATGAGCAGGTGTTTATAGGTGAAATTATTTGGCAAAGTACCTAAATACATGCCTGGTTTGCATTAATTTGCTTTTTAATTTTTTTTTTCTCAAAGCAAAATGTAGAAGTCATTGAAAACCTTTGAACTGTGAATTTTACCCATGTTCTCTCTCCCAAAGAGTATACAGAACAAAATGTTACGCTGAGAGTGAATTGCCTCTATATAAACCAAAGCGATTATAAACCAAACAAATCTTTGGAAGAGAAAGTGGAGGAAGGTGATGGAGTTTATGCCACATCTCGTTTGCAGATACAAGAGTTTGTATTTATTTGGTGTGATTCTCTTACTGATTGGGGGTTTGCTTTGTTTATTTTTTCTTCTGTTTTCATTCTAGTCTGGTATTACATCAATTGTCATATGTGCATGGCTACCAAAATCAAGTCTATCCGATACTGTAATCCAAGTGCAGATTTACTTCACTATTAGATTTTAATATTTTTTTTTCTTCCAAGTGGAGTTATATATTCCGTCACTGTCCTGTGCTAAAATCACCTTTAGATGACATTAGAGGCGCAAGACCCTGGATCACCCTTTACGGTGTCTGGTATGGGACTGAACTTGAATTCTGCACCTGCTCAGTGGTAGTGAACTTGTTTTGGTGCCTTTATATATCTGTGTATACATATATATCTCTAACATTTAATATTATATATAATAATATATAATGTTCTAAACAATCACCACCGCTATTTTAAGACTCCTGGAGATGTGGAAGGTTTTTTTAGCAGCAGAGCCCATGGCATGGCTTATGTGGAGCTCTGCCTCGGGCTGTTGGACAGGGACTTCCTTCTGATTTCTCTCCTTCCTTCTGATTTCTCTCCTTCCTTCTGATTTCTTTCCTGATGCTCCATCTTATTTATTCCTCAAAAATGAGTAGCTTTTTCAAGTTTTCTGCCACTGTATGAGAATCTTTCCCTAATGGAGTACCAGAATGCGGGGTGCTCCCTGCGTCTTCCCTTGTGAGGGAACATTTGTCTCCTTCTGAGGGGCTGAGAGTGAGAGGGAAATCACAAAAAAAAAGAGAAAGCAACAAGTGAAATTCATGAGTTTTCCTGTGATCTATACAGTCAATGATTTGTAGAGGCACGTTTGTTCTGACAGTCCAAATAATTTTGCTTTGTGATGGGTAATTGCAGGAAAATATGTTCCGAAGATAGTAACATCAACCTCTCTGTGTAGTAAATAATCTTTTTCATCCTTGCTAGAATCTTAGCCCTTTGCTAGGGATATGTGAATTTTGTTGCATAAATTTGGTCCCTAGGGATTGCATTCCCAAAGCAAATAGTTGGGCTGGAGCATTTTGTGACAAGCATCTCTGATGAAATAGATTGTTATATAAGGCTGGTTTTTGGCTGTGACTTGATGTCTCGCCTGTCATGAAACAGCTTGTTTTTGGAGCTGTGTTCATATGACCAGATTTTGACTTCAGTATGTCAAATTTTGTGGGGCTCAAGGGATAAAAACGTTTTATATTTTGTTTTTGGAGTGGCAAAGTGAACTCCCTGTAATTACGGACAGGAGGGGTTTATTGCAGAGTGAATTTATCTACCGGAACAAATTATGATATGGAGAAATGTATAATCTTTTTTCACGTGTGGAACAGTCTTAGCCTGAGAAAAGTACTTTTACATTTAAATTATTCTTGTTAAGATCTTTTTCCATGCAGTTATCTGATTGCTTTCATTCCAGTTTTACCTCCCCTCTACTGCAGAAAATAGCCTCCCTTTCTGTTTTTTTTTTTAAGATCTCAGCTATTTATTTCGTATGATTAAATCAGCTCTTATTCAGTTGCTTTTTTTACTGCCTAGATTAATTTCTAGCAGTCTCTTCTCATGTCATCTCTTCCCTTTCCAACTGTTGTGCTAATTGCATCTCCCTGAACTTGCTCTGACTTCTTCTTGTCTTCAGATTGTCTCATGCAACGAGGCTCCATGGTTGGTTTTCCTGCACGTAGGGCTGCGCTGAGCTTACAGTTTGCAGAATCACTCCAACCTAGAAGCTGCTGGTCCTTTCAGTGAATATGCTGCCAGAGGAGGCGAGAAGGGCAGTGATACGCTAACAGGGGTGCTCTTGGTGTAATACCGTTACCCCAGCGCAGCCCACCCTGGTTGCCTCAGCAGGTATTTTGGGTGCTGAGACAGGCTCGTGGCTGGTCTGTGCTGAAGGAGGTCAGTGGGTTGCAGGTTTTATACTAAATTCTAGGCCATGTAGTTCCATACAGTATAAGGTACTTTGTTGTACAAGGCAGTCCTCTGTGCATCTCATTTTAGTATTTTTGTATGTGTAGTCATGTATATACTCGCACAGTGACACTTTGCCCAGAGTTCATACACCTGGCACCCTTGAAGCATCTTCCTCCCTTCCTATTTTCTGTATTCTTTAACAAGCTGTCAGTTTAAATTTCTGTTACACTACCTTATACTGGTATGTGCAATGGACATAGTTTATACGAGCTCATTGCTTTATTAATGTTGTTTGTATACCTTCAAATATTGCTGGCTATTGTCCCTACAACAAAATAGTTACTTAAAAATTGTCCCTTCTCTTGTGCTTTCTGGATGGTGATTTTCGTAATCCAAAAATGCAGCTGAGGAGAAGCAGATACAAGGTGGCCCAAGATGCAGGTCCAGGCTTTGCCAGGGAGGCCCTTGCCACCGCGTACAGTACACCTCTCCTGATGGGCAGAGGAGGGGTGACCTGCTGCCGGACCTCCACGGGAATAACTGCTGGGCGCTGTCATTGCACCTCTTGGGCTGGGTGCAAGCCCGTCACAGGAGCCCGTTCCTGCCACAACGGTTTTAATCAATGAACCAGTTTCATACGGAAACGGAAAAAGCTTTTTGCTAGCAGAAAGCTGCTAGATATGCCTCCACCTGTAGTCCAAAGCGTCAGTATGGTAATGGTTATTGTCGACTGTGGGTTATTACTTCTCTTCCAGGCCTTGCTGTTTCAGAAGAGGTCAGATCAGGAGCGGCTGTTTGACTGAATTAAATGCTCCCTGAGTTCCTTTGGAAATAAAAAAACAAATCCCATATGAGTTTGCTAGTTTTTCAAGCTACGCTAGAAAAAGGGCTCTCGCTCTCCCTTATATCATGGCCTTTTAATTGCTTGCCAAGTTTCTCAATACATCTGCAAACACTGTGCAAATTCAATTACTATTCTCGCTTGAGTTCCCCTGAATGAGCTTCTGATACTCAAGGATAAATTGACAAAATGGTAGTGTCATTCCTAATACTATGGCCCAAAAGATATTTTGGAATAAATAGCTGATTTTAGGGGATAAGGGGAAAGAGAAGACTCATTTTGATTGAAGTTTTTGTTAGTCTCAGGACAGGAGTGTCTTTTTAGCTTAGTCTCCTGTGGAATAAGGTTTAAGCAGCAACTCAGACAAATCAAGTGTGCTTTTGTATGTCATCATGAAAATAGTCCATGGAAAGAAATTGTAGGTGTTTGCAGGGAGAAAATAACAAAGTTTAATACAGTGCACTTAAAAATTGAATCCACCTATTCAGATGTGTTTCTATGATACTAGAAAGCCTTGGTTAAGATGATCATGCCTTTGTTTTAGTATTGGTTGTAGAGATCTTTCTTTTATTTTGGATTCTTAAGATGCACAGCTGGCAAATTTCCACCAGGTTAGATGAGAAATGGAATGAGCATCGTTTTAGAGTGTACCCACCTAAAATGATACTGAATTTCAAAGGTACTCTTTCAGTGTTCAGAATTGGGCTGTTCCAATTTTCATCTTTTACAGTTTCTAGAGATCTTACGGGCCTTATCCTTTCTCAGAAATATGAATCATTAAAAAAAAATGTTTTTAAGTGTGGGCCAGGCTGTAGTTTATCACAGAGTGCTTAGAAACTCCGTATTAATTGTGGCTGTATTTGTAATTCAGGTGCTTACTTTCCTCTCACAGAAGTCAGGGAGTTGAGCAGCTGAGATACTCCCTCAACAGGAAAGAAGTTCTGGAGAAGAAATGGCTAGTGGTCAGAGTATTGCCCTCCTGCAGCAGTGATATGAACCAGGGAAAGAATAAGGGCTGAGATTGACAGACTGTCCTTTACTATGCTTTTGGGGAAGCATAATTATAGTTTTTGTTGTCTATGTTTACTTGTGCTCTTTGGAAAAACTTACTCAAAGCCTTTTTCTGAAAATGCAGTGCCATCAGAACGCAATGAGGTTGGTTTGTTTTGGAGAAAAAAATTAGGGGAGGCAGGTTTCAGTCATATGATAACATTGCGTTTTCAAAATAACCTGCTCCTGTTTTTCTTTCGAAATTGCTTGCCACTTGGTTTTTAAATTTATATGTACAGAATTAAACCATAAAGATCTATAAATTCAAGCAGAATATTTCATTGCAAATAGATGCCAGTGACTTTCACAGAAAATTTTGATTTTTTTCAATTTTGAGGTTGCCATCTCACAAAATCAAATTCTGAAAACTTCAGCCAGATAAATTTCCATTCACAACCCCCACTCATTTGTTCAGTTGGTAAAGTTTTTGGATTCTGTGCTTGGAGTCAGTTTGATATAGATTCCAATTTTGTTTGATAAAAATGAATTCTTCATATTTCCTAGATATTACACTTATTCAGACCTTTCTTGCTTCAAAATATCATACACTGCATAGCCATTTTTGGAATATGTCATACACAGCATGGCCATTTTTGGATGGTTATTTTAGGAAAGCTCTTCTTCCTGACCATCTAAAGTCTTTAAATGGTAAACTTGTTGCTGAAAAGTCTCTGGGACAAATACACTCACATGGAACAACTCCAGGAACTCCTCCATCCTCACCAGGTTTAACATGACAGGCATCAGTGTGTGATATACATTTGTTTGTTCTGTGAGGTATTTATTATGGTGTTAATTCATGATCTTAAGTTTTGCATCATGATTATAAATGTTTCTAGCAGAAGTAATTTGTCTTAATAGCAGCGTAGAATCAGTTCGTGTCTGAGAGTGCACATTATTTGGATCCTCTTCTGGGAAATATGCTGCTTATCTTTTAAACAGAGCAATAATTCTTATATCGTGCTTTTAAGATCTGCATTTTACATTAAAATTCAGAAATTGCTGAATTGCAGCTGGTGACTTGGGTTACAAGCTCCCTGAGGAAGGAAGGCGCCTGTTCACTGTGTGCTTGCACGGTGCCTAGCAGAACAGGAGCACGATCCTGTCGTGGCTTCTGTGTGTGTGCTCTTACAAATAGTAATGGTCAGGTAGCAGGACGTTGCAGAAAAGGTTTACACCAGGCGTTACAGTGAGGGTTTGGTAATTGTGACTCATTCTGTTGGATTCATTCTCGTGTTGGATGAGGCAAAACAGCTGAGTGGCTGAATGAACCCGAGCCGCGTTGTAGGTAATACGCTGTCTCTTGTTGAAGGATTGCTCTTATCTGCTCCAGACAGAGCAGGGAGTGGAGAGCAGCTCATAAGCTCTCTCTTAGCTCCACTTTGTAATGAGCCATGCGAAGACCTCATTCAGAGATGCGTGCTGAAGCTTGGGTTTGAATGGCTTTGCAGTTGTGTTTCTGCATGATTTCCTGAAGAAGGCTGAGGATGAGCCTTTGTGTGAGGGATGTCCTGAACGGAGGTTTTAAACAAAATTAGGCCTCAATACTAAACTTGCAGAAACCAAAGATTACCTTGTCACTGGAGAAATGGAAGTTAATGACTCATCTCCAGCTGGTCCCCTACTTGCTGTCCCAGGCCCGTGTGCTGCCGGCCGCGTAAGCTGGCTGTGCGTGGGCGGCACGGCCATCCCAAAGTTATGGGAGTGAGGGAGGATGTAAAGGACGTAGTGAGTCTGCCCGTGAGCAGCCTCATCACCCAGGTAATGACCAACATCAGGACGTGAGGACGTGGGGAGGAAGGCTCCTGTGCTGGCGGGGACGTGGCCAGCTGCGTCCCCTCTGCCTCACTGCACGGAAAAGTGTTAAAACAGAAGGTGAAGCAGGAAGGAAGTGAGGATCATGCGAGCGATAGTTATTTGGTTTAGGATTTACGGTTCATTAGCGAGTTGGGAATAAAATGGAATCCACTTTTTACCAGGAGCGTGCATTTGCTGAAGTAGTGAGAAATAAATCACTCTTAAATGGACCTAAAAGGTGGTCCAGCTGTACAGCAGTCCCTTCAATTTATTTGCTAACATTACAGAAAAAAAAATTGCAAAGTATATATTCCAACTTGGTAAATATATCACTAATTCACCAGCCCTGATACTTCCATTCATAGCTTCTTAAGTGTACTTCTCCAGAATTATATATGTCACTGTATTAAAGGGGTTGTTTTAAAAAATGGCACGAAAGGAACACATCACATCTTCTTTTGCCTCCAGCCAAATTTGCAAATACTGCAAATCAGATAGCACCAGGTCATTAGGTGACCATGACTCCAATCCATCTTAAAAAGATGTCATTTTCTGCCACTGTGTATGTTGCATACACGGTAAACATAAACATACATAAAATATAATTACAAATTAACATATCTTGTTCCACCCCCCTCCTTATTTTACCCCTATACTCGTGTAATAAACACGAGTTTATTTCTCAGAGAATTGAACTGAAGGCCTGACTCCTTTGGTAGACGACATGGTAGGTTCTTTACTTTTTTAGACCTGTTGTTGCTTGAGGTCTTGTAGGCTCGGTCACACATCAAAGCCATCTGCATTCCTGAATTCTAGAAGAGGTGAAAAGGCCACTGTATATCATGACTGACTCACTGTGAAAATCTCCTTCCTTGTTTTCACACTTCTAACATGTATGGGTATGTCTGGTATTTGCGCTGGGAGCCTGCATGTGTGTGTCATTCCTCTGAAATCAAGGAGTGACCTGCACAAGGAACCCTTAGAGAATTCAGCCTAATTCTTAGACAAAAGTAACAAATCTGAGAGAATTAAAAAAAAAAATGGCCAGGTAAGAACTGGCAGACCCTGCATTCCCTGTAGGACATTTTCTTGCTCTTAAAGATACAAGATTTGCTGCTGGTTGCTGGGTCTACATTGCATCTTCCCTCAGCCATGTAAATACAGTGGAGGATGACTTTAGTAATAAAGCAGTGTGAATGTGGTGATGTTTGAAAAGGCAGTTCGCTCCTAAGCTATTGATTTGATCCTGTGCATAACAGTACTTAAATGCTGAATTCAGTCTATAATTATGGACCTTTGCAGCTCCCTTTTCCTCCAGGTTGTCTGTATATTGTCTATTATTGTGTTCAGACAGTTCTTCTCTTCCTCCCCAGTATATTATGTGTTACTTGTGATTCTTTCTTTGGGTATTCGCAGGGTGTAAGTGAGAGAAATTCTGTTGCTCCTAAATCAAAGAGAATATTTGTTTAACTAATAAAAATGTGATTGTTTTCCAAATGAGTGTGAAAACCTGAAAGAGCAAAGCGATAGAAAAGAAGTAATAGGGCTTTTCCAAGGCACCCAGCTGACCCTAAAGGAAGAATGAATGGATCCTGAATCCATATAATCCGTAAATACTTCCTTGATTTGATTGTTTTTCTCAGGATGATCCTTATTATGCAGTATTAGAAACACTCTATTGTTTTCTGGTCCCAAGAGGTCTAGCAGTTGTCCTGTAAAGTTTCTCTCAGCATTGCTGGGTAAAAAATATTTTAATTTTATCTGTAAATGATTTTTTTAACAGGAGATTTTTGTTATAGGCCTTGTTGTTAGACAGCAATACATACCTCACTCTATGGAAGCAGGCTTTCTTGTAACTTTAAAACACGTAGGTCAGGAAACACCTTGTTTATTTGACTTTAATAGACACTCTGTCTTTTCATTAGAAGTGAGTAATCTACTGTTTTCAGTGCTAAAGTCTTCTCTGTCCATATGCATTCTGCTTTCCTTTCAAATGAGTTAATCAATTAAGCTGTGAGAGTAAATTACATTGCTGGTTGACCCAGAGTATTTCTAATTTTGAGAGGATGGAAAGGAAAGAAGGAAGGACGACTGCCAATCCAAGAAATATCTGGATTCTTTTGGAGAAGCAAAGAGAGGTGACCTGGAATGCTCTGTTCAAGCCCAACCTCAATTTATGTTACTGCAAACCAGATGCAAATAGGTAGTGTCTAAGAGGAAAGTTGACAGAAAATAAAAGCTTCACTTTGAGTTAATGTTTGTGAGTTTATGCATACAAAGAAATCCTTCTCTTCATGAGGCTTACTTCATAATTGCATTCCTGCCTTATATAGAGCATGATAATGCCAAAGGCAGCTAATGAAATGTAAATAGTGAGTATAATGTCATGTCACTTTACATTTTTTTCAGTAATTTTGACAAATTCTTGCACACATAAAAATCTCATTTCAAAGGATGTTTCCAAATATTTGTTCGAAAGTATCTTGCCTTCCATAAATATTTTGCAGAAAGCTGTAGAAACAGAGGTGGTGAAAATGTCACACTCGACTCTAATGGCAGAGTAATGGAGTGCAATAGACGGCGAGTCCTCTCTAGACCCGAGCCTGCGTGGGGAGAGCAGAAAGCGTAGAACTGAACAGCCTCAGCGAGGAGGGATCATTTGGCAAGGTCAGACGGAGCTGAACTGCTGGGTGGCTAACACCCACCCACAGAGCCTTAATTTAATGTCACGTCTGCAGTGTTGTATATATGGTACTACGCTGCAGTCCTTTTGTTGGCGTTCAGTTGATGGGAGATCTGCCCCACCAATTCAGAGGGGTGCTTGGACATACTGTTTCAAGGCTTTGCCAACATGAGGACAGGCACATGTATCCTGAATGGTGTCGTGTTCACGACGCAGCAGCATCGGACGGTGAGAAGTTGCATGGTCACAGAATCCGCGGTGTCTGAGAATAGAATATTAGAAACTATTTTCATTTGCTTCATGGAAAATATTGTGTTTTCCTGTTTTCTTGATATCTTTTTGACTTTTATCAGAGTGGTAGTACTTTGGGAACCCTGAGCTCTGAGTGCCTTTAGCATTACCATAGCTCTGAAAGGTTTATGTGGTTCCGTTGTAAGGGTGGTAATTACAGAGCACGTGGAGGCTAAATAACATCTACAAAATGTTTGTGCAATCTCAGCTACCTCTGGCCATCCAAATCTTTTCTGACAGTTTCTCATTTGGGTTCTGTGTTTCTCATAGAGGACTGTGACTGATACGGGAAAAGTCTTTCTCAGACTAGCTGCATTTAACGGGATAATAAGTAAACTTGCATGTTTAAGGATGGGTATTGTGGCAGGTAGTAGTTACCATGTTTTTCTTTTAAAAAGGGAAAGGAAAACATTAGGGGAAAAATATGTTGCAGATCTATAACATAAAAAGCGTTTATGTGGCATAAGTAATACAGTGTGTGTACTAACATTTTGATGGCAGAAGTGGTGCACTACATATTTTTCCTTCCAAGCCCTTGCTTTTACACTGACTTACATAGAATCACACAGAAACAAAATGAAGCATACTCAGCTTTCTTGCAACAAATGCTTGCTTTATACACTGCAATATCTGTATAGCAATGAGAGAGGCAATTTGCTGAAAGTGTTTCTTTTCTAATGGCTGTTCTTAGGAGGTATAAAATGCTACATAGAAGGTGAAGACACATTTTGATTTCTTTCTCCCCTTCTTCTCCAAATTTATTTCTTAAAGTTTGTGTTTATAGAGTACTGCAAAGTATCGTCTTCTATCATCTCTCACCTACAGCAGACTGCAGCTTTTTTGTAGCACATGTGAACAACAAGTTCAAAACATGCCAACAACAGTTTCAAAAACTCATGGACATTCAAAATAATTATATATTTTTTGTTTCCATGTAGTGGGTCATAGACACTAGAACACTGCCTTGAGTCCTGTGGGGTTTAGGAGAAGGGGATATGTACCTCTGGATTCGACATAGGTATCAGTGACAAAATATAAGTACTTTGCAAATACTAAAAAAACCCATGGACTTTCTTCCATTAATGGAAGTTCTCAGAATGGCTTGTAATGAAGAGAAAGAGGGTTGGGAGGGTCTGCAAGGTTTCCTCAGGGAAATGGAACCTGAAGGCTGAGCTGTAGAGGAAGAGAATTTCTAATATTTGTTTGCACGTAACAAAATTGGCCTGCCTGCTCTGCTTTCTGTGTCAACCTCTTGGTGACGGGTTTTTATCCAGTTTCCTGAAGTCAAGGATAGAACCTGGATTTAGAGCCTATGTACTGAAATGTGTTGAAGTAGTTTTGCAGTTTGCCTTATTTCCTAACCAGCTATAAAGTCTGCTTCTTGTTTTGAGTGTTGTTAGTCCTTGAGTACCAACAGGAATGTGACTAAGCAGCGCTGCCATTTAGCTTATTAGTTGTTCTCATATAATTGAGATCCAATTGGAAAGGAAATTAAAGACATACTGTTTAGATTTGGAGAGTAGCATGAAGCTTTGGAGCAGTTTTTTTTCAGTTTGTTGCACTGAGCTTTGCCCCTAAGGGAAATGGCAGTTCTCTGCTGCTATCTGCTAGATGCAAAATTGTAGAGTTCAACAATTTCAAAGTGTTTTTAAAATTTTTCCATCTGACTTTCTGGATCTTGCAAAGTGAGCTTTGTTTTTAGTGAAGCCTAAAATTGGAAAAAAAGGATGGAGAAGTTTAAGGTATTGTGTCAAGTCCTTGCTTGACACAAATTTAATTTCTCTGTATTTATTTCTAGGGACAGGGAATTCTCAGGTCTTTCCTTAAACCAACAAAGACTAACATGAGTCGGAGTAACCTTACATCTTACAAACACGCAGCCTTGGTTTAAAAAGTCACTTTTACAGTTATGCTTTTATCATTACTTTGCAGAAGAAAGTTTGAATTTTCTTGGTTACATCATGTGACGCTTTCATTTTTTTTGCAAACCAGGGAGACGTACTACAGCTGTGTTCATATAAACATTGTATAAGTCAGCAAAATGCTACTTGGATTTTTACATTTCTGAATGTTAGAAAATGTCATGAGTTACGTTTATTATTTACCAGCTGGGAATTATTTTTAATCATACTGCTGAATCTGCATGAATATTAAATTCAGTTGTGGATATCAAAGGCAACTAGATATGACACGATCGCATTGCCTCTTCCTGCTTCCCCACTTGTGTACTGCGGGCTGCAGAGGAGAGAATTCCTTCATCGTACTAACGTGACAGACCTACAGGGAACGGAAAAAAAGTCAGTCTTTGAATTGTTTTCTTGACTTTGAACTAATTATTGAACAGTGTTAGTCAAATAATAAGAAAAGAAATGTCCTTTCTGTGCCTACAGAGGAGGTCCTGCTCTCAGACGTCAGCTTAGCACTGCAGGAAGCACTGGTTGCAGTTCCTGAGCTGGTGACTTGCGCCAGTTCAGTGACGCGACTTTCTCACCCCCCGGCAGCAAATACAGACTGTCTGCATGTTTTGCTTCAATTAAATCCTTTATTAAACAGCTGGTAGCGTATTAGGCCTTTTTTATCATTTATGATTTCAAACTGGCTTTGGAATAGTATTTTAAGAATTTCAATTGGAATAAAAAAATTGACAACCAAAATGTGATAGAAATAATAATTTATATTGGCCTCACTTTATTCTACCCCTCTTCAGCTGGAGTTTAGGGTGTTGTTCTAGAAATCATCAGACGACTTTAGAAACGCTCCAGTAGCCAGGACATGGTCTCCTCTTTGCCCTGTCTTTGCATGCAGTTGGCTTCAGTTGCCTGCAGTTTTCTTCAGTGTTTCCTCAGAAGAGCTCAGACGAGCTGCCAGTGTAGCGCAGGCTCTTCGGAGGCGTGGGAAGCTACCTCACTTCATACCCAGAGACAATGGGATGGTAACGTGGCTGTCACTACCGCTGCTCTGCCACAGGTGTTTTAGAATAAAAATGCTCATGCTTGGGGTTGGACTAAGATTCTCTGTCTTAGTCCAGGCCTATGCGTAAATCACAGCCTCTTGGAACTGTGAAAAGTTGGGATATCATTTTATGTTGCTTTTAGTGATTCAAGAAAGGAAACTTTTTTTTTAATTTCTGCATAACACTCCCAAATAATGTAAGTAATATGGCTAGAAAATTCTTACTTTATGAAACAAAAGTTGTAGATAATGTAGATTTTATCTTACTGTTTCCAATACAGGGATTCACAGATGAGCTGGTTAAGCATTTAGCTATGTACATAAGCTCTACTTGCTGCTTGTGAGTTCAGATGCATTACTTTTTATATGTGCAGTGTTCAGAAGAGGTTGCTTAAATGTTCTGGATGAAGCTTCTCCAAGTATGAGAATCCATAAAATTAGGTATCGAATTTCCTTCTTGTCCTGATTTACTTTATGTAAATCTGTTACCAAAACAGAGGTTCTTTGTGTTGAGCCAGCAAGTTGAACAGCAAATGGGTTCACTTAGAGGTGGTTACTACTAAATGGAAAGGAATCTCACAAGTTTGCTGGGTAACGTGTGAGAAAAATAATACAGTTTTTACAAAATGTGGATGGTGCTACTTTTCCTAGATGACAACATCTACTGCTTCCTCTTCTGGCCATGAAATTGCATTGGATTTGGCATTTATTAACTTCGCAGAACACAAGAGAAGAAGAACAAATGGATTTTTGAAGTAGATCAAGAAGCAGATGGGGAAGCTGTATGTCTGTATTGAGTCAAGCGTGCAGTGTATGGGATAAGGATGTTGGCCTATGAGCTCTGTTTTTCTGTCATTTGCTGCCCAGTCCTACTTGCATGAGTAAGGAGTGTTCTGTCTGAGTTTGGCTTGTGGTATTGGACCTCTAATAAATAAAATGTAGGACTGTCCTGAGAAAACATCCCGTGCAGAAGCCAAAGGAGTTGTCCAAGTTTGGGTGGGCTGCTGATGTCAGAGGAATGCGCCCAACGGTTGTGGGGTGAAAAGCAGATTCAGGGAACTGACTTGTGTTTATGCTGGCTCGGTGCTCAGACATTCCTCCTCCTCCTCGTACCAGTTCCCAGCTGTGCTTCTGCCAGTCTTACCAGCTTCCTTAGGAATGTTCCTATGGGCTCTCTTTGCTGCTCCCATAGACGTCCATACAGAAACGCTTGATCAAATGCTTACACAAGCAAGTACAGTCTCCTTTTATGCATTTATGCTGTTCCACTCAAATTTGTACTCAGATGTTGTGACCTGCAAGTTATAGGTAGGGCCTAGGAATACAGAGAAGCATTTAAAAAGGTGTAAAATAGGTTCGCTGGAATCTTGAGTGGTAGTTTTCTTTTTTTTTCAGTTGATTCATTATTATTTTTAGGGTTTGTTTGTTTTTTTTCTTAAAGTGTATCTTTGTGAAAATACGACCTTGGCACTTGGACAGACTGACCCTACCTCTGTACCCACCCGATAAATCAGTGTAGTCATAGCATCAGTTGTAAAATATCCCGTTTCTTAGTTAAATAACTATTGTTTTAAAGGCTTTGGAACTGAAAGCCTTACAGTGTTTCATCTTTCTACCAAAAAAGTCTCCATGTGCTTTCAACATTAATAATAGACAGAGATAATTTACCTTCCTCTGGCAGATTCCTGGCTTTGCAGAGCCAGGCTTTCTTCACACAGGAACTCAGGTTACAAAACCTCAGTGGCAGAAAGCCTGTAGAGGGGAGCTCTGCAGGGAGGAAACCCCACTAGGGCTGGTCTTTCAAAGCCCAGGATGCAGCTCTGCAAAGCGGGGAGGCCAGCCACAACTTAACTGGGCTCTTGGATAGCTCTTGGTAGCTCTTGGGTATCGTCTGCCAGAAGGAGTCCTGCTGAGCTGTACTGGAAGAGTAATGCCTCCACGCATGTGAAACTATTGGCTCCGTCAGTGTAGTTGCTGGTGGGGGTCTGTCCATGTGCAGCACCTCCACAGGTAAATGACACCCTCTGTGTCTGCATTGGCAAGAGGAGGGGTATTGGTGGCTTTTGTCATCATGGCTTAAATTTTCCTAGAAACCTCTAAACCCTCTGGTGTCAATAAATGGTGTTCTGTTGCATTTTAAAATGTGTGAATCTTCTTGATAGAATCGAGGTGCTAATCCCTTATGCAGACTTTAGTTTGGAAAATGTGAAAAAATAAATATCTTCATAAAAATGTTGTGATCCAGCAGTGGTCTCTCTCATTGAAAAAATCGATCCCTGGGCCTGTCTTGGCATGCTTTGTCAGCTCAAATTCTGGATAAGTTTTTATTCCTTGCTCAAATCAGTCCCTGGTGTTGGAGGGTATTCTCTGGCTGGTTGCCATCCTCTGCCCAAGGTTCAGCAGTAGTTCAGCAGAGACACATGTACGTCCCATGTAAAACACTAGAGGATTCCTGGGATGGTAAATGTTACATGCCTGAAAGTATTTACTCTTCAATTGGGATGCACTGATGCTGTGAAGGTGTGAAGACTGGGAATAATGTTGAAATGATTTCACTCATTTACATGCCCTCCTTGTGTATTTTTTTGACGTATAATTTTAAAATGTTCAATTTTCAGGTGACAATGGCCAGAATTGGTATAAATGAGAGTCATTCAAAGGAGACCTGTGAAACAATACTTTTTGCTCTCCGAATGGCAACATGGAATCAGATTTTAGATCCCTGGGTGTACATTCTTCTCCGGAAAGCTGTACTTAAAAACCTGTACAAGATCACAAGGGGATGTTGTGGCGTGCACATCATAAACTTGAACATGTGGGAACTCAGCTCCATCAAGAATTCTTTGAAGGTTGCAGCAATATCTGAATCACCAGTAAGTTCCAAACAAATAAACCTACAGCCACTCAGCTCTACGGGGCAATAAAGTTAAACACAACGTATGAAGAGATGATGGAGGCAACGCTTATACACGGGCAATACCTTAAAATGAATTCCAAGGCTCAGTGGTTTGGCATTTGTTTTGAATTTTGAGTGGTTTGCTCTTGTCGCTTACTGGTTTGATATTTTGCATGTGCCCAGCTTATTAAAGGATCCAGTTTGCTTGGTTCATTGACTTGACCTCTTAATTATTCACTGTTCCATGAACTTTTGGGAGAGCTGCAAAGTTCGCCAGTATAAGCGTTCCCTTCAAATCACTGACAAAACATGAGGTTCCCTGTGGGAACACAGAAGCAGATCAGCTCAGCCTGCTTACAGTTACATTTTCAGATCTATCGGTGAGTTTTTACTCCTTTCAACAAATTTTGTTGAAACTAACAGGCATAAAGCTGTGGTTAATCTGTAAAAAGAGTTGGTTTTTTTTTTTCCTGTAAACTGAAGGAAGTTTCTTGAAGCGTTTCCTTAACGCATATACTGAAATGCTCTTGAGGTACATCAGCTTCATTTGTAAATGGTCATGCGAGTCTCATGAAAAATGTGTGTGACCCAATGAGCACCCCCGCAGTGGGAGCGCGGTTATGCTTGTGAAAGCAAGCACCACGCTCAGTTTTTGCAGTGTCTGTCTGAAGAGCTGAGGGCATTCAGTATGTTTGAAGGTACCGGAAAGTTTCCAGGACTTTATACAGGAGACCCTTCACCTTTAATGCTGCTAAAAGAGGCTTTGGTTTTTTCGTGACTGTACTTTGTTCAGAAGCAAAAATGGGAGTATCAGAGACTTTGTAGCAGAGGGGTTGTTTTAAAATAGAAATGTCTAATGTTATTTCCACCTACGTCAAATAACTACATTAGTGAATTGGTGTATTGGGACAAAGTAGTTAAAAACTAATTCACCAAGAAGACAGCCCGAGGGACCACAACTATTCGCAAACTACAAATTCATGTTGTATGTGAGAATAGTTTAAGTCACAAAATAAAAACCCAAAAGGTTTAAATATATCAGTTTTTTGTTTTAAAAGCTATTTCCTTTTTGTTTTAAAAAGGTTGAAAAATAAATGGGTTAAATAACCCTATAATGAAATGAAATGGCTTCGTTTACCCTGAAGAATTTCTGTATGTGATTTATTTCCTCAGCCACCACGCTGATAAACTGTGGACAGATTTGATGCTGGTGTAAGCTCCACACTGTTGCTTTCGTGTGGGTTCTGCTGAAATTTGGAAGTGTTCAGTTAGTGCTCAGTTTGGCTTTTTCATTTCTTAGAATGTGATGCCAGTGTTATCTGTTGCCATAAATTATTTGTTCTTTATGGAAGATAGTTGTTTTAGCAGCTGCAAAAACCTGTTGGTCTGTAAATCGTTGAGATATTTGATCGGTGAATGAAGCTCGTAAACGTTCCATTTTGTTACGTGAATAAATGTAGCTTGTGTAGTTCATACTGGTTGACTTGTAAAACAAACAAACAAAAGTTTATATGTATATGTGATTTCTTATATTTTGTGTACAAATACGTATTGAATGTAAATTGCAAAGCCTCATTAAAGTTATCAAAATGTATCTTGAGAGTTATGATATTTTTGCATAACAAAAGAGATCTGAAGTTGTTAAAATTAGTCTTTATGGCAAAAAACCTCCCACTGGATTCAAGCCAGCCACTAACACTCACATGTGTGGTATCAGTTGTGAAGGTAGGGAGGAAGACAGCGAGGATTCAGGTAGGAGGTGTCAGTGTTTGTACACTTCATTTTCACGTGAGCAGCCCAGCGCAGTTGGTCGTCTGAGGCAGACAAGGTCAAGTTCTGGGGATCCATGCCTAGAAAATGCAAATAAAAGCGGAGCTGTGAGGGTTTGGTGTTTGGATTTTAAGTGTTTTTAGCCAAATATCTGCCAATGTGTTACACAGACTCCGATTAGTTTCACATAACCGTGAATCCTGAAACAAATGCGAGTTCTGCTTGTTAATATTTTGTCTAGTCCAGTGATGTGGTAGCCTGCAGAGGCAGCGCAGGATACAGCCACCCAAGGATCTGTTACCACTGAAAGTGATTTGATTATCATTGCATTTCATCTGAGAGCCAGCAATGTGCTGTGTCTTATGATTAGCAAATTATATATTTTATGGAATATGAGATTATAAAAAAAACAATGGGACAGCTTCACACTAGGATCTAAGTGTTGCCCAGGCAGGGAGAAAAGGGCAGTCTGCTTAGCAACGCACCCATGATCTCTTTGGAGGTTGGCTTATGATGTGAGCGGTCACAAGCTGCCTGTTTACTGCTAGGCAGTAATTGGTATCTCCAGAGCAGGCAGAGGCAGTAACATGTTCTGGTGGGAAGAAAGTGAATCTCATTTCTGACTAATGACCAAGGAAATCCTCAGGGTGGAAGAACATTTTAGTCTAATTGGGATCTTAAGAAATGGCAGGCTATGTAAGGAAGCATGTTATCATAAACCGAGGTCCTAGCCTGGGCTAAATCAACCTGCTGAAGCAAAGAAAGCATCGGTAACAAGTTGCTCATCACGGGGATTAGGCAAATATCCGTGGTTTGTTGCCTAGATACAAAGATGGAGAGCAAAGTTCAAGGTCTTTTTGTTCTGATTCTTGAGGTAAAGTGTCCACCTTGTGTGTTTATTTTCAGATATCTGCATATAAGTATTTTTATCACTTTAGTCTGATGTGTTAGAATGATTTCAGGAACAGCAGTACTTACCAGTTCTGTAGCCATGGTGATCCTTTAGGACAAGATGTTGGGACCTCTCAGGTGCGCCCCACCTGCAGATACAGCCCTCCAGGATGTTACTGGTGACACGGTACACCTCTCATGAACTGCACAGATTGGCATGAGATTGAATCCTCAACACCTGGGTCCCGGGAAGATGCATTCAAATCTCAAGGGAATTTACAACACCTATCATAACTTTTCTTTGATCCTAAAAAAACCGTAAACTTCTGTGATCTGCCAATGTTAAAAATGGCAAAACTATTGGATTTCAGCAAATTATGACTTTACTTTCAGCTGCATTAAATTGAGGAGAGTATTTATTCCTTGAACAGGCAATGTTTTCCTGCTCAATGTAGGTTATTAAGAAGTCTTAAATACTAACAGTGTAATCCCGTTCCAAAGATGAGATAAAAGAGGGGCGACTTAATATGAGTAGGTGCATTTTGTGTTTGTGAGATAACCCTGAATTTACTACTTTATGGTGAGGAATAGCTGCAAGGAAGAAAACAAATGCTGAGTTCCAGTACCCATTGGCCATCAGATAGCGCGTGTATGTCAGATGGAAAATATTGCACGTTAGTGCTACGTTCACTGGTTCAGTAACAACAGGATTTTTATTCTCATATAAATGACTTGTTTATATGGTGGATTGCTCCTTACCAGTGGATGCAGCAACATGGTGCGTCTTATGGCATCTTATCTCAGGAATTGGAGCTGGGTAAACAATGGGAAAAATACGGTATTGGATTCCCTTCATGGAACAACCTCTACCACAGCTCACTTTCCTGTGACCATTAGTACATCCAGATGGATGCTTTTGAAGGAGACCTTTTTCTGTTGTAAATACAACAATGCAGACTGTCAAGTAAACGATCCCCTTTACACCGAACTGTTTGCCAGGCTGCTCTTACCTCAGCATCTTGGGCTGCTGGGGCACTTCTGGAGCGAGCTGGCTGAACCACGGCTGGGAGGATAAGGCGTCCGGCCACGTGCTCCTGCTGCTGCCTTTGCACCAGTCTGGCATTTGAGCGCACTGTGAGTTGACTGACCCTGCAGAAATGGCAAAAAATGTGAGTGCAGCGAAAGCGGGAGCAGCTGTTTACAGGCATAATGAGTCCAATCGCTCTATGTTGCGGTGCCAGAAATTTTGCAAGGGCGAAGCAAAGAGGGCATGGCGGGGAAGTGCAGCTGCAACGGCAAGGGCTATGAAACCTCCCTTGCTAAGGAGCTGTTAATTTTACTCAGCTGTTTTATGAACCAGTGCCCTTGATAGTAGGAGATCAGGCTGATTTGCAAGAACTATACTTGCCTGTCGTTATAGGATTCTTAAATACAACTCACAAATTCATTAACTCATTCCTTCTTCAGGCTTTTCCAAGCTTTGCTTGTTATTTAAACTAATTAGGTCACAATTTCTTTTTGTGAGGGCTGAAGAAGGTAGTGACTGTTGCAGGTTTTTTGCTGTTATTTGTTCTTCCCTGGTAAGTAGTAATCCATACTTTTTCTTGTTTTATTTCACTTTAATAGTGTCTCATCAATCAAAACAGTTTTGCAGTCTGACCCTTAGTGTAGTTGGTGCTCTGCTTTTATGTAGATAAATAAAATATACCATCTATGAACCACAGTTCCTGCCTCAGGTAACTTAAATGCTATGGCTGAGTACAAATTCTTATTAGCGGGCTTCCCTTCCTGAGACCGGAGCTAGGGAGCGCGCAGGAAGGACCCAGCCCTAGCAGGGCAGCAGAACACGGGTGTGAGCATTTCCAGCTCTGTTCTCCGCACTCCTTCCAGTACCAATAGAAAGGTCTTCCATTTCCCATCTAACTTTTTAAAAATTATTTTTTAAAAGAGAAAAATACCATAGGAAAAAGGTCCTATGCAGCTCTGGAGAAATATTGTAGTCTGACTTTTTTAGAAGTTCTGTGTTTAGAAGGAGTAGGCAGTGCAACTGAGGAATATATCTCTTGGTGGAAGCCTAGGGATCTGATCCGAGAGGCTGAAAATTATGCAAAACCTAAATCATTAGGTCTTAGTCCAATTTATTCATAAGAAGCAAGAAAACAAACAAGTTACAGGAAGAATTAATAACACAAAAATACCAAACGTCTAGTCAATCACAGCTGTTTGCCGTAATAGATCTGACCCTCCTTGTGTGGGGAAAAAGGCTTCCTGTGAACATTTCAGCAACTCCAAATGATGGTGCTCTAAGAACAAATCTGTTTACCTTACTTGTCGTTTTTTTTCTACTGCCTGCTGTAAACAAGATGACATCTGAAGTGACTGGACAATTGTTAAATATTAAAAATATCATTTCAAATACAATTTAGAAAAGATTGTTTAGGATAAATTAAAGAGTGACATGGATATCCTGAGGACTTTGTTTCTTAGCAACACATTCATGGAGTCTTTAAAAAAAAAAGCCCTGTGGTTGCTGGAATATAAACATGTGTCTATCTAGCTGTTTAATTTCAGCACCATGTTTGCAAAATAAATACTTGCTACAGAAGTTTGCAAAGATAAACGCATTTCACTTTTTTAAAAAAAAATCTACTGCCAGTAGTAGGTTGACAAGTTAAAATACTTGAGGCAAAAAATTGTTACCAGTAAAACATCACTACCAAGTAGGTACCATTCCCAGCAGAAGTTAGTGTCTGTAATTACTTCTTCTGAAGCCAGCGTAAGAAAAATACTTCATGTTCCATTATCAGTTATAAATTCAGATATTTGTAATCTGAGGCTATTTCTTCATTGGATTACATGTTTCAGTCCTATTTTTGCATCAGATGCACTGAAGGAAGAGCTGTGTGGAAGTGAGGGCTCCGGCAGGAGAACGTACGATAGTCCGTGCCAAAGCAGCCTGGTAGCCTAGAATGAAACTTTTGCAATATCACTTGGCCAAGCGATAAAGTCAGGATTCAAATTTTTGATTTTTATAGTCCCTGATGAGCAGTGACTTCTAGTAATTTCTAGGGTGTGTTACTTTTCATCTATTAAGTTCCCCAGGTGCCTAAAACACCATGTGCTATCCGCTGCTCCTTCTTGTCTATGTAACGCTGTCGTGAGAGGAAGATGAAGAAAGCAGAACTTTAATCCATTATTGTCTGAAGCAATTCAGACCACTTCGTAAAACAGTAAATTGACATCCATCATCTGCATTGAAGATATTCTGGTTTGCAAAACCCAGTGTGACTGACCCCTCAGCAGGGAAGGAGTGATTCTGCAATGCGTATCTGGAATGCTCACCCCCTCAACAGAAAACTGTGATGAGCCCTGGGGTCCAATTATTGCTTAAGTCATGACAACCAAGCCCGTTTGTGATTATGAGACCTTGAACTTGATGCATTCATTTGGTATGTAGGCGTGTGACCTCCTCTGTTGTTTTCCCTTTTCTTTCTCTGGTATTTTTCCACTGCAGCTGAGACAATATCTGAGGCCCTTGGCTGTTCCATCTTGGCTGTTACCAGCCCCTCTGTGGTGGGCAAGATTTCTCTTTCTATGGTGATAAGGTCCGGGAAGCTGTACCACCAAGTTTCAAAAGCACAAGGTAATACCCATCTTGAAAGCTTGCCTTGCTCTGAACAGGGGGTTGGATACGATGACCTCCAGGATCACTCCTAACCTAAATTATTTCATATTTCTTGCACAAATTCTCAGCCATATGTCCCACATCAGGCTTATCATCAGTAGAGCTTATTCTGTCATCTGTATTTGTGGCTGATGAAACAGGATTAGTGGCTGGATTTACTCTGTCAACAGATTTGTGCCTTCTGGCAAAATCTTTGGTGCACTGTATAAACTGCTGATGTTTGAAGTTCCTCGTAGTTGCCTGCTACTGTGGGAGATCAGCAGTGATCCCCTTTAATTTCAACTTTAAAGAATTCAAACCAAACACCCTTTTTGATTGCACCTCCTGGCTTTTAAAACTTAACAGAGCCCATTAAAACTTCATATTTATGATTTTATGTCATCTCCCAGAAGAGAAGGGGCGATTTTTAAGAGAATGTGGTGGCAATATAAAGTTTTATATGATGTAAAATAAAATAGCTCCTTCAGATTTATCTCCTCAAAATGCACCCACACGTTATATGCTTCTCTGCAAATACGCTTAACCAGGAGATAATTTTTACAGTCCATAGAATCAGAAACTTGCAGATTAACAGCACATGGAAAGGCAATGGTAAAAGTTTTTTGTGAAACAGTTGGAATAATTTTAAAAATTTTTATTCTCACTGAGAGCTTCAGAAAATAACTCTAAAAAGTTCCTCTGCCACTTTATTTAAGTCTAAGGTGTCTGAATCTGACAAGATATGAATAACACCTTCCTATTTGAGTGATCCTCTGCCTCCTGCTTTTACACAGACTTCGTACAAGGCCGCACCTTGTGCAAATGGCAAGGAGTCTTGGGAAGTGGAGACAATTACACAAGAAAGAAATGTACTAATTTTTAAAGTAAAACCATTGCATAAAAAAAAATTCTGAAATAAACTGTATAAGAGAAATCACCACTGTTCATTATCTGCTGCTTTCTGAAGAGTGCCAAGCCAAAGCATTACAGCAGCAGCTCAGGGGGATGCTTCATGGGTCGCACCAACATCTCCTCGGCACCTACACTTTGGGTGAGCCACCTATTGTGCGTGAGTAGGAACTACTGGCCAGAAGGAAGGATAGTGGTTTGGATGATTTAGCCTTCAAAGCTGAATAAGCTATTCACGTGTATGTAAGAAATGTTTATAGTTTTACACAGAAATACCACTGTTTTTACATATCTTTTCAGTAAGCTTCTCCTCCAAGAAAACATTCATCCACTTTAGTGAAAAACTATCATTCTTAGGCTGTGGTGTTTTATTGGTTCAGTACAACAGAACCAGTAAAGTGATTTTTAAAGTGTTTGCAATGTTTAATATTACATTTTATTTGGTATGCTTACTGTGAGTCTGTTCCTCTTGAATTCACTGGCAGAGTTCACATTGACTTTGATGGAACAGTTTTCATTCTAGAAGATTTGACAGAGCTACAGTGAATCATTCAGTGCTTGAAGATATACTGATATATTTTAAAATTACTTTCTTCTACCAAATAACTTGCAACTTGACAAAAGTGAATCCCACTAAGTATCACCTACTGCTTCATTTCACTCCCAAATAAATGCTCACATTTCACCGTGTTTGGCTGGTGTGTTTCTGTTCACTTCAGTGTCATCTTGGGAAGTAGTTTATTTCCCAAGAAATAATTTATATGCTTTCAGTGACCTGAAATTTTAAAACCTTTTTTTTCAGATATCTCTGTTTTGAAACTAAGGAAAAGCAGTTGTCAAATGGAAGTTAGCATCATTCGTCTATAAAAAGTAACTTTCATTTTAAAAACACTTCAGATCATCAAGCAGGGATCAAGTTTAATTACAAGCCACCTGTAATTAAGCAGGGGTGATTCTTCCAACTTGCAGACTTCTTCTTTACTAAGAACTTTCCAACTCACTGTAACTAATTTAAGGGGATGATATTTTGATAAAAGGAAATGAATTATTGTAATACTGATACCCAACGATGGAATATCACCTACTATGTCATTAAACTATACGTTCACTTTTGGTCAGCAGTTTGTGCTGTAAATAGTCCTACTAGTGCTAAAACGTCAGTAGTTCATGAAAATGGACTGAGTTTAGGGTGGTAACGTGTAGAAAAAATAACATTCTGAGTCAAAGCCCTGTTAAGGTTATATATGAGTGCCAGTGGCTCCTGCCAGTGTAGTAATTAGTGTTGTACAGTCATGCATACTGCTACACTTTGCTTAGTTCATTTCGCTTTCTCAGCTATGAAAATTAGAAATCCCACTTTAATTTCAGAGCTATGGAGTGAGTAAGAGAGGACTCAGCTCTTGGTGTATGTGTCTGTGCACCACATATTCTCCATAGAAATACAGAATTACAGTCATCTCGCAGTGTAAATATTCAACAGTGAAATATAATAAAGCAATAATTTTAAATTAGAAGTTGGTGATGATATTAAAAGTTGTTATTTACATGCGTTTTTTATTTTCTTCCATTGAAAAGGCTTGGGAAATGTAAATAAATAAAATCAAGAATTATGTTAGACTATATGTGTCTCAGTCTGATCTCAGTGCTAGTGTGAGGCTTGGATCTTGGATATTTCAGTTATAAGTGAGATCACAAAATGTCTGGAAAAACCCTGGATGACAAAACCAAGTCAGTGTTAACTTCATAAAAGGTAAAAATCTCAAGGGTGATGTTGTCTGGTATACTTATTTTCAGTGAAATTATGCAAAGAACAGACGGGGAAAGTTACAGGTGTAGCCTTCTTGGATTTCAAAAAAGCTTTTGACTGAGTCCAGTACCATGGCCTGAATGGATAAGCTTAGTCCGTATCTCCATATCTTAACCCATATCTCCAAACAAGGGAAAAAATTGGCTCGAGGCAAGGAAAAGTGAATCAAGTGGGTTAAATGGCAATGTCATACACATGCCAGCAGAGTCACTCTTTGTGATCGTGCTCTCGCTGGGAGACAAGACTATGCGGCAACGCTTCCCTGTCTGTTCTATACTGCAGGTCGCTCCAGAGAGATCCCAGAGAAGTCCCACTTGTCATCGCTCTTCACGTTCTGGGCGATGCTCCGGTGGTTGGGAAGCGATGCTTCAGCAGCGGCAGTGACTGGCTTGTGGAAGCCCTACGGAGCGGGGACGTTGTTGAGCCCAGCTGGCATGATGTGCAGGCGTCCTCGAGAGGCTGGGTGGCACGGCCGAAAGCCCTGCAAGCCTCCAGTGTCAGCAGACCCACTACACAGTTTCCAAGGTAGGTGAAATCTAGTATTTATACTCTTGCCAGTGCAAGAAAGGTAGGTTTGAATCTAGGATGGTGAGATGAATATGGATTCTTTTCATTGTGAAAAACAGAAGAAAACAGTCCTGTGGTAGATTATTTTTTAAATAATAAAACATTTCACCTGAAATACAGTGCTGTGAGAACACGCTACCCAGAGGGCAGCTCCAATAAGACGCTCTTCTTGGGACCCTTGTTCCTCGGGGAGATTGGGGTCACCTCAGAGCAGTAACTAATTATGAATTTTCCCACTTACCTGAGGCCTTATTAGCTATGTGCAGTCAGAGCAAGGAAATCTCTCAAACAAGGTTGCCTGTTCGCAGGAGCAGAACAGGAATTCCTCATTTTCTTGAGACACTTGGTGTTCCTGCCCTGGGTGACTTAATAAAATCAACCTGCAACATGGTCAGTAACTCCATGCCAAGGGGTTCACCTAGTATGTAGCAGTCTCAGAGAGAGGAGAGGAGACAGAAGTAAGAAGTCTAAACAAATTCAAGAAACATTAGCGTTCCCTGTGGAAAGCAGTATTGCTACTTCTGTGAATTGGAAAAGAAATCAAAGCAGGGCTGAGTGATTTTTGCTGGTATTTCTGCTACCCAATATGGGAGAAACTTTGTTTTTCCTTTCATTTGGTATGAAAGTGGGACTCATTTCTGAGGAGACCCAAGGTTCAGGTTCTATAAATCTCAATAGAGTAACAGTGCCCCTTCAAATTCAGATTTATTAAATTCAAATGGTGCCCACATTGAGACTGAAAGAATTATTTCTATTCACATGGAAAACCAGCTTAATCTGTAATCCTAGACTGGTACAGAAGAAACTATTAGGAAAACAAGCCAATAGAGAGAGGAAAAGCTACCCCTAGCACTTTAATCAGCACTCTTACCGCCAAACTCTCTTGTAATTTCTATTTTTCAATCTTTCCTCTAGTTTTTCTGCCTCTTTCTTCTCCTTTCTGATTGCTTTGTATTTTCAGCGTTCGTGGTGGGGATTTATGGTAGGAATAACGACGTCTTACAATTCGGGTACACTTTTATATCACAGCTCCTTCCCCCAGCTGTCCATCTCTACTGCTTATCTTCAGGACTACAAAATACTCATCTCCTCCACTGTTTTGTACATTAGCAGTTAGCAGCAAAATCAATGTATAATATCTTTCAAAATTACAAGTGATGCAAAAAGGCTGAGTTCCAACAGAATGAACAGCGAACAGCTGTCAGTGAAATGCACGTGGCAGAGGACAGTATAACACAATACACCGTGTTCTTAGTGCTGCCAATTCAGAGTTGCCGTCCTCTCAGCCTGGGAGCTGTGCAAATCAATGAGTATCAGGACAGGCGTTGTAACTGTACCTTTCGGAGAAAACTTCTGTTTGGCGGGCACGTGCTGAGCAGAATTAACTCTCTGCTGGGGGGACACAAACAGCACCTGCAGCCCCCATTCCCTCAACCATCAGGGTCTGCTTGGCCAAGGGAGTCAGGCCAGCTTTGTTGTGTCTTACCTGCTTTCTCTGCAAGGAACAACAGTGAGAACACGAGGGGGATTTAGGACTGAGCTACTGATTTAATGACTTTGATGTGCTGTTCTTCCTCCCCCCACTCCCCCAATACAAACATTTCTTACTGCTTGTGAAGAAAATAAGAAATTATAGTGGTTACTCTCTAAAAGTTGATTCTCCAATGTCTTTTCAAATTGCCATAATCTCTACTACCAGTTTAGCGCAGCTCGTTCCGATTTGAGGATGAGTTATTCTTACTGTGAGCTGTAGTGAATGATTCCACTGCTACTAAGCAGTGATGACTCATGTTGCAGCTTTTCATGAGTGCAATGTGTCTGCTAGTCCTACTCTAATGCCTCAAGTAAAAATGACAGTCCTGCCACATGGCCTGCCCAAGATAAAAATAGATGTGTGAGCAGCGTTAAAACAATGACGCTTAGTAGAGTCACTTGTGCTGAAGACAGTATGTTCAACTTCTGCCATCAAGAGGAAAGGAGAACAAGGGTGAATTCTTCAACTTGCATGAGAGGAACTCATCCGTCCTAGGTGGGGCTCCGTTCCAGCTGTGGTCATGAGCAAAGTTTCTACTTATCTGGGGAAGATGAATAAGTAGCTCCCTCCCCCATTCCCTTAGATATATGTATTTATGCAAAACTTGTTCACTGTTAGCTAATAACTCCATATGTGTGAGGCAATATTTGTGAAGCAACATGCCACTATTTAACAAACTATTTACCAAAGCAATGCGGTGGTTGCAGGAAAAATGCTGTCACGGTGCACAGGCTTTTCTGGCTGTTTCTTCCACTTTTCTGCCTGTTTCTTTGCATGCCATTAAAAATATACATTTTCAGTTTGACACTCTTCCCCTTTGTTTGACTCTGCCCAGTTTTTTTGATTGGTTATAAATCTGTTTATATTTAATGTAATTTTTGAAATTTAAAAATTCCCTATAGCCACAAAGGCTTGACAAATATTTATCAAAATCTTTGCAGTTACTCTAAATTTATTAATATGTCAACAAAATCCCTGATATGATAAAGGACTAGCCTGACAAATATCTTCCTGAGACATCATGACAAAACAGAACTAACTACTTGGTACTTTAAAAATATCCAAGGCTATAAATTAGCCCATCAGAACCCAACAAAGAAACACAGATGCCTCCTTCAGTGTCAAAACTAGATGTTGTTGTTATGCCAACATCTAGAGCTTCCAGCCAGCTTTGTTCCTCCAGACTGCATATCTTTCCAATTTATTCAAAACTCTTTGCGTGATAAAGTTTTTATCCATCTAGTTAAAAGTGTTATAGCACTCTAAGCAGTAGGAAAGAGCTGGGATTGTGGAGTGGTAGAAAAAGTAAGACAGAATGAAGACTTTTTAGGGAGCCTTAAGAGAATTTGAAAAATAATGAACATTTTTATTGAAAACCAGAGTCTGGTTGTTTTTGAAATATTAGTAATGGGCATAAATTGCTGTTCAGTCACAAATGACTAGTACATAATAAATTTCTGTTTTCACTAGAAGCTGAAAAAGTTTAATTCGTTACTGTTTCTAATGGCCATATAACCTCTTCATTACATCACTGTAGCACTCGGGGTGAAATGCCAAGTGCAGGACATTCCCTAACTTTATTTTCTTCCTTGTTAATATCTGGGGATTCTCCACGGATGTAGAATGAGACAGAGATCAGAAGGCACTAATGAGAATTCCCCTGAATCATTTCATTTTGCTAACACCTAGTTCTCATTTATTTGTATTATATTTTAATAGAAAAAAAGTTTCCTGAAATAACCTGAAACGTGTGATAAAGATTTGTGTGAAGTCCGACTTCCCATTACACATCAGAAGTCAAAAATGGCTTAAATACAGCTTATTTTATTTTTCCACTTACTGTTTGCTGTGGAAGCTCATGTGCTGTCCTCTGTGCTGGTGCCATGATTTTTTTTTTTTTTTCATGTGTAAAGAAATGGGACTTTTTATTCTCTTGAACATTCAGGAAGCCATGGAGATCTTTTTAAATGGTGACCACCTCAGCTTAATGTCATTATTCTTGGTGAGAAGATAAAGGGATCTGCTTTCGGTTATGTGCCAGTAAACACACTTATGCCAATCCAAGTGTTTAGACTAACAAACAAGTTTAATGATACAGCAGTAAAAATAGACAAAGAGGTTGACATGGTTTTCATTTTTTAAATATGATTCAAGCTCAGCCACCAAAAGCCCTATGAACTTTTATAGCTAAAATGCAAATACGTCAGAGAATGGCGGGCTGTATTTTTAAGGCCCTGAAGGCCAGATAACTTCTTTAACATCCAACTTCCATCAAAGCAAGCTAGCCTCCTTGTTACCATCACAAGCTGTAGCAATTGTGTGCTACACAGTAAGTTTCTCTGGTGAATAGAGAAATATTTCTCATGCCTTGAATGTAAAACTGTTTAATATATTTAAGAGCTGTATCTCCATTGCTTAATTTGTGGTTTCTTGGGAGGGAGAGCCCAGTTTGTGTAACAGAGGTTTATAAAAGTTCAGAGTCCAAATTATGAGAACCATAAGGAGTGAGAAAAGAATACCTTATCTGGATATCCTTAGCAAAATACTGTGTAATTGCTGCCGGCAACGTACGTACACCTCAGCCACAACTGTGCTTTCTAAAGCAATGACTTGTGCTTTTTTTATCTGCTTTGAAACAATTAGTTGAAGGCAAAAAATTACTTCAGTTGAGCAAGTACAATAAAGATAGGTATGTAGATAGGTATTGATATGCTTTTAAATTGCAATTAAAACAAGGGAAGCATGATTAAATCTGCAGAAAGATTCAGTCTTGGATTTGATTCTGTTCTCACAATGATGGAAGTAAAAAGCATTTAACGGACAAAGAAAACCACTCCAAACAATTCAAGGATATGCCAACACTTCATGCTCCAGCGTGCAGTGGAGTGATACCATATCTAACTTCAAATAATGTAGCAGGAGTACCAGAAACAGTGTCAGTGCAGAGTGGCGCTTTGCAAGGCATGCATGCATGTTGTAATGTAATTTAAGAAATGGCCTTGCATCCATTCAGGAAATTGCCTCACAATAAATGCACATGGTTCAAATGAACATGGAGGAAATAAGTATACAGTGAAATTGGCCAATTTGGTTCTATATTCGAGTGGAATTAAAATGCTAGTTATATGTAATCACACATCAAATTCATATCACACAAATGATACAAAATGATATTACTTAGTAATTTAATAATTGCAAGAGAGATAGTATTTGCTTGCAAGTCCTTTTCACGTAATCTAATACAGACCTCTTGTATGACTGTGTTATGTGGGGCAGGAATTTAGATCATCTTCCTAGCGCAAATGGCTGAAGAAACCTGCCTGCCTTTGGTTATTAGTTTGCTATGAATATGATACCGTAGTATAACGTTGAATGCCCAGCCTGGAAGGAAAAGGCAAGCAGAAGTACAGATCATGAAATAGCGGCAGCCAGCCTTGCTGAGCAGATGCATATATTTTATCTTGAGATCAGGCAGGAAATAAGACACCATGGGACGGGTCAGCACAACTGAATCGGGATCCATAGCATCTGAGGCAGATCTCAAAACTGTCAGGTGGGGTAACAGCCATTCAAGCCGGTGCCATGAGCAGCTGCACGGATCAGATTCATACAATGCGGTCTCAGACCTGAAATAACTTTGCGGCCTATGTGCGATGTTCACAGCCTCCTATCCCATCCCTCTCCTGCTCCCTGTATGGCACAGGAGGGCAGGTGAGTTGCGCAATGGCCGGCCCCTTTTCTCTTCTAATGAATTCTGTGTCCTTGAATCCTCACAAGGGGTGTTCATTGCCTATATCCGTGTTTGTGAAGATGTGGTGGCCTTGTCTATGGGACCATCTGTGAGGCTCTATGAGGATTCAAAAGTATGACCGGTTGCTTCTGCTGAAGTTTGAAACATTAACCTTTTGCTTAAAAATGTCATGTTGGATGACTTCCTGAAGAAAGTCTTTTAGTGAAAAATTCAACTGAAGCAGTTCAGCTGCCTGTGGAGATGGGACTGGGGAATGATATATTATTTGGCTCACAGCCGGTGGGAAAACTAGCTAAGGATTGTTTTGCAGTGCGTATGTACATGCAGTGTAAACTTTGGCTGCAAAGGGACCATTAATTTAGGCATCTCCTGATTTCTGAGTGCTTAACTTTGAAACCTTCATATCTTTAATGAAGATTTTTATTAGCTGCATATGAGATAGAGAAGCTTGCCATCATAAAAACTTTGATTAATATGAAATCCCATCAGAAATAAATTAAGAAGGTGTTCACCAGCCAGAAGGTAGACGGTCTTTCTTTGGGCTATGTCCATTCTGAATGTCTTTGGAATTGCAAGACATTCGTGCCTTTGAAGGGAATGGTATATGAAGTTCCCGTGAAAGGGACAGGCTGTGGGAGAAAGCACGAAGGTGCTGTGTGGGAAACGAGGTGGTGTGGAGCACAGGTTGAAGTGCTGCACACAGGTTGTTCTGGTCCTTGGAGCCTGAGCTTTCAGGCTGTGGTGTAAAAATACCTTTTCTTAGAACACTGAGCTGGCAGCTAGCAGGAGAGCCTCCATCATGAGTTCCTCTACTGATGCAGTTGCAATGAAGAAGTAAGCTGCTTTCTGTCTTTTAGGATAAAATAATTTTAAGTCAAAAGTATGATTTGTTTTTTGGAAATAAAACTTATTTTTGAGCACAAAAGACTAGGAAAGCCTCATAAAACTAACGGTTTTGTTACAGAGGAAATATTTATTAGCTTTTAAAAATGTGTTTTCCTGATTCCTCCATTTCCTACTTCTACAGAATTCAAGTTTACTAAGATTATATCTATAGAAAAAATTAATACATAGAAATCCTTATTTTTAGTAACAATATTGTTTCAAACTAAAAAAACCCGTAACTTTATCTGCTTTCACATAAGATACTGCTAGTCTCGTAGCTGCTAACAATAAACTAATCCTATCTGTTTAAGTATTTGTGGATGTTCATATTTTTATGACAGAAATGTATGCTTGCTTGGGATCATACATTAAATAATAATAACAAATATACAATGTGAAAACATAACAGCAATATTGAAGTAGTGAAGGAGTCTATTTAAACATTATTTTTCTGCTAGAGGTATGTCTGTACATAAACGGATATTTAGGTACACACAGAGATATATGTATAACACAGCATAAAGGCTTTAATTTATAAGAATTAAAGAAAGCTCTAAGCCTTGTACTTCCCTTTATAATTATTAAAATGGCTGGTATATCAAGAGAAGGAACAAATTCTATGTGCAACAATTAATTATGTGAAAATAATCTATGTAAATAGAATAGCTCTATTTGACATAAAAGTCACACTGGTGCTTTTATTGGTGCAGAGGGAAGAACAAAGCATTTCTATCCTCTGTAAAAAGGATCATTATTTTAATCATTTTAACCTGACGTATTATTATCCTCATCTGAAATATTTTTATTACTTATGTTGTAAGTTCATCTTGGAAGGTTGTTTTAACTCTGCACTGGTTTCAATTTACCTAATTCATTAACTGTGTGCAACATTGACCATCATATTACTTAGCTAATAATTAGGAAACCACATGGGGAAGTGGGATACTTTACACTTGTTACTACCACACTAAAATCATTTCCCATAGTGTTGCAAGGCATTAAAGTGTTCTAAGTCAGTTTAAAAACACAGGAAAATATAATAATATGTTTATTCTTCACTGCACTCCAATCTTTATTATTTTGTTATTGGTATTTCTAAATGAAGTTGTTTATTTTCCGTTTTGCTGTTTGCCACCAGAATTAAAAAAAAAAAAAGAACCTTAAAATGCTGCAGCTGAAAACACCAAGCCTTTGTCTAATTGGAATTTTGATTTGCTTTGAATCATTGCATCTAATTGTGTAATTCCTTCAGATAAATGTTCTTTTACAGGTAAGCCCATATACAAATAACTTGCACTAGAGCTGTGTTTGAATGTGTGTTGCCTATTTTTGAGATAAGAGGGATCATGATTTCAACTGTTTTTTTCCTGGAAAAGATTTTATTAACATGATTGCTTTTTCTTTTCTTTCTGAATCTATATTTTCTGGTTGGATAAATTTCTAGCTACCTCAAATCAGATGGCACTGTTTTGCTACCAAGGTTGTGAGAGGTGGCTTCAGACCGTAGGACCAACTAGCAGGGTACTGCTGTGTCCCCCTCTCTGCTGCGGGGTCCCAAAGGACCTTGAAGGGGGATTCACCTGCCAAGGTCAGAGCTTGCACAGCCCATCCCGCCTGTAAGCACAGGTGCTTTCCACAGCAGGAAGAAGAGAAAAGGGACTTTTCTTCTGCCTAATCTTTAGATCTTCTTCTAGCTAATCTTTAGAAGATTGATGCTTCCATCTTTATCCAGACTTTTGAGCAGAGTTATTATTCTAAAATGCAGTGGGAGAAAAGACGGAGCTGCCTTCAAGCTAGGCAGTATTTACTATATTAGCCTGTAATTGTTAAATTGTTGAGAGCTGCCTTTCAGATATGGAGGACCTAGAACTCATGCTGTGCTTTGTTTGAGAGCCTTCCGACTTTATTCCTCCGCCTTTCTGAAGGGCACCCATATCACCAGGAAAAATGTTCACTCTGCTCAGACAGAGAAGGGAATGAAGATGGGTTTCCATTACCTTAGGTGAATGTTGTGCTATGGAGGTGCTTGTGTAATTGAATATAGGCTGAGTGAAGAAGCAGCCCTTCCTTGAAGTTGTATCAAGAGAGTTGAAGCAGCCACTGATACCTGCATGGCGTTTGACCCTGTATGCCTGTATTAGGCACAGTATATAAAACTGCAGAGGGACATGGGTAGAAAAATGCCTGAGTTTTGAAACTTGATCAGCTTCATCCATCAGTTGGAGGCCAAAGAGATCTTTCTACCAAAGGTGAGATGATTCTGCATGCCCCTGGGGTAATGAGGTGCTTGTGAAGTGAAGGGTTTTTCAGCATTGAGACATTGGATTTATATGACAGAAATCCATTTTTGGCTCTCTATGTAGTCCTTCAGGAGAATCCTGAAAGTCCTTTCCCCTCTGTGAGGACAAATATGAAAATTTCTGAGAGCAGATAGATGCAATTCTTGGCCAGGATTGCACACTGCCTAGCAACAGAAAGCAGAGGTGCATAAAACTATGGGCAAATACCACTGTATTTCCGAGCTGCACCATGAAGTTCATGGGCCATACTGATGCTACACAGGCCAGGATTCAGTCTCTGTCCATAGGGCAGAGTAAAATGCTTCTCCAAACTGTGCCAGTACTCTGCAGAGAGCCTATGTGCTGGGTTTCCTTCCTGTCCTGCTCCAATAAAATGATCCCTGCTTCCATACTCTTTACCCTGTGGAAAAGAGCTTTGAACTTCAGTTGCTGCTCTTCTTTCCCTCTGCATGTACCTGGGGCTTTTGGGGCTTGTTGTATAATCAAGGGCATCAGACAGGATACTTTGCATCAGACACTTTTGCTTATATGGGGAGCTAGGTAATTTTTCTTAGTGTTATACTGAAAAATGTATTACAAAGTACATTCCTTCAATGTACTTCATGTTGCGACTGAAATTAGTTTATGCTCATAAAGGTATAGGATTATTAATGATTTTCGATAGTACCTTTATAAGAATTTCTAAAATTATAAGACTCAATGTTATTTAAAGGATATAGTCAGGTTTATTAACACATAAAGTTCTCCTGAGTGAGAAAGTAGGGGTGAAATTCCTGCGAGCTAGACATTAACTGAGCTGTATTTAGTAATGGACTTGTCATACTAATAATTACTTTTCTTTCATCAATGTCAGAACTTTGTTTATGAAACCTGAAGGATTTTGTATAAAGATATGAGTAAGCACAGAAAAAAATTACTTAGTGCCTACATTTATGAGAGATGATATTTTCTGGTTGAACAATTTTACTTACTATATATTTGTTATAGCTTTCATCCACTAATGGCTTAGACCATTTTCCCTTTCAAATTCTACATCACAAGACTATAATAAGTGGATTATCTCCTTAGATTTATTTGACCTAGATGGCAATAATTTTGCTATGTCTGTTTGCTTTGGGTTTTTGTCTTTTAGGGTTTTTTTTGTCGTTTTGTGTTTCAGCTTCCAGGAGATTGTACAGATAAAAAAATACAAAGCACAAAACCAGGCAATTGAGTGTAATTTTCTTCCCCATCTGCATTTACAAGCCCAGCAGGAAGAAGTTCATAGCTGAACAGATGGAGTCAGTACAAACTAATCACTACATCTGTTAGATTTTGAAATTATGGCAGGGTGCTTAAAGCCCAGCTCTGTGCAAGGAAGACACAAGGGCTTATGGAGCCAGAGCGCGATGGGTAACTGTAGAGAGGGGGTGGAAACTTGTTACCCATGCAGAAAGATGGGATCATGACTCGCTGCTCTTGCAGGGCCATCAGTTCATCTTGTTTGGTTTTGTTCAGTGGTAAAATTCCTCACGTGGAGAGGAGCAGCCAAAGTCTGCCTGGGTGATGCCAGGAACAGCTGGAGATATGCTCTGTGTCTCAGATATTTAAAAAGAGAAAATCAGCTTCTTTTTCCAAAGTCCTGAAAGGGTCTAGAACAGAATGAGAAAACAAGCTGTTGGTCATACTTCCATCTGATCCATAGTTTTAATGCGTAAAACAGGAAAATCCCTCTTCATGAAGTTATCCTCAAGTGTGCCTTAAGCACATCATATAATTTTTAGGATGACTGAAAAATTCTGAAATAAATAAAACCAACCAACCACATGTTTATGGAAAGCAAAACAGAAATAATATTTAGGCCTGCTTAATGATCCAGAATATTTTACTGGACACTGTGTCAACAAATCAAATGAAGGGAGGTTTGGAAACTTGACATAATATGTAAACAGAGCTGTACCAGGGAAGCTGTAAGTAAATACTTTCTCCTTCCCTTTCGAAAGAGAATAGGAAAATCAATTGCATAGTCTGGAAACTATGATTCCAATATTATGTTGACTTTCTATAGTATCTGTATAATAATGTGCCTGACAAATACAGAATAGGTAGGCTGTGGGTAGTCATGTAATATCTAAAACTTTGTTGACTGCGTACCAATTAAAGTTTGACTTTTTAGAGGATAGTTCCAGTCACAAATATTATTGAGCATATTGGGCAGGGAAATGTCACAGGCCTTTTCTTATTTCTCTCTCTCTCTAATTTCTTGAAAGTGTATGTTGTCTGTGGTATGTGAAGTATAGGTGTTCTGGTCCAAAAGCTAGGTTTTTGGAAATGCTCTGCAGATGAACTTCAATGTAATCTCTATAATAATTTGTGAAATAAAGCATAAAAGGTTCCTCTTTGAAGCATATTCAGGTATCACCTAATAATTGCACACGCAACAGCATATGGAAGTTTTATCATCTGGAAGATACCTGCTTGATTTTGTTCACAAACTAGGTAGTTTACATTTTTAAGCATGAGTTTAAAGGTCAAGGAATATATTAGTAGATGTATTAGAAAATATTGGGCCAATGTGGTCCATTACACTGATCTGTCAGTGTACATATAATGTACAAATAGCTTTTAATTTCCTAAATTATTATGTACCTATAAACGAGCAACTTTAATTGTTGATGTTGTTAAAACTGTTTCTTTTATCATGGACTTCTAACCTAAGATTGTAAGGGAGGAAAAGAGGGAGAATAAGTTTGAATTTTTTACTAGCAAAGTAAAGACAATAAAAACTGTGGTTAAAATTAATTTCTGCCTTAAACCCAATACCTTCTAATGATCAAGTTTCACATATAGTAGCTTTAATTCACTTAAGGACAATGAAGAAGCAGAATAAAAAGTAAATATGAAACGAAGCAAAGAATTATGATCTCCGTGGATTCCGGTATAATTCATGTGGTATGCGCTCTGACATTTCTGCATGTTGGCAATAGGAGTTAAGAAAGACCATGTACTGTTACTGACTTTTTCCTCTTTTAAAGATAATGAGGTCCATAAGTAGGTAAGACGTGTGATATGTGTTTGTAAAGCCAACAGTTCACCACAGGCAAAGACATCAAATTTTCTGTTTTGAAGAATATGAAACATATGCCAAAACATTTCACTTGGAATTCCCAAGTGTACTTTTGCCCTTCTAAACCATTTGTGAATTTAAAGACACTCCATAGCATTCAGAGGAATAGTTTCAGACTTCTGTTCCTTTTTTCAAGTGGTATTTATTTTCTTTGCAGATGTTATGAGTAAAAGTTCTTCATAGAATTACATGTTTTAGAAATTTAGTTTATTTTCCTCTCCTGCACCTTTTCTAATGAGTAATGCTGGTGGATGGTGTTCAGTAGTAACTCAGAAACAGTATGCATGTGTACTGTGTTTCAGTGCTGTTACCAGTGTGCGTGTTCTCCCACCACAGCCAGCCCCACAGCTCCCCACCAGCAGTACTTCAAAGGAGTGATTCCTCACATCTTTATTTTCTAGGTATGCATAATGCTAGCAACAGCTAAGGGCACAATTTCAAATTCTTACAAGCACTCCATTACCTAAATTACCAGTTAATGTACTGTTACGGTCTATGATGCCTTGCCTCATGGGAGGAACTGTGCTGTTCCTAAAACAGCCTCAGAGCTGTCAGAAGAAGATAAATCCACTAGTGCTGCTCAGTTGTTTAAGTATGTTGTACACTTCTTCTCATCAGAGATTACCACCTCCAAACCAGTAACCATTCCTTCCTTCTTTCTCGGTTCTGGGAATAAAACTAACTTTGAGCTGATTGTGTCTATCTGGACCTTGTGCTAACACCTGGGTTGAGTGTTTCTATTGTATATCCGATACAGTAGTATTAGCTTAAAGTGCAGACCCCCATTATTTTTTGCATTCCTTTTCCTCTGTATTTGCATTTTCTCAGTAATGAGACCAGACTTCTCAAACAGTGCATTCCTGTTTCAAGTTTTCCATTAAATAAGGCTTTAGCCAAAGACATTGTTTGCTTTAGGACAAAGCTTTGTAGTTTCTGCAGTTTGTAAAGCTGTGTGCTTTAGCATGTTAATAAAGATGGTCCAACTAATTCTGTCAGAAAACTGGAGTAACACGTCTCAAATCATACTTTGCTGAGAACTGCTTAAATTCCTGCCACTACATGATGGCGTGCTATCAGATCTGGCAAGTTCTTCATTCTAGTGTCTTCCAGGTTTGAATTTGTTTTTAACTGAGGCTTTAAAGTGGTTTAAAAAAACATCTGCTAGAATGCATCAGTGGACAACTTAATTTTTTATATCTATTGTGCAGGAACAACATTAGGATTTCCAGATAACCAGAGGTGGTAGAAATGTGCAAAGGACAGCCATGATATGGAAACTTTTTGGCACCTTGGAATATGCCTTTGACTTGAGCATTTGAGTCCACTTAATGTGAAGGCAAGAAGGTATGTCTTTAAATTTAAATGTTGTACTGCTTTTCAGATGTAGTCCATTTATCTTCTGCTGTAATATTATTCACCAGCTCTCTGAAAAATTCCTTGGAGTTACTGTTACCCTTGTTATCCTTTCTGTTTATGCTATGAAAATTCTGTTGATAATCCCAAATTCTTGCAAAGTGATAGAATCCTTTGAAGTTTTTGCATATTTCCACAAATACAGGGGTTTGTTTAGTGATATTTTACCCTTATGTTTTGTTTTACAGTCTTGAAGATTGAAGTTCACATTTCTGTCTTTATCTCCCACAGTATTTTGATTTTTTTCTTGTCCTTGGTGAGAGGATAGCATTTAACCTTCAAATTACTAGCTTTTGCTTGCCAACAAGATATTCCTGTATTCTAGTCATTCTGAATGACCTGTTGTAGACCCAAACCGTAATACGGTCTGAAAGAGCTCAGCTCCAAAAGACTAACTCTTTACTGTTAAAATAGTTACAGACTCTACTTCCTTTTTATACTTTGTCTAAAATTCTCGTGTACTTTTGAGTGCGGTAGATGTCATGTGTCACTATACGGTACTGTAGTTACTTGTCTGTCTAACCAGACCAAGGCCTACTGAAAACTGTTTTGGAACTAGCAATATCCAGAAGTAAAACTACCTTCTGCTAGTCCTTCTTCTCCCTCACTCCCATTGCTTGCTGATACAATCTCTGCTTTTGTCATTCATGTGTTTCCTGGTATGTTATTGCTGCTGGGACTTTCTTTTCCGAAGAAAAGTCTTAGCTTGCTTTTGCCTAATGTGATATGCTTTTCCATAGTTTCGCACAGGTCTGATGGAGCTTTGCTTCATAGAGTGTTTAAGTTCCTGCATCACTTGAACAGAGTCATCTTCATAACTTGTCCCACATGCCTCATGCCACTTTCTCTTATCAATCTTTATTTAGTAAGTTCTCTGAAGAGAGAAGCTGAACATCTGGCTCATCCCTTTAGCAAGACGACATATGCCATTCTTAAATCTCTTGATTGGTACCTGATGTAGAGACAGTTTTTCAATCATACTAATTTGCCAATATTTATCTAAATAAATGATAATGGCTGTTCTGCAAGAAAAACTCTCTCTCAATTTCCCTTCTCACAGAAGCTTTATGTAAAAGGGTTAAATAAAATATTGAATTCTAGCTGCAGTCTCTGACAACCAATGTGTACTGTATGGCGGTTTGATCAAATGGGTCAAAAGCTCTCCTTTAATTTTATGAATAATTAAGCAGTTTAAACTGCAAGAAACAAGGTAACAGTCTTTTGCCATGTTTGCTCAAATCATGACAAGGTGACATCCAATTCCCTGGTGGTCTAGCAGGGACAGAAGGCGGAGTTTAGTCCTATTTCTGTTTCCAAATCACTGTCCCATCTAAGAAGTGAACTCAGCTTCCCTTTCACTTCATTGAACTTCTGCTCCTCCCTGAATGATGACCCTTTGTAATTGCTGTCTCAGTCTTCTGCTGCTTTCTTCTCTTTTGTTTTCTGCCTGTGATTTTGCTTTTGTTCAGAGTGCAGAGGAGATGGGGTGACATAGATTGACAGATGGGAAAAGAACTTGGTCTTTAAGACACAAATTTCTACCAACCTCAACATCTGTGAGTGCTCCAGGCAAAATGGAGCAAATGTTCACCCCAGGCAAACCATCCTCAGCACAAGTAATCTGCTGTTGAGAAAAGGTGTATACTGGAACCAGGGGAGGTCATCAGACGCATCTGTGTAAGTGTTTACATAACAAAATAGATTAGTAAAAGCATAACAAGGCAAACCCAACAGGAAATTACGGAGTCTGTGTTTACTTATTGTCTCCTTCTGAGGTTAGAGGAGAAAGGTGGCCTCTCATAGCAATGGCAAAGGCACAAAACACGAATTACAAATTTGTGCCATGTATTTTCTAATGCATGAATAAAACACACACATTTGGGTATGGAGGTTTTACTGCTTAATGAAAGGCTGTCATGGTGATCATCAGGTTTCTAACAAAACTGAATCTGAGGGTGTAATCAGTGAACTGCTGAGCAAAACGCAGGTGCTTGGGACACAGAATCACAGAATGGCAGGGGTTGGAAGGGACCTCTGGAGATCACCTCATCCAACCCCCCTGCTTGAGCAGGGACACCTAGAGCAGGGGGCACAGGAACGCATCCAGGGGGGGTGTGAATGTCCCAGGGAAGGGACTCCACACCCTCCCTGGGCAGCCTGTGCCACTGCTCTGGCACATGCACAGGAAAGGGGTTTTTTCTCATGTTTAGTTGGAACTTCCCGTGTTCCAGCTTGTGCCCATTGCCCCTTGGCCTGTCATTGGGCAGCACTGAAAAGAGCCTAGTCCCATCATCCTGACACCCTCCCTTTAGATATTTATAGGTGTTGATGAGATGCCCCCTCAGTCTTCTCTTCTCCAGGCTGAACAAACCCAAGTCTCTCAGCCTTTCCTCATAAGGGAGATGCTCCTATCCCCTGATCATCTTGGTAGCTCTCCAATGGACTTGCTCAAGCAGTTCCATGGCCTTCTTAAACCAGGGGGCCCAAAACTGGACACAGCACTCCAAATGTGGCCTCACCAGGGCAGAGTAGAGTGGGAGGATAACCTCTCTCGATCTGCTGGCCACACGCTTTTTAATGCAGCGCAGGACACTGTTGGCCTTCTTGGCCACAAGGGCGCATTGTTGGCTCATGGTCAGCTTAAACGACTGCCCTTTGCTCGCTTTATTATGGTGAAAGGATTTATATTTTGTATGAATAGTTTCATAGATCTCTCTTGAGAACTTCTCTATGCCAGTAGTTCCACTGTGTGCTTTTTCTCAATAGCAAATTTCATGTGTTCGGTGTGGCTGGTTCAGCAAGCGTATTTTTGTAAACTAATGGCCTTTTTGTAAACTAAAACTGTCTAAAACTTCTTCCAATCAGTTGTGAACATACTATCCTCCTTCTTCCTCTCCACAGCTGGCATCTCATTTATGCTAGGGACCGGAATGAAATGAAACCGCAGTGATAAAAACATCAGGACAAACTATTTTTTCCTTCGTTTAACTTTATCTCTTCTCTTATTCCCACCTTTCTCTTTCATACTGTTCTCTCTCTCACCTCTTCCTGCTTCATTTTCATTTCCACTTCTTTTTAGGTGTTACAGTACAAGGTATGAAGGTATTGTCCTTCGGGACCAAAGGACAGCCAGGGAAGGAGGAAAAAGATCTTATAACTCTTCTTTTTTAAAAAAATATATATGTATATATATTTATATAAAATTTTAATTTTTCACTTTTTGTATTCTTTTCCTCAGGATCAGAGCAGGAGAAAAAAACACAATATATATATTACATAGATACAGACGATAGAGTGGGCTTTCAGTAGTTTGATACCTCATGTTTGTGTTTAATATATGCACTCACTGGTCAGATATTGCCTTCCTCATTGTAAATGTGGGAGCTTGATGGTCAGTTGTTACTCTCGGTCTGCTCTGATCCAGGTTCATGCATTTCCCCGGCTATTAGTGCACACTGTGGGTCTTAGTGTTCACAACAGGTTACTTTTTTCTTAAGTGGGATGTGGCTTTGATTTCTTCATGCTATTTGGGCAGAATTCCTGTGCATGATGTCTTATAATTAATAATATTTTGACTATAATTAATTAGTTGCTAGTGAATTTGTTATTTCTAATAGCCATGATGGATAGTTACAGTCTTTATGGTAATGCTGTAATAGGTAATATGGGGCAATATGGTGCTGCGCTGACATAATGTCGTGAAAAAATGCAAACACCTGCTTCCTTCTAATTATGAAAAAAGCATGATTTATTTTGTTTTTTAATCTTTGATTTCAATGTTCTGGCCTGGCAGTGATTCAAAATGTTATAGCAGATACTTCTAAAATGAGTGTAATTTGCTTCAAAATATCTTCAAGAATGTGCAGTGATCTTTTCTCTTTGCTATGAATTAAAAAGAATTGGAAGAAATTCAGGATTACATAGACAAAAAAATTGTTTGGAGACATTTTCCCGGACTGCTAGCAGTCTAGTTGAACTGCCGGTAAGGTAAGTAGGGATCAAACACAAAAACAGTCTAGGGCATTCTGGTGTCTAACTGTTGTAGTAATGAAAAATAGGGTAAAATATGAGAAGAGGAGAAACCTATTAATTGCTGAGAATCAGAGGGCATCAAAAGACCCATTATAAATATAATTGGTTGCTTTCACCTTGCCAGCTAGTTCTGTCCTTACCAGATATAAGTTGAGGCAGAGGGAAGGACTAGGGAAGAGAAGAAAGCTGTGTCAAGGCTGTGGTGGGAGGGCGAGTTATTGAGGTAGGTCTGGTGCTCTGGCTCCTGTGGTGGCCATGTGCTGACTGATGTGGGGAGGTGGACAAAGCAAAAGCATTAGAAAGAAGCACAGCATTTGTTTGGAATGGAAAAATTACTCTTCTTGGCCCCGGCTACCTTACCATCATTTGAATAACTCTTGCTTATTTAGAACTGAAGGAGCAGCCTATTTCTCGTACACAAATCCCTGTACATGTAATCTCAAGCTCAATAAAAATTAAATTCTCTCTCTTGTTCCTTAAACTCTCTGACAAACAGTATGTCTTAACACCATGAGTCATATCTTATGCCCACTTAAAAATAACGAATAGTGGATAATTTCAGAAAGGACATTCAGCTGGAAGATACCATTTTTCACTCTTTATATTTTCTTCCTCAGGATCAGAGCAGGGGGAAAAATTAGTAGTTTTAAGTAATCTTGCGGAAAAAAGCTATTAATTTATTAGTAAAATAACAGTTTCTGTAGCTGACAGATTTTTTTTCTGTTACACATTGGGAAGCAAATTCCTATATATTTGCATAACATTGATTTAAGATCACTTATGCAGGAGGAAAATTTTAAAAGAGTAGAGTGTCAAGAAGGATTCAAAGGATTCACAGTAAAGAAACTAGGCTCATTTACTGAATTTTATGCTTTATTATTGGCCTGAAAAATGGAAGATAGGATTTATTATGGCTGGAGACACCTATACTCTGTTGATGAATTAAGATAATGAGGTCCACACGTCTCATCTCTGAAAGAACTGATTGGATACAGATTAAATTAGCCTTTCTGGTACTTAAGATTGTATTTGTGAAGCTTGTGTTTTACAGCCTTACATACATGCTTTAAATGGCTGCAAGAAAACACTTTTTTGTATTATTCATTGACTGGAAATTGATCTCATTGAGGTAGTCTATTCAATAAAGTCATTAAGATAAATCAATTTAACACATCAAAACCTAATGAACAATAAGACCAAACCAATTATTCTGTCATTAATTAGTAAGGATTAGACTAAGAGGTGATAAAGTGCTTTTCACCTGCTAATCACAAATCCCTTTGCAAGTCAGCATCACTGGTCCACAGAGAGAGACTGATGTGCTGAAGGTCAGTAATAGTAAATGGGAAATAGGACACAGTTCTACTGGGTCCCAGTCCCCAGAAAATTGCAGAATTAGCCCAATTACACTGAGACGGCTGACCTTTTCTGGAAACACTGCTGAAACTAATGTCATGTATTGCTGCTGAAAAACATTTTGACTTAATGAAAAAATTCCATTTTGAATTATTTTTTTTGCAATCGATAATGTTTTGTTTCCGATTACTGTAAAATTACTCTTCAGCCTTGGTCAGAATATTCAGGAGTGGAAAAATGATCTTTCATTTATTTCAGGATAGTTTCAAGACGTCATGAGTTGACAAGGGAAACCCAGTGTTTTTAATTCTGAAAATAGAGAAATAGATTTTGAACAGGAAAGCTATCTTGTTTGATGTGCATCCTCAGGAAGGAGAACAGAACATTCCCCAGTTCTCTGCTACGGTGTCATTTATATAAAAGGATGGAGTGGAAATGGTTTCTGGACATCTGTGCAGAGCCTTAGGAAAATCTTAAAGGAATCAAAAGAAACCAATAACCCCCACAACCCTTGCATCTTCACCCCCTAACAAACCTCTTGGAGTAAATCTGATAATTTGTATCTTTCTTATCCTTTCTTAAATACACATAAGGGGGACTGCAAACACAGCTTATGAAAATATGATCTCAAAAATTAACACAATAGGGTCAGGAAATGCTAGTTTTAATTTCTGCAAAGATGTCTTAGTTTAAATTTTTTTCTTTTTACCCAATTATGTGTGCTATGACGTACTTGCATGTCACACTTAGCAAGCGACCTGGTAGGTTTTCCATACAAGCGTGGAGGAGAGCACTAGACCTTCAGTTTTGGTGGTAGTTGGTGTAATGGTCCACGCAGAATCTGAAGCAGAAGGCTTCCTTGGAGAACAGGCTGCGTACTGCAACATCTCTCAGTTCTTCTGAAGCCAGTGTGAGCCACTGTGGGGTGCAGGACACAGGGAGAGCTCTCCCCTGCTCTGATGTCACTGTTCCTTTGAAAGACCCTGTTTACGAAGGAATTGCATTGGGTTTTTTTTCTGACTACTTAATTGAAACAAGGTATGTGATATTTCTTATAAATTTGAGTGGGAATCTGATATTTATAAATACATTTGAATGCACACTCAATTTTTAAGGAAAGACTATTAAAATAATCTCACTTATGAGTCACAGAGTATGGACAGGCACAGGTCACTTCTCTCCTGCTCTCTTGGTGGCTTCTTTACATCCTCTGTTCAGTAACTGGGCCCAATGTCTATCATGATATTTTTCAGTGGGTTGACTCTTCTCTGTGCTTTACATGGAGCAGAAGTCTGTAAGTACACATTCAGCTATATTTAAGGCTGAAGACTGTGCCTACAGGTTCTGTCTCTCTTTTTGTTTGTGTAAAATCCCATAGGAGTTAGGTGGAAAAAATAACCATTATGGTACTGGGATTGCCTATGATACTGTTGAATGGTTTGGAATAACCCCTGCAATAGAACAAGTGGAATGCCATAGTTTGTATCTTGCATTCAGGAGCTGGCAGCAAGATGTGGAAAAAAGGGTAAGGGACCAAGATTAAACAAATGTATTGCCATGAACTCAGACCTTAGGATACTGATGGAATGGGTTTGATCGGTATTTCCTGTGGACACATGCTCTCTTTTGGGTGATATTTTTGCCAGACTTGATCTACGGAAATGTTATATGTCTTTTTCCTGCTTTCTAATATCTGAAAGTCTTCTGAACCCATAAGCCAGTTCAGTCTCTTTTGTTACTTGGGTAGGGAATTCCCTTTTAACCTGGAAATATTTTTAGAAACCTGCTTCAAGTGCATGATTAAAAGTGGTGTCACTGTAGTATCAGATGATAATTTCATTTCATAGTGATGTTTTTATCCTTAGACAAGGGCCTTCCCTTGACCCTTTGGCCCTTTGGAATTTCTTCAGTTTTCTGTTTTTTCATTCCGAAGGGCTCTAGAGTCACATCAATGTTATAATGGATGACTGTAACTCACTCTATTTACACAGGTATAAGGACTTCTTTATGTTCACTTGGCAGATAGTTAGTGTGGCTTGAGATGTTACTGTTTCTCTCTCCAACCGAGCAAACAGAGAACGTGTCTGAGCTCCAGGCTACAACCTGGCATCCAAGTTCTAATCCAAGTTAATCAGGAGTTTCATCTAATACGGTGTGGGTGGGAGTGAAGGGAGAGAGGGATTTGTTTGGGTGACTCTGAAGTCAAGGGCATCTGCGAGGGGACTGCAGAAGTGGGGAGCACCCAGACCCCTCACACAGGTGAGTGTGGATCTGCTGTGAAACGGTCCTGCCTCAAGGGGAAGATCCAAGGCACAGATCTTGTCCTTGTTTCTGTGTATTTCATTTTCAGTTTTGGTCACGGTTGTCACTGTAACCAAAAGTCAAAGTCATGGAGTTGCTCCCTCTCCCTTTTGGCTGTGATTACTTCTACTTCATATCGGGTATAGCTGAAGCTTTTGCTGTTTCTGGTTCTGCTGCTCAGGTACTTCAGTGGTGGTTTGTGGGAGCCTGAGCGTAAGGTGCAGCTGACATCTCTTCTGGATTTTGTTTTGGCAGCACTATGTGATTAGCTTCTAAACATAGCTGTGAGCATTTCCAAACCACAGAATGCTCCAGTTATTGAACCGATTAACCATCTGCTTTCTTTGATGGCAACAATATTGTTATCATGAGTCCCCCTTGCTGTACGTATTCATTTACAATGAATTATAACTAATATTTACTTTTCTTTTTTTTTTTTTTATGGCCAGTGTAATTTGGTAGTACTACCTAGGAAACAGACTGTTAAGAAGGGATCTTTCCAGAACAGTAGTTTATCTTGAAAAACATTTCAAGTGGTTTCATCTGTTATATTTTTCCAACCTCCTAGTTCCTTATTTAATGGTTTATTTTGTGTTTTGGTGTTCATTCTGCTCCAAATGGCTTTTTACCCAGAAGTGTCAGTTCAACAAAGATTCTGTGACTGTCCTGAGGTTCAGGTTGGTACTTCAGAAATGTAGTACAGTACAGAAAAAATAATGACAAGAGGTCAAGAAACATTCATATTTATTGTCTTTCAGTGACTGTAGTTTTCATCTAAAACAAGTCGGACTTTTTTCTTTGACCTGTCCTTCCTTTCTTTGTTCCTGGTCCTTATGGGTGACTTCAACTACCCAGGTGTCTGCTGGAAGAACAATACAGCAGCTCGCATGTCATCCACCAAGTTCCTGGAATGTTTAGAGGACTGTTTCCTCATACAAATGTTAGATGTGCCAACCAGGAACGAGGCACTGCAGGACTTGTTATTCACAAACCGAGAAAACTTGCTTTGTAATATCTTGGTTAGTGATAGCCTTGGATGCAGTGATCATAATGTTGTGGAGTTCAGGATCCTGCTGAGCGTGCTGAAGGTCACTTCTAAGAGAAGGGTTCTAGATTTTCGAAGAGCAAACTTCAGCTTGCTCAGAGCTCGGTTGGGAGGGATTCCATGGGATGTTTCCATGGAAGGTAAAGGAGCTAGTGAGTGCTGGGAGTTTTTCAAGAACTCTCTCTTGGAAGCACAAAAACAGTTTATCCCCTATAAGGGAAAGGGAAGTAAGTGGAGCAAGAGGCCCCCTTGGCTCAACCATGACCTCCTGGGTCTACTCAAATCCAAAGGAGAAGCATACCAGAGACGGAGAAGTGGAGGATTATCCATTGAGAACTACAAGGGCATTGCCCTTGTAAGCAAAAGCCCAGCTTGAATTGAAACTGGCCATAGACATCAAAAATAACAAGAAAGGGTTCTTCAGGTATGTCAACCACAAGCAGAAATAGAAGGAAAACATAGGCCCACAGTTAAATAGAAAAGGAGAGTCCAACAATGCTGAAAAGGCAGAGGTTCTCAACACTTTATTCTTCCCTGTCTTCACCAGCACTGTCAGGTCCCAGGCTTTGGGAAAAAAATTCCCAGTTGATCCAAACACCGACCCACCATCAGTGAAGGAAGAGGTAGCAGGTGAATTATTACAGGAGCTTGACTCCTACAAATCGATGGGCCCTGACGCCATCCACCCAAGGGTGTTGAGAGAGCTGGCTGACATCATTGCAAGGCCACTCTCCATAATCTTCGAGAAGTCATGGAGAACAGGGGATGTCCCAGAGGACTGAAGAAAGGCAAGTGTTACCCTTATCTACAAGAAGGGCTCGAGGGAGGATCTGGGTAACTACAGGCCCATCAGCCTTACTTCAATCCCTGGGAAAGTTATGGAATGAATCCTCCTGGGGGCCATCACAAGTCAAATGAAGCACGTGATTGGGAAAAGCCAACATGGCTTCACAAAGGGCAGATCGTGCTTGACAAACCTGGTGGTATTCTACAAGAAAATGACTTTCCTGGTTGACATGGGGTAGGCAGTGGACATTGTCTACCTGGACTTCTCCAAGGCTTTTGATATGGTTCCCTACAGCCTCCTCTTGGAGAAATTGATGTGCTATGGCCTAGATGAGTGGTCTGTGCAGTGGGTGGGGAACCGGCTGACGGGCTGCACCCAAAGGGTGGTGGTAGATAGCTCTTTTTCAAAGTGGTAACCTGTCACAAGTGGGGTCCCCCAGGGATTGGTACTGGGCCCAAAGTTATTCAACATCTTCATAAGTGAGCTGGCTAACGGCATCAAGTGTAGCCTGACGAAGTTTGCAGAGGACACCAATCTGAGTGGGGAAGTAGACTCTCCAGAAGGGGGTCCTGGTGGACAGAAAGCTCAACATGAGTGAACAGTGTGCTGTTGTAGCCAAAAAGGCCAATAGAATGCTGGGTTGCATCAAAAAGGGCATCGCCAGCAGAGATAAAGAAGTCATCCATCTCTACTCAGCACTTGTCAGGCCACACCTGGAGTACTGTGTACAGTTCTGGTCCCCGCTATGCAAAAAGGATGTGGACAGGCTAGAAGGGGTCCAGAGAAGGGCCACCAAGATGATCAGAGGACTGGGAAGCCTCCCATACAAGGATAGGCTGGGAGAGCTGGGTTTGTTCAGCCTTGAGAAAAGGAGGCTTCAAGGAGATCTCATCACCATGTACCAGTACTTAAGGGGTAGCTACAAAGAAGATGGAGACTCCCTTTTTACAAGGAGTCACATGGAGAGGACAAGGGGGAATGGACATGAGTTGCTCTTGGGGAGATTCCGATTGGACACGAGAGGAAAATTTTTCACAGTGAGGACAGTCAACCATTGGAATAATCTCCCCAGGGAAGTGGTTGACTCGGCCACATTGGACACTTTTAAGATTCAGCTGGACAGGGTGCTGGGCCATCTTGTCTAGACTCTGCTCTTCCTAGAAAGGTTGGACTAGATGATCCCTGAGGTCCCTTCCAACCTGGGATTCTGTGATTCAATGTGAATTCTTAAAATCAATGTATTCTTTTTTTCCTCTTTCTCCAATGGTGGTGGTGTATGTCTAACAGATGGCAAGGCTTGGTCTTGCAAGTGGCATGAGTCCTGTTTATAATCCTCTTCCCTCATACTGTTGCTGAGCCAACAGCATTTGCAGGAAGGAGTGGTGGTAAAGGGCTGTTGGTTCAAACATTTTGGGAGCTGTGACTCTGGATATACTAACATGCCCTGGAAAAGACTTATTTCTCAGAAAACAGAAAAAATGAGGGTGTTGGAGTTACAACTTTTGTGTTCTCTTGTTTGACTAAGCTAACAGAGAGGTAAAAGGGCTGTGTTTAATGGACATGCCTTTGAGAGATGTTTGTAATATTCTCTTCAATGGTGCAACTGCAGTGGTTTTCCAGGTTCAAGTCAGATGGTAGAGAAGACAATGGCTCAGACAGTAGGTGCAGTGCTTTCTCCAGCTTTTCACCTTTTTAAAATAACAATGTCCTCTTGCCTTGTACTGTCCTGTAGAAGCAAACTGATCTGCTGCCCTTAGTCTCACTAGGGATCAAAAGCTTGAAAATATTTCTTGACAGTAAACATCCATCACAGTGTTGAGGAAACTGTGCATATAGTTGCAAATGAAAGAAAATTCTGAAGGCTGAATCCAGCTTTCATAAACCTCAAGTGTTTTCGCCTTTGCTTCCCTTGCCTCGGTAATCGGATTCTGCATCAGGATCTGTGTCTGAACACTAAATTTCAGTGACACAGAATGAGCATGAAAGACAACTGGGTGAAAGCTTCTAATGAGCCAGGGAACTACTTTGACACAAAAGAGCAGAAGTAGCTTGCCAAAAAGGAATGGTGAAAGTAAAGTTATTCTCTTTCATCTTATATTCTCAGTCCAAGATTTTTTTTTGTTCCAGAAAAGCTGGATTTCTGTAGAAAAATCCAATTTTCAGCCTGTCTCTGTAATCAGAATTTTCACAATACAATTTAATTTCTCAAGTACAGCCAATTGTTTTCTTTCAGTTTGCTTTAAGTCTTCAATAGATTTTTTTTTTCCCATAAGTAAAAATTCTCACTGGCAATTCCTGAAGAAATGCTCCTTTTATACTGACAGGTAAAGTTATCCTTAACTATGTGCTTTAGAGCTCAATATTTCATGCTGGTAACCATTTTAATGTTTTCTGCTTTGAGGCTTGCAAGTGTTGCCCTGTGAAGAAGTGCATTTTATGGAATTGCTGCTTGTTGTACTTGTCAGTGGAAGTGCCAAACCAAATCTGACATACTTGAACTGGAGGTTTCCATGCACTTTCTGTTCCATTCCCTTGTAAACTTGGAGTTTTCAGTTCAGCCCCTGAATTGTTGCACACATCCTAGTGCTCAGCTAAGAGTGAGAGGTACTTAGTGTGTGTCCTGGTCCTTTCAATTCCACATGAGTTCAAAGTGTTCGTAATGTACCTTTTAAATGTTTTGCTGTTTGATTAAAACAAAAAAATTAAAGAAAAAGAAGTTAACCCACTCAGATAATCTGAGCAGTCCTTTTCCCCATATCTGTGGAAAGGAAAAAAGCAGAACATTCAAACAGCTCTTTTAAAATGCTGGAGGAGGCGGGGGATTTATAAAGTCTATAAAGTCTGCGCTATCATGTGGCTTTAAAGGCTCACTTGACCATTTTACGTAACTCTTGAGTAACTTTTCAACAAAATATTTTTCAGCTGTTATTTCTGTCTCTTCACTTCAAAATCTTGTTTCTAGCAATAGTATTCAACAATTCTGTTGCAGTTGCTGTGAAAACCTCGCATGTCCTGCTTCTGCAGTTTTTCATTTTACCTACTGATTTTTTTCTAGGGAATCACAGAACAATTTAGGTAGAAAGACACCTCAGGAAGTAATTTGATCCAAACCACCAGTCTAAGCAGGCCTAACTTTATATCAGGTTGCTCAGGGCCTTGCACAGTCAAATCCTGATTACTCTGAAGGATGGGAATTTTAACATCACTGGTAAAGTGCTGTTTGATTTCTGTGGTGCAGGACTTGGGCCTAAAGTATTTTAGCCTAAACACTTTAATCCTCAACATTCAGATGATCACCAAAGTTGGGATTTCTGTGATAAACCTGTGGCTTGGGACAGCCCTCAGAAAAGAGTTGGATTTTGTGTAGCCTGAAATGGCACAATGAGAAAGTAGTACTCAGGTCGTAAATAAGGGATGTTTTGCTGTAAACCAGCAATCAGTATTGAATCAGTTCATCACTAATAAATGGTTCACCAGTATTGCTGCTGTGTAGTCCACTAATACCAGGTTATTGTGACAAGCCAGTTTTGAAGTACTTAATACAACCGTATATTCTATTACACATTTGAACTTCGGTGACTTCAGTTTCAGTGGGATCTTGTTATAAATTTATTTTATTGAAGAGCATCCTAATATCTCTTTTTCACTGAAGAAATTAATCTCAAAAATAAATTTAAATGGATTGATTAGTAGGACACTGCCATATAATACTTAAAGAGTAAAACCCACTATGATGTGATTTTTTTTTCTTTTTGTGTATAATGTATACTGGTGTGCACACATGTGTAGAGAGTTCAGTGCAGTTATTTTACTTCCCCCAAAAAAGCATCTAGCCCAGCTAAATAGTCTATTCAGAACTTATTTCTCCTGGCTAAATTTATCCATCTAAAATTGTTTTAACACACATTTTGTCTATAGAAGTACTAGTGTATATGGAAGCTGCATATAGGATATTTGGATTGAATATGTCTACTTCTACTAAGTTACTGTAGATTTGCATTAATGCATGCAGTTCTCCTAAACCAAGCTATGAAAATATACCTCTTATAGAAAAACTAAGGCAAATGATTACACCTTAGAAATGTTGATATGCAGCTTCTATGTTGACATAAAGCAAAAGATGACAGAACAACTTCAGACACAGAACATGAAAGTGGAATTTAAAAAAAAAAAAGTTAATATCATCTATATATTTTTTGTGATGTCTCTATTCTTTCAAACCCACAGGATATATGTGAGAAAAAAAAGTTGTGAGTTTCAAAGGTAAAACACAAAATTTATTTTCTCATGTTTCTTTTGGAGTTCTTGGTATGTAGATGCTCTTTTCAGGAGTGGGCAGGGTTCTATGGAAGCAATCATCTTCTCAGGTTTCCTCCTGGGGGGGGTCTACATCATCAGGGTGCAGTGAGGAATGGGACAGAGCATCTAATATCAGGAAACTAATTCAATTTTATTGTGACCTATACTGTGGGAAATGTGTAGTCATATTGCTTTCCTAATTTCTCTTTCATGCTGGCTCACTCCCAAACAAGATTTAGGAAGACCAGATTCATCTGGAAATGTACTTTTTTTTGTTGTTCTTGCTTTTGCCAAATTGTCAATTAAAAGTGTTCAGCAAGCCAAGAAACCTGCTTCTACTCTCCACTCCCCACCCCCCTTTTTTTCGCTATTTGGAATGTTTTTGTACTTATATAGCCTCACTTTATGTGTATAAACACAAATGTTTGAGAATATTTTCCATGGAGAGGCATGATAGGAAGAGTCCATAATTTTTAGAGAGCAGAGAGAGATGCCAAAGTTCCTCTAATGGGGGCAGCTGTGTAGTTCATGAAAGAACTACATGAAAGAATGAGCTTCCAGTCCTAAAGAGCAGAGCAGGCCCTTACACGTGGATCTCTTCCACTCTATATGAACAAATTACCATGTGGATTATATAAATCTGTCTTATAAGGAATCTTTCTCTTTTAGGAAAAGGGATTTGACACCAATAAATGTCAAAACCTTAAAATCCATAGTGAATTATATTCTTGTCACCGGCCAGCTGTACTTTTTTCTTCCCTCCTTTTCCCCCCATAATTTGTTTGGCCCTTCCTAGGAAAATGGGAAAGCTTTTTGAGGTAGTTCAGTTTCACAGTATTAAAAGCATGGCTCTAAATCTAAAGCATGTAATAACAGCCTCAGTAACAATCTGGGACTGGTGACTTTTCCTGTTAAATGAACAAAGAAAAATGGGATTTTTCACACACAAAAGAAACCTGCATAAGTTAGACCCTGTCTGGTAAAAGACTCAGTGTGATCACTGAAAAGCTATTCAGGTATTCTGTGATCATTTACTTGTTAGTTTTCGAGGTAGAATTAAGTCATATGAGCCATTATTCTTCCTGTAAGAACCAGAGCATTTCCAAAGAAAAAGACCATAATGTGAATGTGACCATTGACCCTTCTTAAAATGCTTAAATGAGAAAAAAGAAAAAAGAAACCATAAAATCCCCTGTCATCTTGAAAATGTTTGGGGCTGAGATGTGCTTGTGAAGCGCTTCCTCTCTGATCCTTGAGGAGGAAGGGTGAATGGGCTCTTTGTATTTTCTCTGAGCAAGAAACTAATAACATTTAATATAGTGCTAAAATGTATACTGAGCAGGGAAGAGGGATGACTCCCCCCAGATGTGATGGGCGGCATGTTGGTTGACATCAGGGAACTCACCATGAAAAGGTACAGCTAGGAAAATAAAGGTAAAGAGGGAAAAGAGCTTGCTGGAACTGGAATAGGAACACTCACTGATCAGTGCACAAAGGAAAAGTAACGCCTAAAACACTCCATGCAAGCAAGGAACTGCTGCTCCTCTACTTGAACGCTCTTCCAAAAGATGGCTTAGTTGAGGGGTTGGGGCAAAAGCAAGTGGCTTCATCAAAATTTCCACTTACTCTTTTACGTAGAAAGAATTCAAAAAGGGAATAAAACTAAAGCTGTCCACCCAGAATTAGACAAAGTTTCATCTTAACCCCTGAGATTTTGTGCTCTAAATTAAACAGGTCAGTTTCTCATGTGGCCAGAAAACAGATAGCTTCTGCAAAACAGGTTGCTACCTTTTACACAGTCTCAGTGCCAGGTGGTATGAGCAACGTTGGCACTGGAAGCAAGATGCCAGCCAGACTACTCTGGTATCCAACATTGAGCTGGGTAATGTGTAGGTCATACAGTTTAGTTTAAAGGCTTCAGACCTCTGTGTTTAAATAGGTCTATACAGTTGTCTCTTGTTCTAGGTAGTAGGTAGTTAAATGACTCTCTTGTCCAAAGTTCCTGTGAGCTCTCAGTAGGGAAATGCCCCCAAAACTCTACTTCTGTTTTGAAGACATCTGTTTTCTGTCACTAGAAAATCCACAAATCCTTGAGGGCATGAGAAGGAACTTGGTCCAAGGCTGCAGTCTAGCTAGACTACCCTTTTTACAAAGGGTTGCTGTTAGGTAGTTTGGGAAGTTCAGGACGGAATCTATGGAATTAGCATTTAGTGATATAAATGAAAGTACTGAGAAGAGACTTTGAGAACTTATGATGTTCTGAAATGCTTAATTTCATAAAATATCTGGAAAGTACATGTTTTTGAAAGCAGTAATTAAATAGATGTGATGATGATCCTTCTTGGGCAGCTGTTTAGCCATGACGAATGGTACAGCATATACTTGAAAAGTGTGCCAGGAGCAGAGGCATGTGCTTCTCCAAATATTGACCCCCAAACATTTATCTTTAGAACTCTGGTCTCTAACTATAAGGAAGTCAGAACTGGAAACAGCAACTGCATGTTTCAAGCTATTGGATCTTCAAAGTGCTTTTCGTTTTTCTGGTGTAATTAAGTCATATTTCTGAACAAGCAAGAAGCTTCCTTTCTAAAGAGGAATCATACAGTAAAATGCTTTACATTTTACTGTGAATACTAATTTTCAGCAAAGTAAAACATGGCAATACTGGGGTCTCCATTAAGATTTCTGAATGCATTTAACAATATTATATCCCTTTTTAAAATTGATCTTTAGTATGCTGTGACTCTCTGATGTCTTTTTAACATTCAGTTTCTTTCAGTCTTTTTGACTATGAAGTTATTGGACAGAATAAAAAGCAGTCTGAAACTGAACCTCGTGTTTGGCAAGGGGAATAATTTTTCCATTAATCTTTCTCTGATTCCTGTCAATTAATCTTTGCCTTCAGTCTTCAGAGATAAGTAAATACTGCCCTTTCATACAGATAGGTCTCAGGGACCTCACACAACCACATCAAACAGACCTAACGCTAGAAATGAGTTTCAAGCATCATGGCTGCAGCCTCACTCTTTTAGCCACACCAATTCAGAGTACCTAAGAAGTCACCCTGAGCCCACTTTTGGCATGTTTTCTTTACTGCTGAAATTGTGCTGGTTCATCGTCTCAATTCTCAATACTGGCAATCAAAATTGCATGGTAATATGCAGGGGTACCTTGATTCCCTCAGGTGCAAAGAAGAAATGCTTAGCATGCCCTAGGAAGACCTGCTGTGAAGAAGTAGAGTGTATTGTCCTTGGGCTCTGAGCTCTACAGGGTTTTACTGTCACCTTTCCTGAAATGCTTGGCAAAGGACATTGCCCAAGAAGTTTGTTGAATCAAACATTAAAAAAAAAAAAAAAAAAAAAAAGGCACCTTTTATCTAATCACTGTCTGAATAGAGGCTAAATAGGTTAATGTGAGAACCCTGAGGGTTAGTCTGGAAAGAGAGTAAGGACATTTATTGCAATTTAGGAAGTGTATCTTTGAAATATTGAAACCAGAGGGTTCCCCGCCTCCCATATTTGATCTACATTAAAGACTAATTTCAATCTCAATTGTGTTTCAGGGATCTATTGAAATTGTATGCCAGGAACTAAAGACAAACATCTTCAGTACATAAATGAAAAGATTTTTTTTTTTTCCTGTAACTGCCAGCCTAGCAAATTCATTTTTAGTCCTGGAAGTCAAATCATGTTCTTTACTTCTATTTTATTACCAGTAATAAGTGGTCAGCAGGTCAAATTAGGCTCCCAGAAAAGTGTGTAATCTGTTCTCATGGCCCGGTAGCATCAAAGCAGGAGCAAAACTGGTCTGTCGCCAGGCAGCATCTCTGACAGCACTGCAGAATAATAGATTCACTGGAGCAGCAAAAGACTGATGCACAGTGAAATATAAAATGGTGTTAGGACTACAGTGAAGTTGTATGGCTACATTTTAAAGGCACAGATTAGGGAAATAACTAGTAAGTATAGATGCTGGAGGAATATTTTTAAAAGAAGCTATTTTTCATGGAGAGATGCAGATACCTCAATGGTTCTAATTCTGACTCTTCACGTGCAATAAGCTTTCACTTGGTGCAGGCTTTTTCACACTGTAATTGTTAATATGCATTAGTCAAGGGCTGCTGACTGGCAGCTCCTAGGGACGGCTGTCTCAAAAGGACATTTCTGCTGAAGGTGCTCTGTGCACTCTAGACCCATCCCTTTCTACCATGGCATGTTATCCCCTGCCCTCCCCTGAGCACCCCCTTTCTGGAGCTTAGTGGATCAAATTGTTTCAACAAGCACCAGAATCTGTCCATGGTTTTGTTCAAAACCTTCAAATCTGAGTCTAAGGTACCTCAGCAGTGCCTAAGCTTTGCTCACTTGTGCTACAAGTGCTGAGGAGGCTTTTGGGGCCTCTGTACGGGGAGAGTGTAAATTGTGTAACTGCTACTGTCAGCTGCTTCCCACACCTGTGCCAAGCGCAGGGCAGAGTAACTGAGAGCTGCTGCTTGTTTATTTGTTCACAGCATCAAGAAGGCTTTCTGTGACGGATGTTGTAGGAATGAATGCTACTGTTCATTGCCATGGACACAAGCCACAAAGGACCATGATACAAAGCCTGAGTATGAGGATGTGTCTATAAATGTATATACACATGCATGTGAGTATATATTATATATGTAGATAGCTAACGTTTCTCCAGAGAAGTGAATATGGGAACAACAGTGCAAATAATTTTCAAGGACAAATTCCGAATAGCTAGCCATTTTACAAGACCTGATCTTAAAGACTTTCACAAAGAAGTATTGTTTCAAACCAGCCTATTGGACAAGCAAAATTATGAAGATGTGGATTTTTTTAAAAGGCCGACTGTAGTTTTAACACATTTTGGTGTTTATGAAAAGCTGTCATATTTTGCTCAGGAAAACACAATAAACATAGCAGAACAAGGCAATAGTAATTGATGTTACATTTTGACAGGCTCAACTTCACTGAAGATTCAGTCAAGTTACTCAGTTTTCATTCTGCTTTTCACCAACTTATGCTAGATTTGTTTATGTCCTTTTATTAATTTTGGTGGCATTACTCTCAATTTGTACTATCATAAGAGTAAGGAGAGGTATTGTGTTAAGAATAATGGCTTAGTCAAGAAGTGTTTTCATTTAATGTTGATCAAGGAGGAGAGGGTACTATGCTATGCCCTGGTTTTTCGCTACTGACTTGTACTCTCGTGCAGGGTGTACATTCAGGACGTTCTCCAGCCTCCTTCCCTCTCTCCTTCTACCTTGTGCTGTGATTCTTTGTTGGTATAGAGAGATTCTGTGTTGATATATATTCTTCTGTCAATAGAAGACCTCTGATAAAAACATCAGCATTAAAAGAAATAATCTGCAAAATATTGATGTGTGCAATATGACACAGTGTTCTTGTATCATTCAAGTCATCATGAAAAAGAATTAGTTTCAGTAGCTTCAAGGAAATGTTAGCTCTAGCTGCCAGTATTAGACAATCATTTTGGATCACTCACGGTCTTATTTCAGCAGTAGAAGAAAGAAGTGGGAGCTTCTTTCAGCGGGATGCTGAAAGTTGCTAGCAATGGCAGGGGCTTTCCAAAAGATTTCTGGGAATTGTTTTGTTTGTTGTTTTTTGTTTTTTAAATAAAATTTCCTGGGAATTGAATTTAATTTATGGTTGAAACTCATGTAATAGGCTCCCTAAACAAGTTGTTCTGTCAGGTCATCCCACTTTCCCATTGAAAACTGAATTTTGCCTTGGATTAAACTGAAGTTTGAAAGTATCTTTTTCTTAAAAATAACTAAAAAAAGGATTTTAAAGAACAGAGGTTTAGTTCCTGTTACTGGAACCTTTCTGGATACTAGTCTCAAAAAACCCTGAAGAGATTTAATTGCATCTTTTCTTTCTAAAACCATATAAAAATTATTTGGCACCAGTTTTTATTTTTACCCAATGTTACACTTTTCTGTGGCCTTCTTTGCTTTATTGTCCAGTTTGGGCACTATAGTTCACAGAGATAGTCAGACTCATGCTTATATTAATTTTGATTAAGTACTTTTATATAAAATTTTCTTCCCCCCTTATTGCTTAATTTTGCATGCAGAGACTGAGCCCATTTATTTTGCCTCTTAGCAGATGGCTGGGAAATAATGAAGAGCAGATAAAGCCAAACTCCTGTCTTTAACACACCTGCCTCTGCAGCCAAGCAGCAGAGACAGTGCAGTGATGTAAATTGGTCTGGATATATTTCACAGTGACTTATTGTGCATGAGAGCAGTGGGGAAGTGTGCAGCAGGCAGACTTTTTTTTTCAGTGACATCCAGGCTTCTCTTCTGCATTATGGAGACCGCAATGTTGCCCCACTGACATCAGAAGAAACCCTCACCCTGATTTCTACAACCAGTGTGTCAATGGTTGGAAGAGTGGAAATCTGTTCCCATGAAGACTTTGATGCTTTTCAGTCTCATTTCTTTGGCCCCGTTCTTGGCAGAAGATGCACAGTCTGATATAGGGTTCTTTTTATTTTTTTTCTTTCATGAAAGAGCTGTCAACCAAATTTTTCAGCATGCTGGATGGTTCCCTGGAAAAGCTTCTAAGTATTCATTTCTCTTGGGAGAAAGAAAAAAATTAATGTAAGTCTCAAAGCTGCTGGACACTCCTTACCTCCTTTCTCATCCGATCCCACCTGGGTTGCCAGAAGCAGTAAGGCCACTTCTGCCCAGCTGCGTCATAACCTGTTGGCTCCGTGGTACGTTGCTGTGCAAGGGCTCTTCGTACTGTTCATAGATAAAGCTCTTTTTTCTGTGATACCAGTTCTCAAGGTTACATGAAGTCTAACACCAAAGAGGTTGCTTAGCAGTTAGTTCTAGAGAAATCGCAGAGAGCAATGCCAAAAATATTTTTTATATACCCATAACTGCAAATTACATAAAGCCCATAGAACTTCTCAGTAAAGAAAACTTCATCCTGCTCAGGAGGGTCCACCCGCAAGAGGATGAAGACAGAGTAAGTGGGGAGTTAATTTTAGAGAAAAATTAATTTAGAGAGGAGGAACAGAATGGTGAGTGGGGTATATAATTTTTTCCTTAGAATTTTATATCTTCTTTTGAGGATTACAGGGGGCAGTGAGTAAGTGTCATCAGTAAATGCTCTTTACAATAGTGAATAAGCCCAGCTCAGGTCTAGATCCAGACATACTTTGCTGACACTGGAATGAACCAATGAAGCACAGCTTCTGTAGGGATTTGCTGATTTGTTTTTTGCCTTGAATTTTACCCCAGATTTCGCCCCCTCTGTGGTTTGCATTCAGATGGCCCTAAAAGCTCAAACTCAGACTCTGCCAAACTGAAGACATGAAGCCAGGTTACTGATTGTAATCGTATGAGGGTGCTGCATTTCAGTGTACTCTGCGATCACCCAAACACTCACACAGCTTGACTCATGGTGACTTACAAATCCACGCAAAAGCTTCAAGAACATTTTTTAAAAAAGAAAAACAATTAAAAAACCCGAGGCTATTTTTCGGATTTATCATGAAATCAAGGGAAATTTCTTTTAGATCCAGATTTCCTAGGAGATTTTGCACTTTATATATCCATGGCCATCCTCTGTTTAGGGCTGTGGAAGCCTGCTACCAATGTCTGTGTTTACTCATCATGCTAAGAGAAATGTGCAGCCTTTGGTTTTGAAATCAGTACTGGGAGAGTTCAGTTGTTCCAGTAGCAGCAGTAAGAGTGCCGGGAGAGAACTGCAGGAGAGGATGCCTTCTCTATTCTTTCACCCTTTGCAGGGTAGTCACTAACTCGGGGAAGAATACAGAGCTAAACTGACTTCAGTCTGATATAAGACCTTTGTTTAATTCTTGTGCTTCTTTCAGTATTCCAAACTTTTTTATAGGTCAGAAATATAAGAGCTGCTATATCATGAAAATATCATGGATTGGTTCCTCAAAGCTGTACATTTTTTTTTCCTGAGGGAAGGAGGGAATTAGATTGCACTCCTTATGGAGAACTCTTATTTTGCATTATTGGCATCAGTCAACACCTTCAGCAGTTTAAAAGGAATATAAAAGTACAATGATTGTGTTAAATGGTAATTGTGCTATTTATCTATAACTGCTTTTAGCAGGTTATCTATCCACCAAGAATTATTTCTGTTCTTACAGATCCAAAATATATTGCTTTTTAATGGAATACAGTGCTTTCCTTTTGTATTCGAATTATGTGTTGGGGTGATAATCAAGAAATAATTGCTTCAGTGTGTCTTCAATGCTTTTGCTAAGTTTTCTGGAACTGCTCGAGGACGCATCTTTCATCCTTTAAAGACTTGCCTTACTATTGGGGCTTTTCTAATACCTCACGTAAGCTTTTCATTGTGCTGACTGATATATGATCAGAAATCAGCTACACAGATGTTGTTAACAAATATATTGCTTAAGATTAGCGTTGCTGGCTGAATTATCTGCATTTAGCTTGCAAGCACAGGTCAGAGGTGAGTGACGGACTGAAGCTAGAGAGGGTGAAGCTGCCAAGTTTAGCTTCCTCAAAACCTCAGTGCTCAAGTTCATTTCCCCTGTTAAGCCCTACACATATAGAAAGGATGGAAAGCTTCTTTTCTTGCCATGGGAAACAGAATTCCTAAAGTTTGCCCCCACAGTGTGGAATTAGAAACAATAAAATGTTCTCAATTGAAATTTCTAATTTTTTTTTTTTAGTTGTTCTTGTCACCATTTTGGAGCACTGGAAATCTATGGGAAATAGGCATACCTGACTAATATTTGGAGCATAAATTGTTGCTGCTCTTTTATTCAAGAAACACATTTGAAGTGTGATCGGTACCCCATCCTGTTCTGGGATAACCCCACACTTTACCAAATGACCATCACACTGTCATAAAACAATCCCATGTTTTCATGACTTTTAAAAGCCTTTCAGCTGGGCTGAGGTAGGATTGTCCTTCCTCCTGCTGACACTCCTTGTTATAGCACTTCCATTTTAAAAATTTGAACATGCTCAGGAAGGAAACTAAAACATTTCTAGGCAGAAGACTATACAGGTCTTGAATTCCTTGGTCTGCTTTGAGTCATCCTGAGCTAAACTTTCAGGAAGTGCTTTTATGAAATTCCCAAATTCTAGACAGGCATCAGCCTTGAAGGAGAGACACCTGAGCCCTGTCGCTGCAGCTAAAGGCTGCAGAGGGTCCAGCATAAGCCAGAGACTGAAAGAAACAATTTAGTTTCCTTGCTTGATGTTGTTGTGCCTGATCATACGGCTACTGGGGAGAAAACACAGGAAATGAAACAATGCCATGTCAAATACGCCTGCAGAAGGAATACCAAGAATACTTGAGAAAACAGTGATAAGCAGGAGATGCAAAACATCCCGATGGGGGAGCGAGGAGGAGCTCTGCTCACCAGGCATCTGACCTGGCGGCAGCCAGCCCTTGCGATGGGGAAGAGACCTTTCTCCAGATACCACAACTGACTCTTTCTCAGTGGCCATGGGCGTGCAGAAGTTACACCGTGGGCTGTGTGGCCATGTAGAGGTCGCAGTGGGCAGCGACGACGTGCACTGGTGGCTGTGCTGGGGCCAGCGTGCGAGGTCCCGTAGCCTGGGGTAACATGAGTTCCCCAGCACCTGCCAACGAATCTGACAGATTCAGGATTTTTGCTTTGCCTTCTGCTCACAAAACGTAACAGTGGAGAAATAGGCTTTACATATACACTTAAAAAAAAAAAAGGGAAGCCAGAGTATTACAAGCTATGCATCATAAACAGGCAAGGGTGTTGTGCACCATAGCACAGACAATATACTATGGGGGCCATCTTGTGGTCAGAGAAAGTTTATTCTCTGTGAGCATAGAAAAAAAATATTCCCAGAAATTTATTCTATACCTGAAGATACCGTCAGTTAGATTGTAATTCTTTGAAATTGGTTCTGATCTGTTGCACAGAGGGGAGCTGCTCTGCTGCTGGTCATTAATCGGGTCATTAATCCTCATGTGACTGACAGCAGGGTTAGCTGTGATGCTGTGCCAATGAACAAAGTAATGTGTTCCACGAGTTGGGAAGGCTGTTGCAGATTAATAACTGGAGTCAGAGTTTTCCCTTGATGAATATTTTATGCCTATTTGCTTTGGAAATTTCTTACATTCTCTATATTGTAGAAAAGCTCTTTGAAATCCATGGATTAAATACCATCACAGTGCTGGAGTTAAGAACACTATTAGGTATTGTCAAATAACAGTTCAAACTGAGAATAAACATCCTTTTCATGGTTATCATCCAACGAACCCACTCTGTGTGAGATTGGTTTCTCAGCTGCACAGCTCTTTAGCTCTATATGCCTGTGTTCTGGGTGAAAGACTGAAATATTGAATTCAAAGTGAAGCCTGCCCTTTCACATCAAAAGTATTCTCCATCACAGGCACGGAAAGCTGAGTATGATCTTTTCTATATCACCTGATCCACAGTCAGAATTACTCCATTTCCCTTTCTTTGTGTGCTTCCCAGTGAATCCAGATGCCTCCTGAAGAACCCAGGAACTTTTATCTAATGCTTCCCTAATGGGAACTGTCAGCCAACAGTGCTGGGCAGGCACAGCTTTGCTTAGTTTATAGGAGCATGATCCACGGTCAATTAACCGGGCTTCTTTGGTTCTAGAAGAGGTGTTTTTACCAAAAAAACCAGCCCCACCATCTGGTACCATTGGCTGTAAGTCTGCTGTATATCAGTCACAAATATTTTTCTCATTTGTCAGCCAGCCTTTGTCCACACACAACTGACTTTTCTAATAACATTAAGTGTTCCTTATTGTGCCATTTTACTGCTACTTATGGATTATTTAATTCTTTTAATGGCTCTGCAATGGTTCATTTGCTTTCTAAAATTATTCTTTAAAGTACTTGTGCAGAGGGAGAAAGGGCTGATTCCTCCTGCAAGGAGCTGTTGATAGATTCAGAGATGCTGGCTGCTGAGCACTGCTGTAAATATTCACTATCTCAGCTCTGCAGGCTTAGCCTCTTTGTAGGGTGTTTGGGAATATCTGATAGTGCAGAATATAAAAGCAGAACAGGGCACAGCTGCCTTCAGCTTCCAAATGAAAATGATTGATTATAAAACCTGTATTTTAATGGCATTGTCTCTCCCAGGGACCTTTTGAAAGTTAAGCCAGCAAAGTCCCAAGCAGACTTTATTGACCAGGCATATCCATAGGTTGTACAGGCATGTGCCATTCACAGGTAGTGTATGTACTGATTCACAGACAGATTCACAGGGAGTTTTATAGCTCTCCATCCATCTTCTCAGCAGTGCTACCAGCTGCAGGGTGTGGAGAGATGCGTTGTCTACACTAGTCATGAACCAGCCCATGAGAGATTTCACTTGGAAGGAGGTTTCATCGACAGCAGCTATCCAGCAAAGACTCAGTTGGCCTTCCTGTTAGGAGCATGGTGTGATAAAACAGTCTGTCTCTTGGATATCTGCTCAGAGAGGGAACCACTGTCACCTTTCCAGGAGGAGAAATGAGAGAAGCATCAGGAAAACAGGCACGCATCCGCTGGGGCGGATGTCCCGTCTCCCTTTCCAGCTTTTTCTGTGCAGGACTGTAGCATATGGTGCTTTCACAGTGCCCTCTGCTGCAGCCTCGTTATTTAAATCACAGCAGAGCTCTGTGTCTGCTGTACATCGGTTGGGAAAGTAGGTGTTTCTCAATAGGTCAGTCCCCAACACTGAAGTATGTATATGTGCAAAGAAATCCTTGACACAGTAAAGGGATTGTGAGCTGAATGAGTTGCGGCATTAAAGTGTATTTAATAACTTGTATTTTTAAAAAATAAAAAGATTTCTTACCTCCATTTATCAGAGTATACAAGTATTAGACTGCTATTAAAGATGTTGGTGAGTTTTCTTGCAACACTGAAACATTGGGGCGCTCTGTTAGAGGTGGAATACACAGTCTGGCAGGAAGCATACCAGATACACATATATAATTAGTGTACCCAGCACACTTTTTAAACACTCTTGAATGGTCTGGTAAGAAATAAAAATTAAAAAAACCTTAAGAAATTCAGATTAGAATTAGCTCAAATAAATAGGACTTTTAAATGAAAGTGGGCGCGCACACACACACATATGTATGCATATATGCAACGTGCTATTTATTCCTTGCTTTCCACCTGAAACAATCAAGATCTTTGACCTGCAAAACACTTGGGTCCAAACTTGCTCGGGACTCTGTCAGTGTATGAGAACTTGAGGGGGTATTTTGACATATTTCTGCAGCTTTTGGAGGGGTAAAGATACTTGAGTCCAAGGTCGATTTGCAGGACTTGGCTTCATTGTATATTTAGTTGGACTTTTCTCCTGCAGATGGAGGAAACATGATTCTCAGTTTTCTCAGGGAACCTTTGCAAAGGAATGGAGAAATCAGTGGCCTGGCGTAGGGCAGAGGCCACCTCTGAAACCCTTTGGCTGTGGATGGACCCTGGTGTGAATGGGCTGTGCTGCTGAGTTTTCTGTCTTGGCTAGAAGAGAGGCAGGGCAAGAGGCTGAGTCCCCTTTCTGACTGCACCAACAGGATTATTTACTCCTTTCTGCTTTTCGTTCTGCTGGAAGGGTGACAGGATTTAAGTCTTTCTCCCACTTCTTCATTTCCATTTCTGACAGCATTTGTAGTAAGTGTCAAGCACACAAAATTATAGCTCTTTAGTGGGTGAGAAAGCTGCTTGCCGCAATCGAAACGAGACAATTAGACACTTGAAAACAGACTTTGGTGCTTGCACAGAGATCAGAATAAATGAGACGTGTCAGGAATGATTCTGATGCCATGCCCAAAGCTTTGGGTGCATCATGCCAAACCTCAGGCCAGATGTTTAACCCTCCCATCTTCTTATGGCATTGCCACTTGTTAATAAAATGTCATCAGTTAAAGGAAAAAAAGATTATTTCCATCTGCGACTGTGCTAAATGCGGTTTCTTGTGCTGAGACATTTCAGAGGGTTTAGTCTGTTCTTTGGAAGGATTGTAGCTGCATTGCCTTCCTCTTTGTAGGGAATAATTGCCCACTTGCAAGAAAATATAGTCAAATACTATCTACTACACTCTCCAATAAAAGCCTTAGCAAATTTTCATATTACAAATAAAGCACGTTGCGCATTTACATGTGCCTTAGTATTAAAATGTTAGCAAAGATAGGAAAAATTAACACTGTCCAATTCATGAACAAGGCCTCATCGAAGTCATTGTTAAAATCTGGTTAATAGTCATTGATATTTTAACTGTGCCACAGCTGGCTTGTATTTTAAATAAGGATAGGATCACATATAGTTCAGAAATGGTTAATACAACTGATCAATTATTAATAGCTACTTTGATAAAAGCAGACCATCATGTTGTTTATTACAAACAACATACAGACCAGCAAACTGGTATCAACAGTATATATCTGTACCTAGTGTTTTCTACTGATTTACTTTTAGCTCTCTGAAACTTAAGAGTATTCATGTGTAAAGCATGCTCGTAACATTTTAATTAATTAGTTTATCTAAACCAGTAATATAAAGCAGGACCCTGTGGCACTGGTGCTGTCTGGTTTATTATCACCCTGCTACCTTTTTGGCAAACAATGCACAAATTTCGCTCTGTAAGAACTCCCCTTGGATTTACTAAGGAGCAGGAGGAAGGGAAAAGAGAAAGGATGTAGAATAAGAATGCTATGTTTGCAACTTGTGCTCACTTTTTGTCCCCTGTGACAGTATAGGTTTGATGTAATATTTAAATACAAGCAAAGCAAAGTCATTGATACAATTTCTTTCCTGTGCCATGATCTATTTGGGCTGAATTCTGTTGACAGCTGAATAACACTGTTACCTGCCAGTATGATTACAGCAGTGTCCGCCTTCATTTTCAAATCCAATTTGCATTTAATAAAATGAAGGATGAAAGCCACCTGGCTGAAAGTGCATCATCAGCACCGGCTTGCTGAATAATGGATTTGAAAGACTGGAAAGAAGTCACCAAACTAGTTACATTGTTGGAGTGAATCTAGGGCAGGGAAACTTCAGCACGACTTATTGCAAGCTGATGACATAAATCATCCAGGAGAGGCCAGTGAAGACCAGCTACTGAGCTTATTTATTGTAGAAGAGATTGGCGTTAATGAGCCGAAGGAGCAGAACGCATTCATCTGGGATCAAAATATCAGCGCGTCCTTCAAAGTAACAGTGACTATTCAGAAAACGCTATAACCAAGGTGTCCAGAAAGACCCCTTGCTCCAAAAACATGGCAGTGTGTCCTGCTGACTGCAATGTCATACCAGCATGTTACGTTGCCCCCCTCTGCAGCACCAGGAAACACACGAGCTGGAAGTGGTCCAGCTGTAATATCATGGGCTAATCCATGGCACTGGCAAGGTCAACGGGTCTGTCTGGGGAGTGGAAACGGGGCTGAATGCTATCGGTGTTGCTCTTTTTATAGCTTGGCTTTCCTGGGTCCAGCTGACGTTACCTATTTTATCCTAACTCTGACTGCATTTCCTTAGTGCTGCCGCTGGTGTGGGGGTTGTGGGGTAAGCTTGTGGTAGTATTACTTACAGATTGTATTAAACCAAAAATCAATCCCTAGTGAAAAACTCTGGGTATCCCTCACTGTGATTCTTATTTTTGGGTACAGGCAGAGAAAATATTTGAGCGTTGGTTCATGCAGGTTGAATTATTGCTATTTGCCGCCTTTGAGCAGAGAGGATTGAAAGTTTGTGGTTTTGGAACTAGTCTTGATTAAGGCCTTTTTTCTCCTCCGGGGGATAAATATTCAGTACTCAGCTGGACTGGGATATTTTCCAGTGCAGTTCTGTTTTCAGCTGTGATTTCCATTTAGCTTCTATTTCTAAATCAAAGACCTTTACAATGAGGATACTGGATGCAGAAAATGGGAGTGGTTGGGTTGGGTTGAGGGGGATTGGATGTAAGGCACATTCCCTGACAATGTACACATGTTATTTTCTTTCCTTTATCTGCTGTACGTTGTAAGGCCTATTACCTAACTGTCATCTTCCTGGCTAGATTTCCTGTTTTGTGTTCTTGTCCCAGGGTATTTATTTCTCTTCTGTCTACACCTGGTGCTCGTAAGTGTCTTAATTTTGTTTTTCCTTGACATGCTCCTGTGATGCTTTATTTTATAAAAGAGGACACCTGGCAGGGAAGCCTTGTTTAGCCCAAGAGTGTTTATCGACTCAAAGAACTTCCTGATGTTTCTGAAGGCGTAAATGAGTTCAGCTACATCTAATATTCAGAGTTGTAAGTTATTTTAGTGGTCGCCTTTTGCAGGAAATGATAATTACACAAGAGTCATTTCTTTCAAGTTTTAGTATCACATGGATTGCAAGGCATGGGAGAAACTCTTTGGTTTCAAAAATCTATGTATCTTAATAGGGATATGACTTTATTTGGGTATTACTGCCGGCATGATCCCTATAATGCTTGTCATTTTAACAAGCTGAAGTAAGTATCCAAAAATCAAGCTATATAAAACATACTTCTGAAGCAAGGAAGGAGGATTTGAATATACCTAACCAGTAAAGATGAGCAGAAAAACTATAAATCTTACTCAGGGAGCTGATGTAATGGAACCAGGATATCAGAACTTTCAAGGGCCTGACAGCTATCAGCTGGGCCTTAAGTGAGGGGAAGCTTTTTTTCAGTGGAGCTGATGAACAGTTTGCTGATGTTAATAGGATATTTTCCATGTACTTTGAAATTTTGGACTTTGAATCAGGTCTAACATTCTTACTGAATGTGTGATATTGCACTCCCTCTGTTGTCATAAGAATGACACCTTCTTCAGAAGAGATTATTTTCTTTTGGAAAGGGAGGGACCACGAAGGAAATAATTGATAGTCTTAAATCCTGTACTTTGGAAATTCAAGTTCTTTTTTATAATCCTCACAGAATAGGAAAAATGACTAGCAACTTCACAATACTTAAAGCACACCTGATAATGGCGTAATTATTTTACAGAAGAGCACATTCTTTATTGCAGAGATGAACATTTAGTTCTATCTATACACAGCTTTGTAATAAAGGTAATAATTTCCACCAGGACATGTATGATTAACTGAGCAACTCCGTATAGAGTTGTCAATCCTGAATGTTCTGGTAGCAAGGAAAGAACAAGGACACCTTGTCTCTGATTATTGTTATTGGGGTAGGGGTGGGCAGAAAGATCTTATGAATAGTGCCTCAGCTCACCTTGGGTGTATCCTTTATATCCACAAAATGCAGAATATAACTGAGAATGGGGGGTAAGGGGAATAAAAAAGCTAAAATGACTGCCTGCTTGCTGCTGAACAAAGCTGTCCTTAGGAAAAATCCAACTTGAAGCAGAAGCAAAAGGTGGGGGAAATGCATGATCTGTACCTAAGGAAAGAAATATGGAAGCAGAATGAGAAAAATTAGCACAACTTAACATTTAGGAGAATAACATTATCTAAACTAAAATTATAGTGCCTTGAAGACAATAAAGATATTTTAAACCATGATTTTCCCCATTTTGAATCTTCTGGGTTTTTTTTTGGTTGTCCCCCCCCCCCCCTTTAAATTAGTAAGAGTCAGAAAAGTGAAGTTCTAGGTCATTCTGTTAAAAGATGCAGGAAGTGATGTTATTCTTTCTGATGGTACATATGAGTGGATTAGTGAAACTTTAAAAAAATAGATTTTTTTTTTTGCCACTGCTTAAATTGATAATGAACATCTGATACAATTGATGAATTGATTATGAACAACTATGTTCATAATCTATTAATGGCAATGTTACTTTCCTGTATTTTGGGTAAAAGACATGCTCCAAAAAAAGAAAAAAAAGCATTAGGGATGTATAGTACAATCCTCAATGTGCTAGTAAAATACTTGAATGGAACATAGTCGAAATTAAAGCAAATTTTTAGGAACAAACATTTGTAATTTACAATTTATATCAAAGGTGTGTCTTCGGAGAGCTGTGGATCACAGCAGCAGTCCCTGCTGTGCCTGTTCAAACCACTAACCTGGTGACATCTTTGGAAGGTGCCCGCCGCAGCACACTTCAGGGTAAGCAGCTTTCTTGTGCTGAGCACTGCACCTATCACCACGACACAGGCAATAAAGCAAGCTTGTTTTCTCATCCCTGAGATTTTGTATTGTGTGGCACAAATTCTGATTAGCTTTTGCTTGGCATTGTGTAAGCAGTGGAACTATCTGCAGTATTTCAGTTTGTTGATGTCCTGTGGCACTGAATTCCACAGGCTGCATTTGCATGAAGTGGGTTTTTCTTGTGGGTTTGTTGTGGTGGTTTTTTTTTTTGTTTGTTTGTTTTTTTATTTCTTCTGACTTTCCTGTTATTTCTCACTTCCAACATTGGGTTGGGAAGACAAAAGACTATGATCTCTGTTTCCTGAGCCCTGTTGTAACAAGAGCTTTTTTTATGGGAACAAAGGACCGGCGGATGACAAGGATGTCTTTGTTGGTGAGCTCACAACTGTAGCAAAACATGAAGAGCTGTGAGCAGTTTGAATGTCACATCAGTGTTTAATTTGCCCATTTGCTGGTTTGCTATTGTCCAGGTGCTGTCCTCTTTGGTGGGAGAGTGGGGTCTGAACTCTCCATCCTCCCGAGGGCCTCTTGACTTTTGAGGTGTTAGTAGTTTGCTACCTATGCTTACACAGATACTTATTGGTAAGTGAGGTGTTAACGCCTAAAGGAAATACTTGTGTTCTGTAAATATTGAGAAATATTGCTAAGAAGAAACCAGATGTTTTTTAGTACCAGGTGTTCTTAGTGATGTAATTTAATGTTTTCTTATACAATCTGAGAAGGTTTGCTATGGCACGTGGTTTATTATAAAATGACTGAACAAATACTATTGATCTTGATTTAAAGAACACAAGCTATGAAATAGCACTGTGTCAGCAAAAGAATCAGGAGAAACATTCAGTCACCCTCTCATGTTTTTGAAGCCTACACATACTGTGAAGGCAGATGCTTATTAGGTTTGAGCTACTGAAGCAAGATGTTGTCCTCTGTAACATTTCTCACCTTACCTATCTGGACTGGGCTGTATGTAAACTTTGTCACCCAATTATCAAACTGCTGATGAAGGTTAATGCATCTTTGTTCATTCTTGGCAACAGGAAACAGTGAAAGCCATCTCATTTTAGGAATCTATTATTCATTCTGTTATTTTCTGCCCCTCCAAGCTGCTGGTGTTTTCATTTCTCTGTTGAAAGGAAATGTACAGGCCATAGGGAAGCCTATGCCAGACCCCAGCACTCACTAACTCACTCCTGCTCATTCAGAGGTATAGGTAAGTGCTAGAAAGCTGTGGATTTGGGATTTAAGGAAATCTAAGCCTCTGCAGTGGAAAAACTCCCCTGTGACAAAAATATAAAGCCCAGACTGCTTCACAGTCCAAAGCTGCAGACCAGAGTGGGAAGGAACCATCCTTAGACACGTACCTTTTTTTTTGACACACAGATGAAAGAAAGCAAATGGCACCCAGAGAAACTTCACAACCCTCTTTCTGAAGTGGATATACTAAATGAAATAGGGACTGTAAGGTATGTGTGAGAGGAAAGCCAAAGTGAGTCTTAGCAAACCTGATGTCCCTGAAACCAGAAAGGATGAGCCATACCTATATAGGTGATATATTCATGTGGGAAGGGTTGGGTTTAAATTTTACACTGGTTAAATCATGTTCTAAGTACACAAGAATGATCTCGGAACCCTTGACTTCTGTTGGTTCAAAATCTACTTACATGTTTTAGTTTGTATATATGCATAGAATTGGTGATTGGATCCTTAACATTTCTGCTAGGCCCCTTCAGCCACCTCAGGGAGGACTCTTCTACATCCCATTCTCTGATCAGCTGAAATCTTACTGAAATCCCACCCTTTCTGCAGTGATAGTTTTAAGAAGGGTTTGGACATAATGAAGCCCTTTTTTTTTTTTTTATCTCCCAGTTTGGTCAGAGTGGAAAAATACACTTCTTTAGATGCAAATATAGCATGAAGATACATAATTTTCCAAATAAATATACCTTAAAAGGAGCATTTTCAAGAAACACACAACGAGGTCTGTCATTGAATAATTGAACCCAATGCTTGTATTTATGAAATCATATTTGTAGAAGGAATTTACAGCACCTATGGTGAGCCTTGTATTTTATTGTGAGCAGAGTTATTGCCTTTTTCTTAATTCAAAATAATTCTATTTCTAAGGGATTGTAGCTGTGCTACCAAATGCATACCTATACAGAAAGCTGCTCATTCTGCACAGCAACTGTTCATGAGAAACTATTCGTTTTCTGTAATTTTTTCCTATTGATTTTGGTTTTGCTGATCAGTTATCTTCCACAGTGAGATAACTGAAGCTTTGTACAGATCAGTTTAGTGAGAAGGGCTGAATGACAAACACGCCTAAAGAACTTAGAAAATAATTTCCTTGTCTTTTCAGGGAACAGTTTATAATCTCCTCATTTCAGATAGTGTGCCGTGTCTAAAAGAACTTGTGGGTCCCTCTCGTTAAGCACAGGGCCAGACTGCATCAGTGATTGCAGGCTGGTGGTTTTGTCAAAGCACCCCTGAGATAAGAATATTTTAATTTCTTTGGTTAAAATCTCAGCAAGGAGGGAAAAATGTTATAAAATTGCTGAGGAAGTTACTCAAATCAGGCTAAAGCAACAAGACTTTGAATAGATCCCTAGCTGAGCATTTCAGTGTCATGCCAAAGGCACTGAGGTGTGGTTAGAAGTAACAAGACTAGGGGCTGAGTGACGGTACAGTTATCTTGGTATTTGCAGGGCGAATTTTTGCTCCCAGTAGGAGAACTTCTGTTAACTTCAGTGGAGCCTATGCCCTCAGTTCAGAGCAGTGCTTTCCAGTTTTTTTCTTCTGAGTGTAACATAAAAAACTTCAACAAGCAGAACATGCTACTTATCTCTTGGATTTGTATGTAAATGCATTGAGTTCAATTTTTTCTCTTTCTTACAGAATAATCATTATCTGTAAAAGTGCTCTTGAGGTAAGAATACATATATGGATACTTATAGCTCATGATCCCTCTTCATATATACAAATACACATTTTCTCACTTAATTATTTGGAAAAAATAATTTGAAGGTTTAGTGTATAAATCCTTTCTAATTGTGTGTCAAGGGTCTCTCACCTTTCTTCCGATGATATCTTTGTTGGATCAATATTTGTGTTCAAAATTATAAGTGACCAGAAGGTGGAAAGTAAAATTACATTGTTTTTTTAACATGCATGTCTCAGCCACCTGACTCAGGCTTTAGAAATGACAGAAGTGTCAGAGATACTGAGCAGACTTTCAGTGCTGTAAAAACAGTGGGGTGGTATCAGCCAGTAATCAGAAGAAAATAGCTTTATTTTCTGAATTCCTTCCTTCAGTGGCATCAACACTCAGAAGTTCCTATCAGGTAAGAAGTTCCTGGTCTGACATTCTTCTAGTCAATACACAGAGAAATTCAAAGCCATATTCCCAAGTTACAACTGTGTGGCTGGGACTGGAATGAGCCTTTGGAAATACGTGTTCAGTTATGCGTATGCCACACTGTTAGTCCGCATCCTGCTTTATCTGTGAGAACCGCAGTGCTGGGTTTCAGATAAAGTTCAGGCACGTAACTCTGTGGGGAGCACCGGCGAGCCTGTTAACCACAGCCCTCTCTCTCCATCTGCAGGTTAGGTGACGAACTTTCAGGTGACTGTAACGCAAGAAATAAAAACAGTCTTTGTTTCGAGATGAAAGTGCAGATGCTCCCTCACCACTGCAACAGAAGTAATTCCAAAACAAGTGCTAGAGACTGCTCTGTGGGCTATGGTGAACTACAGGTTTATTGCCTTTTATATCTTTTGTATAATTTTAAATCTGCCTGGATTTGGATCACCCAGGAAATTTTTGAAAGATTCTTTAAAATTATCTGGGACTGAGAGGAGATAATGTTGTAGATATTTGAGGCAAAGTATATGCATCATAGAATCATAGAATTGTGAAGGTTGGAAAAGACCCTTAAGATCATTGAGTCCAACCACTAACCTATCACTGCCAAGTCCACCACTAAACCATATCCTCAAGCACCACATCTACCCTTCTTCTAAATACCTCCAGGGATGGAGACTCTACCACCTCCCTGGGCAGCCTGTTCCGATGCCTGACAACCCTTTCGGTGAAGAAGTTTTTCCTAATATCCAACCTAAACTTCCCCTGGCACAGCTTGAGGCCATTTCCTCTTGTCCTATTGCTAGTAACTTGGGAGAGGAGACCGATCCCCACCTCGCTACAACCTCCTTTCAGGTAGTTGTAGAGAGCGATAAGATCTCCCCTCAGCCTCCTCTTCTCCAGACTAAACAACCCCAGCTTCCTCAGCCGCTCCTCATAAGACTTGTTCTCTAGACCCTTCGCCAACTTGGTTGCCCTTCTTTGGACATGCTCCAGCACCTCAATGTCCTTCTTGCAGTGAGGGGCCCAAAACTGAACACAGTACTCGAGGTGCGGCCTCACCAGTGCCGAGTACAGGGGCACGATCACCGCCCTGCTCCTGCTGGCCACACTATTCTTGATACAAGCCAGGATGCTGTTGGCCTTCTTGGCCACCTGAGCACACTGCTGGCTCATGTTCAGCCGGCTGTCAACCAAAACCCCCAGGTCCTTTTCCTCCAGGCAGCTCTCCAGCCTCTCCTCCCCAAGCCTGTAGTGTTTCATGGGGTTGTTGTGACCCAAGTGCAGGACCCGGCACTTGGCCTTATTGAATCTCATACTGTTGGCTCTGGCCCAACGATCCAGCCTCTCCAGGTCCCTCTGTAGGGCCTTCCTGCCCTCCAGCAGATCAACACTTGCACCCAGCATGGTGTGACCTGCAAACTTACTGAGGGTGCACTCAACCCCCTCATCCAGATCATCAGTGAAGATATTGAACTGGACCAGCCCCAACACTGAGCCCTGGGGAACACCACTCGTGACCGGCCGCCAACTGGATTTGACTCCATTCACCACCACGCTCTGGGCTTGGCCGTCCAGCCAGTTTTTTACCCAGCACCGAGTGCACTTGTCCAAGCTGTGAGCAGCCAGCTTCTCCAGGAGAATGCTGTGGGAGACAGTGTCAAAGGCCTTACTAAAGTCCAAGCAGACAACGTCCACAGCCTTCCCCTCATCCACTAAACAGGTCACCTTACCATAGAAGGAGACCAGGTTAGTGAGGCAGGACCTCCCTTTCATAAACCCATGCTGGCTGAGCCCAATCCCCTGGTTGTCCCACATGTGCTGTGTATTCAAGATGATCTGCTCCATGACCTTTCCTGACACTGAGGTCAGGTTGACAGGCCTGTAGTTCCCCGGGTCCTCCTTCCGACCCTTCTTGTAGAGGGGCGTCACATTTGCTAGCTTCCAGTCATCTGGGACCTCCCCGGTTGACCAGGACTGCTGATAAATGATGGGCAGTGGCTTGGCGAACTCCTCTGCCAGCTCCCTCAGTATTCTCGGGTGGATCCCATCTGGCCCCATAGACTTGTGAACATCCAGGTGAAGGAGCAGGTCGGTGACTGCCACCTCTCCAACGGCTGGGACTTCATTCTGCATACTATCTCCATCTCCCAGCACAGGGGCCTGACTACCCTGAGGATGACCAGTCTGACTATTAAAGACTGAGGCAAAGAAAGCATTAAGTACCTCAGCCTTCTCCTCATCTTTCCTGGCAAGGTTACCTTCTGCATCCAACAAAGGAGGGAGATTCTCCCTGGCCCTCCTTTTGTCACTGATGTACTTATAAAAACATTTTTTGTTATCTTTAACGGTGGAGGCCAGTTTAAGTTCCAGCTGGGCCTTCGCCTTCCTAATCTTTTCCCTGCATAACCTCACAACATCCTTGTAGTCCTCCTGAGTCACCTGCTTCTTCTTCCAAAGGCAGTAAGCTCCCCTTTTTTTTCTTGAGTTCCAGCCATAGCTCACTATTCAGCCAAGCCGGTCTTCTCCCCTGCCTGTTCGACTTATGGCACACAGGGACGGCCTGCTCCTGCCCTTTGAGACTTCCTTCTTTAATAACATCCAGCCTTCCTGGACTCCTCTGCCCTTCAGGACTGCCTCCCAAGGGACTCTCTTAACCAGACTCCTTAACAATCCAAAGTCTGCCCTTCTGAAGTCCAGGGTAGTGGTTTTGCTGACCCTCTTCCTTACTTCTCCAAGAGTTGAAAACTCTATCGTGTCATGGTTGCTGAGCGCAAGACAGCCTCCAACCACCACATCACCCACCAGGCCTTCTCTGTTCGTGAACAGCAGGTCCAGCAGGCCGTCTCCCCGGTTGGCTCGCTTACCAGCTGCGTCAGGAAGTTATCTCCCACACACTCCAGGAACCTCTGAGACTGCTTCCTCTCTGCTGTGTTGTATTTCCAGCAGACATCTGGTAAGTTGAAGTCTCCCATGAGAACAAGGGCTAGAGATTGTGAAACTTCAGCCAACTGCTTGTAGAGTACTTCGTCTGTCTCCTCATCCTGGTTGGGTGGTCTATAACAGACTCCAACCAGGTTGTCTCCCTTATTGGCCTTCCACCTGATCCTTACCCATAAGCGTTGAGTTCTAGACTCTAGACTAGAGTCAAAACACTCTCTAACATACAAGGCTACCCCTCCACCTCTCCTTCCTTGCCTGTCCCTTCTAAAGAGCTTGTAGCCATCCATTGCAGCGCTCCAGTTGTGCGAATCATGCCACCATGTTTCCATGATGGCGACCACATCATAGTTTCCCTGGTGCGCGATGGCTTCCAGCTCCTCCTGTTTATTGCCCATGCTGCGTGCATTGGTATAAATGCACTTCAACTGATCTATTGATCTCTCTTCTAACACAGGTATGTCACCCCCTGGCTCATTCCTAGCAAGCCTGGTTTTATCCCCTTCCCCCTTCGTATCTAGTTTAAAGCCCTCTCAACGAGGCCTGCTAGCTCCTGAACCAGAATCCTTTTCCCCCTTTGTGACAGGTGAACCCTATCTGTCTCCAGCAGGTCTGGTGCCACATGAAGGTTTATTTTTTAGCATCAGTATTAAAATTTTGGCTTATTTACAGGTATATGACCTAATGATTTAAAGAAACCTTTTGGTAATACAGAATAAGAAATTTGAAAACAATCTGACACACTAGTCAGGACTTTGCAGTCTGGGCTAGGCATACCTAACCAAAAAAGGACACTAACCTTGTTTGCAGGCTGTTTTTGCATCTGGCTGAACAGCAAAGATTTATCTGTCCAAGCTGTCGGTATGGAGAAAGGCAAAGGGCACAAGCAGGGTGTGATAGAAAAATAATTCAAACAAGAAAACCAACAGCTGGTGTGAGTTCGGTCAACCCAAATACCAGTTTATGACACCCATGAAAAAAGAGAAGAAGGCAAGTTGGCTAGGAAAATGCACAGATAAAATTGATTTGCTCTTTAAGGGATGCAATTTGCTGGAATTCCAGAACTCGAGATGTTTTTGTAGACAATAAAAATGTCAGCAAAACAGCCTGCTCTATGATCAGTCTTTATAGAAACTGTTATTTAAAATATGTCTTTACAAATTTTATAAGCAATGCAAAAGATTAGCGAGGACATGGATATAGTTTTGCTTGTGCAGGAGTGACTAGTCCAATGCTTTTTGATAGCCTTTACTATGCTTAATAGGTACAAAAAAAACAGTCACTCCAAAGATGGCAAGGTCTGTGAGACTCTACTGGTTTATACTAGTTAAAGATTTGTCTTCTTGTGCTTCTTCTTCTTTATCTGAAAAATGGAGGTAAAACCAATTTTCTTCTACTCTTGTCTTGTTTGTTCCGACTCTGGGCCTTAATGACAAGGACCATCATTTCTGTCCGGGCAGCTCCCTGACCTCAGTAGCCCTGACCTCAGGCTGGTGTTTCCAAGCACCACAGTTAAAACAGTGACAGTATTAATGTTACCAGTAATAGGCATGTCATCTGACAAGGGAATATATCTGTAAATATTTTTTCTACTTTCCCTTTCAAGAGAAAAGAAGTATCTCCAATTTACTGGGATGTAATTTTTTTATCTCTTCTTTATAAGAGCAGTGTCCATGGTTACCTTGCTGCTGCCAGTCATGCCAAGTGTTATTATCAAGGTCTGACTGTTGCAGTCATACATAATAGAAGTGATTGTATTTATGGAGTTTTTATTAGTCAAAATTATATTTCAGCTGAAAGGTTTACTGAAGATGAAATGGAATTTCACTTTACATTAAACAGGAAAGAGTATGAAGAAAAAAATCCTATTACAATAAGAGACAATGCACTGTATGCAGGTTTATAAATTTGATCCTGATTTTGGAAATGGATCTCTAATCTTGCTGTGCAAGCAAACATGCCGCACAATAACAGCACAGTGATAACATCAGGTTTTAAACACTGCACATTCAACGTGGCAGAATTCCTTCCAAAAAATCTAACTTTTGTGGAGTCTGAGTCAAAGGCAGGTTAATGTTAAGAAACCACATGTTTATTGAGGAAACTGTGGTGACTTACTTTTAATGTTGCACTACTATACCTCCTGGTTATTTGCAAGTGTCTGACCTTTCCACTGAGACAAATTGCATGGTATTTAACCCTTCCAACAGCTACTCATGACTATTGTTGGGCAAGTGGCTAGTCTTGAGAATGAGCTAAAGTAGAGTCATGTTCTCCTAGGAGGTCATCTAGTTGTCTTTGATACTTGAATCTTAGGTACTTTTCCATCCCTATGAAACCCAGGTACCTTGTAGGTTTAAATGCACATATGCTCAAACTGCTTCAGTTAGGTAGGAAATTGCACAGGGTAAAACTGAGGGCAAATTCTCTAAGGAGATACAAGATATTTTGTGCTTGGGGTCGAGGTATCTAACTCTTGGGTGCCCTGAATCCCCATAGGATCAGTAGGGCTCAAGGGTGGGATTCATGAAAGCTGCTCTGCCTGGAGCCACTTCGACAGGCCAGGGGGAAGTGTCCTTTCCATCTGATTGGCACTTAACTCTGGGTTGTAGGCAGAAGGCTTTGTACACCAAAGGCTCAATCCATGGAGAAGGAATGCCTCTTGCATGCTCCCTGATCTTAGGGTGCTGATGTGGAAATGCAGCTGTCCAGCAAATCTCATCCCCCTTGTAGGGAGGGTGAGATATGTTAATAAAGACAAGGGCAGATGAATTATAGCATATTATTCCTTGTCAAATCATCTTTATTCTAAAATCCTTGAGGATATTTATTCTAAAATCCTTTAAGGTATTAATTCCTGGGTAGGGGATTCTCAATTTTGCTTTCCTTTTTTTACAGCCTAATTAAATATTACTTGAAACAGGGGGATGATGCCCCAATTAAATGGATGACTGCTGTAGTCATGGAACATCTTTGAAATTAAATGGGAAGGATTCCTGCTCTAGGTGCAGGCAGTACCATGGATACCAAGGATATGTACAATTTAGAAATTCATAACAATAGTGAAGCGGTAGTAGTTACATTAATGTTACTGACTATTACATATAACTTGTCTTTGACCCAGGGAATCGTAAGGTAGTTTGTACCAAACTGCTTCAATAAAAGAGAAGGAAGTATGTCTGCACTGTGCCATAGAGAGGCAGTACAGAGACACATATCTCATGGCATTCAAGCTGCTGCAGAACTGGAATAATATAGTTGCATCAGCACGTTGCAAATAAGGTCTGCCAAGAGGACTGGCATCATTATCTAACCTAGTGATTATGGAGTGTGGCCAAGAGTGATGTATTCTTGGTTCCAGTCTCTATGTCCTTGATTATTTCTGGCTTGCATTTGTTTTTTAATCCAGATGCCATCTAATGTCAGATGTTTGAACATCCCAGGGAGCAGAAACTGGGTCCCAGGTCTCTTCCACTCAGATCCGGATTTGTGCTGCTTTGTAGGCCCTGCCTGGCTCAGTCCCTCTTGCGTTTTCCCACAGGAGGTAGAAGCTGTAGTTTCAGCCCTCCTCAGCAGGGAAAAGCCTGGAATCCAGGTCTAACACTTCCGAAGCAAATACTCTACTTGGGTATTATGCAAAATGCCACGGCTGTGAATAAAAACTTGGCATGCATTAAGATTGCTCAAAGCATACCAAATAAATCAGACTCTTCAGGAGGGACAGCTAGTTTGTAAATCCCAAACAGCCTTTGTTGACAGAGAAGTGCTTAGATTGTCAGCTCAGCTTGGATTTTCAGAAATCTAGTTCAAAATCCCTTTGTGTCTTCAGTTTTCATCACCCCCTGAGCTGTGAGGCAGAGTATTCGTGTTTGGCATTCAGGATGAGGTGCGTTCCAGCTCTTTGCCTGTCCTGTGCACCTACAGCAGCTGGGCCCCAGAGCCCCTCTGGCGCCCAGGAAGCAGGAGCGGAGCGAGGGCAGGAGTGGTGGTAGCACCATTTGAGGACACAGGCCTGGCAGCGTGCAGCACCCAGTCAGTCAGGGCTCAGCACTGGAGGCTGGTGAATGTTTCACCAGGGAAAGAGCAAAAGACCCCCAGTCTGTCTGCACAGTCAAAAGCTCCTTCTGAAAGAAACGGAGAGAAAAGGCTGTAGGTAAAATAAAGAAGCTGATTTTAAAAGAACTAACTGTAGGAGCACAAATGGGTGGTTTGAATTCAGCTCTGAAATAACCTTTTAATACATACTTGAGCAGTTAACATCTGAACCTTACTAGTTTCCTGAAAAGTGATGCTTATTGCTTCCAAACTGAGTACTCAGAGCGACTGTCCAGAGGCTGTAGCCCACACCTAAGCAGCCAGATAACTTAATAACAAGCAACAGCAAGTTCTTCTATGCAGCTATGCTGCACTTGGCCAGCTGCTCAGGATGTCCTGGAAAATGATGTCTAATGTCAACAGCACAGGTGAGACATTTGTGTCTCGGTTCTTGTTTCAGAAATGTGAAAATTAGAAAGCTTGACATGACTCTTCTGGGTACTGTTCACCTCATGCTACCCAGAGAATTCTTACTATGCTGGCATATCTTTTCCCGGACAGTATTAATTCTCCAGTTGAGCTACACAATGGCTTACATATGCTAAATCTATTTATGTGTTCACAGTATAAAGCTTGCCAGGCCTTATTTGCATCTGTGGTTTATAAAACCTGAACATGATTTCCGGAATGCGTGATGGTGCCATATATCGTCTCCTGATATGCTCTGAAAACCAACCTCCTAATGACTTTTAGCCTATTCCTAAGGCTGCCTACATTATTGTAATGTTGTTGGGTTACCTCTAACAGAGCCAGCAGCTCACTACAGAGATTTCATTCCCTTGTGAGATGGCAGAGCAACTCTTTTTCTCAGCTGCCTTAGTTGTCTCACTGCAGATAACTCGGCCCAGATTTGCATAGGTGTTGAATGTCACAGCTGCATGTCCCAGTGGCTGCAAAAGGCACTGGGGAGTGCTCAGTGCTTTCTGAAAAATGAGACTATTCAGATTTCAAATTTACCACTGCAAATTAGAGGAGTGGAAAGTATGAGGCAATGAAGGATGGGATTTATTTGCATTCTCCTGATTCTAGTATACTGGTGTGACTACTAAATATATTTTAAGATCTCCTGAGTCTTTGAGAGCATGTAATATTTTTGTCTTAACAAGGAAAGGAAGAAAATGATGGATGAAATCGGATCATACAAATTTTATTTAAACATGCTGTCATTGATTTGCATTTTATTTCTTGGTCCAACTGGAGCAGGAAAATCCTGCTTTTTCAGCTCTGCTGAAAACCCCCTAAACGAGAACCCCCTAAAGAGCTGATAAAACAAGTGTGACAATTCAAGATAAATAATTGCTTCTGGCTAATTGTTTCCAAACTACAGATGCAGTCATATAGTCAAAAATCATCCTGGCCAGTTCACGGAACAGCTGTTTCATATAGAAATGCTGTGATTCATTTTGTATTCCTGTCCATTATGTGCTTTTGGTGAATTTAGTGCAATTATGTGTAGAAAAAACGTTATTGCTTTTTTAAGGAAGGCATTGGGAGCTGCCATTTTTCAACAGTGTATTTCTGCATTGTATTACTCCCCCCCCCGCCCCCCCAACAAAAAGCAGCCAGAAAGGTGTGTCAGAAAGAAAAATTATCTTCAAAAATCCATGAAATCTGGCAGTCTGGTTTCAACTCAGTTCTGTGTAATTTATAATTGCTTTCTGTCATGTTAACTGTTAACTGTCCTATTTGGTAAAGATGCATGTTGATAGGAAAAAAATCCAAATGAGAAGCGATAGGATATTCTGAAGAAAATTGCTTGAGAGAAATTTTGCTGGGCTGTTCCTTATATAGCAACAAATAAAGAAACTACCACACAAATAGAAGCGACTCTGCCCAAATTTGGCTTTCCACCCATGGGAATGGATGTGGAACTGAAGCTGCAGTGATCCTGGCTGTTAATTTTCCTGGGTGTTTGCTCTGTTATCTCACTTTTCTCCCTGTAAAATGGGATATTAATCCTTACTTCTTTCAGAGAATTAGTTTGGTTTTGTACAGTCCTTTGGCACTATTAATGAAGGATTTCCTCTGCAATTTAACTTGCCTCTCGCCCTTTGCACAGACTACACCAGGAACCTTTCTCTGCAGAGTCAGATTTGCTGTTTTGTATTAGGAGCTGATGAATGTAAAGCCGAGATTTTCCCTGAGAATCTGGAAGAGAAGCTGAAATCGCTTCAGTGAAAAGTGAGCCAGCGTGGTGAGTTTTATATCCCTAAATTAGCACTGAGGAGAAGGGGAAAACTTAAGAAGTAATTTCACAGTAAAGCCTCAGTGTGCTGGTGGGTAGGAAAATAAAGTATTCTTCATCCATGAATCATGCTCACTCCCAGGGAGGAGAGAGAGATACTTATTGCTCTTGCCATTTACCCTCTAGCCAGCTGTCTGAAGAAGAGTCATGCACCTATAGCCACATGTTGAAAATATCTTCTCTGCTCTCTTGAGTTGTTATAACGGTTAGAACAGAGAGGAATTGTGAAGGACTTCATTATTCTCACCATTTAATTTTGCAGGATGCCCTTTGGTGCTTCTGCTCTGCAGTACAGCAGAGTCATCCTGATTGATGTATACATCTGGTGGACACCAAAATAAGGCTACAGCTACTAAGAAATACCGACTTTGATGTCATGAATTATAAAAAAAAAAAAAAAAGGCACTAAGACCATTTTGGAAATACAAAGTAGCGGTGCTTATTTATTTAGCAGCTGTAGCACAGAAGGAGAACACCAAAAAGCAAATAAAACCTCCCTAAAGTATGGGAGTCTAGTGCTAGCAAGCACCAGTTCATTCTTATCTCCTATGGATACAGTTGGACGCAGCAGCAGGAGTGTTATTTTCTCCCTGCATGATATGAGTCACTTCCACAGGAGACAATATGCAATCCTAAGAGCTAAGCACTAGGTGTTTCATATTTGCTGAATCTCTTGCTTTGAGTCATTGATTTCTTCACATTGAATCCTATCTCTGGCCCAGTTAGTGAGCCATTAAGTGAGGAGTCTACTGTGTTGATGAAATAATAATTCTGTTTACAGTGTGCCTTCTCACCAAGGCACTGGAGGTACAGCACAGTGTCTGCTTAATTCACACTCTTTTAATAATTAAAGCCTTTATACCTAATGCCTTTGTGAAAAACTGAATTCTTGTGTTGTCTTCAACCAGAAGCAATTGCAGAGAGGCTGCTTGGGGATCATTTCCTAGAAGGTTGCCCATTTGTTTGGCACCAAAGCATCCTTTCCTCTAGAATTGAAGAAAGCATTTCCTTCCTTTGAGGAAGATGCTGGGTCCATGTACACAAGCACATCAGCTGAGAAGCAGAATGTAGTGGCACTCCATTTCTGCCATACTTTTGTCTGATTAGGGACCACCATACTCTGCAAACATAATTCATGTGACATTTTGAAGGCTTTTTTCCCCTTCTAAAAATTTAATATATGCTGAAATGATCCCTTAAATTTATTAATTATCCTTTAAAGAACAAATTGGCTGATGGTAGCAGAGAAAGATACCAGAAACTTGGGAAAAGTGAGGGCTAGGATGACTTGCTGCATCCAACCCAATCCTGAATGACAGGAGTTTACCCACCCAGCTGAGAATTCCTCTAGAGGGGAGAAAATCTTGTTCATACAGTTTCAGGCAATCACTTTCTACAGCACTCACTCTTTTTAAATTTTCCTTTAAATTTTAATTCTCATGTCTAAGTAGGGAAGGAAGGAGAAAGGAAGGAACTGAGGTGTGCTGGCTAAGCAGCTGATGTGCTGTCTCATCCCTTAATACCTGCACACTGCTGGCTTAACTGTTAACATTTTCTTGGTGCTCCACTTAAGAGTCCATAGGGGCATTTGTGAAACCTGTCCAGAGATTTACTTCCCTGGCCCACTAAAGCACATTTTGGTAAGCCTAGTGAATCCCACTCAGGAAAGAATAAAGGTTAGTTACAAAGGAAAAAAATATCCTTTTTTTCCCCTCTGTGAACATTCATGAAGTTTTTGTAAAAAGATGCATTAGGGCTCTGTACATACTTTGAGTAGGTGTAAAAATGAAACACACACAAAAAGTGTGTAAAGGGTCAGATGTCATAATCCTAAAGTGCCATCATCAGTGATTTGCATCTGTACACCTCCTCTTGGGCTAATACAGTGTAATTAATTAGTTACATTGGTTAGATACAGCTCTGAAGTGATCATCTGCAGTGGGCTGTGAAAAATGAACCTGAGAAAGCAGCTGTGAAGTGTGGTGACTCTCCCACCTGGCTGACATGACTTCCCTTTACCTGTGGGAAGGGCTCCTGGAAGCTAAAGGTCTTGTAGCAGAGTTTAGTCTCTAGGTCATGTTACTGCTTGTGTTTGAAATATGCTTTGAGCAGGAAGAAAGACAAGCAGGGAAAAGATGATAGTCCATGTTGGCAGGAATGAATTAATTTGCCTCTTGCACCCATGTGAACACTGGCGTCAGGAAGCAGTGTCTGTTCCCACTGCTGTGGCATGACCCATGATGGCTGTGTCAGGGGACCACTGGCATCCTCAATACATTATACTGGTTAGGCTGAAATATCTTGAAAGTGTCCAGCTTTCCCTTAATGTGCTTGTATTTCTGTGCCCTCCCTTCCTATGTTTGAAGGGTCCCTGGCTAAGGAAGGGTGTAGAGATAGACAGTCATTTCAATTCCCATTGCATCATCCCAAACACTTTTTCAGAAGGTAATAGGCTGTAGGAGTAGATGAATAGCTCTGGTGGCATTAGCCCACTTCTGAGTAGTCTCTTTCCTGAAAGCCATCACGTGTCATGGTGTCTGGGTGCTGACAGAGGGCAGGAGCTCATGGGGGAAGGGTCACCAGACCCCCAGGAGAGGTGGTGGCTGAGAGCAAACTGCTGTTGGCCAAACTGCACCCAAGTGGCACTATTGCTGGTGTGAAGGCACGGGAACAAGTAAAACTTATGATCTACTCAAACAAAGCCTTTGAAAATATTTTCCTAAGATTTTTACTTTGCTTCTGTCACAAAAAGCAAGACTGGAAAATAGTTTGAGAGCTCTTTAAGATAAATCCTTTTGTGCCTTTCCTACAGATGCAGGTAATTGCAGAGAGATTTGGGATCTGTCTAAGTCAGATCCTGCCCGTTAAAAAATATATCTCAGGGTTGGATTTGACATGCAGTGTTGACATCCTTCTTTCTATAGTAAGGCAGATGATATGTTTAGCAGACAGCTACTTTGACAACTTCCCTTCTGAGGAGTTGAAGGAAAATGCTGAAAATTTCCTGTAGCTTTTGATATTTTATGTGCTTTCTGGGCTAATCTTTATAAAATCCTGACACTGGGGGGTCACACTCACTGCTACCAGAGGCAGATGCAACTCCAGAGACATCAGTGGAATTGCATCTCATTGCAGTTATGAAGCTAGATCTCCCTTTGAAGGAAAATATTGCCTTGCTGACATTAAGGGGAGAACAGACTCGCCAGCTTCTGAGCTTTAATACCAATTCTACAGGCTTGTACAACTGCAGGATCTTTCCAAACCTATAATTTCTTTCCATTAGGGAAATCACCATACAAACCTTTCAAGAAATTATCAGAAAATATTTCCTCCTCATAGTTTAAATTACTTCTTGGGTTATTCCCTACGCTTTGTGTGTGTCCTTTACTTTCTTCCTTTCACTTTGTTACACTGGAAACTACCTTCTGTATCCTAACGTTGAATAGCTAAATGCCCATATTATGTGGTAATGACTAACTCCAGAAACAGACCCTGAAGCCATTGTAAAGAACTACTGAACGAGACTTGAACTGCCAATGTGCTCATTCAGAATGAGATGAAAGGCAGGCAAGTGCCTTGTAGAGGGAGTCAGTCTAGATGTTTCATTGTATCACCTCCTCCTTTAATAGCAGATTCCCAGAGCGGGATCTCAACAGTTTTCTGGAAACCTTCCAAATGGTTATATTTTTTCAAAATAATTCTTTTCCACAAGGTGAAATGTATCTAGTTTGTTTTCACTTGTATTGGTTTGAATCATATCAAGATGTATTCCAGGTTTTTACCTGAATATTAGAGAAGAGTATTTGACTTTCATATTTATAAAATTTTTAGTGCCACGTGTAACGAAGTGGCAATGCGTTTTGGCACCATTACAACTGTGAATAGTTTTAGTGTGTCTGATATTGGTGTGTCAGGTAAAAGATACCATTCCGTATCTTTTCTGAAGGTACAGTTAGACAAAGAGGCTTCTTCTCATACAATAAGCTGTAATTAAAATTGATTATATATTAATGTAGAGAGATTTCTTTTGTTAAATGGCTTGGTCACGTTTGCCCTCTAGTGGCAGCGAGTTTGCAAACGATGGACCCCCAGGAGCCAGACAAGAAGCGCCCACTGCACAGAACATAGCTAATGGGTTTTATTTAACTCCGTTATTTGATTTATGGTTTGGTCTATTTATCAGCCTCTCTTGCGAGCATGTAACTGTACAGGCAAGGCTTCTTCTCACCTAGCGGTCAAGGTGAAGGGTGAGTAAGCCTTCCTGCTGCTCCATTCCCTCAAAGGCAAGGCCATAGGGGAGACCACCAAGTCTCTTACCTACAAGATAAGCACAGCAGCAGCTGGTAGGAGTGGAGGGGGCTGCAGTTAGGTTTCCTGAGGGTTTTCTGTAGGAATCTGTTTAGCTTGTTGAGACACACTTGATAATGTAGCGCTTTCATTATGACCCTGCTTTCTGCCTAACAAGGGAAAAACAAGCCCTACAAATAGCATAATGAATTCAGGCAAAGAGAATAACTTACAGTAGGAAAGGTCTTTTCATACAAAGGAAACCTTTTGGGGCAGGAAGGGGGGTGAGGAAACCCAGTAGCTATGAAATTGCTGTGTGATAACCAAGTAAGCAACCTCTCAGTCTGCCGGTCAGAAAAATTATTGCAGTTTTCAGACTTGAGTCATTGGAACAGCGTGGCAGATTATGCCACATATTTTATTTCTCATACACTGTTTCAAGAGATCTACCAGTATTTTTGCAGCAGAAGAAACATTTTTTTTTCCTATAGTGCATGTTGGTGTGGAGGAAACCGGCGAGGTTCAATGATTTCAGTGATGTTAGTGCAACTATTGAGGAAATGATTGACATTCAAGGATGATGTAATGTGTAAATTATCAGGTATCTTCCTGAGGGGGCTGACCCTTGGTGATCCCACTTCATCTGTATTCCAAACACCCACTGACTCAAGGCCATTGGTTTTAAAAGAGTACTGTTTTTTATCATCTTGATCGCCTTAGGATGAAGTACTTGTAGAATGGTGGAAGTGTAATGAGAGCCTTATTGGATGAAGGACTTCCTGAGCTAAAATATGAGTTTTGGCAGCTTGGCTAAACAAATCCATTTACAGCTAGCAGTGGTGAAAAATCTCACATTGTCTACAGCACAGAGGTCATTGGAGGTTATGCAAATGTAAGCTGTTGTGGCAGTGCAATGCTTGTCTCTTGTGCTCGATATGAGCTGCAGTTAAAAGGGGACTTGATGACTGGAACAATGGTGAAGGGGTGGACACAAGTACAGAAAATATTTATATTGCTGTTATATATGGGGCAGTTCAGGCGTACAGTCCTGGTCAGGTAATCTCAAACAAATCAGTTGCGTATAAAAATAATTGAAAACAAAACCTTTAAAATGAGACTTCTAAGGAAGGAATATTATCCAAAAGGATACTAGTGATAAGGCAAGAGTTCAAGAGGAGCAAAAACGTATACATTTCAACCACTCTTCAGTGCCATGCTGAAGATGTGCAGCAGGTGAGTGAAGGTGGCATTCAAATATTTGTACCATAAAGGATTTAGCCTTAGAATTTGTGGTAGAAGCTTTGAAAGAAATGAGAAATCCTCCTTAACTATATTTGTATTTATATTGACATGATATAAATCAATACTATAGTCTGATCTATGACTCTGCCTTGGCCAGGCCAGGATTCTCTCTGTAGGTGTTCATGTTAAGCTGCAGATTTGGTAGTACTGAGTAGCACACAAAGCACAGAGCTTTGCTTGTGCCTGTAACCTAAACCTTGACCGTTAATTCAGTTAGTCTGTGCCTACCCACCAAGGGAAAGCTGGAATGGGAGGCCGAATGATGTACAAAAATTAGTGCTTTGGCCTTCAGATACCTTCAAAAATATAAATTAAATAACCTCATCACACCATACCTGAAAACCTCCTCTCTCCCATGCATGAGCGAAGAAAAAGAGGCAGAGAGCAGCCTGTACGCACTGCAAAAAGGAACTGCGTCTCAGGGGACCTTCGGGCTGTCACATTGCGTCTCACCCTGTGCAGGAGGGAGATGTCGGCATCCCAGCATTTCTCATGAGTGGAGCAATCCATTTTGTCGATACACCAGCTGGCCAAAAGGTGGGGGGAGTGCCAGGCTCCCTGTCTGCCTGGTGCTAACCAGCTGGCCCTGGGCACGCTTAGGAGCCTGCAGAGCCAAGCTGAAGGCAGGAGGCAGCGCGGGGGAGCTGGCTGGTTGCTGGACTTGGAGCTGGCAACCTTACCCGGCCCAGGAACTGTGTAATCCGTACGGCTGCAGCTGGGGATCTGAGGACCTGGCAAAGGGGACAACCTGCCTGCCAGATTTATTTTGGTCTGTCAAGCAAGGTCACCAATTAATTCCTCTGGAGCATTTCAGTTTGGTTGCATCAGGATTTTCCAATGTGAAGCTGTAGCATTGTAGAGACTGATACCCAGCTTCACAGAGGAAAGTGAAAGACTTATATACAATGTAGGTGCTTATACTCCAGGCTGAAATTCTTAATACTCCCTTCTATCACCTTTAAACAACAAAGTCTATTGGTGCCTAATTTTCACAAACCGTGCAGCAATCCAGCATCATAAAGAACAGCCTTGCCTCTGCTCAGCAGTGCTGGAAAAGCTGCGGGGCTCAGCCCCTTCTCACACATAAGACATGAAAACCCTCACACAAGATGTTCTTCCCTCTGCACCCCTTAATCTCTTATCAGTGAGTCCCACAAAAGCACGGTATTTGTGATTATGCTCATTCAGTCATACAACTGTGGTTCCCACCTATTTTCATACAATGATTTAATGGGTTGAACAGTCACCTGAGTTGTAAGACTTCTTCCCCTCCCCACCATCCCCCAGCTGGGTTTCAGAAGGGGCAATGTAGCTGCCAGAACCTAGAAGATGATTTCAGGTATGGAAACCTGTTACCAGCAAGCCCAGGGCCCTGGGAAATGGGATGTGTATGATGACCTCTTCAGCATTTGCTATTGAATAACCTCAGTAGCTATCAGGCTGGAGGGGGGAAGATACCTTAGATCCCACCTAGAGTACTTAACTCTCCTTAATATACGGCATTTAGTACATCACTCTTGGGAGAAGATTGTGCTCTGGTTTCAGATACAGGAAAGTTAGGAGTGATAATACAGTGAACCGTAATATGAGAGGCAATGGGGGCACTATGACTCATGGTGTAGAAATGTCCAAGTTAGTATCAAACAGAAGTGGTATAGCCACATTTCATAGAGGTGAAACACCATTCAGAGATACCAATGTATCTGCATTGAGTCTGAAGTAACGTAGACAGGTTAGTGTCACGGTGAGATAAGCATTTGACTGCCAGTTCTAGCCCCCGCCTGAGCCTGCATCCACCTCTTATGCCCTTGGTGAAACTAATCTGTATATCATCCCCCAAGTCTCATGGTCTTGAACAGATCCTGAATATTAATAGTTTTGTTTTGACCACATAAGCAGGAATCTAAGTAAAAGTCTAGTATGTTAGCTTATTCAGCCCAAATTCTTGACTCTATTTCTTTTGCTATAATTATCTTTTTATCAGCTGGCAAGAAAACAAAACATCAAAGTAGCTGTAGCTAGAGTAAATTCTCAACCACATAAGACACAGATATGACCACTATTAAACAAGGCACTTAAATATTGTTTCATATAATGTCTATAAAGAATGTTGAGTTACTTCTATTTGTGATGGTTAAGACAATACATGGAGGAAAAAATGTAAAAGAATAATGGAGGTAGGTTTGAGGGGAGCTAGCCATAACGTTGTGTGCATTTGTCACCACTTACTATATTTTGAAATTCATTTCATTACCAAGAAAGATTTTAAGAGTCGTGAAAATGCCCTGAAGCTTCAGAACGAAAAGAGACTGCGATCCATTTTCCCAGTGATACAAAACAAAGATGTGGCAAAAGCTTGAGGATTGTTATTTCAGCACCTTAGTTTAGCACTATATTTGTGACAGTGACCTTGCAGAATTCAGGCAGGACTCAGGGTTTGATGGTGCAAGTCTCCAAAGCACTCACAATTTACCTAAAGGCAAAATGCAACCAAAATGATGTAAAACGTGTCTATCCAGTAACAGGACCCAAGTTTACTTGGGCTAACAGTATGCACAGCCTGATGAGTCCCAGTTAGCTGCTACTGTAAGGAATTAGATTTAATTTTGCCTTTGTTATGCAGATGGCAATTGGAGTACTCCAGGATAATCCAAGGAGGTCTTGGATGTTCAAACTCCTTCTGGGCCCTGAACTCCAACCTTGCCTAACACCAACAAGCCACCTTTACAACAACTACAGTGTCACACACGGCCCTGGCCCTTAGCCTGTTTGTAATTATAGATGAATGAAAGATACAGCAGGAGGAGAGCACCGAGAGAAGAGAGATCACGTTTGTAAAGCTCCAATAGCTTCAGCAGGCTGATGTTTTAACATGGCGTGCAATGTGAATTTTGAAGCTGTCTGAATAGCTTCTAGATGGGGCACGGTGCGCAGCTGCAGGGCTGCCTGGTCCCCCTGGCAGCTGCCTGAAGGTGTGCTGTGATGCCCACGTTTGGCCTGCTGAGAGAAGCTGAACAAGCCAGTGGACACAGATAAATAGGGAAGGGAAACTGGGATGTCAGGAAGAAACAGGCTACAGATAATGAAGGGAAGTGCTGTGATCAGATCTATCTATATATAATTCCTGCTTCCTGAAACCCATTTGAAAGTAAACTTAATAATATTAGGACATATAAGTGTTCACTGTGAATTACAGCTAAGTGAACTGCAAGGGGAAAAAGAAGTAATCCCAGATATTTCTTGGTACATTAAAGTATTTTCAGGTACCAAAATAACAACCTTCTCACACTGATTAAAGGAAGAACCGTAAGTGCTATTTTCGTCCAGCTTTGGATTTTCTTAGTAAACTGTTCTCCCAGCTCTGCTTGCAATGTAATTACTGCCTATCCAGCAATAACAGAAATGAGAATGTCTTAGGTGATGTCTTTTCCCTCCAGAGACAATGTGAAATGGTGTTCAGAAAGGTACAGAATTGTAATGTACTTACAGGAAAAAAAAACCCACATAGTAATCAAGTGTGGAGGTTAGAGGGAAAAAACCCACCCCAAACCTTGATTAGAATTTATATAAAACTGCCTGGAATGTATCCGACCTATAAATAAACCTAGAGGAAAAAAGATTTAAATCACTGTTAGTAAACAAAAAAGCCAGTAGATGGCGAGAGAGACCTTGCGATTCAACATAAAGCTCAGGCGGCCACTAATAGCTACTCTCTGCTGCAACCTTCTGTGCTGTCCCTGGTTTTAGCCCTAACTACTGTATTTGCTAGATTCCCGAGGTTTCTTATTCATCAGCTGCACTTAGATCCGCACAGTACATTTATTTTTAGGGACAACTAAAGTTCGTTTCATAACTCATTCAAACATGCTGAGTAAAAGCCTAGCTCTGTTGAGTTTAACCGTTGACTTCAGTGGGGTTAGAATTGTACACGGTTTTTTTTTTTAATGTTCATGCTGCGGAGCAGGCATTTCATTTCCAGGAGGGGTCTGGTATTACCGGTTTTGTCCTTGCCTATCACGCCGCAGCTGCTTTCTCTGGAGCAGAATGACCATGCTTTCCTGAGAGTCACTGTGTCATTTAAAATTAGTGAATCAGAAGAGCCAGGTCTGATGGACAAAAGGTTTGCTGTCTTTGTCTAGGATACAAAAGGCTATGTCTCCAATAGCCTTTTGCCTATCCCACTGTAATAGCAGGCTCCAATTTTAGGCTTTTATGAATAATCCACTAAGGTTTAACCAAAGCTGACTGTGAACAAATCAAATACATTGTTTTGATTTTTTTCCAAATGTATAGTTATTTTACAGTTGGATGAATCTGAAAATGAAAACCTTCAACTTAGCAATAAAATATACTCGTGTGGTTAGGCGATCTAGTGAAAAAATTTACTTTTCATCTCTAGAATCACTGAAGACCTTGCAAAAGACATACGGGACTATAAATTCATAAGCATTTCTGACTCCATCAGGTAGGCAAGTAGTCATATCCTTCTGATGCAGAAAATGAGGCACAGAAATCCCCAGCCTCATGCAAAACCGCATTATGGAGCTGCAAAGGCAGGATTAGGACTCAAGCCTGGCCTATGCTAAGGCCTGCATCTTTTCTCTGACACTCATTTTTTTTAAACAATATTGGAGTACTGTAATTGCAAGGTCATGTTCCTTGATTACTACAGTAAAGTCCAGAGTTCATTAATTCATACCATTGAGAAGCACTAGGAATGAAAAGTAGAGTGCATAAAAGCTCAGACTGTGACGTACACATTTGAATACTCGGTAGGCTATATAACTTTGGTTTGCTTTATAAGATAGGACAGGCATGATTTCCAAATGAGATTTAAATCTGGACTGCAGCTATCCTCTCAGAAGGGTTGGAAATGTCTATGTGGTGCATTAGAAACTCCAGAAGGGCTTTTTCACACTTGTACTGCTAATGCTCTTAATTCCTTTGGCAAAATGAGCTGGTTCTAAGTGTTTTGCTTTGCTGTGCCCACTGCCAACCTCAGGCTTTACTAACTTTCACTATATTTGGATTTCACAGCTGCAACATCAGCAGAGTCTTTCAGTCAGTCAAAGGCATTCAGCTGTCTCAGCAAGAGGGCACTAATGAACAGGAACTGGACAGAAATGAAAGCTACCCCTTCGAAATGGAAATAATAAGAGCTGTGTTTCACCGTGCCCTGTACAGACCAGTGAAAGGAGTGTGCCTGGGTTTTGCTAGTGACTGCTTTCCCCTCTGGCTGAGCCTGCACCGCGGCCAGGGCTGCATTACTGGTAGGGTGATGGTGAGTGAATTCCCTGGCCGTGCTCTGACGTTGTGGGGCATTTTCACCTTTCTTTCCTTCTGTCTGGGGCAGTGCATGAGCCAGGAGTTTCTTTAGGACTTTTGGGCTCAAGCTGTCGCATGCAGCATCTCGCTGTTGGGAGATTTATTGCCCGTGAGCACTGCAGCCAGTAGAAAGCGCTAACAGAGGAGCTTCTGCTGGGGGAAAGGCGTACGTGTGTGGTTTTAGCATGGGCAGGCTATGCTTGTCCAGGCATGACTGGCAGAAAGAGATGTGTAGCTGTTCTGGTGGATCCCTTTAATTGTGGTGATGGAGGTGCCTTCCCGTTGGTGCAGGATCCAAAGCGGGGCTTCAGCAGGGACAGGCCTGACCTGGCATGCTTACTGTTTTTAATGCTGTACAGTATGTATTATTACTATATATTGTCATTGAAGAATAAACTGATTTATGACTGCTGATCAGTACCCGCCTTCAAGTTTTTTTCAATGACTTTAACAATCTGTAAATTGTTTCTGGGAGAAGGCATTTGCCCTTATGAGCTGCTTGTATTTTTTGTACTGTACATCTCAGCTTGATCATTGTTAATTAGTGTCATGCTTCTGTGTAGATGACTGTGTTTTACCGCGAGCAGCATTACTTCTCTTAGTAATGGCTCTTTGCTGTTACTAAATTCCTGTTCTAGTAGTTGTGCATGAAAGTTCATTTTTCTTCTCTCACTACATCTCTTCACTACCTTTGTTTTATCTGAAGTGGTTGACTGGCAAAAGTTTCTCTTTTGTAAACAAGCAGATTAAAGAGAAAGGTTGGATTAAAGATGACAGTCTGATCCCATGAAAGTCAATGGTGAATCTTCCATAAGCCACAGTGAAAACAATACCAGAAAGAGAAGGGCTCTCCAGGTGTGATAGCGTGATTTTAAAGGAAAGTGGGATGCAATGTTCTTCATCTCCCCTCTTGTTTGGGACTACCCTTTTTGCAGTGTAGCACTTCTGATGAGTTAGCAAAGCACAGCTTTGGTACAGGGAAACTGTGAATGCTTCATTACAAATAAAACCACAGTGCACGAACTCATGTTATTGGTCTTAGTTTGAACACACTTGCATGAAAAAAAAGCTGTTGAATTGAGCACTGGATATGCGCGTGTACACCCAGTACACATGAAGGTTCTCAAATAGAACACATAGCCTAAAATAAGGCTGGGAGAAGGGAGAGAGGAAGGTAACCCCCTTTTGCCCTTTCTTAGGTTATACTCAGGAGAGAGGCTTAGGGGCAGAGGAAAACATGCTGGCCACAGGGTATGCACCAGGCATCAAGGCTCAGCCCATTGAGCCCTGGTTGGAACAAACTCCTAATGGCTTACTTTCTTCTGGAAGTAACGAAGTAAGTGCAGGCCACTGAGAAAAACTGGGTCCTTTCTAATTTCAAGTTGGTTGCAAGCTGGAACTTGAGAGAGAGTGAGAGGAGTACTATACATTCTCATGTTTCTGCTCTTGAAATAAAAGCACTGAGAAATGTTATTCTGTAGTTGTTCAGCTATTTAGTCGTTAGTTGCTTTTCTGGTAGCTCAGGTTTTAGTTAGAAATAAAAGTATTTTCTTTAATGACAGTTTCTTGACAGCATTTGGGTTCATCAGTACCTTGCCTAAGTCACAAATACCTAAGGCTTCTCTTGGAAGAACATGCCGGCTGCTATTGCCTGCTATGGAAAATGTATCAGGGCTCACTGCATGGCTGATTCGTGTACAAGGTGAAGAGATATGTGCTGTTGCTTGGGTTTGAAGGTGCCACCTATTCCTGGTTCCCTGGCCTGGGAGGGAATTGCCTTTCTACATAGGCTTAGTAAAAGCTAGCCGAGTCACACTTCACTGGTTAAACACAGTTTAACTGTCCTGTTTTTACTTTATTTTAGCTTTATGATGCTATTGATCTCATATTTTTCTATATATTACTTTTCTGGAGTATTTGGAATGCTACCTGATGTATTATTTTCCCTGAAGTTTCTGAAGGCATCATTTTCACAGATATACAACAGGAGATGGTAAACTGGAAAAAAAAAAAATTTCCTATTCATACTTTTAGCTCATGAAGCAACAGCATATCCATTGAAATTTAAATGAAAATGGGGACTGTGTCACACACTATAGCTCTCTGGAAAGCTACAGTGGGAGTCTAGCAGTCCAATTCATTCCTTTGTAGAATGTACTAAGGCTAATGGTCTTGCTGGGAGTAAAATGTATTTTTTTGCAGAATGGTTCCAAGAACAGACTTCGCTCTTTACCAGAAAACATAAAAGAAAACAAATGCTTACTGTGTCTTTAGTATGCTAAATATGAAATTCTTCGCACAATGGAATGTTAGCAGTAGCTGTAATCATGTTTTCCTTTCATCACCTAGTGAACATAATTTTAAGAGAGGACTGCTGTAATTATATTTCAGATAAAAGGAAGCAGAATTTCTGGATAATATTATAGTTTGTCTGATTGTTTTGTTGATAGGGAAAAATAAAGAGAGAGACCACATGAATACTTATTTAATGAACAACATATTTATTACCCAGCGCAGACTGTACATAATGCATTTGACTTAGGATGCAATGCAGTAGGCTTATTTTCTTCAAGCACATTTCTTAATATTTTACTACAGCTATTACGTTCCCTTCTTATCTGTCCAACTATTCAATTATTTGTATAGTATGTCTATAGCACAACACTAAAGCGTTTAGCTTAACTACAGTCACCAGTGCAGGTACAATCAATGTCAGCATCCACAGACTCCACAACATCCTCACATGCAGATTTCTTATCACTGCTTCTCTGCCATTCCAGCAGGCTTACAGCAGTATCTGTCAGAAGAGTGAAGCCATTGTTAACTAACATCAAGCAAATTAACACATTTCAAGGAAATACTGTTTTGATGGCTGCCAACTCCCTCATCAAGTAAAGAATGAAATCCTGCCCCCACAACTGACATCTAACTGACTCATTGACTTGAAGCAGGATTTTCATCCATGATATAATTACTATAATACTTCCCTAAAAACAAAATGAATAACATTTCACAAAGCACAAAGACAACGGGCAGGAGCCTGTAAAAGTGCTGGGGGTAGCCACCTTCAAAGTAAGACCACCATGTACCAATACACATCAGCAATCTCTTTTTACGTTAGTGCTGCATATCACTGCATATTTAAGCTGACTATTTGTCGAAGTTCATTCTGAAGGATAAGCCCTTTGGAGAATTTTCAGAGGTTCATAAACTTCTAATTAAAGTTTCCCGTATATTGTGAAGTCTGGCAGAGCATTGTCAGTTGCAGTATTAACCTTACCACACTGCTTTATCAACAGCAGCTTGAATAAGCTGTATCCCTTAATGCTGAAATAATCTAAATGGAATAATGATATTCACCCTCCTAATAAATATTCTTAGCTAGTTGGAGGTTTATCATTGCACCTAGAAGACTATTAGGATGTCCATTTAGATTAAGTTTGTATAATGAGAATGGGTAAAGCTTTCATAATTTTACCTCCATTTGTTTTGTCCCTGAGTTGGACAATACATTTATAACAAGCCATCTCTCATCACAGGGAAATCTGGAGAATGCTGTATGGGTTCAGGTTATATCAGTCACTTATCTCCTGAGATGCTAACACTCTCCTTGGCTAAATTACTGTCCAACCTGAAGCACAGGTTTGCATAATAAACTGGACAATACGTATTTCCCAGAAGGGTGCTGGAGACGTTTTTTTAAAAATATATAATATTTTCAAGCTGTGAAATGAGAAATGCTATAAAATGTCTGGGTTCTGGTTTTTTATATACATTAATTCTTGTTATGCCTCTTACTCTTGCACACACTGTGGGTCTGATCACATTCATATCCATGTAGGTAATAGTTCTCTTGGCAAACGGGATCATGGCTGAGTAACTACAATCCCTATGGGTAGTGCTAGTGGCATGTTTGAAACGGGGACTTAAACCTGGAGTGATGTCTGATTCAGTCAAGATGCTAAGACTACCGTCTCACTGATTTGAGGACAACAGGGGAAATTCTGCATCCTTGTACTTCATTTTATCCTTGCTCCAGTGATGACAGCGATGGGGTCCCTCTCTTTTAAAACAGCAGACTATCAGGTCTGAGTTCTCATACAAAGAGCTGAGAAAGGTCTTTGTCCAGTGTATGCAAATAAATGTTCTCAGCTTGAGAAAGATGGGGATTTTGTTTCTGTTTCTTCTCCAAGTCATAAAACAAAGAAAGAAAAAGAACAGGTTTTAAGGGCTGGCCTGATATTCCTATTGATCCTTAGACTGAGGAAAACCAATCATCTTGCTAAAAAAACACAAATGGCATCTTTTCCCTTCCTCCTCCTCCTCCTCCTCCTCCTCAGGATAAATAAATAAAAAAGCCCTTGATTAGGAGAGCTGCTAGCAGTCTTCCCAGTCTCTGGTTTAGTAAATGAACCAGAGAAGCCTGCAGTTGCTGTAAAAGCAGCACTGACTGCGACAACTAAAATATCTTTTTTTTGTGATTTTCCTCTTTTCTCACACATTTTTGTGAGAGAATGAGACAGCTTTATTATCGCCTAATATTCTGAGGCAGTGAGTGGCCTGGGGTGATGACATTTCAGAGATACAGACTTGGACACACAAAAGAAATCTGTGAAACATGGATATGACAAGATTTTGGAAGGTGTTTGTTTTTTTTTTTGTTGAGGGTGGGTTTTTCTTTTTATAAAAGGATGCATCAATTCACATCTCAGGGAGCTGTCAGAAAACTATTAGCACTCTCTCTGTGCTACTTGTTGAATAGGCTGTTGTAGGTGGTTGGCTGTTACAGAAAGATACTCACTGCTTTTATGGGCTGATTCAGCACGTTAATAACATGAGCAAAGTGCAAAGTCCTACACAGACGTTGTTTAAAATCAGACATAAAATACTCTGTTCCTCTCCAGTATTACTCAACACAGGGATCCACTGGCTTCAGTGAAACTACACTGGATTATCCCAGCTAACAATGGATTTGGACAACAATGGTTAATACAGTGAACAGACCACTTCAGCTGATACTCCCTAATGGTAGGTTTCCCTCTCAGGTATTTATGTACTGTGTAGTTCATTAAAAGGTTTAGGAAGGAATGTACCAGAAGTATCTGTAGGTTCCAGGCTGGATTCTGCTGTTGTGTTTATATCGCTTTAGTGTGAACTTGTGTTAGACAATGCATTGTGTCCATGACAAATTGGTGTAAGTGAAAGGAGAAAAAGCCCCAGTATTTTTAAAAATCTGGGTCACAAGTGTGTGTGCATAAAATACCTTCAAAAACAAACCATTTTTTGGAACAATCTAGAGAACATTTCAGCAATGTGTTTTTTGCTGATGTATTGCACAGTGGTATAGCATGGCAGCCTAATCACAGCAGTCATGTCACACTACTTGACTGCCTTTCAATTGCCTTGCTTGCCCTGGTCTGCACAAAATTGCAGGCTGTAATGTGCATAAAAGGACTCAAGGACTCAGTGTTGCTTATCTCAACTTTATGGAGATCCTGAAAACGTGAAAAAAATTTTATCGATCACTGCTGCCCCTTTTACCACCTCAAATGTTTTTCTCAGATGATGCTACCTGCCATCATCTAAACTACCTTTTAGCTGGCCAGTACTGTCAGTGGTTACAGCAAATATTAATGGGATTAAAAACAGCAGCTCAGGGAGGAGCCGGAGCAATACAGGTCTGTGCGCGGCTGTGCTATGTTTTGTTCTTTCGAGTGCTCTGACAGAGCTCCCACAGTACGAGACACAGAGGGAGAAAAATATCATACCTTTTGGGAAACAGTGGAAGCCAACCTTAACTGAAGTTTTTTCGATTGGAGTACAGTCTTTCATACATTTCAGTACTGGGTCAACAGAGTAGCACGTAGATTCCTCTCCATCAATAGTAGGATTTCGATTCAGCTTCACATAACTGCGCTGCAGCTTGCACCCTAAGAGGAAAAGGAAAGGTAGTTAGAATTGTAGAAATAAATCCCAATCGATCCTTGCAATAATAAAGGTCCATATTTTCTCTTCAGCTTTTATTAAAACACGGGTGCCTGACAAACCATTTTCACAGTAGCGAGGTTATCAAGATAGGATGATAATAAGTTGGGGTATAGAGGAAAGAGTCTGAAAAGGGAGCTATTTTTAAAATCTAATTGCACAATATAACCCAAATGGAATCATGTATACCCAGTTTTTAAGAACTACATAATACACAGAAAATAACCTCTCATGTCTGAAAGCTATTAAGAATAGATACTGCAAGCACAATGGCTACTTCATTGCATTAGGAAAAATGTCAAATGTAGTGAATGGATAAAAAAAAAAAGACAGCATTTATATAATAACATCAAGGATAATTTTTGTATTGGATGATTTTTATAATGCTGCAATTATCTCACTAGAAAGGTATAATGTAACTTAACAGGATCCCAGCTATGACTCTGTTTCCTGACACACAGATAAGTACAACTCTGCTGCCACTGAAGTCAAGGAGAAAACAGCCATTAACTTCAATAAAGTTATCTCAGGTCCAAGGTAAATGGAGACCTACAGAACAAAACCGTATTGATGTTATGGTAGACCATCATTATTTTTCCAGCTATGTGTGAGAGTGATTTCTGATAACAGCAGTGGCGATGCGCCTGGGCTGGCCGATGGCCAGGGCATTGCTGCTGTTTCTGTGCCGCTGCACTGGACAGGCTGGAACTCCAGTGTCAACTCGAGACAAAGGGACTGTGACCTGTGGATGTGTCCCCGTGGGAGCAGGACACCCCAAAGCATTTGTGGCTGTGGATAAGCCCATGCCAGAGCAGGTATGCCCTGAAGTGCCTGTGGCTGTTGTTATGTCTGCACGGCAGCAGAGGGAATGTGGCTCAAGGATAAGTCCATGCTGCAGCAGGTACACCTTGAAGCATCACTGGCTGTGCATGAGGTCATCTTAGAGCACCTCAGAGCGTGTGGCTGTGGATAAGCCCATGATAAAGCAGGTACATCCCTGAAGGGACTGCAGCCATGGGCGAGGCCATGTTGGAGCAGGTTTACTTCTGAAGGGACTGTGGCTGTGGGAAAGGCCACACTGGAGCAGGTGTACCTCTCGAGGCATGTGGCCCATGGAGAAGGCCACACTGGAACAGGCACACATCAAAGTGACTGTGGCTGTGGACTAGTCTATGCCACAGCAGATGTGCCCCTGGAGAGACTGTGGCTCATAGATAAGGCTCCACTTGGAGCAGGTACTCCTCTAAGGGATTGCAGTCTGTGGGTAAGTCCCAGCCAGAGCAGGGGCAAGGGCAGGAGTTCTTTGCAAAGTTAAACCCTTTGGTCTGGTCCACAGGGACCGGGTGGCGATTGTAATGAAGATAATGCTTAGTTGCATTAAACCACAGGCTGGGGTTAAACCATGACATAGAGGAAGCTCTTTTACTTTAGGAGTATTTCTAAATATTTCCCTGGGATTACTCCCTCAGATAGGGCAGAACAAAAATGAAATTTTTTTCATTCTGAAAATTCACATAAACTGAAGATCTGACACTCATTCATAGCTTGCAACTTGTTTGATTAAATTAAGTCTGCAGACAACAGCTGAAACTGCTTTGATTCAGTGGTAAAAATCACACTGACTTCAGTGGGAGCAAAATTGAGCCTGATTTTACCTCTCAAAGAAAAAAGCTACTCAGTGTAAGAAATTAAACAAGAATCAATAATTTAACATTGAAGTGCACATGAGACAAAACTTTTGCTGTAGTGTGTACTCTCTATGTTCACAGGCACTGATTTAAACAGTCAGTGGTTAATGAAGTTAAAATGGATATATATTGCTATTGTCTTTTCTAAGTAAAAGATATCTGCTGCTTTAAAAAAAATATTTTCTAGCTATTGGCAGAGGAAAAGTGAAATTGTATTCTCCCCAAGCATAAATTATTTTCAGATCTACTCACCACCAGAGCAGGTTTCTTCTAGCAATACCCATGAATGAACAAAAGCAGAACAGCTGTGTGCCAGCTTATGATTTGGCATTAGGAGTTCATTGTGCTTTTCTCTGTCATTATTTCCACAGACTCCACAGGTCTTTCCTCTCATCCATGAAGCAACGGTAACCTATAAAATAGCACATCTTTGTCTAGTGAATACTGAATTGTTGGTCTGGTACATTGCCAAGGTACTAAAAAGAAAGTGGTAACCTTGAAAGTAAGCCCAATACCTTAAGGATAACACCATCAAAAGTCACATTCTTCAGTCCGTGTGTTGGAGCTTCCACGATAACAGTTGCTCCATTTTTATAAATTTTAACATCGCCTGTAAAAAGGCAGTAAATCATAAGGTGATCTGCTTAATTTCAAATCGGTGGAGAAATTGAGTAACACAAAATACACCATAAAGCATTTTCCTTCATAATGATAATTTTGCTGCTACAGTGGACTTTTTGGTTTTTTTTTGTGTGTGTGGAGAGAGGAGGCAAAAATAGAAGAAATTATGCTTCATTTGTAAAAATATTCTACTGCTGTTCCCTGTAGTTGGAACTGACTTTTGTCTCCAGTCTGCTAAGTCTCAAAATGATAATGACACTGGTGCTGCTCCAGCTAAATATCTGAACCAAAGCATCTAGCTGTAACTATAACAAGCACTTTTTTCTAAACAATCACCAACCTGGACATACCATATATATAAGAAACGGCTTTATTTACCTTCCAGTTATGCTGGGGGAAAGTAAGAGTGTATATACTAGAGGAAACAGGAATGTAAGTCAATACAACTCTTAAGAAAGTAAAGTCTTTAGTTATTTTTTTTAATTAATCACACTCATGTTTTCTTTACATTGAGATTTTTCTGTGGAGTTTATAAAAACATCTCGAAGAGCTATAGTTTCCAGGTCAGTCCTGGAAAAGTGGGTTTCACAGTTTACCTTTTTCATACTCGGAAACTCCACTGTGTGATAGAATTGGTTCTTCATTACATGCCACAAGGAGAGATGAAGTTGCAGTAGGACAGATCGTGATGTTCCTTCAGAAAACGAAAAAAAAAGAAGAAACTAGTGGTTAATTTGAAATGTGAAAAGTAGAGATATTTGTCACCAAAGCTAGCAGAGAAACAATTTGAATATCTGAATTTCGAATGAATGAATGAGTTGTTTTCTTTCCAAATAGCAAAATTCATTGGGATGTCAAGTGCTGAGATGCAACCTTTAAAGAAAAGACAGCGTGGGGACTTAATGAGCAGGTTATCAGATAATGGTGGCTGTGAAATTGAAGACAAGAGCGACTAAACCAAAGAGGCTAAGATGAGGATTCCTTCTGGAAATCTGTCTTTCCTCAAATAACTGATTGCAAACCAGTTTCACTTAGGAACTAGACATCTCCCACGCCCAGACTAATTCCCTGAAACACTATACCTAATATCTGAGTCCTCAGAATAAACCACACTTACGCTGAGGTTGTGTTTATGTGAACCTCTCTTGAGAAAGACTGAGGATCAACCTTTCTTGTAGTAATGATGAATTTTGGGTGTTCAGTACAGTCTTGGGCCAATATCAGGTTGCAGCTTTTATTGAAAGAATATGTAAGGCTCACGCGATCAAATGTTTTGAAATCTCCCTCACTGACTTCACATGTGGCTGCAAAACAAAACCAGAAAAGAAATGGCAGATGTGACAATGGCGTGGATGCTGCTGCAGGGTATTGAAGGCCACCTCTGTGAGATCAAACTACCCAGCAAACAGGAAAGAAACTTCAACATCTCTTTGGCAGAAGCTTTCAATGCTGCCAGAGTCTGTACGGACAGGATAGCACTACAGAATAACTACCAGACACAGACATATGAGAACTGATTTTGATTACATGCTAAACACAAATGTCAAGCTAACATGGACTAAAATGTACCAAACTCTTGAGAAACTAAAAATAGTAACCAGGATAAAAAGAGTTCATATTTCCCACAGAAGTGCTAGGCACCAACAAGCTAAGACTCACATGACTCCATTTTGAAGAAAATAAACAGGACAGAAAATATATGATCTGTCTTGTACCCATCATCTGATGCATCTCATTGCAGAGACGGCACCCTCCTGGAAGGGGCAAAAGACAACCCCTAGGACTTGCAGACAGGACTGATTCCAGAACTCTGAATATTTACATCAGTTTGAAGTATTATCGTAAACCTGCCAACAAACATGCTCCTAAGCGAAGGAAGGAGCTGTTCAGAAAGCATGGTTAGAGATGTTATGCTTCCCTAATAAGACCACTGCAGGGAAAGGCAAGGCCCAGTCATGGCAGAGGAAGGATCTACAAACATTGCTTATTCATGAGACAAGCATATAAGTAATATTTACATTGATCTTCTTGTGCTATTTGTGAAGCTATTTCAGGAAATATATTCCAGGCAGTGATATCTCGGGTCTCGTAAGTTGGAGATGGGCCTAAGGGCAGAGTGAATGGCATTCGGAGTGCCTGATAGTAAAGTGTTACCTGAAAAAGCAGAATGAAAATACATTAAGATAAATTGAACCATATTGCCGAAGATATGACTGCTAACAAAAAAAAGACTCTTATCTGGAAAAAAAAATATCTTGAAGATGCATTTATACAATTGCAGTTGTCTTTGTCTCTCCAGGATGCACCCAAACCTTAAGCTTTTGTGAGGAATCATTGTCTTCTCTTCTAGTCACACTTCTTGACTTTTTGAGAAATTAAGGACATTGGAAAGTAACTGACATAGATGAAGTTTAAGTGATAATTAAGTGACTCCTTAAAAAATAAGGTAACAAGTTAAGTAACTGTGTAAGTCGTTGGATGTGTCTGGAAAAGTGACCAGCACCCATTACAGGCTGAAAACTGGCATGAAGAGCATTGGTGTAAGATCCCTCACTGCTGCTTCAAATTACGTTTACCAAGAGAATCAAATTAATACCTAGTGTGTCTACTTCTTCATTATCATTTATTAAAGATCCTGCAATACTGAGCATCATGGAAGGTTAAAGACACGCTAATTTCTCTGTGTATGACTAGCTAGCTGTTATTAATTTGCCAGAGATCCATAGGGGAAATTTTTCAAAGTGGTGTATAGGGATTTGGTGGACAAGGACCAATTAATCAGTGGGAATCTGCAGATCCTGCCTGTGCAAGCTGCTCTGAGAGTATAACTAACGGCTCCAGTTTGGTTACGGAGGAGTTGTATTTGTGGTTGTCGTAACTTGCTCAGACCTGTCTCATCAAGCACGGTTACTGCAGGTGTGGAACTTGAGTGCCAACACGGGTAGATGCTGTACATGGTTGCAACGGATGACAAGGTGATCTCAAGGCCTCCTTTATCTGACACCCCTATACATCCCACAGAACTAGTCACCCTGGGTAAAATGAATAAAGGTGTGAGTGCAGAGCAGTCATACTTGAGATAATTTGGGCCTAACTGCAGTTCTCAGCGTGGAAATAAGGTGTTTGACTACAGAGTCTGATTTTCAACTTATCGCTACGTTGCACCAGAGCAGCACAAAATCAGGAGTACTCCTGTGTGTATTTCAAAACCCATGTAATGTAGGCAGGTGTATAGCAGCTTCTCTAAAAGGGAATGTTTTGTTTTTTATTCTTTACATTAAGTATCAAAATACTATTAGTTGAAAACATATTAAAGGTAAGGAAAAGGAAAATAAAAATTGACACATACCCCAGGAGCTTTAATTACTGTATCAATTGTTCGTGCAGATGTTGCAGCTGCCCTTACTATAAATTCATGAGATGGATTTCTCTGATGTGCTTCTGAGAAGCCCAATATGAATGCTGCACCAGGAATGTATTGCATGAATCTAGAGATAAAGAAGATGTGAGTAACTCAGGTACATGAGCAAAAGCAGACATGGGAGGCTGAGGACTACTGGCAGTTCTGAAAAATCAGAGAAACAATGGAAGAACTGAAAAGTCAAAGAAAGAATACTTTGAGTCAAATGAAATAGGTGATTTTATCCAGAGAAAACGCACTGGTTTTACTTTGCTCACTGAATAGAAGAACATTTCAAAACAAAAAGGCATTTTGAACTGAAATATCAAATAATTTTATATGAAAAATGAAATTAAGCATGTAAAGTTTTTAAATATTTGGGACATATATTTTAATATGAAACTTGTGGAGAAATTAGAACAGATTCACAAAACACTTTTGTGCCATTGAACTTGTGCTTTCCAACCAAAAAAAGAGCCCCAAACATGTTTGGGTTGAAAAGTTTCATCCAATTTATTCAGTGTCTTTATAAAGCCAGCTAGTGTAAGAAAGGTAAAATGACAACTTAGGAAAGAGTGAATTACGTACGCTGTGCTTGTCTTTTTTATCCAGGATGGAAGGTTTCCCCATTGCACCTTCAGCTGCACAGCCGGCTTCCTTGCCAGTTGGCCCGTGGTAGCCACGGCTGCTATCCTGTAGTCCTGGCACTCCTTGCCCCATCTCAGCCTAGCCTTTACAAACAGGGAAACAGCCATCCAACTTTCAGAAAAGAATCACAGAACCACCCTTGATGATTTCAAAATATAAGTTTTTCCTAATTCCGCAAACTTCACATTGATCCTTAATGTTTCCAAGTCTTTCTTTTGCTCTAAATAGGCTCACAGAGAAATTTTGACTACATTTGGAAAAAGCTGAGACATAATAGAAAAAGAGTTGCATGTTCTTGTACACGTTCTTGTCTCAAAGCAGACCTGGGCACTTTAGGTTTGCCATAATTCCCTGAGATTTCCTTAGACTTGGTAACTTCATATACATTTTTCTAGAAGATGACTGTACTGTAATTTCTATTAGCCTTCCCCAATACCTCTTGATTTGAACCCTACCCCACTTTCTTCAACACTGAAATATCATGCTCACTTTGTTATCTGCAGCTGCGAAAAGCAGAGGTTTGTAAATTGTTACGCAAAGACCTCTTGCATTAAGAGGTACACGGGAAGCGCAGCACAGGGAGACACGAAAAAGAAAAGGAAAGACCTGGTCCTCCATTTATGACGCTCTCTCTACCCAACTTTACTTTTTCCATCTCTTCATGTAAACCCTAAGAAGTACAACATTTCAAATTTGAGCTAGGAGTCTTCTGAAATGAATTACATAGAGAAAACCAGCCAGATTCTCAGACAAGCAGATTCATAGTAGAGCAAATAATATATAGGTAGTAATAAGGCGGTTCATTTTTCAAACATTTTTTATACCTCTCGTGGTCATATTTTGACGTATCTTGAAAGTCAATATCTTTTTTTGCCAGATTTTGAAGTGGTTGATTTTTAACAGTTTTTGGTTTTAATTCAAAAGAATGGTGAAAGATAGGAACATTTTCTGAAATTTCACAAATTTTGTCAAACATTTAAAAACATGTATGTTTTTCCTGTATTGGTTCTTCTAATGAGCAGGTGCTCTGTGCTTATTTAAAAAACTCTGGCCTTGTTAGATGACTTGCTAGGGAAAGCTGCCTGTGTGCTTACCTGGGCTTTCAGAGGCAGTATTACAGCATCAGCACACGCTTTCCAATTGGTTTCAGCCAGCTGAACCACAACTAGTTGCACATCAACTTTGGCAGCATCAGAACGAACATATGTTGTAGCTTGATAACCTTGATTTCTGTTGTCACTCCTTACTGCCTGTGCCACAATCGTAATGCCAGGTGGAATTACGTCTCCCAGGAAGTTGCGCTGAAAAACAACCCCCAACCATCTGTGCTTAAGTATTTCTGTGTATTCACTGGAGAGCCTACAGTCCAGTTTATGTGCGCTGAGAGCAGGAAGCAGCCGTTGTCCTTCATCAGTTTAGTTTGTAGTATGTATTTCTATATCCCCAATATTTAAGAATAAATTTAGTTAAAATCTTGATTATTTCCTTACCTCCAGGAATTTTCAAAGTTGTGACTGTTTTGATGTGGACCCAAGACCCTTCCAAACTATCTTTATGCACTGAGTAAGATTTTGTGCATTATTTTAATATTTCACATAGCTGCCTACAATATGTACTAGATATCTTCATAGCAGTATACACATTAACGACATATTTTAGTATACCACAGCTCCTTCAAGCCAATTGTTTATTTTGAAATCCTTCTTAGTAGCAGAGTTCCCATAGACATTGCCTGCATTTGCAGCTATTTGCTCTACTATCATCTAGATACCTTTACTTAGCACAATTATAGAATACCAAGTGTGTAATAAATATAAAGATGAACTGTGCTTAATGGGACTTTACATTCACCAATCAGTAATGACCATGGAGAATCTGATTTTAGTTACTCTCTGCACATACTCATGACCTCAGGTCTACATCTAAAAGTAATTAGGAGGACTTAAGTTTAAAAAAGTCTTTAAATAAAACCTATTTATTTCCTCCCCATTTTTACCTTAATATAATTAATTTTGCATTTTGGGCTTTCACAGGAGAAAGAAAATTCCTTCCACTCTAACTTGCAACCCCATTGCCTTTAATTTTCATCATTTCCAAATCCAGACTTTCACATACTGCAAACACCTTTAGAAATGAAGGAAAATATACCCAAGGAACAAGCAAACAAGACCCTAAGGCCAAGGGAATTTGGCAAAAATATTTTAATGAGGGGAAAATATGTCATCGGACTTTGACTTTCCATTTACAAACTTGACTTGCAGTGCACTCCTGAGCCTAACCCCCTAGCTGGTTGGAGTGCCACCACACCTACAGTTCCCGCTCAGCAGCCAGCAAAGCCCGGCTTGTACCACGCAGACAGCAGTACCTCACGCGTCAGGCTGGAACCGTGGCTGTGGTGCATGCTGACTCCCCTGCTCACGTGGCTCCTTGAGCTGTGGCCAGTGTTCTCTCCATGGCGGTGGCTGCTACTGCTGCTGGTGCCACTGCTGCTGCTGTTGCTGCTGGTGCCACTGCTGCTGCTCTTGCTGCTTCCCGGCTCAGAGGAAGATGATGATGAGCTGCTTGATATCTTCTGATCTGGATGCTGTGAAAAAAAAAAGGGTTAAAAAACTATGGCATGGCCTCTGGTTGTACAGTATAGACATCAAAATCAGAGCTATCAGCCTCCCTCTAGAGGAAAGAGACAGACTTAGACATATCTAGAGTGTTATTTTTATTGTCATAATGCAGGCATCAGATACATTAGGTAGGAATGTGCCTCAGGTCTACCTGGACCCCTCTGCTGATAGGAAGGCCGCACAGTGATTGCAAATGGCAACATCACAGTGTCCAGGTCCAATGTTAGGGAAAATAAAAACTGACATATAACAAGTGGTCAAATATACCCATATTTTTTAGAAATAAAAATGATTACAATTTAATTAAAAACACTATAAAGAATCTTATTCTTATATAAGCAGAATACGTAGTAACTTTACAGGTAACACCTACAAAAGCCACTACATTATCATCCTACACTTAAATACGTCTGTGCCATAATGCATACTGAACCTGGTTTCTGATACAAAACACATATGTGATGTTTTTACTATGATTGCCTAAAAGCTGTGTACGTGGCTGTACCTACTGGAAGACCCTGCTGTTTTATAATTCCCCCATGGTCTTTGTTAACTTAGCATTTGGCTGCAGAATCTGCCCCAAAGGTGTCCTGGCTAAAATCTGAAGATTGCAAGTGCTACAACAACAGAAGGATGCAGTGTAATAGTCGGTATTTTGGTAATAAATACCCTTATTGTGCCCATTGTCATTGCTGATATTGGACAGTATGGAATGCTCAAGTGAAGTGAACCAAAGCCTTTCAGTACTATGCTTGATCGTATCCACTGTAGCCACCATAGGAATGTGCACTTCAATTAGGGACCTACCCAATGGAAGTGAGCAGACCTGAAATGGAGCCGGTATACTTTTGGGAGGTGATATACCTGCAAAATTCCAAAAGAAGTTATTACCTACAGCTCAGTAAGCATAACCTCCTAGCAGGAGTCAAAGCATTAGAAAATTTTACCCGTTCTGTAGGAATGTGGTAACTACTGTGGCTGTTACATAGGGACTTGACGTGTGTCGGCTCAGCTTGTCTGTTGTATTTGCTGTGGCGATGGGAAACACCAATGCTTTCGCTGCTGCTGCTGGTGCTGCTGCTGGTGCTTCTGCTGCTACTGCTGCTACTCTGTGTTTTATCCTTCTGCGCACGGACACTTCCCGCTCTTTCAGCAGCGCTGGCATGTGGAAATGATGTGGTCTTGGACTGCTTCTTAGCCTTATGCTTTATACCAGATGCTCTGCTGCTGCTGCTACTACCAGCACTGCTACTGCTGTTGCTACTACCAGCTCTGCTACTGCTGCTGCTTTTGCTGCTGCTGCTACTGCTGCTGCTGCTTCTTTTGCTGCTACCACTGCTGCTACTACTGCTGCTCTTGCTGCTGCTACTGCCACTGCTGCCACTGCCCTTGCTGCTGCTACTACTGCCCTTGCTGCTGCTACTACTGCCCTTGCTGCTGCTACTACTGCTTTTGCTGCTGCTACTACTGCTTTTGCTACTGCTACTGCTGCTTTTGCTGCTACTACTACTGCTTTTGCTACTGCTACTGCTGCTTTTGCTACTGCTACTACTACTACTACTACTACTTCTGCTACTACTACTGCTTTTGCTGCTGCTACCACTACTGCTGCTGCTGCTGCTGCTGCTGCCACTGTCCCCAAAAGGGTAGAATTTCTTTCCTTTGGCTTTGGACCGTCTTGTTTTCAGACTTATCTGTGTGCCTCCCTGTGATGCTCTGTTGTCAGAGTCGCTGCTGGAGGGACTACTTGTTGTACTCTCGGCACTTCCACTGCTGCTGCTGGCTCTGGATGATGAGCTTCTGGATTTTCTTGTCCCCTAGTCAATGGTACCATTGGAAAAACAAAATTATTTTTCTGTGTTCCTGCAGAAGGGATACAGAGACCTATGAATCTCTCTGCTGCCTTAGAAGACTAAATGTACGCCTGATAGCATTCTTGCAGTACATCACAATAAGGCAAATTCATAACAATGTGTTAAAACCACACATAAGTAGAACAATACCCCAAACCCTTTTGTGATAATGAACATGTGTAGAAATTGTTGATTATACAACTACATGTAATTAATGTTAGTTATGACAGTGCTTTAGCTGTGACTATCTCAGGGCAAGTTGTGCAGGTAGGTCTCATACCTTTTTGCTACAGTTCCAGTAGCTGGAAAGAGCAGACTACTTTTTGGGCATACAATAGCTATTTTGTCTTACAAGAGATTTTCAGAAAAACCTACAAAACCAACCTGCACTTTCTAATGTCCTTCACCTGCAGAAAAGATGAATGCAACCAAAAGACCTGCAGAAAGACACGTGTACCCAAAAGCCTGTCTTTATTTCCCAGTTTTTGTATACTATCTAAACGAAGGAGGCTACTTAGTAAAAGAACTATAAATAACTAAGCTTTGTGCAATGTCTCCCACAAATCTAGAATTGGATTTTTACAGCAGTACCTGGTCATCAGTATCATCAAGGATTTTCTTCACTCTTTTAATTACTTCTTTGCTGGAAGATACTTCTGCCTCTGGATCTTCAAATGTTACTAAACGTACCATTTTTGTAGGAGCTTGGTCTCCTGCTTGAATTGTGACTTGTATTTTTTCAATAGGTGCCTCTGTGTAAACTGAAATTGCATGATAATTTGTATTGCTGTTAGTAATAGCAACTGAATAATAGAATAAGCCAATTTTGGTTATAATTTATTTAGCCATTCTTCCCCAAATGAAAATATAAATGTTCATTGATTATTTTTGGTATTGAGCAACTTTGATAGAAAATTCTATAATAGCTAAAGCACATACTGACAATAACCAAATTTTAAAATATTAACATGATACTATATTCTTTTCAAGTTAATAAACAGAATCGTCAGCAGATTTAAGTCAAGTGAACCAGATAACCAGACAACGCTATGGCATCACAAATCAGGCGTCAGAGAGGAATTGATGCTCAACTCTTGAAATGCAAAGAGCAGCCCAATCGTTAGGCCATTAGTTTGATTCTTAAGAGACCTAGATTCAGTGGCCTGCTGTGCTTTTACTTCTTGTGATCATGGATTAAGACATTAAGGACTAGATCCTGGCAGGGTTAATCCATAATTCCCTTTAAGAGCCTGGGTTTTTAGAATGTAGCTACAGGACACTGCATCAGATCTGTTGTCCATGTCCAATTGCTCTGTGCTTCCATCCCAAATCCAATGATTCAGGATGCATCAGACACGCTCTGCAGGCACAGATCAGTTCTGCTTGACTCTGGCCATGCTGAGTGGCATTGCTGGGAGAGCTGGGAAACCACTGCTCTGACGAGTTGGGGAGAAATGGATTCCTGCTACAAGCATAGTCCATTGCCCATACTGGCAGGGCTGGTAGATCTAATGGTAGTTTCAGTGGTTCTTAAGATACAAAAGATATATAAGTACATATATAAATATATATGTGTATATATACACACCCCTACCCACCCACCAGTTACTTTCTTTTTTGTGCACAGTTGCATTTACCTGGCTTGAAGCTCACCCTAAGGGCGTGTTCTCCGACTAGGTAATAAAGAGGCACATTTTTGATAAATGCCGCATGTATGCTTTTCCTCTCAATGCACACTTGAAACCCAAATGTACTTGCATTGGAACACATGGACTGAACAAATGGCTCTTTTTGGGAAGAAGAGGGTCCAAAGGAAAAGGAATTTCCCAGTGAAACACCATCTGCATACTGTCTGTCCTATTAGATAATACACATGTCAGGTTAAACTGGAAAACAGTAAGAGGAATACTTGCGTGTTATGAGTCCTGTTTGGTACAGGTGTTTTTTTCGGTACATGTATGTTTCTGTTACATGTATTGTGCAGGAGGAATTAACCAGTTTATTTGAGATAGCAAGGCCGTGGCTTAGGACAACTTGGTTTTCAGTTGGACAAAATTATCAACTCTATGGGTTGATTAGACTGTCTGGTGTAAAAGATCTTCAGGCTATAAGAATGGAAAATTATATCACACAGTAATTCTAAATATTTAATTTTCTTTTCCAGGAGTATTAGAGAGTGTTAACATGTACTTGATAAATCTGAGTGTGCTCTTGACTGACTGGAGTTCTTTCCTTTGATTTATGATTGGGTCAAACAGCAGAACCTTCATCTATGTCCATGAAAATTCTGTCTCAGTTGAGGTCTGACATAAATGTGAGACTATATCAACTAGATGGTCAAAGCACATCAGATTTTAGAAATTTCCACTCAAAACTATGTAATTTACATGGGCTAAGCAAAGCTTGCAGAAGAACAAATTAAAATTAATTAAAATTAGAATCAAATCCATGAAATGAAAACTGTGATTTCCTGGAGCAACGAAGCAAATAGCTAAAGACACATAATCATAAGCTTTCATTTCACATGTAATACAGGTTTGCAATTAATTTTTTTACTCAGTTTATCATGTCTCACAAGATTCCAAACTTGTATGAACCCCAGTGAAAAAGTGAAATTTTAATGCTAGTATTTTCTTTCCAAAAGAAATTCTAATGATACTGGGAAATGCTCCAGTTAGTGCCATTTTTCAGTTGCTGTTCATTTAAGAATATTTGCGGAGTGCTGAGTTTTCAGGAAGAGCAGCACAGAGGCACAAAGTAGAACAACTTTGCTTGTTCCAGGATGTTGGAAACTGCCCTCACTGACAGTATGTTTGACTTCTCTATAGGAAAGTTCTGTACTCATCCTTTGCTCATCTCTTATTTTGTCTGAAAACCCTTCAGAGTTGCAGGACAACAATGAAACCAGAACAGGACAGTGTATTCCTCACCTCTGTCAGTCTTTCACCAAATGAACTGTCACAGTGATGCCTTCACAATGCTGCCCATCACAGAAAGCCTGTACTGGCTTTTAGGGAAAACTGTAGCTCAGGAAGACATCTGACTTGACACACAAACTGCCAGCCATCCCTGAATTGGGATGCTTATAAGCATTAAATTTGGCTCTACAAGTTGAGTAATGGAGCGTCTCTTAGAACACTTGTGGCTGCCCAAGGAATGTGATGCTTGCATAATGGTTGCAAAGTATTTTAAAGATTGTGGGCCTATCCTGTAGATGGCAGTGTAAAATTAATTACCAAAGAAAACGCTTTTGCTTTTGAAAAAGTATTGCAAGTCTGATGTGTTACAATTCAGATTTTAAAATAATATTACTGTAGGGCTATTTGTGTTATTAGATTGAACTTGACTTATTTTGAGTGAAGCAGCATTGGTCAGAGATGAATTGTAAAGTTTCCTATGGAGAAAAGAAATAGTGTCCCACTGATTAAAAGCCCAAAAAAGAATAGTCAGACACATCATTTACCCTGATGTTATCAGTCTCGCCTGATGCAGAATCTGAATCGAAGGACATCTTCATTATGTCAGGCACTGCTTCAGGTAGAAGAACTGGAGTCATCTTACTTGCAGCCAAATCCCCAACATTTCGTGTAACAGCAAATGTCTTAGACCTGCAGAATAAACAGTAGAGGAAACCTGTATTGATAAGGTGCTGCTGAGGAAAAGACCTGAATAATGCCTTGTAGCATGTCCTCAGCAACAAGTATCATACCTTGCAAATTGCTTTATAGATATTTACAGAATCTTTCCTGTTGTATTTTCAAGGACTCCTAAGAATGAATAAAGACATGGACCAATCTCAGGGGCTGGTAGCCCACTTGGGCTTTTAGAATCATGTGCACAGGTTAAAAGCGTTGTTGTTGATGGAATCTCTTTATGCCTAACTCCTGGAAGAACAGCCCACTTACTTAGAAGCCTGGCTGTGGATTATATTATTAAATTTTTGCATGTCCTATTTTGATCTTTTGGACCTCTAAATTTTTAAACTCCTCTTCTGTGTGTTCACTGCTAAATTTAGTTCTCATTTCCTTTGACATTATAATTGGGAAAGTACTACCATAACTTCAAAAAACAACCGTGGGACTGGTGACTACTGAATGCTGTTTCCAGTGTAACTTTTGTTAAAGCCAAATTAAAGAAAGGAGCTTTAATCATTGACGTGTCTTGAGCTTGATGTAAATTCACTGGTACTCGTAGCTTGGCAAGACATCACGGAGAGATATGTAGGAAGGTTAAGACCCTATTTACATAAATGTGTTCTGTGCATTGTTTTCAGTGTTGTGGACTCTGAGAACATTAGGATCCACGATGAACGATATAGGGTGCAACATGAGACTGAGACTCTCATGGCTAAATATCCCGGTCCCCTAGCTCCATACGCCATGCTCTTCACGGAAGTTGCTACAGTGGTGTGATAACTGAGTTTTGTTTTGGGTCAGAGAAACATCTTGAATACTGAACACTTTTGAGAGATGAAAAAGTGTTTCCCTCAGATATTAATATTGTGCTAAATCTACCTTGTTAGCCATTTATCAGTGCTAATATCCAGCTCAAAATTCCCTACGTGCTGTTTCTCAAGTGTGAAGCTGATCTGCTTGCCCTGGGTCTTTTGTGGTCTGCCAATGGAGGTGGCCTTTGTGACAGGTGGTCTGCAAAATGGTCTCTATTTTAGTATGGTCCACACTGTACTAGCCCGAGCAATTCCAATCTAACCTATTTGAAAGATGAATTGGTATTCATTTGATAGCCCTCTCTTCCTCTTGAAGGCTCCTACCGTGCTGTGTGCACTGTAAAGCACACAATTGCACTTCATGTGGAACACCTCAATAAAATGTGTGTCACCTGTGGGCTTTGTTTTCTTTTCCATCTCTCTCTTTTTTTAGATAAGGACATGACAGCAACGCTCCACGCTGGGTGATAGGAGAACCTCGAAGAATGGAATCTGAAATAAAATATTCTCCCTAACAAGCTGAGCGGATAAAAGAAAATACAAATCAACTTGCGTTTCAGATGGCTCATCTGGGTAAAGGGACAAAAAGGGAAATGGCTTTTATTTTAATCCCATTCAATAATTTAAATGACCACTGAACTGCAGGCTGGGTCTCCAAGCAGAAAGTCCTGGGGTTTTTCTTCCAATTTTTTTTAGGATTTTTTATGCCAATAGTCTACTCCTGCCACCTAATGAAAGTGGAGGATCGATTCCTCCCTGTTGAGCACAGAGAGCCGACAAATGTAGCTGCATCACAGGTGACACATGTCAATGTCTGCAGAATCACACGGCACAGTAAAAATAGGCTACAAGAGCCAGCTCTGGTGCTTTAACAAGAAAAACAGTCACAAAGAAGGCCTAAAGCTATGGTATGAAAGAATCTGTTCTCTCTGATCCCACACAAGGGAGAAAAAATAAAAGGGAGATTTTCCAATATGTGTTAGTGTATTTTTTTGGATGAGAGAAGAAGCTGTGCTATAGTACAAGCCAAATTCACTGCAGGGGTAAGGGACAAGCAATTCAGCTGTGTTGGGCCCACTGATGTTTCAGTGATTGTGGCCTTACCTATATCCCTAACATTGGGACAGAAGACCTCAATATCTGTTTAAAATAAGGAAAATCAATGAAAAACTATTTTCTTAGGTTTTAAAGCACAGCATGACATCATATCTAAATAAATGAGAATCAAGAGGCAATCTTCCAACCAGATCTTTAGCTCTTTTTCCACTGTGGTGGAAACAAAAATTTCTGCCTTTCCTATGCATCATCCTTCCGACCTTGGTGTAAAGGGGTTACAAAAACAGAAGCTTGGAGCACCAGCCACTTCTCTTCTCTGTCCCCAGACACACCGCACTGCCTCTCGAGCTCACAGCGAACACTGGCTTTTCTGCATTTTCCGTTACATGTGCTGTATATATGTTGCATATAGCATTGTAATTTCATACTTCATCTTATAAATAAGATGCCCGTGTGAAGCGATTTCTGCTTATCCTATAGTTAAAACAAGAAAAAAAGCCCTGTGATAGAAGCTCTATTCAAGATTATGTATATACTTCAGTAGCCTGTCATTATGAATATGTGATGTATGTGCGAAGTGCGTTCTCTGGCAGCTCTCCATATTTATACTTTAATCACAGGGCTCTAATTTTCCCCTGAAATTGATTTGATTTTTACTTCTTCCTGTAAATGTTGTTTAAAAGTATGTTTAAGTAGCCATCTGTAGTATACCAAATAATTATGTTAAAAGAGCCCTAAAAATAACTATTATTTTTAATTAAATTTACCTTTGATAGGATTGAATTGAAACACATGCTATATATTCTCTCCATGATATGATTAATTATTTTGCTCTGATTTTTGCTATAAAGAAAGTTGAGTCCATAATGCGCTGATTTGTCTTGGGAATGCAATCTCTCTATCACCAAAGTTTTCATTATTTTTTTCTTTAGAGTCTGTGATTGCTCACCTGAGTTTCTCTTCGGCTCCTGAAAATTTATATAAATCCCACACCTGTGACAGGTTATAACCTGTACGGTGTGTAGGATATAACTGAACTTAACACTATTGAAGACTATTTGCTTCCTGCGTCTGGGTGTGAGAGATGAAGGGGAAAACAATATCACATCCTGACTAGCTTTAATGACGTGGTACTATAGAAAGTAACCCACTGGCCGTCAGGACAAAGTGCCCAACACTAAAATATTTTGAACAGAGCTCACAAACAAATGAAAGAGCAATAGCGTCCCAGAACCATTTCTTTAAATGGGGAATTTAAAGCTCACAAGGGAAGGTATCAGAATATCTCTAAAATATTGAATTCAATAGTTTCTTTATTCTTTGGTGAATCTATGCAAAAGGAAGAGAAAGTCTATGTTAAACGAAAACTTTTGACTCATTCTACATTGAATATATATGTATCCTTTCTCTCTCTATCACGCCTGCTTGTTTCTCTTCATACCTTTAAAGTTTTACTTTGCTTGGTCTTTGACCTCCTCAGTGATGTGGTTCAACATTACATTCTTTAGTTATTGCTTTGCCTTCACCGGTACTCATTGCTGTTTCACTGCTCTGTGTGGTTTCCAATGACCATTTGTTCTGTAACAGTGAATGGGAATGCTTTTTGGAGAAAAAATTGATGGTGCTAAAAGTTAGCTAGTGAGTATTAGCTTTCTCATATACTTAGCATTATAGAGCTATTTCCAACTGACTACTTCACCTTATAAATGATAATGCTGCAGGGTCTAGAGCAGGGCTCGCTCTGGAACTCATGGACCTCTCCGCTGTAATCCCTTGCCTCTGATACTGACTTGCTTTATGATTTTTAGCAACGCATTTAACTCTTTTGTGTCTGATTTGATTTACCCTTAAGTCAAAGGAGGAAAATATTTTTTTATTTTACTTTGCAGGGAGGATCCTTCTCCTAATGTTCATAGTTCTTCCTGAGGCTTTAAAGTCCATATCAGTGTCCAACACTCTCATTTCAGTTCATCAGTTACTGAGTTCATTACTATCTGCCTCACCCTCTCCAACAGTGGGAGCTAGTGAGACCAGGTACCTGCTGTCCCTGATGACCTTGGGAGCAGACTGGCCTCGTCTTCACAAGAAACTGAACAAAACTTTTGGGCTGTGGTGCCCCAGCAGCTTACACAGAGCTGACTGATGCTCTGTGAGCTGCCGAAACCCTCTCTCCCCTGCATGGAGAACCTGATTACAGTCACATTTGATGAAGCGGAGGAATCATCTTAGGGAGGAGGATGTGATGTCAAATGCATGCTAGGATGGCCTGTGACCACTGAAGGGCAAGGCAGAATAATGATTAGCCTAACTGGCGGCTAAACTGAGGAGGCCTGCAGAGTTTCTCTGGGCCAGCAGCCATGAACGCTAATTGCAGCTGGATCAAGCAACTGAGCTCTTTTGTTACGGCTATATTCCTAGAGCAGAAACTTGTTAACATTTCTGCGGATTGTATAATAGCTGATTTCTGTTGTCAGCGATGCTTCTTCCTTTGTGATGAATTTTCGGCTTGTCTTAGTATTTTTTTCACACGTGTGTTTGTGTGCGTGTGTGAAGGATTTCTAAGCTTTGGTCTACTGCTTTGATTCCTCGGACATACTCTTTCTGTTTCCTCGCTCTCTTTGTGCTTGTATTTCCATCTGTTTTCATTTGTTTGGCATCTGGCTACAACAGTTTTCCAGAGTGTATTGTAATTGCATGCACTGATAATAAATCAAGTAGACCTAACAGGCAAGAAAACCAAATGGCAGCCACAGGGAAACAAGGTAAAAACACAAGAAACACCAAATCATCTATGCTTCAAGGCATCAAATGCAAATATATATGGGTTATCTGCTATAACTGATAGGATTCAGCTGGCTTATATCTTACCTAGTGTCTCCAGTCCAAATATACATATTGGGATAGAAATTTTATGCCATTTGTGTTTTAAATAGCTCATGGGTCTCAACAGCTAAGCATGGTCCTAAAGAGGATTTTCAGGTGAAGACCACAGGAAGTAACGGATATTTTCAAGCAAAGCTTTGATACATGTCACTTCATTTAAAATAAATAAACTGCACCAATCATTGCCAGTTACCCATGCTGTCAGTCAAAGGCAAGATCCCTAAGCAAATGTTCTGTTTCATTTGGAAGGACTGCATTGCTCCATAGAAAGATAATAAGTGCTATGTCTTACCTTACAGTAATTATGTTAGTCTCATCTTTACATGATGGAATTTCAGTTTTGATATTTTTTTCCTTCATATGAACAGTGGCAACAACATTCACAGGTACATGAGCATTCACTTTGGTGTGTGCCTCCAGCCCTGCCTGGATCATTTGTGTGTTGGTCCCCATTACAAAAATAATCTCTTTAGCCATGCTGAAAAGGTAGAATGAGGGTAAAGTTATGTTCAGACAGCAAAAAACTGACGAATTTTTATGGCCTCTGCCACTTGGAAATGTAATTCTTTTTTGTTATACTTAATACATACCTCAGACTAATTTTGGATCTCAGCCTAATGTTGGCGTTTAGTAACTCAGCCAGTCTGAAATCAGACTTTGGAGAAGGTGTAATCTGTGCTTGAACTATTACAAAGAAAGCAAAAAAAAAGTGTTTAACCCCCCCTCCCCAGTACTGACAAGCATGTTTGTATTGCTCAAGTCTTGAAACACATTACCATTTCCTGCCACTTTTGTGACAGAAGAGTAATAGAAGCTAGTCTCCATCGGGAACCCGGTGCAGGTGGGCACGATACGACGCATCTCAGAGGACAGTAAAGCTTTGGTCCACTGCCTCCCTACACCACTCTGAAGGCTACTGATTATTCTTCTTATCGAAGGGATTTTTTCATCAGGTCCATACCATGCCTGCAATTACAGAGTTCAACTTGTCTAAATAAGCAGAACTTGAATATCATGATCCGTGTCATTAACTGTGCCTCAGGGGAAGGTCTGCCAACAATGATTATAGCTAATCCTGATCAAAGCTTGACCTTATTTGCCTTGATTAATACTAAAGACAAAAACCTTCTTGAATTAAAATGTTAAAAGGGAGACAATGTGTGAAAGAAATGGTATTTTAAAGCTTTTGATTCTTGGGTGGTGGTGTTTTCAAAATGATACCTGCAATGCATTTTGGATGGCTTTTTTATCAAGTCCACCAAAGAACAACTCTTGGCCAAACATCTTCAGGTAGACTGAGGTAAAAGGTTTGTCACTGGAGAATGCCTTCCAGTCAGAGAGCTACATGAGAAGAGGAGGAAAGTTTTATTCTTCATAACATTTGGGGAACCAATGCCTTAGAGCTTTTATTTTCCCTGAGAATTTACCGTTTTCAGGATTTCCTTGAAGTCATAGTCAGTCTCTGAGTTCCCGTCAGGAGAGTAAACTTTAGCAAACATCTCCTGCAGTCCTTCAACTGTTATTCCCACCTGTGGGAAGAAGTAAATTTGGATGATGGTCGTAAGATGTGCTGTGAGGGCAAAGTGTGGGTAGACCCAATTACCTCCAAGGGATCAGCCACTCTTCCAAGGAAGTGTGCCCGGAGCTGGGACATTGCCACCTTTGGAATTAAGCTGCCTGCATTATTCAATACCAGATATTTAGCTGCCAGTCCACTCATAAGGAACTCTGAAGAGAAATAGGCAGTAAAACATAGCAGTTAGTTTTTAAAGCCACAGTGTGCAGATTGTATCAATTTACTAATTGCATAATTCAACTGATCCAGCATGATATGAGAAAGGCCAGAAAACCCAGCTATAAAACTGATTATATAAACCAGTCATAAACAGAATATTCTGCATTTTTGAACTATTAATGGGCAAAATTACAAGCCCCCTGCTCATTTCGTAGTGGTTATGCTATTTTTCCAATGCAAAATATCATTTACATCCGGTCAAATTCTGTAACGTCAGCTTATGAATTGCTTTTATGAGACATCATCTAGGGCAACTTGACAAAGGGGAACAGAAATAAAACCACATTTGCCATCCTTAGCTAATAGTTTAGGAAAAGTGATATAGATGTCCTACAAGGACAGATGGTGAGGTGTAGATTTGTCTCTCAAATGACGCAGAGGCAATTTAATACATCTAGTTCCAAATGCTGTAACTCCTTACATGAAATGCATTAATTGTTAAGTAATTGTTAACTATTAAGTGAACTTTGAGCAAGCATAATTTGTCTACTTATTTTCTCTACATTAGATTTATCGTCTATAATGTTACTTGATACAAATAATCAGTGCAGTGCACAGTCATGTATTCTTCCCAATCTTGGCACAGGTCTGTATAGTCCTGTTTTCTGAGTTAAAGTAATCCCAAGACTTTTCTAAGTTTCCTTAGGTTTCAAGAGTAACAAGGCTGACATGGTATGTAGGCACCCTGATGTGCTTTCCTTCTTCCAGCCCTCATCTCTCTTCTCTTCCTACATTAGTTGGAGGACAGAGAAATATCTTAGGAGTCCCTATGTTAAATTTCTGCTATACTCATGTTAGATATAGGCACCATATACTCTTTAGATCCCTCCAGAAATCATCTTTGGAAATCCAGTACAGCCAGGATAATTGCAGAGCCCTGGAAGAACCAGACAAATAATTTCAGTACCTGTACAGAAATTATTGATGAACTGTAGGAAATATATTTTCAAACATTATGAGAGGGAGTGAGTCTTTGACCTCTTTCCAGAAAAGGACTGCCTAATTTCTCATAAATTATTTAGCTAAAAGTTAAAGAAAAGATTATTGCTTGGTTCACAAAAGTGGGGTGTTACGAGTACTCATGCCCATATTACTTCTCTAGTGCCACTCTCTGTGTGTCAGATAACATCTCACTTGTGAGTCAACACTTTCCCATTCTCTTCTGAATCTTTGCATGCAAACAAGGGTCTGGATGGTCCTTTACCCTTGTTTACTCCTTACGCTAAGTTGTGTTTGCATATGGGACTAATTTAATTTCTAATTTCTCAGGACAGATTCCAACTTATCATGTATTTGAGAAGCAGTCTGTTGGAAAAGCAATCTGCTTAGTCTACTAAATCTGTATGAACCGGCATTTCACTACATCATCCTCACTCTTTTGCTGTATGAAGCTCCTGTGTTATCCAAAGTACTAGGCACCAGCTATCTACAACATACGTTGTCCAGTAACAGCTCCTACAATCAAAATACAGGTATATATGCCACCCTATTGATGGCAGAGGAATCAGTAGAGAACCTTCAGCAGACAGCAAGGAGACATGACAAAAGCTCACATATTAATGCTGATCCTATAGAAAATAAAAAGCACAGTGATGCCACACCAGGACATTTTTAATAAGCTGACTTGAGACCTGGAAATGTGAAGACTAGTTTTTCTCTGAGTGAGCTTAGTCAGAACAGTCCTAGGTGTTATGTGGACTGGACACTAGAGTGAGGCATGGCACTCCCAGTGAATTCATTAAGGCTCTTTTTTTTTGTATTCTAACCCACAAAATCTGTTAGTTAAAAAAAAAACCAATGGTACTTACTGATACTTAATAAGAAGTGTTGCTCATGAATGATTAAATGATTATACAGAAATCACTGACTTGAAGAGAGTAGGGATATTTTCCATACCTCAGGCATTACATAGTGCTAATGCTCTAAGAAAATATTTACCAAAGAAGAATCCTACTGACACGGTCAGATGATGCACTGTAGCCACTTCACTGTAAGGGTGTCATGGCACCCACACATATCTTACTACGTACCTTGCCCCAAGGAAGAGGGAAAGGAAATCGGTGATCAAAGAAAACAGTCTTTGGTAGCTATGAACATTAGTACACATATTTAATTATATGAATCTGTGCATAATGAAAGTCAGATCCTGTCAGTCCTCACACTGAGCAGAACCTGGATCATCCCTTTGATTTCAGTTGCAGTGTGTAGGGCATGAAGCACTATCAGTGGTGGCCATGTGTCAGATTCCAGTTTAGAAATAGATTCAGCTGACATTATTGCCTGTCATTAAAAATTCAGCATCTAGCACCACAAAGATCTGTGATGCTGAGGGCACATTTTTGTTTTTAGCAAGGAAATAAGTACTGCATTACAGCTGTCTCTATGGTAACTCCTCCAGAATGGACTCACTGAAACACATTTCACTTGTGGCTAGTGGTGACAAATCAAATCAGAAAGCTAGAGGATGGATCCTCCTCCCACACCAGTGTAATAGAGGATTGACTTCATTTAGCTAACTGAGTTATCCAAGTCTAAGATTAGCATGTGTGAGAAAAGGATCTTGTTCCTTATTCTTCAGGATGAGAGGTTTAAATATTACATATCCATGGTGACCAATTTTCTGACACCGGTCTTCACCAAGAAGTAACAGCAATTCACTTGTGTGCTGTATTTCCAGGCTACAGCCAGGACAAAGTAATCCATGTCACATAGCCCTCTGCCAGCTACCCTCATGCGTACTGCACCCTTCTTTCTCACTGTGTGAAAATTCAGATAGCTTCATTTTAAAAGCAAAAATAAGAGGAGAAAATGAGTACCTAAAACTAGAAACACATATCTGCGTATTACTGGAGAATTTATCTCTCCCTGAATTAATTTTAAATGGTACCGAAGTTCACACAGTGTGTGTTAGTGTCTATTTCTCTGGGCACTCTCTGTCTCATCTCTGAGGCAGCAAGCATGTGTATTGTATATTACTGTGGTTCTTGTGTTATGTATTACATTTATTTTTGTTATAGAGCAGATTAAATGTAACAGGGGCAGGGCAACAATAAGATCTACAAAAGTCTTTCAGACTACTCCCCCCCTCCAAAAAGAAAGCAAAAGTACATTTAGCACTATGGATTTGAGATGTTTCAGGGTATCTGTTTATATAGATTAATTTGCAAAGAATATTTACGTGTACCAGTGGATAACAAAAATGCTAAAAGCATCGAAGTCCTCCTAGATAAACAGCATGTGTAAGGAGACTGTGTTTGTAGATATAATCTCCCTAGTCTGCCAGCTACGTACGCCAAATCACTGAGGCTGTCATGGTCATTTACATATTGAGTTGCGTAAAAAATCTCTACTGAGAAAAATAACATACATGGAAAATAGAAATAGCTACAGTTTGGCCCAGCAAGAGCTGTCTTCTAATCTGGTCCTCTGCATTCTGATTACATTTTTATGTGCAACTCCCATGGATGTAACTGGTCACCCCCCAGATCCCGTGCATGGATCTGCTCGTTCCAGTAATGAATTTGGTAGGAAGGTGCAAGAAGAATCTTTAGACAATAAGGCTGAATTAGCTGCTCATGGGTGCAATGAATTGCCTCATCTGAATGTTTTCAGAGTTTGCTGTTTCATTGGCACTAGTGTTGGGGTGTTGGGGTGAAGAATATTTAGCATCACATTTGAATTCAGCAAGAGTTGTAGGTGTTCAGCACCAGCAGAAATTAATCCACTTCAGCAGTAGTTTAGGTCCCTTCTGTTTGTGCAGTGCTGAACAATGGTATGATACTGGAGCATTTGATACAGGAGCATGTGCCTCACCGGCTAATGAAAATGGAGAGTTAGAACCTCACAAGCCCTCTGGTAATTTCCTGCTGGCAGTGTACAATGCAAAATACACAGGGACCTAAACGCTCTCCAAATGGACAGCCTGAGATTTTTATATTTTTTTCATCACTGAACATTGGAGAATATGGAGGGACAACATGCACCTAACCAGCTGGCCAGGAGATTTCTGTTCTCATACTGTATGATTTTTCTCACACATTGACCTGTATATATTTCTCTACAGAATTTTCTGAATCTTACCTTTAAACATACTGAAGCGGAGAACCTTGCTGAACTGATATCCAGATCTGTCGAATTTGGGACTTAATATTCTGACAGCCATCCTGCAGGCAGAAGCCCTGAAAAAATCCAGTGAGCACATTAACACCTCTATTAGTTAGCAACATGTTTTTCATCTAGGGGAGGGACCCAGATTTTCCTTACATCACTTGAAGATCTGGAGCTGTGCTTCTGCCCAGGGCCCTCAGGTGAGAGTAGATGAAACTTGCCACTTGCATGCTCGGTTCCTTCAGCACAGCATCAGCTAATGTCATTAGTATTGGAAGACCCGGTTTGGTTTCAAGCAAAACCACTGCAGCTAACATTCGGATCTGACAATGAATGTTGTGATTCAGGAAAATCTCAAGGGTTATAGCCTGGACCTGAAATAATAGATACATTCAAATTTACAGAATGTTTGAACATTTTGCTAATAACCATTCATCGCCGGTGAATGATCTCTTCATCACTAGTACAGTGAAAATTTGTATTATTTATTATGGCAACGGTGTTCCTGGTTTCATAGTCTGAGGTTGGAAGGGGCATTATGGTAATGTAGTCTGACTTCCTACACAATCAAAGCCAAGGAACCTCTCTGGATAACTTCTACATCAAATATGTTATCTGTTTTTGAGATATAGCGAAGTATATCTGTAGCATAACCACTCTCTAGGCAAAAGAGATTTCATGGATCCATCACATACCTGAGAAGTGGTTTCAGTGACAACTTATCCCTCCCCATAAAGGTATGCCTTATTTCTAATAATTTGATCTCCTGGAGACCTTTCTGTTAGAATAAAAACCAGTTTACTACCAGAAATCTCTGTCATGTAGGCAGTTTAAAACTGCAAGTTTATGCAAGAAACGTAATTTCCACAGTACTGCTTGTGACCAATGTGTTTGACCCTGGCAATATTCAGTATCAAGGCTAATTTTGTACTGGAACATTTCCAGTTTCCATGAGCTGCACTGAAGCCTTTGACCCCTTCAAAATGGATGTGGATGGTGTAACACTGTTCTGGCACCCAAGGTAAAAGTGGTGACAAGGATGCAGTAGCCTCTTTCTAAATATAACTACCTTTTAAAATGAAACAATAAAAAAAGACAGACCACGTATTAACTCTGTTTAATACAAATATGGGTGTGTAGCTAGCTGCAAACCAGGCATTAAACTGGTTTTTGAACAATGTAAAATCCATCCACAGACATTAACTTGCCCCAGATCAATTTTCTCCAGAGAAAATGCATAGAAAATGGGTGGTTTGGGTCATGTGTGGAAAGTTGGGCCGAAGGGCAATCAGAAACACAGCATTGTTGTCAAACATCAAACTGGCTTTTTTCTTCTGCAGCAAATACCCTAACTCCTACCCTTGCTATTCTCTCCTCCCCTCTGCTTTTCCCCATCTAGCTCCTGCACTCTAGTAAATTGTTTCTTTATTCTTTTGCTTAAAAGCATACCCTGGCACACTATTGTCTGTGGATCAATATGTGCACTCAAACTGGGAGACATGCAAAAAATGAGTATAATGGAAAAACTGATACAGATTAGTAGGAAAATAGTTAATGAAAGCTTTTATTTTACTTTTTGTATTAAGAATGGTCTTATATAAAACAAAAATTTCAATATTATGAAAAAAAAACTTGAAAATACAAGGCTTCCTTTTAGAAGCAGATTGCTTTCAGGTGAAAATGATTGTAAAAGTGATGTTCGTGGTGGGTGAGAGTATGCCTGCGTAACCATTGTATGTGATGTCTAATCATCTTGTTCGGGGACAAAAGTCACATTTACTACATGTTCTGTTTATGACTTAAACCCACACAATGTCTGTAAATTTGTAATTAGGATGCAAACCTCTAGTACCTATTTGATTTATGGTTAGATGTGACATGTAGTATTAAATGTCAATTCTCTGAAAACCTTGTTTTGTGGTTCTCTCACATACCAAAGCTGAAGTAGCACTAAACACATTTTGGTCAATAATTTACTTTCTGTCTAATGTCCTTGGAAAATAAATGTTTGTAATGGAAATACTGATTTGCCTTCAACAACAGGGTAATGAATAGATAGGGTAACGAATGTGTCCTTTTAATGGGATCTTTGCTGCAGTATGAAATGCTAGAGGTTGATGTCAAAAGGAATAAGGCATGCCAACTAAGGTTAAGTATTTAAAAAAAATACTACAGCTATATTTGAAAAAAGGTGTGCTACCCCCTCATCACCCACCATCGATTAGCGGCCTTGGGTTGGGTTACCTTAAGTGCAAAGGAGGCAGCTGTGTTTCCTTACCATTTTGGGGTCTTTCATGCCTATGTTTTTCAGGGCCATCACAGCAGTCGCGTGGACCTTGACTGGCAGATCTGAGGCACCAGCTGCGTATCCTGGTAAAAATTTCTTGATGTGCTTGATGCTGGCTGGATGTCCTACATTCCCAAGGGCTTTCAAAGCCAGGGAAATTTCTTCTGTGTTAGACTTGCTCAATGCCTCTCCTGCAAAGCCATGAAGTAGCTGAAGAAAGAAAACAAATTTGTTGAGTTCAATTCCAGCCCTTATCTATATCCCATCCCCCAGCCTATTCTGCGGTTTGACTTTGATAATTTCAGTTTGTTCAATTCACTTATTTTAAATATTTTCAAATTCTTTTTGTCCTCATGAATAGGACATTTTATTCATAGACAAGAAAGCTGCAATGAACAGCTGCTTCATCACTATGCCTTAAAGTGACCAAGTAAGATTTTTAAAGGAAAAAGTAATGGCTAGGAGCTAGTTCCCGCTGCCATTCAGCATGAGTTGGGAACCCTGCAATAATGCTGTTTGAATATCTCTGTCTAATGGTTGACGACAGGTGCAAAAATGCAGATACAGTTAAATTCCTCAGACCCTTAAATAAGATTCCTGAAGATATGGCTAGTGGTGGTGCCCTTAACTTCAACTGTGGATTAACAGCTGGCAATGTGATCATCAGGTCATTTTTCAGCCTTCGTTGTAAGCAACTGGATCACAGTTAACATTTATGTGGCAAGATTAGAAATAGTTGTCTGAAGGCTGAATATAAGAAAAGAACTAAATCCTGATAGAAAACTGCTTTCAGTGCTAAACTATGGCTCTAAAAAAGAAACGCTGAGATGTTATTGAATAATTTCAATACAGTTCGCATGCTTTAAAACATCACATTTGAGATTCATTGATGGTGCAGAAACAGTCCATTTGATATTACTAATCAAATGAATGAACATTTGAAATGCATTGAATAAGTCTGTACAATCATTTGCTTTGGGAAAGAATTTCTATTCCCCGGCACTGGGCTTAGATTTTATTAGCTCAAGAGCATTGGTGGCAGTCGTAACACAGGAGATGCATGCAGGAATGTCGGCCATGCCTGTGTACTATAGGAAAAAAAATATCATGGCAGGCACACAGTGTATTGGGAACACCCTGCTCTTACTGGGGATGGTGGACTGACCAGTGCTGAGGTCTGAAAACTCGTATTTCTCTTTCCCTCCCTATCACTGGTTGGGTGGCGAACCTCTGTAAACCATGACGTGCATCTTTAGAATGGGGAAATGCTATTTACTGCCTATTTAAACTGTTTTCAGCCTGATGATTAAAAGCGGTGCAAAACAGGGAGGGTATTACTATTATTAAAAGGTTATAGTAGTGGATGAGTGGGATCTGCTTCTGGGCTACATGGGCAAAACCCTGGGCTTTTGTGTCACTTAGTTTATTTATAAGTATATATAAGTACCTATATTTAAAGAGTTTCAAAGCAGTGCCATGGGACTTCATTAATAATTGGCAATAAAGCTCTCAGAGATAGATAGAAAGTGCTATGAATTATATGCTTCTTCCTCTCACTCTCTTTTGTGTCTTAATCTGAAGATAAAAATGCTGTATTTAACCAACTAGGGTTCCTTTCCCCAAAGGAAACACTGTCGTGAAGTGAAATACAGGTTTCTGAATAATGAAGCAAGAACTCAAGACTTAATTTTTCTCTTAAACAATAAATAACAATGTGGTTACCTGGAGACATTCAGAGCAGGAGTCTGATGAAGAGCACTGTTTGTGGCACAGTGACGCATAGCTGAGATGGCAAACCTTTCCAAGTACAGTACTTGAGCGTGGGCAATGTTTTCTCACGATGAGCTGGGGAGAAAGAAGTTGTTCATTACCACCATTAACGAAGAGCAACAATATTAAAAAATACGCTTCTGCCAAATGCAAGGCAAAACCAGGCTTTTGATATTTTTGTATCAATGGATTTATGGTTAATCTGTGGATATTACTGTATTTGAAAATGCAATTGTAAAGTAATTCCAAGTAACATCTGGAAGGCAGATCTGTTGCTTTTATAGTGTTTCAGATTTAAATTTGGCATCGGCTGTAATCCAAAGGGAGGAAATCACCCTGTTATGGAATGGAAAACCACACTTTATTCAAGAAACATTCATCATTGTTTTATAATTGCCGCAGCTATACGTACAAAAAACTTGAGATACATTGTGAGCGGACCTCAGTACTTTGGGCAGACAGGAATATTTCGTATAAATGTAGGAGCTGACAGGAGGCACCAGCCCACTGCTTCCTTGAGCGGGAAGCAGAGCATTACTGCACGGTAACAGCTGGGCTGTCACGGCTTTTACAGAGGGCGAAACCCCGGTCTGAGATATGAGGCCTCTACCTTGGGTAGGCAGAGATAAGTTCCTTGTGTTCTGAGGCTAGAATTAGACCCTGCAGAAGAGGAAAACATTGTAAAAATTGTTAGACTTTCTCCTATGTGGGCTCCACATTGGCGTAATTCCATTGATTTTGATAGATCTGCTCTGATTTGTACCCATCCTGCTAGGTCAATCAGGGCAAATACAGGATATAACAAATATGTATTTCTTACTCCCTGGTCTTTGTAGACACTCAGTTGGAGATCTAATCTGATGTAACGATAATGCACATTTAGACAAAGGGAGACTAGAAACCACTGTTTGCAGCAATAACCTCTGTCTCTGAGGAATATTTTACTCTTTTTTCCTGTTTCATTCTGGATTCATTTTTGTCCTTTTGGTTTGCATTCTCCTCCCATAAGACAGTCAGGAAATAAGCTTCTTTCGACCTCACTAGAGGCCAGAAGACCTTTATATTTTCAAAGCCTTTGCAATCTCATCAAAGGAATAAATATGACAGATGCTGAAATCAGTAAAGAGTGATTCGAGAGTGTTTAGAGAATCCTACTGTTGCTTCCTCCATCACGTCCCGAGTTGGTGTGCTTGAGTGCAGGGCCACCAGCACCGTCTGAGCCGCTTCCCAGTTGGTGAGTTCTTGCCTTTCCATTTTATACCTCAAGAACCTGAGTGCATGGAGACTGGCAACTGCAGGAATTATATCCAAAATGTAACGCCTGTAATGGGAAAGGCAAGGACCATTTTCCAGATGTGCATTTGAACATAGTTATTCCAGATGGTCTCCAACAGAGTTTATCAGCAGAAGAACCACCACTTGAATTGCTTGTACCTGTATGCTGGCCGACTGGAGAACTGCTTCCACACTGACTCATAATTCTCCTCATTTGCTGCACGGAAGAGGTGCATAAGCTTGAGGGCTTTTGCTGGTGCATCACTGGGAAGCTGTTCAGACGTGGTGTCTACTAGGTCTTGCAGGCTTTCCTCTATCTGCAGGAAGATTAAAATGCAAGAAGCTCACATGTAATGTTTTCCACACACATGGACTCCAACTTCCCACAAAGAGTCTGACCAGTGACTGAACTTTACCTGGCTTTCCACATTTTTTACTCTGAATAAGTGGACAGGAAGCTGAAGCAATTCACTGCCAAACTGGTACTGAAGTGACCCACGATTCTGGAATTCTTTTGGTGGGACTTCTGCCATTTGCTTTTGCACGTCAGTCAAAACAAGTTTCTGCCTGGAATGGAGGAACCCGGGGAGATAACATCACAAGGTGTAGGGTACAAATGAAAAAGAGAACAGCGTTTCTGCCTCCCTGAATTGCACGGCGACTGCAGTTGTTTCAAACGGTTTTTGTTACTGAGGGGCAAACGTATTTATAAATAGATACATTTGGACATGATGCTGAGAACCATACTCTGAGAAGGTGTGCACTTACACAGCAGGGCTCAAATCGGAGCCAGCCTTTGCCTTCCTTTGGGAATAACATGGCTTGAGACTTTAAGGAAGAAGTGGGAGGTGAGCAGCGGTGGCCTGAAGGAGATCACAGGAACTGTGTGTTGTGTCTTAAGGAATAAATTAAGGATTAGAGAAAAATAGCTTTTTTAGAAATTGTCACTTAATTTAAACCTTTTAAGAAGTTCATAAAAGCTCTTACATGTCTGTACCTCCTGGAAGCTTCAAAAGGAATTGAAAATTGTTAGATACAACAAGAAATGGTACAATCTTTTTACTTGTACTATTACAATTCTATCCCCATTTTGCTTGCCAAGCTGACAGTCCAGGGGTCTGTAGAAGATAAAAGATTCTCATGAAGTTTCAAACTGTATTCCCCAAACAAAAAGGGCCAGATAAATTCAGCATAACGTTTTGGAAAAGTACTCAACATTTTGGAAACTTTTCAAGGAGTACCAAACCTTCATCCTTTGTTATTAAGAATAATTCCAAAGAGAGACTGTCTTTGTAAATGTTTTCTATCTTTGCTACATTTTCAGCTAAAGGGATGCATCCTATCCCACTAATTATGTTTAAAATAGGCTGTTTAGGACCCTATAATAAAGTTAGGCATTTGTACTGAAAAACTGAAAACATTCCAAAAGCAATATTATTGTACTACACAGTATCTCAAAATCTCTGTAGAAAATTGGCGTGTTTATTTTGGAATCTCTAAGATGATCTTCTGTATCATTTCTATCCACTCCTTCCATATGGATTGCAGAGAACTGCTGCAGAAAATAGCATATAACTGCTTTGTAGACAAGCCACTGGAATTTGAATAGATATTGATACAGAATCAGCAGAGATTTTTTTCTCTCTTGAAATTTTATACAAGATTATTGACAGGGCATTTGAGTTCAAAAATATAACATCAGGTGCATTTGGACAGATTTAACTGCCCCTTCCAGAACATGATGAATCTATCATGTCTTCATCATCATTTTGAGAAGAGACATATCTGCCTAGAATAAATAGGAAAATCTTGTACTCTGAAGAGAAAAGCAAATTAATGCTAAAGATAGGATTAAAAGGGTGAAACAATAGTAAAACCTCTCAGCTTTGAAAGGTGCTGCAAGAGGCTTATGCTGAAGAGCTCTGAAAACTCAGCTCCAACTGTCCTTTCCACCAAGCACCCAGAAAGTCCTTTGTAGAAATTTTGTAGAAATAACTTCTGAAGACTTGGGTGACATGTCCACATCTTCCCAGCTATCTTGTGTTTGGCCCATTCTGCTGGGCAATGCAAAAGATGTCGAGAAAATGGGGAAAAGTAAAGGCACTACTCCTTCTGGGGGCTCAATACCTGAGGGAGAACAGTAAGGAAGCCAGTCTATGGAGGCTTGCAGAAGGTGAGTTTAAATCAGCAAAAGTCCATTGGCTCCAGATTAATCCTTGCTCGCAGCAACCTATAATTTGATAAAAGCACTACAGTTGTATCTATCTTCACCTTGATTGCATGACATAGTAAAGCCACTTAAGCCACTTTCACCTTTACTGTTCTTTTTTTTTTTTTTTGGTTAACCAAACTGAACATGTTCATCACAGTAATGAAGCAAATCAGTGATTTATTGACATGAGCTTTTTCTGATGTTGCAGTTTCCAAACCTGTATATTATACCAATAGATTTTTGCAGAAGCTAATGGAGCAATGCAAGATTAAAGCAGCTGGAGGGGGCCTGAGGTATGTCTTCTGTACAGTGACCTTTATGCAAAGTCTGCCTCTTCAGTAGGGCTCCCCTGTCTACAGAGACCATCACTAAAGCAGGTAACTAAAAGTTTTTTCCATAGATGATTTCAAGCAGATGAAAAAATTTTCAAACACTGAATATCTGGGGGCTTGAGCTAAAAATGAGCAGGGGTTTAATTTCTTAGACAACCGCATTGTCATTTTGCCCCAAACTTGTTTAAGAAATATGCAAAATTTGCTGTGGAAAAGCAAATGCATTTGATATGCTTTGTGCCCAATCTTTTTGCAATAAAACCCAATTTCCTATCAAGAAACTGTTTTGATGGGAGATTTGTAAGCAGCCCACTGTACTTAGGAAGTATATCAGAATCCAAAGTCCTATCTAGGTTTCTTGTGAACTAGTCTCCAGGGTCTCTTACTGCATTATTATTTTCTAGGGAACTCTCTTTCAGTGAGTAACTGTCTTTCAAAGTATTTTACTGCAAATATATTAGTTCACAGTTTTTCAGATGGAATTATATTTGTTTTGGCTTTTATGACATAAATCAAATATCCCTGAGAAATAAAAGAGTCAAACCCTGCCAAGTTTAGCTAACAAAATTTGGATAGTGATGTGCATGTTTCAGATTTACAACTAACAGTGAAGGTTGTTTTTATGAACTGTTTGGGATTTTATATAATTAAATACCGGCAAACAATAGGCTGTGGAAGTAAAGGCTTTATTTCAGTTATGGAGTTTGACCAGATTACTGAGATGCTGAGTTAGTTGCTGAATTAAACGCATATGTACAGTACCTTGCTTCTACTATAGCATTTCCTCCCGTTATCTCATTGAAGGGTGCAAACTGGTGGATTTCCTCAACATCAGCTTGTGTAATTACAGCTTCATTACGTGTATATTTAATTTTGTAATTGTAAGTAGCAGTTGCCCGGGAATTCTTGTTTCTCTTTATAATATAAAAAAGCAAAGAAACAAAGAAAATAGGAAGTCATTGAACTTCTAAATTCTGTGACTAGAAGCTATTACATCACCCAGTTCAACCCACTTATTTTCCAGGGCTGTTTTGTTCATTGTCCGCATGAGCATTTTATGTGAGTTCTGCGTGCACACTTCCATGGAAGAGGTCAGGCACGCTGCCTGGCTCGTTACTTCTACTGTCAAGAAGTGTTAGCTGGTTTTTCCCTTTCCCAAATATAAGTAATTGGTTATTCCCTTGAGAAGGAGACACATTTTCTGAGGAGAGCAGCAGCATAAGCCACATGATTTCTTATTTCAAAGTTAGGATTATAATAAGATGCAGCAGTACCTATCTTGAATAGCAGAAACTGGACATTGTGACTATCTTTTTTACTCAGTGGAGTAGGTGAATTAACTCATGCTGATTATTAACAGTTTCCAAGCCAGCTAGTTTAAGCTAGTTGAAGTGTTTCTGCGGTACATGACAGCTGCAGCACAGACCTCTGCTGCTCTGTGGATCTGATTTTCATACAGAAAGAAAGAGTTGATAACTAGATGCAGAAGATCTGACTCTTCTCTCATTTTAAGTGTAACAAAGCAAGAGATAATGTGGACACCAAGTGGCTCCCTGTATATGTATATAAAATACATATACATAATACGACTCTAACTTACCTGCTGGCAGGTCTGGCACGGACGAGTGTATGCTGAACCTGTGACCATTTGAACTTTCTTTTCACAACTGTTCAAGTCCTTGGATTTGGTCAGATAGACTAAGTTTGCTCGCTTGTTTTCCTGGATTGTGTATGTTGTGTTGCAAATACCTCCGATCCCAGCCTGGCAAAAATGAAAATGTGATCAGAGAAGTTCACCCCTATGCAAAGCTTCATCAGTTCCCCACATGGGTTTTCCTGTTTAATTCTGTATTTTCAAAATTCCCGAGAAAAATGAATGCTTTTTCGTTTATGGTGCTCTCTAGAAATAAAAGTGGGATGCTCATTACTTTCATCTCTTTTTTACATGTACAGGCTTCCAGTAAGCCAAATCAGAGTTTCACTGAGAGAACTAGAATTCTCAAGTGTTTCACTGAGGCAAGATATGGAGTCTCAGGAAAGGGAAGTAACAATTTCCAGTTAGAGCTGTCAATTATGAAATACAATTTAAGGAATATTAATAAAAGGTGCCAAAATAATTGGATCACTCAGAATAAAATCTCAACAGCAAAGTATTTTAAGGTTGGAGATGACATTCTGCCCTTAAAATCTGCTTTTATAGGCCACTTATAAATGCCTATGGAACAGGCCTTGCGGTATCAGAGATCTGTCACAATACAAACAGCAATAATTAAAAAGAATTTCACGAAAGCAGAGTTTTGATTGTGGGTTTTCTTGAGTTTTCAGTTTTAGCTCAGATCTTCAATAATATTTCAAGCATATATATTTATAAGATCTCTTAAATCTCCTCAGTCAGTGAGGAGATTTTTGGAGAGGAAAATATTTGATTGCATTTTAGGAGGAAGGGTTATTTTCATGATTTTTTTATTGTTATTGATAGCATAGCCACTCCAGAGAGCAGCTCTGGGCTATGTCAGAACAGCAAAATAGTAATGTGGTGGTTGGGAGGCAAGATATACCCACTTCATCCTTCGCTTAACAGTATTCCTGAAGACAATGCAGCTTTGGTAAGGGCTAGAAATAAGAATTGCCCAAGCTTTCTGAAAGAATTGTACTCTGCACATACAGGTGTGGGGCTCCTCCGCAGACTGCAGGGTGTGGAAGAGACACCTAGGCTTTAAATGGGAATGTCCAGCCCCCTGGGCTCAGTGGGATGAAGCAGCCTCCTGCCTAGCTGGACTTTCTAGCTGTGTGCAGTTCACAGCTAACTTAGATACCCTTACCCTACACCCTGCAGGGTGTGAGGTAGGCTTCCCCAGGTTAGTCCCTCAAACCTCTCTGCAGCGCAGATTTTGGGACTAATTATGCTTATCTTCCTTTACTGAATGATTTGAGATTGTCAGGCAAGGGTGCCAGTGTTCATTAATCAGTTACTGTCTGAGAAAAACAAAGCAAATTTGGAAATGATTCTAGGAAGTGAAGTCACATATATTGCTCAGCAGTGAGAGTAGGACGTATTGCTAACTGAATTAGAAAGAATGGAGATGTAAAACTAGATATGAGAAAACAGCGCTGCAGAATATGAGACACCACCGCCCGGGTTTTTATGTGCAACAAGCAGCGTGAAAATATTAAATCATGTAGTTCCTTTCCCAGAAACAACTCTACTTACATAAAAATAGATTTTTAAAAAATTAAAGTTACTCCAGTCTGCATTTTCAATAAAAATAACATGAAAGTATAATAATTTCAAGGTTCTTTGCTGATCTCTGAATCAAATATAGTCTAATCAATGTAAATATGGTTTCACAAAAACTAAATACATTGCAATTTCTGTGGTGAATAGTAATATCAGATGATTTACCTTGACTAAGATATTAAAACCTGAAAAACAGTGGAAGTTCCAATACAGCATCAACAGCAACTGTCAAAGCTAATACAGTAATGTCATGGCATATATACCGTTTTCCTCTTAAAAGAGGAGCCAGAAGAGATTAAAATATATATGATTGGTAAAAAAGTTAAATTACCGTTATTTTGGCTTTAATCTTGTGCTGTATGCTTAAGCTTGTTTGAATACAGTATTCAAATTTTGTGTAGGCTTCAGCTTTCATAGGAGTTTACTTTCTCCAGAATCACAAGCCAAATTTTCTAATGGTCTAATACTGCAAATGCATTTTCTGAAACGCTTTGATCAGCCAGATTAAAAACCTGCTATTCTGTTGTCCTGTTTAGCTACAGCTCCATCAAATGCTGTCCCATAACAGCAACTTAATTATGATTTCCCAGGCTTAGGTGTTTCTTGTTAGTGAATTTTATATCAAGGATGAATTCAAAATAATTCAGAAGAACCTGAAGGGAAGGTATATTTATTTACAAAGTGACCGCAATGGCCGAAACAGAAAGCTCACCTCCTGTAAGGTGTATGAATGCTGCATCTTCTTTATACTCAGCTCCAGCACATTCAGAATCCCTCTGAAGATGTTGAGACCATCATCTGAGACAGTATCAGGAGCCATAAGGCTTCCAACGTGGCCATTGTTATACTCAAACTTGATGGGGTTACTAAGTTGCCCGGTTAGTACCTGGGCCAGTTTGAGTGATCGAGAGAATGAGCTTGTAGGCCAGACACCATTGTACTCCGCTGCTTCGACTGAGTGAATCTAGAGTGGGGGGGAATATAATTCCTCTTTAATTTTTTCAGTTAACATTTTCCAATGCACATAAGCATCTATAGTTTTACACACGTCAAAAATACAGTTTTAATTAACACAAAGCTTCTTCAAAGGGAAAACTTAAAAGCTGTCATTTAACATAGCTAGTATCGATATACATATTTCCATGTATAAAAGGAGAGTCATGCAAATGACTGTGATATTTCCACAGCCCTGCACTCTGTTCTGTTTCATAGCTAATCCATATTGCCAAAGGTTGACTTCTTTGAAGAAATGAGCCAGAGAAGAGCCACATGAAGCAGGTTGCTACCCAAAAGTGGTATGGAAAGATCTGCAGGAAATTGCAGGAGAAAGCTAATGTTGCATAAAGCATCATTAACTCCTGTTGTGAACTTTGTCGTCTCCCTCGCTGGGGTCACAGAGCACAGACAGCAGTCAGAAACTAATAACAACATGGCTGCTGGGCCAGCCAGATAGTCATAATTAGTTTGAGCAGTGGAGAGCAGATTACAAAAATTGCCCTTCCTTACATGTTTTGCTGTGGAGCCGAAGGCTCAGGCAGTGCCCCCAACCCCGCTCTGCACTTCGCACTCCAGCCTCAACCTGGGGCACATCCAAGCAAGTGGAAAGTTGTGCTAAACTATGCATAACTGGAATGATTTCTACCCCATGGGAATGGGGCATGTTTAGCTTAGTTTCTCAGAGGACCCTTCCTTTCTATATATTTTGACAATTTAAGGAGATTTTTCTCTGACACCTGAGGCTGGCGATGTGATGCAAGACGCGGATTAATTTCATAAAAAGCCACACAAACTAAATCCTCATACAGCAAATCACTGGAGACGGCACTTTTATATTTATTTTTGTTATTGTTGGTGGAGATCACTGCCAACCCCGGTAACTGAATCTTACAGAGGAGGCTGTTACAGAGCAAATCCCTCATGCTGCCTCTTGGACATGCTTCTGGCGTATTGCATACGGGCAGGTTTGGGACTGCTCTGCAGGGTCAGGGTGAAGTAGTTTTCCCCAGCCCTCGGGGCCCAGGCAAGACTTATGTAGTCTGCTGGGTTTTGAACACAGCTGGCAATTCTTACTTGTGAGTTTGTGATGAAAAAATTGTCAGCTGGAAACCGCCCAGGGAACACAGCGTTTTGCTTGGGCTGAATGCGAACTGGTAGGCTACAGATGAAAGATTAATTCCCTGAACCATCCCTCCGAACTGTCTAATTTAAATATAACAGCAGCAAAATAAACTTCTCCCAGAGCAGAAGGGAATAAACGTATCATTACCCTTCACTTAGAACTTGTCCCAAAATCTTGGGATTTTTTTTTCTTTTTTATCTTTTTTTTTTTTTTTCTTGCCTGAAATTCTTTCTGTACCTACTTTTGAGACAGAAACTTTTTTCCAAATTAAGGAGAGCGGGTGAAACAGTGTTGGAAGGTTTTAGGGAACAGGGGTCAATTTTTGGTGGAGGCTAGCCCTGACACACCAAGAGCTGTTTTGGCAGGTATGGGGGAGGATGTGGGGCAAAGACGAGACTGCTTCTGCCTCCTCTCTGCCACGGAAGTCTTCTACTCACCTGTACAGACGTGTGACTCTTATTTCCTTGCTTTTTTGCAAAAAAAAAAAAAAAAATCCAGCTATTTGCAAAGGTCATGCAAAAGCAATGTTTCCTGTCTAGTTCTATTATAATTTGAACTTATAAAAATACCTAGTAAAAGAAGGCTAATTCAGGCTGGAAGGCTACAGCGTTTACAAGCATTTATCAGACAGTCACCAGTCTTTTTAATCTGCAGTTTTCCATTTGCCAAATAAAAGCTATTAAAAAGATCATTTTTCTTCCACATATATACAAGACTAAGTGGAGTTTGTGTAAAGCAATTGAGGAGTGCGTTTCAATACATTCATTAGAAGCACGTATAGGCTTCTGTTAAAGGCAAAAGTGTTTTTCACATAATCAAAAGTCTTAGTAATTGCTCAGTGTGCAGTAGACATACACAATTGAGGATGACAAAGAATGTCATTTGGGACCCTGCAGAAAAAGAAGCCACCAGATGACATTAATTATGCTAAATATTGAATCACATCCAGCTACTGTCGCATGTTTTATTGACTTTCATTTGTTGGTTACGAAATCAGTTGATTAAATAATCCTAGGTTGTACAGTTTGGAACAATTGGATTGATCCAGTAATAAATTATTGTGCATTTCAAATTACATTCCATTGTCTCCCTGACCACAAAGCAGAAGAAATCCTTCAAGCCCAGGGTTGGCTTGAGCTGAGAATTACCTAGCAAAGTGCAAATAGAATTTAGGGCACTGCATGAAAAATAATAGTGTTAGTTACATTCTCTCTGAGTAAGCACAATACATGATGAAACTTAATTACTTCCCAAAAGCTTAAAAAAGAAGTCAAGTATGAAGAGAATTTTACCTTTCAAACTGAATACATTTTCTTACCCTAATAAGACAAAGTTTTGGCCCAATACCACTAATTTCCACTTTACTTTTTATTCTTATTCCAGCTCTTGCAAGTCCTTTCTCTGGAAGTCCACTGAGAAGCGTGCTTTCGTAATTAAATGTATAAACCTTGTTTTCACCGAAATCAGGTTCTGCAAAGAAATGGTTCCCATAAAACATTGTAGAGACTGTACAGAACATATTAAAGTGCTTGGATTACAATGTATGGAACAAAAAAGATGAATTTGTTCATTTTTGTATTGCACCTGGACAAAATTAGCTGTTGTAAAATTATATTAAACATTGATATACTTTTCAGATTCTATTTTGAATTTCACTCATTATAATTATATTAGCTGATAGGAAAATTACTTACGGTAATTAAGATGCTGGCTCCCTGAAAGAGAAGGGGAAAAAAAAAAAAAAAGAGTAATGAAATGACAAAGCAAAAAAACCCCCCAACTCCAAAATGTTAATGTATTTTAGTATGAAAGGCTATATCTCATCTTGTACATATGGCATAACTCTTTCTAATTAACATTACTTCTAGTTCAGCACAGAGCCAAAAAACCTTTTTTCCCTAAACAACAAAAAACCCTGCCATAAAATAATTTTTTTATATAAAATGTTAAAGTTCATGTTTGTAAGACAACTTTATATTTATTTATATATACATATATATATATTTAGGTTCTGAAACTTTTTCCTGTATGTATTATTTTAAATTCATCAAAGCAGATAAGTTACTTACCCACCAGGGTTAAAACCAGGGCTAATATCAAGCCCCTCATGATGGAGATAAAGTAAAGGTGAACATGCTGGGTTCTCGTTTATAAAGGTATGTGTTATCACTTGTTTCTTTTGGCATGTTGGTTTGACCGTAGTTTAGAATGCATATTGATCAATCAAAAAATAAACACCTCTGAGGTCATGAATGCTGACAGCTTCAAATCCCCTCATGATTTCAACTAACTTATTTCTATGTGAAATAGAGACTCCATTTTCAAAATATCTTGCTTGCTATTTTTTCTCCAATCTCTCTGCATTGTGGCTATATAGTAAAAAAATTAATTAAAATTTAAAATTAAATAAAAATAGTTCCTCAATCATAACTGAAATAATTTAGCTTTTCTCCAATCACGTCTTCAATCTCCTGATAAGTTACTCATGCTAAGGGTCACAGCTTTGGAGACACACCTTGCTCTGTAACATTGAAACTCTACTTTCAGAGGAGAATTTGTGATTGGTTTCAAAGATTTAGGATCGAGATACCTTAGAGATCATAGACATCCAATGAGAAACTGTCTTTCCAAGTATACCTGGGAAGAAAAATCTTGTTGATATGACCTTCACATTACATTCTGATTGATGTCAAAGTTTATACTATGAAAACAGGAGGGAAATTATTTTCTTTGTTTATAAGAAGAATCTAATAAAAAACAAGTTACATTTCCAGAAGGACGTCAGTGAGTTGGGAGCATTGGGCCCTTCTCAGTGGGTTCTCGGGGGCTTTGGCCACTGCCACTCTTGGGAAAATATATCCAGAATTTCCCACTTGTAGTAATAACATTTAGATCAATCCTTAGTTTTACTAAGCCAGGAGGGAATTTGCTCCCTAACCTCACTTATACATATTTTTTGCAAGTGTTTAACATTTACTCTGAATTTAAGCTTTCCTTCTGGTCAAATGGTAAATTAAATATCACATAAAAAAACCACCTGGGTACAAGGGTTACTGAGGGGGCAGGAAGCAGAGCTCAGGAATGTATATCTGGTATTTCCTTGAGGCTGTGAAAGGTACAACATACTCGCAAGTAATGCAGACAGTCAGGCAGCTAGACTGCATCTTCCAGGAGGAGAACAGGGTTTTCTCGGCTGTTGCTATTCATCAGGGAGGAGAAGGGTGAAACCTGAGCACAGGTCCTGAGGCCTCCACTATCAGACCTGAGAATATATTTACTGCAGGCCCCATCAAACAGTCCCTTTACACGATTGCTTCATTTACTTGGAGTGATGCCACCTGCCTGAGGAATAATGAAGTTGATTATCATGGTGCCAGTGCACCTGAGCCGGAGTCAGGGATGCAGCCGCGCGGCGCTCGCTCGGCCCCTCTGCTCTGCCGCTGCTCCCTGCAGCCGTGCTGGCTGGAGAAACACGGGAAAGGCAGAAATCAAACGAGGCCTGCCTCGGTTGGGCACCTTTACTACCAATACCTCCAAAAAATCTCAAGAATTTTAATAATGCAGCTTGTTTTCATAAAGGGAAAGCTACACAACTGGATGAGTAGTCAGATCTTCCTAGAAATGAAATATGTGTCTAGTAAAATATTTACAAATATATGCTAGGCATATGAACCATTACAAGAGATTAATAACTGGGGTGTTGGTTCACTGTGGATTCAGATGGCGAAAAATTAAGCACACGTGGATTTTCCCTGATGTTTTCGTCTAGGGTGCTAACTAATGTGTGAGGTATGACAAGATGCACCATGCCTGTGGGCCCTGTGAATTCAGCGGCATACCTTGGCTGGCACATATACGCTGTCAAACATGGTTCGAAACGCCTTACAAACAGTCACATTTTTTGCAGCCAGAATGGAAGGAAACGCACAGCAGCAGTGTAATACTGTAAGGGGTAACATGCAAAACTCTCCTGCTTCGGTCACCCTGCTTTTATGGCACTGCTCATCAGTGCCACAGCTTGATCTCTGCAGTAATATTGTGCTGTCGTGCTCAACTAGCCACACTTCCACAGGACAGAATATATAAGAATATATATAACTTATATACAGAACTATATAAGCGAGACTATTAATTTAAACATTGTTATTAACAGCATATTGAAATAATGTGTAATGGACACATACATATTAAAATGGAGCTATAACATTTTTCAAGTGTAATAAAAGGCTTTATAATTAAGGTGTAACATGAATAGATTTATGCTAACTGGGTATGAAAATGCTGCATTTCTTTTTTTTAATTGGGAACATTGAGTCTAAGCTTGCAATCAGGATGTGGACAGCTGATTGTTAGACAGCTAAAATAATGAAGATTGTGCAGGCTGCTGTGTTCTCTTCATCTGCAGCATGTCTTCTTTCTTTTTAATAGCTCCTCTCTACCCAGGCTTGTTTTCTTGGGGGTGAGGAGAAAGCGATCTCAGAATTGTTGTACCCATTATTACTTTAAAGGGACAACCTAATAAATTCACTAAGTGGAGAGGAGACACAGCTAGAGTTTGAGGGTCGTGGCACTGGGCTCTAATCCTTTCTCTAAAGCAGACATGTCCTTCCAGCTAGCTCAGAGGGAATAAACAGACAATCTATCACTTGAAGGAAATGGATAAAAGGAGGGAAGGTGAGAGCCACACTTTTTAAAGTCAATACAATTTTTCTTGAACACTCAACGTGTCATGTTAATGAGCAAGAAAATACATGAAAAATAAATAAAATGCAATTAAGCAGGCCCTCCACAAACAACTTCCAAGTGCCTAATTTGGTTGCAGAGGAAAGAACTTCAATGTGGGCATGGGCTTTATACACAACAGGTAATTTTTCCTTTTTCTCTTGTTTTTAGCCATAAACAATGGAGAAAATGAATTCTTAAAAAGTGATAGGAAATACCTTGGTATTTTTTTTTAAGGAAGAAAATATATGGTGTTGAGTGTTACAGAGATCATGACAGCTGTATAAGAGGTGCAATAAGATGAGGTAGACTGCTTTGAATTTACAGGGCACTTGTACCATAAATGGAACATGAATACAGCCTAATTAACCTGATTAGAGCTATTGCTTCTACACTGCAATTGCCTTTACATAACACATTCTGCTTGAGTAACAGAGTCTTATTATCTGCTGTTGTACTTCTGCCGATAGCTCTGCACACTCCTTGTTCTGTATTCATATTGCTGAATTATGGTGCAGTGATGCCATTTCCATCCTGGTAACATATAGCCTAATGACAAAGCAGGGATTAGCAAAAGAGCTCCCAAGCAACCATAGCAAGTTAAAAGAGATATAATCAGTTGGCTAAACTAAGTGATTTTTAGCCTTCAGTTTTCCTCATTTGTAAATATGAAGAAAACTTACTTAAAAAACAATTTAAAAAATTCACACCTATTTCATATTTAACATTCACTCCTTGAATTATTTTTTTCCCCCAAATATTCAGCATTTGCTGTTGTAGCATAGCCTCCAAGATAATGTTTGATAGTCTCTCCAGACACTCTAATGAATAAGAATGTGTTCTGGGTTGGGCTAAATTGCCATATGCTGATTCTAGTACATTCACAAAGGGATTTTGTTATATTAGCTTGCTTTAAAAGGTGCTTTTTGGTTTTTTGACTTCCATTCCTTTTACTAGAGAGAAAGCAACAGGCCCAATTCCCAGCTGTTACCCCAGTTTGATGCTGGCACACCACCAATGGAGTAATAACTGTGGGAATTGGATACAAGGTTTGCAAAATGAAAGAGGTAGAAATGCTATTTATATGTTATCTAGCTTTCGGAGTATGCATGGTTTGAAAGATCCTGTTGGTTTAGATTTATAGTAGAGTTTTGTTTTGATAAATTTTTTTTTTTTGTTAAAAGATACTGTTAAGCCAAAGCCATGTCTTCGTGCATTTCAGCAAAGTAGTCAATGGGACTGTTCCTGATGCCTAGCATGGATTTTCTTGACATTTCCAGAGAAAAGAATGAAATTAAGGAAAAGAGAGGAAAAGTGTGGAATCCACTTCTGACATTCTCAATCCGAATCATTTTGATACAGCTTAGCTTTACTAAGGTGTTCAAAGGGTTTTATTTTAATTTGAATACGGAAAACATTCTGAAGCCTAACAGTCCACCGTCATTGCTATCAACATCGGCTCATCAGCCAGCATACTGATTAAGAGGCTTCAGGATTTCCCTCCCCCTTCCAGTATATACTATTTCCCAAGTCATCCAGTAGAGTTAAATGTTAGACAACTTGCCATCTGAGATTTGAGTCACGTCGTATTTGAGGACTGCTGTTTGCTATGTGGTTCTATTGCACTAGAAGATAACTTCTCCAAGTTTATCTTAACCCTAACTTAGACTTCATGGTCACACAGTGATTAACTGCTGTGACATTGGTACTGATGGGAAATCAGGTAGCCCTGAAATTTAGCCTTGTCAGGTCTCCACCTCAGTCACGTTGGGATGAAATGGTGACTGCGCATATAAGACACCGGAGAGCTCTGCATGCTGCATTGAACGTTGTTCTACTGAGGTACTGCTTGTAATTGCATGCTTGGTTAGAGCTATCATGGTTAGTAACTTATCCAGAGGGAAAAATACTTGTGTAATGTTTATTCCAATGAACTCTGACTGGATAAAATGTGGGCACTGCTGCAGGGACGTGTGGAGATCCCAGGCCACCCCGTGTGCCTTAGAATGGACGGCAGGAAGAGGGAGCACACCTGTTTTAGCAGACTTGGCATTAACAACCCTTTTGCAGGAGGTGATATGAGCACATAAACAATTTGCCGCTTGAGAAAAAGGCCCATTATCCTCTGTAATCCCCTGTCAGGATACTTTTCTATTCTTGGAGAAACAAGGCCTGAGTCATTGGTGGGGGAATCTTAGAGCGAAGAAAATTCTCAATTCTTTACTTCAGGCCAAATATATTAGGGCTGCATAACTTCAGACTCTCCTAAGAAAGGAGTTGGGCTTATTACTTTTTTTAAAGTGTGCATTTGTACAAATATATAACGAATTATCAAAATTGTTACTTATTTTGTGGTTTTACCCAAAATGTGTAGGAATCTTTATGAATGTAGGGGAAAGCATTGACTTTTTCCCCAGAAGCAAATATTCTCAAGTACAATGTTGATTATTTTTTTATAGAGCTTCACCTTCATGACTTATTCCCTTATACTAGAGAACCACTGCAAGAACATGATGGATCTGGAGGAAGCTCAATATGAACTTACTCTCAGTACAAAATATATGAGGTGTGTGATACCTTAGTTTCACAGCACTGGGTCACTGTGACATTAGGTCATGGGTCAGATAAGACAGGGAGTGTATTATTCCCAAGGAAGGAGCAGATAATACTCTGCCAGTTCAAACAACAGGCATTGACTTTACCCTCAAAAAAAAAAAAGCAAAATCACCTACCAGTATTTAACCAATGACGTTGACTTCCAAAGATTAAAAGGTCTAAACATATAAAAATAAGAACACAATTTTTTTTTAAGTTACTGTGAAAGTTAGTTCAGTAATAAATTGAGCACCCTATGTTTCATTACTTTGAAAGTTGCTACATGATTATTCACATTACAGCATGTATTAACCATAATTCCTTTTTCTGTATAAGACAATTACAGTTTAAAGTATTAAATGGAGCACTGATGTTCATATCTGCTTATCAAGGAATGTAGACTCATGACTGTATTATTTACACATCACCCATAAACATCAGAAAACAAGCTAACTCTTGAACACACCTTCAGCTAGGACTATGAAGAAATAATTTCTTCCCCCTGATATAAAGAATGAAGGTTGAACAAATTCCTATATCCAGGAGATGTTGGATCTGGATGCAATTTTCAGCTGACTGTTGTCTTATGCTCTTACACAAGTGCATTTTCTCCCACCTTTCAGGGAATTTCTTACCCATTTGACTGGGAACAGCTCTAACTTGTGATAAAGACTGTCTTTTGCTGCAGGAAGAATTTAACATGGCCAGAACACAGCATTTGTAATGCTGTTCTTCAGCATGGTGTGTGCAGCTTTAATGTTTAACTGCTCAAATTCTATTTTCAAGGCTTTTAGTACGAATATAAGCAAAAGTTAAAGGCAGACTCTGGCTCACTACACTCTCAACCCTGCACTGAAGTTAATGGTCTCTGTTCACAGAGTTTTACTGGAGCTATATCTAGTACATGCTGACACTAATTTGCTCTTTGAGTAATCACAGTAACTTTAGTGCAAACATGCAAGAATAAAATGGTTCTCAATAGGAATAGGGCTTGAAAATCTGCTCTATCATAGGTACTCTCAGAACATTAAAAAAAGTTCTTTAAGACTTTATTTCAGAAGCCATCCAGTTTCTTAACTGTTCATTTATTTATTTTTTTACAGTAATATCTAAATTAATTTCTTTTTGCTGATCTCTGGAGAAGAGACTAGGAAGATTGTTATTTTATTGGTGTTCAAAGGCAAATGAGTGGGAAAGCAACTTCTGAATTTAATTTTCAAGGAACTCCTGCACTGATTAACAAACAACGCTGGTCTCAAAACTGAAAATGGACATAATTATCCATTTTTTAAAATTCTTCAGGGCAAGAGATGGAATGAAGCCAGAGAGATTCCATGTACATTTTCTACAGTTTTGTCGTTTTGGCTTTCCTTTCCCCTCTGAAAATTTAGTAGTGATTCATTCACAGGGTGAGTTTCTTCTGGGATAAACCGATTGGGTCAGTTTATCCCAGCTGTGTACCTAACCCAATATTTTCAAATTTTTTTACATAGGAAGGTGTTTGTTGATGCTTTCTTCTTATTTTCTTTGAACTGATTACTAGTGCCTGAACCCTGTAATTGAGTGCTTATGCTGCAAAACACACAGAAACGTAAGTATTATCTAGTACCTAATTCAAACACTCCTATTAATTCTCCCAGAATTTCTGGACACTGTGACTCTTAAAATGAAAACTGGAAGAAGTAAAAGCAACTGGAAGTTTGGCATCCTCTTCATTTAAAGATTGATTTAAGACCTTTCGTACAGCTAATAAAACTATTTGTGAGTTTTCTGAAGTTAACGTCAACTTTACCACTCCACTGTACTTGCACACTTATAAATACATGCAACATATAACCCTATAAGGTATAATAAATGTATGCATTTAAACACATACATTTATTTAACTCCTAACTAGTTATACAAACATCCTATAATACTTGCATTCTTGGTCTAGCACCACTGGCAACTTTTCTTCAGTGCAGGTGCCTGTGGCTGCCATCTCACACACAGTTTCCGCAGAACTGCCTATTAACACAGCCAAGCCTCTTAACACAGGATTTTTCTGTGTTTATAAAGCTCAGATCTCTTTCTCAGTGTAACTATTGCTCATAAGCATTAAGGATTTTTTGAAATGCATCCACGTTTAGGCTCTCCAGATAGCTCCTGGGCTTTCCGTAGCAGCAGTGTGCGTGAGCCATTGTTCTAATAGATGATGGCACTGTCATTGTTGAACCTGGAGTCAAAAGATGCTATCATTTTAGGTTGAAGTGTTGATATTAAATAATTCAATGTCTTTCTGGAAGGTAGCAGCCCTATAACCTTTCAGTTCTCCTCACCAACCTTTCTACAAAGAAATGTTGCTAGGAGAAGCCATGGAGGAGTGTGGGAACAGCTCGTCTTCCAGGCATAAAAGTAACCGCTGGTAACAACAAAGGGAAATTATAATATGAGACATACAGCTGTAAAAGAAAATATGCTCTACATGAAAGCACATCAGCAGCTCCATCTGTAAATTTCCACTCACGCAACATGTTGGGAAATGTATAGAAAAAGATAAAAGGGAGTGACAGCAGTGAATGTACCAAGACTTAGGCAATGTCTGAAGAGAGGGTAACAAATTCTCTGTCTTAATGAAGCACGGAAAAGAAACCGATCTCACAGTACAGTTTGAAATGCCAGCCCAATCACCTGGGAAACAAGAAAAAGGTAAAAACAAGCAAACAGTCTATCAGCTCAAGCCTCACAAAGCATTCATGAAATGAAACTACCATAGACTTGTAAGTTGGTGGTTAATAGGCTCTAAAATTATGGAACTGTCTACACTACACATGGACCCATAGGTATGAGCCAACCTTAGCACTGAAGAAGATAATTACAGAAGCAGCAGGTTCAGAGTGTATTGAAATGACAACCATTAAAGGTATTTCTAGAGACATTTCTCTGACTCCAAGGAGCATTTTAGTGATGGGCTTGAAACAAGTTGCTTTTTCATCCTGAAGTTACAGCAAAAGGGAGTTTGTTGCCATTTAATGTGTAAATTGTCTCTTCCTCTCAGGAAGAGTGAGACCTGAGGACAGATCTTCAAAATGGACCTGGGCTGAGCCCATGGACCTTCAGTTGCGAGAAATAAAGCGCCAAGGACCACAATCAAAGGCAAAATAAGGCAGTGTCCTTCTTCAGAAACAGTGGGAAGAATAGTCACTGAAGTTGGCCTGAGCTGCCTGCAATGAAGGTGGCACAAGGGGTGAGGAGAAGACTTTTAGAAACCATATGGAAGGGCAGGTTCAGGGAAGCAGCCGATTTTTCATGAGGGTATTCCCTGACCCTGAGAGATAAGGGGAGGGTATTTTGCTAAAGAGCACGAGGCACACAAAAAGCCGACAACAACTTCAAATTGATCTGGAGAGAGGGAAGAGATGCTGGACTTCCCAGGGAGGAAGCCGTTCGATTTCTCGTCATAGCAGTTTGCCTTCAATGTCACTCATTTCACTCTGGAGCCTTATAAGATCTTCGACCCAAAACAGGTGTTTTTGTCTCACTAATGATACTTAATTGGAAACCTATTGTTTTTACAGAGAGACTCTTAGGTCTCCTCGATAGGCAAATTGAAATAACATGAGGGAAAAAGGGATTTAAACTGAAATACACAGGTGATATTTTGTCCATTTTATTACCTCAGCATTAAGTAGTTTATTTTCGGCTCTCTGTGTTGGGGAAAAATGATTTGGATTTGCCTTTGTAAACAAAGGAAGACAGAGAGGTTTTAAACAATTTAAATAAATACATACCAAAACCAAATGAGAACAATTTGAAGTTACACAATAAAAACCATACATGCACACACACACACACACACACACACACATACACACATATAAGTCTACTTTTCCATTTTGAAGCCCATTTAAAATTCTTCACATAAGAAGGCTGGAGAAGGTGTCTACTTCAGTCTCTTATCTGAAGCCAAGAGCAAGTGTATGATGCAGAAAAAAAGGAACCAAAACTGAACTTTTTTTTTCTTCTTTGATCCCTCCCTGGATCCTTCAGAACAATATAAGCGAGCTTCAGGTATTTTCTTTTTCTTAGTCTTGCACTTCTGGAAGACCCCTGAATTTCATATATTCTGTCTTCCCCAGTTCATTTTTCTTTCTTATCTAGAAAAGTTATTCTAACATCTCTTTCCATTTCCAGCCTGTCCCTTGCTTTGTGGCACTATAGATATGGTGACTCTGGCCCAAATTCAAAGCTGAATGAGAAGCTCAGTGCAACAATGCCCTTCAGACAGTTCCTTGATCTCTTAAAAAGCCCATGCTGCTGTTTTTTAAACCTCTCACTAATTTACGTTGCTTCATGGGGACTTAAACTGTACTAACTATGAAGAAGATTGAATAAAACTGGAGAGAGATGAGTACTCCTCTTAGCTGTCCAGAGAATGGAAAGAGACCTCAATTTAAACCATACTTAAGGTGCTGTTGCCTCTTCATGTGGTGCCTGGACTATGCCACTGTGACAGCAAGTTTGGCATTGACCTTGCCCCTTCCCTCCTTTACGCACTCACACTAAGATGCGGGAGGCACTGTCTTCCTCAAGTGCTCACGAAATTAGTCTTGTGTTTACTATAGGTGTTGCTAATAAACAATAATCAAAAAAAGCCCCACAAAATCCCAACCAAACAACCCCAAAATACCAGAGTTATTTGTATAAAGTGTTCTCTGTCTTGTGTGTACGCTATGCTGATTACCATGTATGCTAATGGTTGCCATAGGCACTCTAAAAGTGAAAAAACCCAGCTTCACCTCAGTGTTACAGCATAAGGGATAAAGAGAAAGAGAGAAACAGCAAATATGTAAGAAGGCAGTCACTTGGTGGGAAGAATGTGCTCCAAGCAGGGATGCAAGGGGAGAGAAAAGAATGTTGACTTATGAGCTCCACTCATACAAATAAATGTTACTGTTTGCTTGTGAAATACAAGAGATAACAGCACTTAATGTATATCTGCTTGAAGGAGGTTAACAGGGGTGCCGTCTCTCTCCACATTTCTCTTTTTTACTGTATTTCATTAGGTAAGAACTCTCCATCAACAATTTATCTTAACCCTATTAACAATCTCCAACAACAGTTTTCACTCCAGCTTTGCTTCCCCCAAATCCTTATGATCAAGAAAGACACAGTTCACAGTTTTCTCTTCCCCAATTTTATCCAGGTTTGGTTGGTGTTTTTGTTGGCTTTTTTTTTTTTTTTTAAATGAAAGCCTGCAGTATGTAATGAACGATTGCTGCCAGGAGCACACTGCAAAGTGTCTATGTGACGATTATGTGAGAGGTTCATAGTCCTTCACGTTCCATAGTACAGAAGTGAGCCTTTGGGGCACCTCAAAAAGTTTTAAAACACTTGATTTCATTCAGGGAAGAATCAAAGAGTTTCACCAGAAGAAATTGTCTTTACACACATAAAAAATGAAGGTTTCTAAAGGGATCTTTTAGTCAGATGACAGGAAACCTGCATTTTGTAATACCGCAGGGGTTCTTTTAATAAGTCACTGAAAAGTTCCATTTGACAAGTTAAACCTTGAATTTTTTTTCATACTTATTATAGCCAAGGAGGTGCTAACCTAATACAATGGGCAAAGGAGTGTTATCACAATACAATAGACCAGACAGAGTTAGTACAATACTGGGCAATAAGGGATCTCACTATAATGAGTGAGAGAAGCAGTGTCTGCAACATAAGAAGTATGCTTCAGAAAAGAGAAAAAAAAATGTGTTTGGTTTGTTACTGGTCATTTTGTAGCTGCAATTGTTACCCAATGCAGTGACCTCAAGACGCTTAAGTCTTCTTTTAAAAGTGGAATGATCATTTCAAAGGTTCACAGGCCAAAAGGGACCATTATGGTACCTAAACTACGGACCTCGGTAACACAGGCTATAAATTTTTGCACAGTGTTGCCTCTATCTAACCTGATAATTTGGAGTTACACCAGTGGTGTTAGGCTGGAGCTTAGTTTGGCCCTCTAGATTGCTCACATCGGTGTGCTGTGAGGACTATGGGAGTATTTAGAGGACGAGATGAGATAGTTACTCCTGGCTTCCATTTAACTATATTTGACGAAAAGTTGCATAAAATAAGCCTGAAACCACTTATTTTTTTTTCTGTACTTTTTTTGGTATCTGTTTCCATGATTTTTATTATATTCTTGGCCCTCAAGTCACTTGCTTCCATTTATATTCACTTCCCAGATCATGCTCAAATTTCAAGGACCACTAGCTTTGGCATCAGGATAGTCCTGTAGAAAATACAAAGGGCGTTTTGCTAGAAGAACATTCCCATCCACCACATCACTCTAAAGCACAATGCAGGCAAAGGATACTCAGAAGAAATCTGTACAATGTGCTATATGTAAATCTCCACAGGTATTCAGCGAACTACACTCTGCAAATTTATGTGACCTACTTTTTCAGATTGTTTAGTACCTAATCGTGTCCTTGCTGCCAATCAAATGGCAACTGCAAATATAATATATGTTCTTGATCTGGGAAGAATAGAATGATCTATGGATAACTTGAATAAAACTTGGGCAAGGTGCAGGAGAAAATGACATGGGTATGAGTTAGAAAATATACAACACAGCTGTATGAATGCTTGGCTGGGGAAAAAGTACCGGTCACTCACTTGGTAAGTGGCCAGAATGAAATATGTGGGGTAGAATGGTGACATTAAGCATAACTGTCATATACAGAGATAAAATTTGGATCACTTACGTATGCATATGACAAGCATCTGAAAGTCCAACACCCTTCCTGATTACCAAGAAGCTCTAATACAAAACTTCATACAAACAGTGATACAGTGATATGCTTAAAAATACCTGTCAGCAATCATAATGGAGGTATTAAAAGACATGTAGATGAGATGCTTAGGGGCATGGTTTAGTGGTAGACTTGGCAGTGTTGCATTAGTGGTTGGACTTGATGATCTTAAGGGTCTTTTCCAACCTAAATGATTCTATGATTCTATGTATGACGCACTAACTTTTCTGAGGTAGGTATGAAAAAGAGGCAAGCAAAGTATATTGGAGTTACTTGGTGCAGCTCAGTTTAAGGAGGAATGCACTCACTTCAGGACCATTTTTTTTTTTAAACATTTTTAATAGTTTAGTACTGAGGAAAAAGGACATTCTCATCTAGCACAGAAAAGCCGTAGTGGATTTTAAACATGACAAACACGACAAACACAGCAAAGTTACAAACATTACTAGAATGAAACATTTTACCTTCAGTAAGATCCAATTTACAGGTACTAAGAAAAAGAGACTGTGAAATATTTTTGTGTTCCAATTGCTAAATAGCTTGCAGGAGTCAGAAAGCTTGGTTTTGTGGTTGAGGCAGTGGATACAGTCTGAGAAGAACTGGTTTCAATTTATGGTTCCATGTTGCTCTTGGAGCAAATCACTCTTAATACAAAATGTGGATAGTATGTCATGCCTATTGGACTATAAAAGTTTTAAGGCAGGGAAAATCTCTCACTAGGTGAAGAGTCGGCATCTACCTCAAAGAAATATCTATCTTGACTGAGAGGCCGAGGTATCCTTATATTAGAAATACTGATCAATAACAAAAACAGATATTGCTGTCTCTTCCCAGCCTCCCCTGGTTGCTGGAGCTTATCTCAGATGTGAGACTGGGTACACAGATTTTCTTCTGCACTTAGCTTTGTTGTGGTGCTGGGGGCAGTCAGCTCTTTCTTGTTGAGGGTCAGGAAGGCTGGCAAAGAAGAAAATGAATGAAATGAAAGAGGTGAGGGAAAACAGAAAGGAGGAACTGATGGAAGAAAATGAGCTGCCAAAGATATTCTGGTGGGCAGATGGTGAAAAGCAGTTGCTTCAGAAGACCACTGTTGAGACCAGGTAGTGATGGCTGAACTAATGCTATTGAAACAGAAGACAGGCTGCTGGCAAAACAGAGGCAAAGGCACATGTGAATTACACGTGCTGTATGAAAAGCATTTCCTTGTCCACATGTTTATAAGACAGAAACATGGGCTTTCCAGGTCTTTTTTGCTTAGTGTCAGTAAGGATCGGTGCTTATCCCAAGAGATTTCCACTTTGTAGTCTGGCACTAGCTAGAATAGAAAGTTCTCAGGGAATTAGAGATTGATGTTTTCACCTCAAAAATAAACCAAGCATAGGGGTAATGATTAAGGGGAAAAAAACCCCTGATTATATAGTCAAGTATCCACAGTTCAGAAACAGGGTACAAAGAATAAGAAACAGCAAGGACGAGAGCGCCAAGTCTTTTTTTCTAGCCAGCACTCAGTGTAAAAACTAACCCTTGCTCTGAATTATCTTCTCCTTGTTCCTGTGTTTGATACTTCATGCAGTCCCCACCATCCTACTTTTCTTATCCTTTCTTTTCAAAAGCCCCTGCGTCCACAACACCGCTGCGCCTTGCTTTAGGACATAACCTAGCACTTCGGATGAAGGCTAATGGTTTCAATAGACATATATGCTTTTTCTTCAGAATGGAGAGGGCATAGGTTAGAGAATGAGCTGCCCCCTCTTTATCAGCCTTATTCTCTTCCTTCTCTAAGGGATAGTTGGGGTATAATGTGGTGGGAAGACATGTTACAGATGGATAAAACATGGTGAGAAGTTGGTTTTATCTGCCTCAAATTAGACATGGAGATAGAAAGGACAGCAGTTTCTGGATATTAGAAGGAAGGGTTGTTTGGCAAGGGTTTTGAAACTCAGTCATATTTTTTTGTTTAACAGCTTACAAGATCGTGTATTATAAGACTGAGTGAGTGTTTATGATCTGTGCTGGAAAAGGACTATGGGATGAAGGTTGATGGTGAAAGTGGTTTCAGTTTATGTCTGAAAAGGCTGGCAGGGATGAAGAAGGCACTGTTTGGCTTGGCCCTTAATCCTGGAGAACTGGACACCGACCACCCTACTTCTGCTCCGTGGCTCCTCCTGGGGCAGAACAATAGTCGCTACCATTTCACCGTGAGAGTTCAGCACAGAGTAATTACTGCACTCCCATGTTTTTGGAGGAACAGAGCAACTTCCTTCAGTTTATACAAGCGTATGCATTTATTGCTAAGGGAATCTAGCTTCCCATTAAGTGACTCTCAACTCAGATGGCTCCGATTGTTCTGTCTTAAAGATGTGAGACGTGCTTTTTTTGTGAAAGCATGTAGAAAAAGACCTATACTACCAAAGACAACTTTTCTTGCTTCTTACCCTTTAAAGGCTTTGCAAAATGTTCCTATTTAATAACAGTTATCTTTATGTAGTAGTTGAATCTTTTCATAAGCTAATAGTTGTAAAGCACTGTCTACTTTGCTTAATGATACTATTTTCCTAATATAAAACAGGGCTAATGGGTGTCAAATGTGAAAGCAATATTCCTGCAATTTATCACTTAAGCCTTCTTTCACTCTTTTGGGGTGAATTGTTGTATTTTTAAAGGGAAATTGATTGCCTTGAGTGAATTCTTTTATTCTTCTACATTAACAATTCATGAATGAAGCCAATAGCTGCAACACAATCTTCAGTTCCTTGTCCCACCAATAACCTCAGCTGTGTCCTGGAGGGTAAACTCACACTGCATCAATCAACAGTCTTCGTGGTCTGCAGCATAGCCATGTGAACTGTGGCTTAAACTATGTTCTCGTTTGCTCCCTTGACTTCTGGCAGTTGGGAACTGCACAAAAAAAATGAATTAACTGTTACAAAGTTTCCTGGCATGCTGTACTTTACATGATTGGAAAGTTACTTTACTAGAAAGAACAAAGAATATAGACATTTACTCTGAGGTTTAGAACCAAATGCCAACAGTCAAATGATCCTTGTGCACCTTTCTTCTCTGCTCTGCCCCTCTCCCTGCCATTGTTAAACGTTGGGCTAGCCCAGTTAAAAAGGTTCTGGGAGACCAAAGAGATGCCAGTTAAGGGACATTTAGAACTACTTATTTAAAAAAACAAAGAGCGCAGAAAACCCAACCCCCAAACAGCACTATAAAACTGAACGGGGAAAGGCAAGGAGGCCAGCAATTTAAGCGTCCATTAAGATTGCACCTGCAAATGAGTTCATTCATTTCTTTCCATGAGCAAACCCAGTGTTTCTATTCCCAAATGAGAAATAAACATACAACGTTGGGCAGGCAGACATCCAAATGCCCAGACTTAGTGTAACTCTGTGCCTACAAAACTCATATGTAGAAAATGGAAGCTGTTAATGTGTACTTCAGCTTAACTTGTAAAGCCAGAGCTGTTGTGGAGGTAAAATGATCAAAGTGTGGTGTAATGGCTGACTTTGAGTCACTGGTAAAACTTATCTCTGGCATGTCCCTCTCCTTGCCGCTGCTGGCTCCTCTCTTGAAAGCCACCTGTCTTTAAGCACATTCTCCTTCTTTACCAGCTTTTTTTTTGGCTCAGTCTCCACATAAGCATGTGTATGCATGTGCCTTTTGCTGTTGTGGCTCCTCTCCAGCCAAATTTGTTGTCTCTGTATGCTGCAACCCATACCCACACGCCCACATACAGCTCCTGCACTGGGGAGCTGCTGGTCTGCACACCCAGGCTGTGCTGGAGCAGGCTTCTCCCAGCAGTAACACCTTTGACTTTATGGACACCTGAGCGCATTTACATGTTCGGCAAAGCATCACAAGCGTCACCTCGTAAGAGGTCACTTCTAAAATGTGGGGCTGATTTTCAGCTCATTTCTACTAGATCTGTACTAATTTAAACCTGCCATTTAGCATGTGTCTTAAAAAAGAGACACACATATGTACATCCACAAGCTATTTATGATTTTTTCATAATAATTTTCATTATTTTTCTGTATTCCCTTATATATGCTGCTAACTCTTTTCATCACACCCATTTCTAGCTCAGTTTCATCATGGCACTTGGCATGGCTGGTTATACCCTTCTGTACAGCAAAAAAACCCCCAAACTTCTGGTTTACAAAAAAATAAAGATAAAAATCCGAATGTCTTTAATTAGGGAAAACATTGTTTTGGTGACCAAACCCCAGTGAAACTTGGCAAACTGTTACTTTATTTTCTCAGGAAAACAACAAATGAAGACGCATATAAATAGTCCACCCTTGTCATTGAAACTATATTTAAGAGGCGCTGCTGTGGCTTCAGTTCTGAAGCGTTTGACCTCCTTAGGATAGAGCAGATACAAAAGATTTTTATTTGTTTGCAGATTGTAAGATAACAAGCAATGCATCTGAAAATACACACCCAAGATGACTCTTCTTACAAATGATCTTGGGAAATAGGAACGGGTACAAGAAAAGAAAAAAAAAAGAGGCAGAGAAAAGAATGACAGAGGTGCAGGTTCTACGAATAAAGAGCTAAGAAAAGACCTGTGGAAATAATTGATTTTTCTGTTCACCACTGACATTTCTTAAAAATCCCCGAGTAATCTGATGTCTACCTGAACCTAGTATTATTTTTTTTTTTTCCAGAAGTATCCACAATTGAAACAAAAATTGCTTGGGGTTAAATAAAAATTTTTAATTTTATTTGAATTGAGTTTTAACTTTCATTTGAGGTATTTTTTGAGACTGTAAAAAAGTAAAATAAGAACTTGAAAACAAAGGATTTGATTCACAGGGACTTAAGCAGCACTGCTAAAACAGAAGAAGAGAAGAACAAGTAATGATGGTCCCTTTCACAAAATGGAGCAGGAGCAACGCTTGGGATGTGGAAAACTCAGGCTCAGATTTCACCTCCACCAAAGCTGCAGTACAGACATTAACGTAGCTCTTCTTTCCTATCCTCACGTAATTTATTCAGAAAAACATTCAATAAGATTTTGATTACATGTTCAGTATTCAGCCTGTAACAAAATAATGATTATAGAGCCCAGCTGAGATAAGGGTCCTGTGTACACCAGACAGCGTTAAAGAGGTGACCTTACTCCACGTAATGGAGAGGGAAGATCTGCATTCTGTTCTTCAGCTGTGGCAATATACAGAAAGGCTAAAGGTTTCTTGTTTTTTTCAAAGCAACCCTTGGAAACTGAAGTCAGAAATCCTGAGTGCTGATTCAGTGACTTTTCTGAAAAATATTCCCCAAGACATGCTATAAAGACTCTCTCTTATGTCCCTCCACCCCTTTGCTCCATGAACTCATAGCGCTGAGACTCCAGGACCGCTCCGACCAGATAACCTGGATTGACAAAACATTTTACATGGACAAGGGCAAGGTAAACTTCCCCAGACTAGTCTGCAGTGTCATAAATGTTTGCAGGATTGACCGTTCCCTCCAGAGGCAGCCTCATGCTTGACAGTCCTTGCTGCATTCAAATGAAGTCACTCCACAACACAATCAAGTGCATGCGCTGTGGTGTGACCTCCTGCTTGGTGACATCCATCAGCGAAATGTTCTCTGGGAGCGGCTGTCTGAAGATCATCTCGTACATGAATTTTTACTCTGATTTCACTAAAGCCCAATCAATAAGGGCACATAGCTTTAGTGTTCTCATATACTTGCTCTGTGAATAAGGTAGATGAAATATTTGCGCAGACTTCTGTGATTCATTTTGAAGGGCCTGACCAGAAATTGGAACGTGTCAGGAGCTGGAAGGAGGGGACTACTGACAAGCAGCATTGCATGCATATGAACTGCAAAATCCTCCCTTCTGGGTAGAGTGAAAGGAAAATCAAGCCAAATATGAAAGAGTACTTAGAAAAAATTTTGAAAGATTCATTTGGCCTAAGTTAGTATTGTACTCTCTGACGCCGGGCCTTGCTGAGTCTGTAATTCTGATTAAATTAAAGGAGCAGTATAGACAGGTGTTCAAATATCAGTATATTTTTGTATACCCAGTATTTGTATATCCTGGCTATACCTATATTTGCATAGGAACTTGTGAAAAAGATTCTCTGGGCAAAATACTTGTAAGTATATTATGGGGGAATTTTGGTTTTCCTGCAAAAAGTAAAACCATAAACCAGCCCAATTACTTTTTAATTATGGAAAGGTTAAGTTGCAAGTGGAAACAATTGCTCACTTTGTATTCTAATAAGAAAACTTATTTTCTTGAAGCAGACCAAACAAAAGTGCAAGTAGCTGTTTCAAAACAAAAGGATATTTCTCTTTGCTTAAGTGCGTCATTAAGCTCCGGGCTCCTTTTCACAAAGTGTCCTGGCTATTGAAAAATTAACATGGCTAATTGGAAAGCTTCTGAAACAAATAGCCATTAAGGTCATACCTGGATCAAAAAACGACCCAGTGCCCCTGGTGGCAGCACAGAAAATATCATATATGCTTGTTATGTGCTGAAGTTCATTCTTAGGTATTGTCTTTTAGTCACTCTCACAGACAGGACATGTGGCTTTGTGAATAAGAATAGCAGTGCCTACGTGAGGCAGCAGGGTTATTATTCCTAAACATTAGGTTATTGTTCTTAAAACATTCTTCTGCTGAAAAGCAATGCGACAAGATAAAAACAATACTAGTATGCTCAGAAGAAACAACAATTTTAGCTTTGTTTTTCTTTTTAAAATCAACTCTGGGAAATGGAGAGGCAATTTTGCAAAAGAGCTCTTGTTCATTTTAAAAATCAAGCAGGGTATTATGTTTTGCTTTGCAAGGGTTTACACGGGACTGAAGACACAAAATGGCTAAGAGCAGAGACCAGAGCATTTAAAATGAGCTATTCAGATGTTTACTAAACAGATACACGTCTTGCATCAGGGACAGCTGATAGTAACCCTTTGCCTCCTCCAGGTTTTTGATTCTGATAAAAGTGTGGGTAAAAGATAAACATATCTGCTCGTGTTTATTACTGTTCTAGTGAGAGAAAGAAATGTGATTAAAACAGTAATTTACTTTCCAGCTACAGAAGTTATATGGTAGTCTTCGGTGTTCAATAAGAGATTGTTGTGTGATCTCAAGCATTAAGACTCATGGGTGCCCTGTCTTAAAATCCTCCATCTTCTCACCAGTTCTCTTAATTTTTGCTCCTATCTTAGTCCCTAACTCCTTTTCCAGCTGTCCACAATTATAAAGATAAATGATTTCAATATGATGCAAAAGAGTAAACAAACCCTTACCCTGCAATTGTTCTAGGCACTGTGGAAGAACAAATAATCATTTTGACAGGTAGACAGGAGACAGGTCAAAGTGATCTGCTGAAAGTCTGCCTTCAAGAAAGGTCAGCAATGTAAAGCTTCTTTCTCCTTTTATTTCTTGCACCTCTTTGTTTTCTTTCCTTCCCCCTCCCCACTAAATTTCAGGGTGACCCAACAGCATTAACAGATATTGAGCTAAAATAATCAGTGACTTTGTTCATAGAAAACCAGTTCGTTTCTTAGGCAGGTGTTGCAGAAGTATATAATCTTTTCTGTATTTTTTTAAATAGTTCTATGAGATCCCCTTGCTTTTGCATAATGATACAAAAAGCCACTGCCATGGTATACAAAAATTACAACAAAATACACTCTGAACAGTAACTTCTTAGAGGGAGGGTAATAAGTAACTTTCCTCTAAGATGAAAAGTTTGGACATGGGGATGGGAGAAGACCAGTTCACCAACTTTTTCTTTCTGCTTCTCACTATTGCAAGAAGGGCTCCTGTGCTGTTAAAACAAGTTACATACTTTGAAATAATAATCCAAGCCCTAAAATATGGAGCTTGAAAAAATAAAATGCTGCAAAATATTTATAGAGACTTAGAAATATATTACACATATATCTTTATATGAATAATGAATTTTTTATTCTTTTTAAGTAGTTCCTGTCTCTTTTTCTGAAAATTCATTCGTGTTCTCAAGCTTTTGCCCTCCCCCAGGCTATGAAGATTAGATTTTTCCTCCCTCTACTGGCAGCTGGCACCATGCTGCAATAATTGCTTTCCAGGAGCTGGCCTTTTCGAGCTGGTATGTGGCCAGCCGTATCCTGATCTGGGGACAAGGGGCAGTTGGGACACTTGATTCTGGCACTCATGGCCTTGTGTGATTCGTGGGGGGGATTGTGGTGGGAGCTGTGACAGGGAAGAGGCAGTTCCTGGCCGCAGCGTCCCGGGAGCAGGGCGGTGGATGGAGGTGCTGCCGCCCCTCCAACGGGGGCTGCCACGTGGGGAATGGAGGCGGCAGGGAGCACTGATGGCCAAGCGCTGGGCACAAACCTGACACAGCCTTGGTCTGTTTCCTTGTGTATGGAGATGGGTTTCAGGAGGCATCACCAACCCTCCTTGGAGACCTTTGTATTCTGGTAGCCCTCAACTATACATTTGCTTGTGGTGTTGTTTCTCATGCAAGCTGGCTTAAACTAACAAGGGTAATTCTAGGACAAGCTACAATTACAATTTCTTTATGCTGTGTAGACATGACCTTTGACTATTTGATTGCAACTGGCTTTGGATCAGGGCCCACAGCCAAAGCTGTGTCGCTAGCATAGCATGCAACACTCTCTGCAGAGCCTCCGAGTATAAGCCATCACCTCTCTGATCTAAAATACACGTAATTGCAATGAGCTGGGAGATCCTCCAGCATTTCACAGCATATAGAAGAGATTTATTAACAAAGATTTTCTGTTTGCAAATACAGAAATACACAGACAGCCAAATTCTTAGCTTGCGTGAAGCTTAATGTGTGTGGAAGGGATGAAACGCTGGGGGTTGTGTGCGTGCATGGGGACACACTGTTTCCGTGTGCCACTTGGTAGTTCCATGAGGATAGATTTATGAAGGAGCTGGAAAAACCTGACAAGATGTTTGTGGCTTTACTTGGGCATCCCACATGCTGTTGCTAGATAAATTTTGGTCCTGCCTTTTACATACAGAGTGATGGGAAATTCTTATTAGTAATTCATACATATGCCAGAATTACAGTTCTGAATTTGTGGAAGAATCGTAGCTAAGACCAGTTCAGCAATCAGAGAAATATGAGGGGTGCATCAGCATCTCAGCTTTAGGTGCAACATAGGGCTGTCTGCATCAGTAAGACTTTGACTTCAGCTCTTCTACACTGTGCAAGATGGGGAGCAGCGTATTCTGGCTCTAATGACATAGGGGGTCTGTCAGAGGAGCACTGCAGCTACCAGTGCCTTGAATAGCATAGAATCTATCAGCATCAAAAAAACCAAACCCAAAAATTTCTCTCAAAAGCAGCCGCCCTGTCAACCCCTACATAATCTGATTTATCTGTCACACACGCTTTGTAAAAGCATCAAACCATTAATTTCAACAGGGTCAACTTCACACTCACTAAAAAGGGAACGGGACACAACGAATAGGTTTTGGTCAGGCACGGTACAATATTTATGACCTTTTTTCCCCACTACAGTTATGCTACGAATGTATTTTGTGTGAGCAGATCTCATTAGACAAGCAGGCGTTTGCAAAACATTGCAAATGCAACAGAGTATAATGAGTACACTTCCAGAGAGGATATTCTAGTACCCTCCAGGCCTTGATTGGGCAGCTCATTTAAACATCAGGTTAAATCCTGTTTAAGTGAAGTGCCTTACAGAAGTTTTTCAGCAGTGCTCCTAATGGATGCGAAAAAAATGATGGGAAACAGAATAAAGTCAGTTCTCATTTTCTTTCCCTTTTTCAGCTAACCACCCTAAGAAACCTTACTCATTTTTTTTATTTTCCAGACACATGAATCCTGCATGGGTGGCTATTTATTTCCCTCTCCCGTGGTGTTGTGTGCCCCGATGCTACACCACCACCACTTTCTTGTATGAGCTTTTTGTGCCTCCGGCTGCATGGGACCAAAACCCCATGTCCCCTCTGGCTTCCCGTTCACCTTGGGCAGGGGTTTTCTGGCAGTCCAGCTGTTTCCAGCTGTGGCAGCCGGGGCGGGCTCGGCGGGCCCCGGGAGCGGGGGTCCCCCGGCAGGTGGCACTCGGGCTCCGCCGCCCCGGCCCGGCCCGGCGGGCAGCAAGGCAGGGGTGTTTGCAAACACGTATTTCATTCCCTGGGATCGAGGCAAAGAGGAGCTTTCTGTGCTTAAATTATTAGCAGCATCTGTTGTGAGCACAGTTTTGTCGTTCAGGGGAAGCCGGGACAGCCCGAGGTGGGTGCGCGGCCGGAGGGGCTGCAAGGTGCACCCCTCCTGGAAGGAGCCGGGGCTTATGTCTGAGCATATGTGATATCACAGCAAACCATCATGGAAGCAGAATTTAAAACGTAGTTATTATCCTCGCGGGAAATGTCTGCATCAAGAGGGGAATGTATGTGCATACTGTAACTCCTATTAGTGTTAATGGGAATTATGTGTGCAAATCCCCAAATCCCGGTGTACAAAGATGAGAGTGTCCCTGTAAGGGGCTGAAATATGCATTTGAATTAAGCCTGACTATTGGGAAACTCATAATGCTGTGGCTGTTATTATAAATTTATACTTACTAGGACTAAGTTTCACCTGAAACAACAGAGCCTGAAGCGTTATTTGTTCCAGCAAATTATTTTGTTAGATGTGATAATCAGTTCACAGCAGGACTGCGAGAGGCTACTCAGATTGTTGACAATTCTGGGTCCCATCCAGCTTCAAGCAGCTTCTGAAGCAGCTCCAAAGGCCACAGAGGGGCCTCCCAAACCCAGCTCCTCAGGGGGATGTGGCCGGGGCAAGGCTGACTGTCCACAGCCACTTCCCAGGACAACCCTTTCCCAGGGCAGAGTTACCTGTCCTGGCAAGCACATTCCCACCCCAAAGCACAAACAATAGGTGATAGGTGTGACTCAGCGGAGGTGCTGCAGCTCCCAGCCCTCTGTATTTTGTCAGGTGGATGAGATTTTTTTCTTATGAGCTAAGTGCCTAAGACACAGTCTGAGGTGGAGGAGGAGCTGCAAATCAGTTCACCTTGACTTACTGGGCTACTCTGTAGTTTATATCAGGAATTACGTGACCTAAGGGTATGCCTTCCATTAGCATCACCTTTGAATTAGGAAGATGCCTTTCACAGGAACTTTAGTCCCATATTTATCAGCTCAACCTCAGATCAGATTTAATCCCAGGGTATGCCTCCTCTCAAGGCTGCATGTTCTCCCTAGGGGTTGTGAGGAAGGAGACCCTCTCCTGACTCTTGTGTCAGCAGCTGTGTCAGGTGAGTAGTCATAGCACTGTAGGAGGGGTGCCACGTGTTGGGGAGGCTCCTAATGGGGAAATGGGTCTAAAGAAGCCACAGCCGCTGCTTCTTCCTTCCCTGTGTCACCTTCACCTATTATATGGCCCAACACCTAAAGGGACATGAAAGCATAGAGGACAGGTGTGGAGGGCCTGAGCCAGCAGTGCCTGCAAGGAGGGGAGGGGTCCCCTTTCCCGGGGTGTCCAACTTGCATGCCGCAGGGATGCAATGGTGCTGGGTGCCAGCATGAGCCTCAGGGCCACTGCGCAGGGGAACTGCCACAGCCATGGTGGGAAACACATGCCAAACAGCACCTCACTCCCTCTCACTCTGTCATATTTTCTCCTCCTTCTTGACTCTTTTCATACCAGTGCCCAGACTCTCCATTCCCCTTGATTAGCCCACTCGAGAGCAGCCATGCGTGCCCTTTAATCCTGTGCAGTGCCAAGGTTAGGCTGCACGTAACACCACCCTTGATTTAAATACCATTCATAGAGATAGGAAGTTGCTTTATTCTGAATGTTTCCTTAATCTACTGAGTTATTTGGAATAGCATATTTAATTATTTTTAAACGCCACTCTCCTAATTTTAGCCTGGGTGTGACTCCAACAAATTCACTTTCAAATCTTGTAATGGAATAGAAATATTGCCAGTGCTCATTAAAAACACCGCAAAAGCCACAGCAGCCGCGCTGTGTTCCTTGTAATGATTTGTTTCACTGATAGATCAAACGGCCTGTTGACAATGGTTGACTGCAACCGACAGCCTCTTCTAATAAGATAAAGAAGTTGTACATTTTATTGATTATAAAGCAAATTGGGTTTTTTGTCCCTTTAAATTTTTTATTGGCTACAAAATGGAGGACTTATGCCTTTGAAATTGCAGCTTACCATGACATTACAATGAATTATAATCTTAACCTATTCATGCTTCCTCAAAGACCTAACCCATTTGCCTGCCTTGCAAGTGTGTTGTAAAATGTCCTGCATTTACATACACATTTTCAGGAGCTTTTATTCAAGAACTGCAGCAGGCTCAAGAAAGGGAAAGGGGCTGAATAGGCAAGAATTCTTGGGATCCTGGAATTTTAAGAGTCTTGCAATATCTCATCACAAGCCACAAGCTTGAGGCAGATGTTTTTGCATAAGTTTCTTAGTTTTTCGTTACACAGGAGGTGAAGTTTTTAATCCCTTCCGTCTCTGAAGATCTATGTTCTTGAACATCCTGGGAATGCTCATATTGCCAAAATAAATCTAACACTTTCTAGATTAATATTTAGGATCAGATTTTACAGAAGCTCAAGAAACAGCAAGGGGCTCTTTAAAGGCCAACCACCAAAATCAGGACCCCCAAATCTGCTCTCAACATCTCTCCTGCAACCCTAGATATCTCCCTGCCTGACCCCAAACTGTGCAGGTGCCTCCAGCTCTGCCCGTGCCTTTGCACAGAGCGGAGCAGGTACATCGTCATCTGCAGCAATACAGTGCCCGAGCGGTACCTGAGCCCTCTGCGTAGCATTGAGCAAAGGGGGAGGCCAGTGAACACCTGTGACTATCAGGGCAGAGCACCTTAAAAACACTGTAGTGTCAACTTTACTCTCCTAACATAATGAGAGAGGGAAAGGGAGAAGAGAGCAGTTGCTTGTCCTTTCCGTGACACATCTTTGTGGATAAGAAAGCCGGAGCACTTGACTCTGGCAGTAAAGCCATGCAGTCGAGACAGTGGCAGGGAGGAGTCCTGATTTCTGGTCTCTAGTCTCAGGGCTATTTCTGTTCTCTCCCTCTTTCTGCTGTATTCTTGTTCATACCTAGCAGCTGGACAATATAAATGGAGGGGGGAAGAGAAGGAAGAAAAGTCTTGGAAGGAGCTGTCAGAGTACAGGTTTCCATCACCTGGCTCAGTGCACTGCCAAAGAGTTCATTCAGGCGCTCTTGGCCCCATGAGTTTTTGCTTTCAGTAGCTGAGATTTGTCAGGAAAACTTGCCCCTACTCTGCTGAGTCCCAGCTCATGGGCAGGTGTCTGGCAAAGGCTCCCATCAAGTAAGAGACGTAGATCTGAACCCTTTCAGGATCTGGAGCATGCCCTACCCAGATCCACTGCTCCCAGCTACTAGGCACTTAGGTATAAGTGGATCAGTGTCACCGTTGTTGGCTATGAATTAAGAGGGGGAAAAACAACCCTTGCTCTGTTATTAAGCAACTGCGTTATTAAGCAACAGGATGTAGGTTACATCTTCCAGAAATGTGGGATCCAGCACATATGATGGCAGTTGCCTTCCTAGCAATCACCTCTGCGTTGAGGGCAGACTATCCTTGTGCTCCTCCTTTTTCAATCTTGTTCTTATATGAGAAAATACTACAAAATGTCAGATATCACACCACCCTGAAAACACTCTGGACCAAGCATTTTATCCATATGACCCTGTGCATGTACTCGTCTTCAGCCTCTTTCAGTAAGGAGAAAAGCACAAACACACAGAGTCCACAGCACATGGCAAGGGAAACTCTGTAGTGGAAACTCAGTTTCCAGCTACTTTAGGGTGGGCAATTCATGAGCTGCTGCCCGCAAAGTGATGAGACACCATGAACGGATGCTACCAGCCTGCAACGACCATCGGGCTTTCAGCTCCCAGGAACCTCTGTCCCCATGTGGGGACTAGCTCCCAGATCAGCACGTCTGGTCTATCGGCCTGAAAACTGGATCTGAAACACAGCTCTTCTAAGTGGCAGTATTTCCACAAGCAGTGACCAACCGATTAAACCCATAGTTTGGCACTTATATACCTTATTATGTTTTAAAATTAGTGTCTGAAATGATTTAGTAATTCCAGCATTGATTTCAGTGCCAGTGTTTGAGCTTAGGAAACAGGTTTGTGAGTTTTGGATCAAATACATGGGTTATTACTAGGTAACAGCCATTTACCCACAAAGAGGATCAGTTAAAAGAAGCTTGCAGTGCAACAGTTCATGCCATCTCTGTCCTGCAGGGACTGAAGTCCTTCGGTTTCCTCTTTGTCGATCGGGTGCTTTCACCAGGGCTCAAGTCAGTCAAAGGGAGAAAAAAAAAATTAACAGAGCTTCATAGAAATATTGCATTCTTTCCTAGAGTGGAGGCAAAACAAACAGAAGTTTAAAGTAAACAGTCTCTACCAGCAGATCGTTTCCCCTTTTATTGCATGAATTACAATGCCCTTCAGCCAGCAGAAGGCAGAGAAAGTTCTGCCAGAAAAAAAAGGGTTATTTGAAAAAGTTTAAAGTAAACTTTTGTTTGCTTTGCTGTGCACACATGCCCACGTGCGCGCACATACACCCACACACGAGAAGAGAGACCCTTTCTTCTACCACTTTAGCGCTAGGCAGAAAAAAATTTGATTTCTCTATTGGCTGGTATATGGCTGGCAGAAGTAAGGTCAAGTTTCCTCATGGTCATGTCTCTGTGCTCAACCACGATCTGGAAGAACATCGTGAGATAAAGCAGGACCGTCGTGTTCACCTAGGACATGCAGACCAGTGGAAAAAACAAACGCGAGCGTCTCTGATCATCCCGGAGATATAAACAAGCACAAAGCTACCAAAGCCAAACAGCATCATTTTATTGCAATAAAACTGCTCAATGAATCATTGTGTTCTGAATCTCTGTCCCCTTTGTAATGAAGACAAAAGGCGCGGCCTGTTTTCATTCACACTCCTGTAAATCTGGAGTAACTGTAAGTCTACTGGAAGACAGCTAAAAAAGCTCTGTAGTTGGTTAGGACAGAAATTCTGCATAAAAAGTAAAGCAGTCTCAAAACAGCAACCATCACCTTTTGTGAAAAATGTTCCCATTTCTGATCAGTTCTAATGTTTCTATTTGAAACAGACTCCTTGATCAGAAGTTAATAAAAGCATGTCATGTGAAATACGCAGAGCACTTTATAAAACATATAAGAAAAACAGGGTTGTGTTCTGAAGACTTTATAACAGGCAGAATAAGAAAAAGAGACAAAGGAAGATAAAAAGACATTTCTAGCAATGTATAAGCAAAGTGGGATAAAGCTGAATAGCAGCTGGATTAGTGCAGCATGAGTTTGTTTTTAAAGCACATCCTTTTTCTGCACTTCCACCCTCTCCCGTCTGCCCCACAGCCCTGACCTTGTTCCTCTCTATTTCAAAAGAGCCGTCCCTCCTTATTTCTCTTCTGACCTGCATTCCTCACTGCTGGCTGTAATGTGGCGATAAAGGCACAAGTAAACCCAGCCAGCTTGTCTAAGATCAGAAGATACGGAGGGTGATGTTAGCAAATTAACTGATTGGTATAAAACAAAAGGGGGGAAAAAAAGTTGTCAGGAAGCTGAGAACTTTTGAACCCATTTAACAAATAAGTGGCAGAGGAGCAGGCTTGTCTGTCACAGGAATACTGTCTGCAAGAGCCAAGCCAGAGCTTGGAAGCTATGACAACCAATGCAGCCTCCGAGAGCAGCCCCTGGGAGTGGAACAGAGCTGTTTAAGAAAGGGGAGTTCCTGCCTTTCAAAAGGCAGGACACAATGGGATGCTGCCCGCTGCCATTCCCACCCCTCGCAGACTCTGAGCAACCTGA